>NC_140171.1:150790119-151990119 GCF_963971535.1 Notolepis coatsorum | reverse complement strand
GAACGCAATCTCCGCTCGGCCACCTAACCGCCAATCATCATCATCTTAACATCTCTCCACATCGGACGTGGTTGTCATAAGATGGACTGATATCCACTCCGTTGTTCTTTTTTGCGTCTTAAATGTATTGAAATGAGGTGCTTCTTTGGCGATGCAATAGCCCATATTGAAAGGAAGAGAGCCCACATTCAGTTTCGTTTTGCTAGGAATTATGGGATTTGGTGTTGGATGTATAGACTACGCAGATAGGGACATGGTCTTTAATCGCACGATAGACTACAAGTACCAGGTACTGTATATAGCGTGACCCAGATTCACTCCACACGCAAATCTTTTTTTTCACTCAGGCTATCGGTGATCGCAGTAAGTTCATTCATTGCCGACAGATTCTTTCATAGCACCACGACATTGTATCGCACTGTACAGCCTTGGTTGTAGGCTAATGTTTTTTAAAAAATGTATCCAATTTGTATGGATTAATTTAGGAGTGAAATGCGAATGAAGGGTTGAAATCACAACTCGCAACGTTGCTCCCAAATAATATTTCCAACTCGCAACGGCCAAATTAAGGGGCAATTTGCGACGAGATCATCGCACTGTACAGCCCTGCTATAACCGTGGCATCAGAATTCACGCCACACACCCACTCGGCACGTGAACTATAAAATAGCGGCGTGCAAGCTAATTATCCTAGCCAGCCTTGTTTACAAAGTACTAAATATGACCCTAAAATACTCTGTTTCGCCCCAATACATTGCAACGATGTCCACCGTATACCCCACACTACTATAACCGTTACCCTTAGAATTCACGCCACACACCCACTCGGCACGTAAACTATAAAATAGTAGGGATGCCCCGATCACGTTTTTTGCCACCGATCACCGATCGTCGTGAGCCATATCGGCCGATACCGATGGTTTTTGATTAAAAAGAAATTAAAAATTATTTTATATAAAGTTTTTTTTTTTTTTTTTTAATAAAATATATATATTATATAATTAGACTTGTAGTTGTATTATCTGCGAGACATCGCCACCACGCAACAAGTCAAAATGCTCGCTATCTGCAAACAGCTCCATTGTCTGTGTGTACTCTAGTAGCCCTAGCTCCAAAAAGGATTCTCCGGCGCTGCAGCGGGACCTATTGGTAACGTTATGCTTTGGTCATTTCACATTCAGCAAGCCCTCAGCTCGAATACGCATTCAATCAATGTTATAAGACATTGATATCAGGAGCTATCTGTAGCTACTGCTAGCCGGCTAGATGACGTTAAGACAACAGGGGAGGAAACTAACTTTTTGGCTTACCAGCCAACTGGCGAGTATCTGATTTTTTTTACCAGCCAAACAGATTTTTTACCAGACAAAAAAAACGCTAATTGTGATAATTACTTCTTTGTATGTCTTCGTCTAAATAGATTTTCAATCATAGTAAAATAATCACACCGTGTCTCTACTCTTTAAAATATTTATTAGCATAAAACATTAATCTCTACTCTCCACAATATTAGCATAAAACATATTAACATGAAAGAGGTATCTATTCTGGACTGGGTTGGGCTGAACTGGGCAGTGAAAGATGCTGGGTTGGACTGGGTTGGGCAGTGAAGGAAAAAAACCGAAGTATGTTGTGAAGTGTATAGATGGATGTGAAATGTATAGATGTAGCAGTAGTCTATCTGTATGTCTTATGTTATGATGAATTGAAAATGGGGGACCCTGATGTAAACAAGACGAAAGTCTTTCTCTGGGCTGCATCCCCTTAACTCTTGTGTGTATTGAGCCGTACTGTATTGTACCCATTCTGCAATCTGTTAATAAAGTTTTCAATCAATCAATCAAGTTAACTTTGAACCTCGGTTGTCAAGCCTCGTCAATGTTGTGTATGCATCTGGGTAGGCACACTGTGCCTTTAAGACAGCGCGGTGGTCTTACGACAGTGCTGTGAAGTACCGTCAAGTGTTGTGGTAACGTCAGTGTTGAGCTTAGCTAGCCCCTTTCGTGACTGCGATGTGCAAGCCAGGGGCTTTTGAGCATGAAATAAAATGTCTAACCTTACGTCGTAGTCCGGTGCTTTTTTGGAAACATTATAGTCATAACAGATACACCTAGCTGGCTGCTTTGAGCACACGGGGCTAACGTTAAAACGCTAACTAGAAGCTAACCACTGTATACAGTTCCAGTAGACTAACATTACACCTCTGTGATTTAAATGTGTCCTTAGTAACTTATACTCGAGGGTTGTGCTAGGGTTGGATGCAGTTCCCCGTTGGTCAGTCTGTCTGTTTTCCATCTTCTGCTGTGTTTAACGTTATCCGTTTGAGAGTGCTCCTGATGGCTAGCCTAGTAACGCAGGACTTTTATCATTATATGTCCGCGGGTTGGCCAGTACTGCGCGAACTTTTATTAAACATTATATGTCCGCGGGTGGTCTTGTGCAGTGCTCTCGTGGCACTGTCAACTAAAGCGAGCACTCAGAAGACGCGCACCGTTTGCCAGTGCAGTGATTGCAGAATGTTTTTTTTTTTTTTGTATACTCGCCAGACTGGCGAGTGGTCTTCATGAATCACTCGCCAAACGTAAAAAATACTCGCATTTGGCGAGTAAAGTGGCCTAATTTCCTCCCCTGTAAGACAACTATTTAGTTCAATCGGACATTTCGTTTTGAACCATGAACTAACGTCAGCTAACGCAAGCTAACGGAGATATCAACATGGGCTACTGGACTTCCTGGGGCATTTGTTGATATCCGGAGCTATCAGTAGCTAGCCGGCTAAATACCGTTAGACAATGCCTACTAAAAGTGAATAGTTGACTGGGTAATTTTGTTTAAACAGTAACGATAGCTAGGTAGCTAACGTTAGCTCAGGTCGAATGCACTATCTAGACTCAGCAGAGGAGGTCCGCCTCCGTGTTTACAAACTCTACACGGGTACGGGCGGGGCTAGGGAGGAGGAGCAGTTTGCAGGTCCTGTGCGTCTGAGACAAGCGAGTGAGATATCCACTTGATCAGTTTCCGCGATCGGCGAATATGACTAATTATCGGAATTCCCCGATCGCATATTTATACTAATTATCGGCCGATAACGATCGGTGGCCGATCGATCGGGGCATCCCTATAAAATAGCGCCGTGCAAGCTAATTATCCTAGCCAGCCTTGTTTGCAAAGTACTAAATATGACCCTAAAATACTCTGTTCCGCCCCAATACATTGCAACGACGTCCACCGTATACCCCACACTACTATAACCGTGGCCTCAGAATTCACGCCAGACACCCACTCCGCACGTAAACTATAAAATAGCGCCGTGCAAGCTAATTATCCTAGCCAGCCTTGTTTACTCCTTGAGTCCTACCTCTCTACCCAGAGGTGCAGCGCGGGTCTCCTTCCGCTGTCCGCCATCTCCTTCACTGATTGGTTGTTAGTGCGTGTGCTCATATCCAAGCTTGGAAAATCGATATATCGAAACTTTGCGACCACGTTTCATGTTTATTTCGAGGAAATAATTTATCGCGATAGTTATCGTTTTATCGCCCAGCCCTACATTACCCCGTTTCGGGAAAAGCTAAAGATGCCACGATGCCCATTTGCAAGCGTTGTTACAGAGCAGTGCCAACGGTAGCTATTAGCTAACGTTAGCTTATGCTAGCTAGCTGGCCACCTTTATAATTACTTCATGGAAACGGAGTAACATTAAGTCGAGTTCATACTAACTACACTAGTACACTACACGTATGAACTCGACATAACGTTACCCCGTTTCCATGAAGTGTTTAAGTAGCAGCAATCTTGTTGAAAATGTAACGTTAATAAATGCTCTGAGTCCGAGCATACCTCCGGAGATATCTCTCTCTCTCTCTCTCTCTCTCGCTCTCCTAGTACTAGTAGTAATTTTGCTGTTGTGAAGTTATATAGCCCTGTTATCTTTAAATAAAAATCGAAACTGTTACTAACTGTAATACAAACAGTTCAGTTTGTCAGGTACATGCAACACAGATTACAGTGTTTACATCTGTCTGCTTGAGAAAATACCATGTTCTGCATCTGCAATAAAAATGATTGAAGTGAGATGAACAGTTATTTTTAAATGTGTGATCTAAAGATAAACAAAGGGTTTTAAAAGTGTTATATGTATCTTCTCTTATAGTACCAGAGAGAAGCTGAGGAGAATCAACCAGCAACAAAAGCTAAATTTGTTTAAAAAAAAAAAAAAAAAAAAAGATTATTATTATTATTTTTATTTATTTTTTTGGTATCGAAATGGTATCGAAGTATCGATACTTTTCAAGGTATCGTATCGAAGTCGAAATTCCAGTATTGTGACAACACTAGTACAATACAGTACGGCTCAATACACACAATTGTTAACACTTTGAGCGCCACGCCGGGTTTTCCTTTTTACCCCCTGAATGCCACCATCGGCGCCAATGTTAATGTTAATATCGCCTAATCTATGTTTTAAATTATGGCTATGTGTCTAATCTGCCCATCGCATTATCAAAGACTATTTTCCAGTCGGTGCTGTCAAGGCAGATTGTTTTTTTATCACGTAATTTCCGTTTTCAGAGCATTTAGAAAAGCACCCGTTTTCAGATAAAACACAGTTCATTCTGGGGCATTCTATGAAAATCGCCTTTTACTGGAATATTCCACAACGTTGCTATTCGTCGGCCTTTTCATGAATCGTTTTCAAATAAACGCTAGATGATCAATATTATACGTGCACGCAAGCACATTCGGGCCGCGCACGGATAATCGCCCCGTTGATTTCCTCTCGGACTTTTACAGTGAAACCGAAAGAGGACATTTCACAAAACAGCTTATAACTTCATCAAAATTAGTCTGATTATCCTAACACTGATAACATAAGAGTCCTTACCTGACATCAGATGGTATCCAACTGGTATATTCCAATTCCTGATCACCATTCGAAAAAATCGATAAGTGTATGGATCCAACGTGATACAGTAGAACTCCATGATCAGCAGGGCTCAGAGGATCCAGAATAAACTGTGGTAACCCCGGCTGGATCAGTGGACTGGAAAATGTGGAGTACTGGATTTCTTTCCCTATCCATTTTCATTGAGTCCATTCCAAAATCCCTTATGTCATCTGAAAAACGATAGGGGGCGCTTTTTTCCACATATGCTCTCCGGCGGAGCTCGTGTATACTCGGGTAGGCTTGCGTGATGCAATATGATTTCAGATTGCTAAAAGAAAAATTCAGAGAAATCTCGTGAGTGGCTTTCAACCACGTAAAAATAAACCCGAGATATCTCGTGTGTGGCAGTTAAAGTGTTAAGGGGATGCAGACCAGAGAAAGACGTTTGTCTTGTTTACATCAGGGTCCCCCATTTTCATTTCATATTGACATTTATGACATACACAACATACATGACATTTATGGCATAGGGACATACATGTCATACAGGTATTTAGTACTGATACATTTGTGACATAAACGGTATTCAAATATACAGTACTGTTACCCATAGATCCTGACAGAGTATATACATATGATGGGGAGGGGACTGTACATTAGGAGGGGGTGGGTGGGTGGGAGAGAAATATACATACGGTGGGGTGGAGACTGTACATTTGGAGGGGGTGGGTGGGTGGGTGGGAGAGAAATATACATACGGCGGGGTAGAGAATATATACGGTGGGGAGGAGACTGTCTATTAGGAGGTGGTGGGGGGTTTGGGCATTTACGGTGGCCAGTTTCGAATTGCAGCCTCCCGTAGGCGCTCTTTAAGAGCGGTTTTGAATGTGGGTAGGGATTCACATTATTTTACAGCTTTGGGTAGGGCGTTCCACATTGATGTGGCATAATTGCGAAACGTGTTTAGTCCCTTGTTTGAGCCGAATCTGGGTTTAACATGATTTGTTGAGCTTCCTCTGGTGTAGTGGTCGTGGTATTCACTGACCTTTGGGAAGTATTTTGACATGTACATGGGTACCCTAGTCGTATAGTGTATCTTGTAGACCAGGCCCATTGCAAGTTGCTGTACTCTGTTGTCTACTCTAAGCCATCCTAGGTTGTCAAAGTGGGCAGGGGTGAGGTGGGTTCTAGGGGTAAATCAGGGAACAAAATTAACTTTTTGGCTTACCAGCCAAGGTGGCTGGTAGATTAAAAAAACGACCAGCCAGGCAGATTTTTTACCAGCCAGAAATTAGAAATAGCTTTTTAGTATATCGCCATGTGTAATTATTATTACTATTATACAGGGCTCTACGCTAACCCTTTTCCCAGGGAGCACATGTGCTCCTAAATAAAAAAATATATTAGGAGCACACAAAGAAATGTAGGAGCACAGTGAACATGTTTCAAGTAACAGAGTTTATAAACAAACTATTTATTACATGCATATTATACTGTGCGTGTGCATACTAAGGGACAAACATCTGTGCAAATAGCACATACCACCAAAATCACACATTGGCCCATGCCTACTAGACGCAAAGGATATTGGTTGTCAAGCTGCTTTGGAAAATTCTTTATACAATTATTTAATGCATTATAATTGAAACGCTATTGAATAATAGTTATACTATAGCTACAGCAATATCTTCTTTTTGAATGAAATAGGTTCAGGAGATGTAGAGAGAGGGACACACACACACACTAGGGCTGTCTTAAATACTTCGAAGCTTCGAAGCTTCGTTCGATGGCACAAGCTTCGAACATTAAAAAAAAATCGAAGTTTATAAAAAGAAAAAAATCTTTTTACTTTGTGTGTGTGCATGGGGCCATTGGGTGGGGCCGGGGGACAAATACACTGGAGGAAAGTAACCCAGCTCAGCACTGCCTAAATTATATCATCACTATTGCCTGTTTGAAGGATATCATCCTCAAACACATATACACCACCTACACGCCTATTCTCAGTCCTTGCCCCACAATGGTGGAATGAACTACCCACCCCAGTTAGGACAGCCGAATCCCGTCCAATCTTTCGCCGTCGACTAAAGACGCACTTCTTCAACCATTATCTGAAATAAAATTTAAAAATCAAATAAAAAAAATCTAACCCTAACTAACCTTACTGTCATGCACTTGTCCTAATAAACTAACCTACACTGTAACATGCAACACTTTGATGAATATTGTTACTCAGCTGATAGAGTTGTATCCTTCCTGATGACCTGTCGTACAGAACTTGTAAGTCGCTTTGGATAAAAGCGTCAGCTAAATGACTAAATGTGAATGTACACATGTACCCAATGGCCCCATGCACACACAAACACACACACACACACACACACACAAAATAAAAAATAGAAAAAAAAACGTTTTGAAAAAGAATTTATAAATATATATATTTTTTAACTTCGATTTTTTTTTAATGTTCGAAGCTTGTGCCATCGAACGAAGCTTTGAAGTATTTAAGACAGCCCTTGCTTGCAGAAAACTAGAAGCCTTTGGGAAGTGTAGTTTTGAAAAATTCCAATGCTCATTGAAAGCTCTGAAAGGATGTCCTCTTCTCAAAATTACTACATTCACAGACGGCCGGTTATCTGCGATAACAACAACACATTATTTTTTGCTTCTTTGATCCACTTTTTCTATTTCTCCCATCCAAATTTATCGTGCCAATTCTCCCCTCCCCTGTCTTGAACGTTGCTCGCATATGCCCCCTACAGGTCGGTCATAGGGAGGATAGAAGCCTTGCATCACGTGTCCCCTCCGATACACAAGGAGGCAGCCTGTCGCATCTTTTCACCTCCCAGCGCGGACTCTCATTGGCGAGGTGTAACGTGTGGGAGGCTCACACTACCTCCGCCATTTCCTGTCTCTGCTGTGCAGGCGTCCCCCAACCGACCTGTATGGGTCACTGTCCACAATGTCCAGATTACCACCCATCGACTTCCACCCGCTAACTGCCAATGAGTTAGTATGACGGCCGGCCCAAGCCGGAGGCAACGCTGACAGCCGGAGTCAACCCCGGTGTCTCTTGCGTTGGTGACGAGCACAGTGTCAGCTGCGCCACCCAGCCGCACCTACAACAACACATTTTTTAAAACTAAAATCTAACTAAGAACACTTTAACCTATTGGTAAACAAACGTATTAATGAAAACATACATTATAACTGCTGTTGTGATTTTTTTTCTTTTTTTTGAGCACATGTTTTTTATTTTCCCTTTTTTAACATAAAACTAGACAAACAATACAGTAACAGTAAAAATCAATGATAAATCACAGGACATTGACAGAAATAATAATAACAATAATGACCAGTAATTAAATCAAAATAAATGTAGATTAAAAGACATAAAAATAATAAATACAATACAAAACATGTGCTCTTGCTCGCTCTTCCTCGCTCTTTCCTTCCCCCCCCCCCCCCCCCCCCTCAGGACCCCCACTTGGACTATACATCCACTATTCCATTTATCATCAGAAATTACAAGTTCATATGCTTCCCTTTATCTTCTCCACCACAGCTAACCAGATTGCTATGCTGGCTTGATTAACACCTAAAATTCGTGCAGTAGATATCTCTAGATAAATTACATAGAGATAGGTAAGAACCCATACCTTCCGGCACATTTTATCCGGTTGAATCCAGCGTGACGCTATCAACTTTTTGGTAGAGGTTGATAACTGAGAAACATCATTCAACAACAATACAGAAGGCAGTGTAGGTATGGTCAGAGATAAAAATTCTGATAATTGAGTGGTTACTTTTTCCCAGAATATCTTAACAGGAGGGCATTCCCAATACATATGCATAAATGTACCAAGAGCACCGTTTAAACACAAGGAGCATCGAGGGTCTTGTCTGAGCCCCATTAGGTGCAAACGTCTAGGAGTCAGGTAAGTCCTATGAACAAAATTAAGATTAATCTGTTGGTGATCCGGGTTGCGTGATGATAGCCGAACGTTTGCCCAGACTGCATCCCAATCAAAATCTACTTCCAAGTTTGGGATATCCTTCCTCCAAACCGAGTCTAGGGGAAGGACATCATATGAGGACGTAAGTAAGTGACGATAAAAGTCAGAGACGAAGCCTCTCAATGTCTCCTTTTTATTAAATAATTTGTGAAATCTGTGTTGCTCAAGTGGAATATTTAATGGGACTCCGTGAGCCTTCAAAGCTGCTCTTAATTGTAGATAGAAAAAATGTGTGGAGCTGGTGAGGTTAAATTTGTTAAATATATCTTGATAACTGCAGAAACCATAGTCATCGAAGATATATACCCAATGTGTGTTTGCTAAGGCTGTCCCCGAACCCTTTTTTTAGGGTTCGAACGTTCGCCAGGGTTTATCGAACGAACGTTCGAACGTTCGTTTTTTAAAATGTTTTAATAAAAAAAAAAATAATAAATTTTCATTTTTTTAATAATAATATATTTTTTTATTGTATTATAGATCCTACGGAGGGCGGCATTGCATAGTCTATTGGTGAAAAACATGTTGTTTACAGTGGTGGCTGTTCATGTAAACATGTAATTAAACAAAGCACTCAGAAGAAAATAAACAAGCTACTGCATCAAAGTTACTACTTATGATAAACAATAGCCCTTGCAGTCACGTTCAAAGGCATTCGTTTTGTGGCATTAACATTATATAGTTAGTGTTACACGTTCAATAACAGGTATTCACTCTTGGTCGACGGAGAGGGGAGAGGGGAGCCGGGAGGAGAGGCGCACGCCTCGGCTCCTCAACAGACCTGTCCACCGTCTACCTCGGAACGGTGGTAGGGCGGACGGGCTCCCAACACGCCTGCCGCCCGTCCGCCCTACCACCGTTCCGAGGTAGACGGTGGACGGGTCTGTTGAGGAGCCGAGGCGTGCGCCTGCTGTTGTTTCCAACGCAACCACCCCCCGCCATGAAGCTCGCGCTCCGTGGCCGAAAAAGGCTGGTATTCATTAATGATCCTTCTGCAGGTTCACCTACGGAAACCTTGTTACCGATTACTTCCTCGGCGGGGAGCTACGGTAAGTCTGTTGAGGCTTCTCGCAAGCAGATCAATGGCGGCATTGCCTGAAGTAAAAAACGAATAAACGCGTGCCGATTGGTGGTAACAGCAGAGGCGGGTGCAAGCGGTGTGACGTAATTGGCAGAATCGCCTGTCAATCAAAATAGAGCTCTGGTTGAGAAATAGTATCCCGCTGCAGCCCGGCAGACCATACTGGTTGAGCCGAGCGCGACGCGCCGCTTCACATCACCTCAACCCTGTGCGCATCCTTTATTTTTTTTTCACCGAAGGTTCGAACCTATTAATTAAAGTCCGAATGTCAGCGTAACGAACGAACGTTCGAACGTTCGGACTCAGCCTTAGTGTTTGCCTTTCTTTTCCCATCTAGGAAAGCTGATAGGTTGTTGTGCAATAAGGAGTAAATTGTTATTAAATAGGGGAGAATGACTGTGCCATTTATGGTGGTTAGTAGTACACTTTTTCTGTGTGTCACGCCATATCCGGATCACATGTGTAATAAGAGGGCCAAATCTCAAGTTGCATTGCTTAATTGATAAGTTGGTGTACACTATATCCTGCAGTCTATGTGGTGCCACTATGTTCTTCTCTAATGGTCTCCAGGATATAATAATATATATATATTATATATAATAATATAAATAATAGTTGAAGTCTGGAAATGCTAAACCCCCGTCGGCTTTATTTCTCTGTGCAGTGGATCTTTTTATTCGTGGAGGTTTGTTGTTCCAAATGAATTTATATGCCGCGGAGTGTAATTTTTGCCAGTAACCAACAGGGGGGGGGGGGGGTGTAACGGCAACATCGAGCTGAAGAAGTAAATTCTGGGTAAAACATCCATCTTAACTATTGATGCTCTGGCCCGTAATGAGTTTTTTTATTTTGACCACCTGCCGAAGTCATTTGTGATCTTATCTAGCAATCCGGAATAATTATACTTCACCGTTTGGCATATAGTGGGGAATATTTCAACTCCAAGACACCGGAGCTGCCTGCCTGTCTGGCTGTCTCCCACAGACCATTGAGATTCGCGACAAAACTAATAATAATAACTACACGAATACACTACTAAAAAGCTAATAAAAAGCAAAGGGCGAACTGTGGTGTCAGGCAATAACTATATATATAATTAATATACAATAAAGTTATTCAAATATGCTATAATATGTGCAAAACCGCGGCATGGCTGTAGATTTCTTTCTGTCGTCTACAAGATGCGCTTCAAGGCAGCTCTGCCGGCGCACTCCCAGCATGTTTCACGGAGAAATATGCGCTAGGTGGACGCGGGCCCTTAGGGGTGAACATCACGAGAGGGGTGGGGAAACTGTTTGAGGCGAACTATACACAGATAAATCAGAACTTGTCCATGTCCCATCTTATCCCGTACTGTTCTCTAATTTCCATCGTTGGGGTATAGTTCCATGCTAAGGTCTGTGTCTTTGTCACGTTTAGTTTGTATCCTGAGTAGTGGCCATATTCCTTCAGTAGATCCATCAGTGCCGGGAAGCTCTTGTCTGGTTGCCTCATGTATACTATCACGTCGTCTGCAAATAGGCCTAGTTTATATTCCGTTCCCTTTATCCTTACTCCCTTAATGTCCTCGGTCTGTCTGATCAGTTGTGCCAGTGGTTCTATGAAAACGGCGAAGAGCGTCGGTGAGAGACAACATCCCTGTCTGGTAGCCCTCTCTAATCTGATTCTATCCGTCAAGCTGCCATTCACCTTAACCCTCGCTGTCGGTTCTTGATATAGCGCCTTGATCATCTTCATCGCCCTCCCGTTCAGTCCGAACCTCATCAATGTTTTATATAAAAATGTCCAGCTCACACTGTCGAATGCTTTTTCTGCATCTAGGCTAATCAGTACCGCGCTACCCCCTTGTTTTTGTATCTCCTCTACTATGTGTAATGTCTTTCTCACGTTGTCCTGTGTCTGTCTCCCTTTAATAAATCCAGTTTGATCTTCATCTATAATGTCTGGCATAAACGTCTCAAATCTCTTTGATATTATCGATGTATACATCTTGTAATCCACGTTAAGTATGGACACAGGTCTGAAACTACTACATAATTCCCTATCCTTCCCTTCCTTCGGTATCGTGGTGATTATGGCTTCCTTCCACGAGGGGGGCATTTTACCCTCTTCCATCGTGTGTCTGAACGCCGCTCCCCTAACATGGGTGCTAATTCAGTTCTAAATGTCTTGTAGAATTCCGATGGGAATCCGTCGCTCCCCGGACACTTGTTGTTTTTAGCTCTACTAATTGCCTCTTCCAGTTCTTGTTCTGTAATTATTTTATTTAATTCTTCATTCTGTTCTTTCCCTATCGATGGTAACTAGCTTCTCCAGATATGTTTCTATTTCCTCTTCTCCCGCTGCTTTTGGCTGTGTGTATAATTTCTCATAGTATTCTCTAAATGTCCTCTCTATTTCAGCTGGGTCCCTCAATATTTCATTAGTCTTTGTATCCCTTATTGTGTGTATCGTGTTCAACTTCTGTTGCGTCCTAATTCTCCTAGCCAACAGTCTGGTCGCTTTTGGTCCCCCTTCATAGTACGTTTGTTTCATGAACCTCGCTTTTCTATTTCCGTCAATAATTCCCTATTTATCCTGGCCTTTACTTCTTTGATTTCTCCGAGCGTTTCCTGTTCTTTTGATATCTGGTGTCTCCCCTCTAGCTTCTTCAGCTTCCCTATCAGATTGTGATATGTCTCCGTTCTGGCCTTCTTCAGCATTGCTGTTTTTTCCATCAATTTCCCCCTTATCACCACCTTCAGTGTGTCCCATAGAATGTTCGGGTCTACCGCCCCGTTGTCATTTTCTTCCTTATATCTCCTCCTTGATTTGACTCACCACCCCCTTGTTATTTAATATTCCTACATTTAGTCTCCAAATCGTGTTCCTCAATCTCCCTTCTAGATCTACTGTCAGATATATGGCACTGTGATCCGATATGTCCGCCACTCCTATACTGCTCTCCCGTGCCCTGTAACTGTCCCCCGTTGTCATCAAAAAGTAGTCTATTCTCGCATATGTCACGTGTGGGTGTGAGTAATGTGTGTATTCCCTGTCCATGGCGTGCATCCCCCTCCAAACGTCTGTAATTCCCATTTCCGTCATCTGAATATTCATATATCTACTGATGGGTGCTCGTCCTTTTCTAGTACTCGTGGTGTCTAGGTCGTGATTCAGTACTACGTTAAAATCCGTGCATATCAATATCCCTTCTAGTTCCATCACTATCATATAAAAAATGGTCTCATATAAATCCCTCTCACTCTCTGGGGGTGCATAAACATTCACTAACGTAACCATTTGGCCCTCCATTTTCCCCTTCACCAGAACAAACCTTCCCTCCTTGTCTCTTACTTCCTTGATCAATTCAAATTTGACTGTGTTTTTGATTAACGTGATTACTCCTCTCCTCGGGTTTTGTTTAAAGGAACTATAGTATGCATTTTCATATCCAAATCTCTTCAGTTTCTCATGATCCTGTGCTACCAAATGTGTCTCCTGCAGAAAAATCACTTCCATCTCACTTTTTTTTACATTTCAACATCACTTTGTTCCTCTTTATCGCATTATTCATTCCATTAACGTTTAACGACATCATTTTTATACCTTTAACCATTGTCATCTTTCTTCTTCTTTCGTCTGTCAGTCCCCCCCATGTCACATTCATTCCCCCCTCCGGTTGGAGCCTCCGCTCTCTTCACCGAATACATATAATGATTAACATAAATAAAAAACATAAACTTTACATAAAGTGCTCCCAAGGCGTTCAGGGGGTCCCTGTGTCCCCCCCTGTCCCCTGCTGGTGGGTGAGGGGTAATTGCTCTCCTAGCGAGAGGCCCCCTCCTGACGGCTTGGGGGTTTGAAACCCTTACCCCCAATCGCTCGTCATATTTGTCCAGCTTTCTTACTGTTTTTTTTTTGCTGTCGAGCTCCTGGTCAAAAGCGCTCTGTCCTTCCTTCTGACCAAAGACCCTCTTTTCCTAGGTCCCTCTCAATGTGACTCATATGTTTCAATGTCCCTCCTTCCTCCCATACCCGTGTGCGGTGTCTCCTGTGTACCCCTTTTTTCTTTCTTTTCCTCCCCTCTATTTTCTATGTGATGTCCATTTATCCCCTTAATCCCTCCCAACTGTGTTACTCGCAGCGTGTGTATATGTATTTGTTTCAGTATGTTCTCGCCTATCAAACCTAGTTATATTTTCATTTATTTCCTCCATCAGCTTGTGTATTATGTGTCCATGTATACGTTATGTTCATTTCTATATCCTGCCTCTACCTGGGAATGTGTGTTTATGCATATGTTATTTCAGTTTCTATATTTTGTCTCTATTTGAATAGTTTTTTCAATCTCTTGTGCGCGTACTCATCCGTTCGCCTCCTCCCGCCTCCTCTCCCCTCCTTCTCCGTCTCTGGCCTCCTCATCCGTCTCCGCCCTCGTTCTGTCACGTTTCACCTCGGCCTTCTCCTCTCTCCTCCCTCCTCTCCCTGGTTTCGGTCTCCTGCTCTGGTCCTTCTGCGTGCCCCCTCCAATCTCTGCTGCAGGCTCCGCGTCTGGTCCTCCTGTCTCCTTCCTTCTCCGTCCTCCGTCATCTGCATCCCCCGTCGTCTCATCTCCTGCGCCGCTTCTCGTGCCGTCGCATACGTCACCGTCCCTTCCTCCCAGTGAATCCTTAGCGAGGTCATGGGTGACTGGAATCTCATTCCGTTTTCTTTCAGAGTTTTCTTCAGTCCCGCGTAGGACCTGTGTGTTATTGCTACCGCTGTCGAGTAATCGTGATCAAACGATAGTCTTTTCCCTTCGATTTCAATCTTCTTGGTCCACGCGGTTCTGAGTATCAATTCCTTAATCTCAGAAAGTTAATAATCACCGCTCTCGGAGGTCTGTCCGGTTTCGGTCTCGGAGCCAACGCCCTGTGGGCCCTCTGAATCTCCATTTTTTCCCAGTCCCGTCTCCTTCAATTGCTCCTTGATAAGCTTTTCTACATAATGGGTCACCGATTCCCCTTCGACTCCTTCTTTCAATCCCCATATTCTGATGTTATTTCTCCGTGACCTCCCCTCCATGTCCGACATCTTTGTCTCCATCTGTTCTTGTTTCTGAATCGCACATGTTAATACCTCGTGTATCTCTGTGTTCCATTCCTCCGCTTGTGCCGTCCTAGTCTGTAACTCGGTCACGTTTCTGTCCTGTTCCGCCATCTTCTCCTCCACCCTTTTGAGTTCTGTATTCATTTCACCTCTGAAGTCCTCCTGTTCCTTCCTCAATTCCTCCCGTAGCTTCCCAATATCATTCCTTATCGTGTCCGTGTTCAGTTTTATCGCCGCTGTTATGTTCTCCAGTATCCCGGCCTGCATGACCACGGCCCATCCTGGCATTCCCGTGTCTGCCTCAGCGGGACCTCCCCCTTCTTCCGCCTGTCTTTTCTCGGCTTCGCTTCGGGGACTCTGTTTCTTCAAATTCTCTTCTTCTCGCGTGTTCTCCATTTCTCTTTCCTTCACAATCGTTGTCTCTTCCTTACTTCTCATGTGCATTTTCATTTTTAATCACTTTTCGGGTCCTTTTTTATCCGTTTTTTCGCTCATTTGACCAGGAGCTCTATCGCACGTGTGTTACCCGTCTGCTCTCATACCGGAAGTCAGAAGTTCCCCTCTTTAACTGAGTATAAAATCATATCAAGTAGGGGTGGACGGTATAAACGGTATACGGTATAAACGGTATGAATTTGCTCTACGGTATGGATTTTGACTATACCTTGTAACCGGTAGAGCAGCTCTAAAATAGCAATGACGTCATGTAACCACAGCGTGACTATTTCACTCTCATTTGCCCCTAAAAATAGATAGAATTAGTCATAGATAATAGATATGTGCAAACTGGAAAAAGTTATTTAGGAGGCTTCGCGCAGTGGGCGTGTCAACACGCAATTGTCATTTCATAATAAACACATATCACCGCGGCGCACAGCAAGTTTCAATTTCAGTTCCTGGCATTTTTAACCAGTGGAGAAAGGTAAGATATTTCCCTATCGTTTTTTTTATATGAATTATTCTACGTTAATAAAACATACCTGGTGATCAACTACAGTTTGCTGTGAACATTATGATGTGTAGTGTTCTGACGGCTGGGCAGCGCGAGCTGGATGTTGGATTTTGCGAGAAGCATATGCAGCTGCAGAGCCGCAGAATCCACCATAACCCACCCATCTGTACCGGCACCGTGCAGTACTCCAATTCAGCCATTGGCAATTCAGCTGTTGGGTGGGGGGCGCTGTTGAGCGGTCCCCAGATAGAGCCTTAAAACAGCTGAATCTGCTGCTCTGCAGCGACATACTCTTTGCAAATAAGTCGTTGCGAGGTGGAGAGAGTCATCACGCAAACCCACGATAATGTTGCCGTCTCTCTCTGCCAAATTTCTCAGTTCTTCGCTTGATATAATTAATACAAATATCCAATATAACGGAATTCGTTAGCTCATAAAAATGTGATTATAACAGACTGCTGTTTATTAATGTCGGGCGACTGCCCACAGACACCCATTTGATTTAAAGTCGGCAGCAGCACGGAGTCTCGGGACTTATTTTATTTGGAATATAATGACTGTATAAGCAACCGGGGAAAGAGTGCGAACCATATAACCATTTATGTCATTTTTTCTTATTGTGTGGTTAGTTTTAATTTCATAAATTATGCTGTGATGTCGGTGACATGGGAGGTACAGTGGGTTCAGTGGGGTCAGGGGGAGGGGCCATCGTTCCGGCGGTTCGACCCGGGGGAGGGGGGGCCTTGCGTGTTGTGGGATTGGTGTGGGGGGGGGCGGGGTTTCCTGGGGTCCTCGACCGGCGTGGCCGGGCGGTCTGGTCTCCGGGCCGGGGGGGCACCGGGCTTGGGTTTGCGGGGGGTCGGGGGCCATTGAGGCGTGGTGCTTAGACCTTCTGCGGACCTGGGCTTGGGGCTCTCGTGGGCCGGGGGCCTGGCGGTCGGGCGGGGGCGGGTGGGGGCTCTGGGTGCTCGGCTCCGTGCATGGTGAACCAGGATATGGGGGTGCTCTATCTCTCGGGGAGGAGGGCGGGAGGGAGGGGTTTCTCTCAGGGGGATCCGTGAGAGTGGGATCTCGTGGGTTGTGGGTTCGTTGTGCGTGGGGTGGGGAGCTTGGTGACATGGGAGGTAGCGGACTTGGCTCGGTGGGGGGGGAGTATCACCCCTCGCCCCCCTACTAGGTCTGGCCCAATCAAATTCAAGGTACCCGTGTCGCTGAGTGCTGGGCCCCGCGTGGGACGGACCTGGGATGCGGGGGAGCCCGGATCTGTATGTTATGTTATGGATGTCACTGTAAATGTTGTGTTGTATGTCAATAAATGTTAAATAAAAATTTAAGTAAAAAAATAAAATAATAAAATTAGCCTACAACCAGGGCTGTACAGTGCGACATAATGTCGCGGTGCTATGAAAGAATCTGTCGGCAATGAATGAACTTACTGCGAAACAATATTTGCGTGTGAAGTGAATCTGGGCCACGCAACTTGGTAGTTGTAGTCTATCGTGCGATTAAATACCATGTCCCGTCTGCGTAGAGTCCATACATCCAACACCAAATCCCATCATTCCTAGCGAACCATCTAATCGAAACGAAACTGAATGTGGGCTATGCATCGCCAAATAAGAACTTCCTTTCAATAAGTTTAAGCCGCTAATTTTGCTCTGCAAGAAGAACGGAGCGGATATCAGTCCATCTTATGACAACCACGTCCGATGTGGAGTGATGATAATAAGAGACCATAGCCGATTAAATTAAGTCGGATCTGGCAGTGATGATTGATGGGGACACGGACACTTCTAACGTTCAGTTCAGCCATGCATTAGGTGAGTCGCCCACAGGACATTTTTCAATACTTAAATACTGTCTACTTAAATTTCCCTCCGGGGATCAATAAAGTATCAACCTATCTATCTAATAATGAGACAATATGCAAATAAGATAATACTAATAATTGTCACGGTTCCCCGTATATGAAATGAAAGTGGCTTGCAACTTACTGCTGGTAAAATCCCTGTTTATTTCTCGTTTTGCATAGTATTACATTCCACTTCTATAAACAATCAAAGTCCTACCATAAGAGCCTCATACGGGTCAATTAAAGCTTTTTGATTAGTCTTTGCTTCGAGCTAAGTTGAACTGAACATTTCACTGTCAAAAGCGCAAACTTAAACAAGGTTGCGTCGCAACACGGTTTTCAAAATAAAGGTCACATATACACATACCGTAGTAGGCCTCTCAATTCTTATAAAAAAAGTCCCGGATATACATAAACATGGCATAGTCGGATCTCTATAAACGGCCCAACACTTTGATCACTTTAGGCACCACCCTGAAACCAGTAACATCACAAATATGAAGCGGGTAATTACCCATAAAAATAATAAACCTTTCATGGGGTTATTTACAATAATAATAATTAATTTTATTTATAAAGCACTTTTCATTGTGAAACAAAGGTATGCAGAGTTTCTTGTCGTCCTGATTAATGCAATGGTGTGTGTGTGTGTTGTGGTGATCTCATTCAAGGAGCACTACAAGCGCGCGCGCGCACACACACACACACAGTTTGTTGTTTTTGTTCTATTAGTGATTTACACACTTTCTCAGTTGGTTAATTATAAAAGATACAAACCTGAAAACAAACGCACTTAAATGTTAAATAAAAGGACCACAGTAATGAGGCAGGAGGAACATATTTTTTTGCACTATAATGGTAAAATTTAGAGATGCCCCGATCGATCGGCCAGCGATCGGTATCGGCCGATATTCAGTATAAATATGAGATCGGTGAATTCCGATAATGCTTTATTTCGCCGATCGTGAAAACCGATCGAAAAACATGATCCAATTCTTAGCGGAGATCTCACTCGCTGAGTTCTGTCTCAGGCACACAGAGCTGCAAACTGCCGCTCCTCCTCCTGCCCCTCCTGCACCCGTGTAAACACAGAGGAGGCTCCTCTGCTCTAGTCTAGTCACAGTGCATGGGACCCCGTGAGCTAACGTTAGCTACCTAGCTATCGTTACTGTTTAAACAGAATGACCCAGTCAACTATTCACTTTTTACATGAGGCATTGTCTCAATCAATCAATCAATCAAATGTATTTATATAGCACGTTTAAACATGACGCTTGTCAACCAAAGTGCTTCACATAGCTAAGCTAAGTACATGTGTGTGTGTTTGGCTAAAGTGGATAGAAAACACAGTACTGTGCAAAAAAAAGGCACCCAAGAGTTTTTATATAAATGGTCTTGGATGTAAATAATTTTTTTTATTAGTGTGTCAGTAGACTACTCTTAGTACATTTTCATTAAATAATTTTTTAAAGCATCTTCATGGTTTAATAATGCAAACATATGTTGCAGGGACTTATTATAATCATCATATTGGCGTGACTGTATGCATCAAAGGGTTAAATCAAGAATTTGTTTGTGCTTTTTAGAGGAAATATCAAAATATTGCGATATATATTGTGTATCGTGATATGGCCAAAAAATATCACTATCATTTAGAGGCCATATCGCCCAGCCCTACTATAATGGTAAAATAGTTATTTAAAAATTTGCCCCTAAAAAATATTCTTTGTCCCTAAATTTCTCATTTAGGGGCAAGTGTGCCCCTAGTGAAAAAGCTTAGCGTACAGCCCTGACACAGTGAATGTGTCCGTTTTGTTTATTGCACTTTTATTGCACTTTCTTTGCTGAAAAAAAATGCTACGTTGGCTAAATGGCTCACGCGAGGCATTTAAAGATGGTAGATTGTTGATTTTTTTACAGGACGTGTATTGGCACATTCAACTTTTCTGATTGGTTGAAAATTGCCTTCATGTTTGAACTACATCGCCACCTACTGCTTTGGCATTGTACTACATGTATATACATCACTGTGCTCAGGAGGCAAAAACCATGTCTAACTTGCCTGCCATTACGTTGCGTTCTAAAAAGCTAAACTGACCCTGACAACGAAACGAAAACTGGCCATTAGTGTAACCGCAGCCTTAGTCTTCTCCTTCCTCTGCTCCAGCATGTTTGTATCTCTCGGTATTTGTCGCCATTGCTTTCTCTCCTCTCATTCTTTAATTTGATCAAACTCAGCCTAACTCTTTGGAGCACTTTATTCTGGTAGCTCTTGTTCACATTCAGCCTAACTATTTGGAGCACTTTATTCTGGTATATCTTTTATAAATGGAACACCTTTGTCCTGGTTCCCCTGCTGGATTGAATAGCAACCAGAAGAACTAAGCTGATGGAAGGGATCCCAACTGTGATGTATTAAGCCTTAGCTAAAGGGGTCAGTCGTCTTGTTTAACTTAAATAAATGTAATGGAGGAAAAAGTATGTTTGATTTTAAATAAAGTTCAGTATATAAAGTATTTCCTTAGTTGCTTGCTGTCTCCCTCTGCTCCAGATCTACCTCCAACTTCCTATCAATCATGAAAGAAGAGGCTCAGGACTCAATTACATCCTGTTTTAGATTTTGTATAAAGATTAATAAAAAAAAAAGTGTGACAAATCTGTAATTACAGAAGAAATCAGAAAGTGGGCAAATACTTTTCCATGCTACTGTAAGTACTTAGTTGCTGTCTCCCTCTGCTCCAGATCCACCCAGTGACCTACTGATGATTAAGAAAGAAGAGTCTCAGGACCCGCTAGACCCAACCATGGATATTTCCACTGGGCTGAAGGAGGAGCCCACAGACCATCAGGATATCAGTATGTTACTTTTCTTTTTATTGTCTTTATTTTCTCTTGTTGTCCATCCTCTGTTGCAGCATAGTTGTATGTCTCTGTGTCCACAGCTTTCGCTCTTTCTTTCCATGACGTCTCAGTCTATTTGTCTTACTATAACAAAGTGTGGTATTTTCACATACTTTGTTGAAGAGTCTGATGGATGGAAAGTAAACTAAATGGCCATGTGTTTCATTACTCTCTATGACTGTCTTGCACTAGCTAGTAGCCCCTCCTGTATATGGCTGGTCCCTGGTCAAATACAGTTCGGAATTAATCCATAGGGAAATCTTTAGGTCCAGAGATTGAAGAGACCTACTGATTATTAAAAAAAAGATCTGTAATTACAGAAGAAATCAGAAAGTGGGCAAATACTTTTTCATGGCACTGTAAATACTTAGTTTCTGTCTCCCTCTGCTCCAGATCCACCCAGCGACCTACTGATGATTAAGAAAGAAGAGGCTCAGGACACACTAGACCCAACCATGGATATGTCTACTGGGCTGAAGGAGGAGCCCACAGACCATCAGGATATCAGTATGTTACTTTCTTTTTATTGTCGTCTTTCTTTCTTTCTTTCTTTCTTTCTTTCTTTCTTTCTTTCTTTCTTTCTTTCTTTCTTTCTTTCTTTCTTTCTTTCTTTCTTTCTTTCTTTCTTTCTTTCTTTCTTTCTTTCTTTCTTTCTTTCTTTCTTTCTTTCTTTCTTTCTTTCTTTCTTTCTTTCTTTCTTTCTTTCTTTCTTTCTCTTTCTTAGTCTCTAGATGTGAGGTTAAGAATTTACCTATGCGAATTCTTAAAAATGAATATGATAATTTTTATTCTGTCACCTATTGATTAAGGCTTTAGAGGGTAGACGTCTGCATTGGCCTGCCATGTCTGCCCCAGCCCGGCCCAAGCCTGTAGCATTCAGGCCCGGCCCTACCCTAGCCCGAAAAGTTAAGCAATTATTCGGCCCTAGCCCGACTTAAGGCTGAGGCCAATATTACGATGTGATGATGGACATCACACACACACACACACACACACACAGACTACCTACGTTACACACACAAATGCTACATTACGACAAAAAATGCACAATGCAATTACATGCCCACAGACATGACACTAAAGCGTACCGAAAACACTCTAACCAAAAGGCCAATTAATTTGAGTAAATCAGGATGGACTCACCACTTCACTGTTAGATGAACTTCGGCAACAAAAACTTCTTGCGTTGAATAACTTTAACAACTCACAAATCTTCGCCAACCGGCTAAATCCAAGAACAATCATGCAAAACCTTTTACAGTTTATTCCACTCTGCTGTACATTCGCGGATGCTCTGAAGGAAAATAATGGCATCCACCGTTGATGGCTTCAGCTGTTCTCCTCTCCTCCAGCGTTCTCCCTGCGCTGCTGAAATATCGCTTGCTCCAGCTGCTGCTTGCGGGTTTACTCAACACATAGCACGCAAGTCTAGCTAGCAAAGGAAGCTTCTCCATCTCCGACACGCACGCTCTCAGCGGTCTAGCTTGTTGCTTTGATGGAAAAACGACGCGAGGCCCTGATTGTGTGTGCGCGCACGACTTGTGTGTAAAATGAAGCGAGACAAATAAAAGGAGCCCGAGCCCTACCCGAACCCCATCTATGCATAAATAAATCGGCCTTGGCCCTAATCTGTCCATGGTGTCGGGCCCCTTCGGGCTTGCAGACCTCTACTGTAGGGTCCTTGTCTATACAACACGGGTAGGGATGTCCCGATCCGATCTCGGGATCGGGGCCGATCACGTGATTTTCCGAAGATCGGGATCGGCAAAAAAATAAAATAAAGTGATTTTTCTTTCTTTTTTACTTTTTTCTTTTTATTCAACAAACATGACCATGTTCACGTGTTAAACTCATACTGAGGCCTTAGTTTTGGTTTTAAATTGCATATCATTCATTTATTTATTGTCACACAGAGCAGAAGAATTTTGCCAAAACAAACCAATAGTATCCAGCTGCAGAACGGCAGACCAGCCACACTCCTCAGACCCAAATAAATTTGTTTATTTTATATTTTTTATTCCAAATTACATTCACCCTGAATGTTGACGTTATCCAGGTGAAAAGTTAACTTCATTCAAGCGAGGCATTGCAATCCTTGACATAAATCATTTGATGTATAATTAAATCAAAGGAAATGCGTTTGGGTCTGAGAGTGTGGCTGGTCTGCCGTTCTGCAGCTGGGTACTATTGGTTTGTTTTGGCAAAATTCTTCTGCTGTGTGACAATAAATAAATGAATGATGATATGCAATTTAAAACCAAAACTAAGGCCTCAGTATGAGTTTAAGACGTAAACATGGTCATGTTTTTTTTTTTTGTATTTAATTTTTTTAAATTTTTTTAAACAAACACATAAACAAACATGACAACACACGATAAGATATACAAGCATTAATTGTCAGAGCACATCCAATGAGATCACATTTTAGTTAATTGTCTTATATAAGATATACCCCTAATACCTGTTATCTAAAAACCTACACACATATGCTCCAGCTCGAACCCCCCCCTCCCGGAACCCACCTTGGGAAGTACCTCCACTATCCCTCGCACCTAACCAGACACTACCATTATAAGCTAGCTTTTATTCTCTCCACCACTTCTAACCACATTGACATTTTGGATTCATTGAGACCCAGAATTCTTGCTGTAGATATTTCTTGATAAATCACATCGAGATATGTAAGAAACCAAACTTTTCGGCACATTTTTGCCGGTTGAAACCAGCGTGATGCGATCAGCTTTTTAGCTACTGTGATACCCGATAAAACCAATCTCTTTAGCTGTGGATTCACTGCAAACTCAAAAACATCATTCAATATTAATACCGAGGGGTGTACAGGTATATTCCAAGATACGAGTTTTGATAATTGTTGGGTCACATCTTTCCAGAATGCCTTAACTGGTGGGCAGTCCCAATACATGTGCATAAATGTCCCTTCGTCCCCATTTGTACATTGGGAGCATTTGGAGTCTTGTTTAAGCCCCATTCTGCACAGTCTTATAGGAGTCAATTATGTCCTGTGAATATAGTTAAGATTGATTTGTTGATGATCCGGGTTCCTTGATGTAAGTCGGACATTTGCCCAGGCTCCTTGCCAATCAAAGTCATTTTCCAGGTCTGGTATATCCCTCCTCCAGACAGAGTCTAGTTGGAGGGTTTCATACGAGGACGTTAGTAATTGATGATAAAAATCTGAAACAAAACCTCTCGATGTCTCTCTTTCGTAGAAGAATTTGTGGTATCTGTGGTGTTCAATTGGTATGTCTAATGGAACACCGTGAGACTTCAAACATAGCTGTAACTGTATGTAAAAAAAGCCATGTGGACTTGGTGAGATTACATTTTTTGCGTATTTCTTTATCACTACAAAAACCCTGTTTGTTAAAAACATCCCCTAATGAGTGTATGCCTTGCTCTTCCCATATAGGGAATCTTATAGGTCGTTTTTTAATTAAGAGTGCATTGTTATTGAATAAGGGAGTATGATTGTGCCATTTATGTGGGTTAGGATTTTTTTTTTGTGATTCACGCCATATCCGGATCGCATGAGTAATTATGGGGCCAAATTTCCATTCACAGTGCTTGATTGGTAGTTTAGTGTATGCTATGTCCTTCAGTCTATGTGGGGCTACTATGTTTTCTTCTAATTTTCTCCAGGATACTAATGCTTGGGGGTCAAACCATGTTGTCAATGGTCTTAATGTGTACGCCTTAAAATATTGGAAAAAATCTGGAAATGCCATGCCACCATCTGCTTTATTTCTCTGTGCGGTGGATCTTTTTATACGTGGTGGTTTGTTATTCCAAATAAATTTGTATGTGGAGGAGTGTAATCTTTTCCAGTAACCCTCTGGAGCAGTGGAGGCTGCTGACCAAATTTTTAGGTGAAGCACAAATTATTATATTATATTATATATTAAATAATATTTTTAAAACATCCCCCACTGTGTGTCAGTGGACACAGATGAAAACATATTAACATTAGGTGACAGCGGACTTGACCAGATGAAAACATATTAGGTGACAGCGCACCTGACCAGATGAAATCATATTAGGTGACAGCGCACCTGACCAGATCAAAACATATTAGGTGACAGCGCACCTGATCAGATCAAAACATTTTAGGTGACAGCGCACCTGACCAGATCAAAACATAATTAGGTGAAGGTGACAAGGAAGCCACATACTCATACCCCCCCGACACTCAACTAACCGCCTCGGACAGTCCTTCATACCAGTGGCCATCAGGCTCCACAACAGTGGGCAGCGACTGCTGCCAGACATCGACCTAGAACTAATAGGAACCCAAGTAGGACAATAACACTACCTTATGCATACTGCACCTTATGTGGATACTGTGAATAATGAATAATGTATATTTCAGTTAGTTAGATAGTAAATTATATTGACCTATTTGTTTACACTGCTTGTGTTGTTTTCACTACCTGTACCCCCCCCCCCCCTTCCCCCATGCTGCTATGATGCCTGAATTTCCCCAAGGGGATCAATAAAGGAATATCTTATCTTATCTTAAAAGGAAAGATGAAATTACCTACCTGGGTTCCATCCTATAGAGGCAAATCTTTCCTGTGACAAAATGGGATCCAATGTAATAAAACTAAGTCAACCAACGAACTAGATTCCTGTACCGGATCTCCTCTCTGGTAAACAAGAATACCTTGAAGACTCTAACAGGAGCACTCATTCAAGGGTACTACGACTATGCTTGCACCTCATGGTACCAAAGCACCTCAAAGGCACTAAAAACAAGATTACAAACATCACAAAACAAACTGGTCAGACTACTGCTTGACCTTACTCCTAAAACCCACCTCACCCCTGTCCACTTTGATAACCTAGGATGGCTTAGAGTAGATGACAGAGTACAGCAACTTGCAATGGGCCTGGTCTACAAGATACACGACTACACCACTAAGATACCCATGTGCATGTCGAAATACTTCCCAAAGGTCAGTGAATACCACGACCACAACACCAGAGGGAGTTCCACAAATCATGTTCAACCCAGATAAAATAATTAAAAAAAAAAAAAAAGAAAAAAAAAAAACGTTTTTTTTTAATAAAAGAAAATAGTCATAACTTAGAAATTAGATTGCATAGGTCTATGAATCGATATCGCGATTCTGTTTCGATTAATTGCCCAGCCCTACAGTGTGTACAGTAAGTTAGCTTGGTGATTATCATTGTGATGTAGGCTAAGCTGCCTAGCTACTGTTAGCATACAAGCACTGTAGCCTACTTACGTTTTTTCTGATCCAGATGCATAAATCCACTTCTTCATGTTGCTCAGTTGCTGGTTTATACTTCGGTCCTAATGTTGGTGCAAAGTTTAATTTAGCCTGACTTGTTATAGCTGTACAGCTTACTAACTACTAAACAACAACTTTCTCATAGTCTCAACTTTCACATAGTCAAAATGGGTCCAGCTGCATGTGAGGAGTATAGGTTTAGCTCGGGCCAATCTCAAGTTTCTCAAGTTTCTTTATTATTTGTCATACAGAAGTACAGAATACTTTTATACAAAATGCTTCTTTATGTTACATTTTGTATAAAAGTATTCTGTACTTCTGTATGACAACTAATAAAGAAACTTGAGAAACTTGAGATTGGCCCGAGCTAAACCTATCCTCCTCACATGCAGCTGGACCCATTTTGACTTTGCAATGCAGAAATCTCTGATTGGATTTGCAAGGCTGCCAATCATATTCAACCTCCGTGTATTGGATGTCAAGGGCTGTCAATCAATCAATCCTCCATTCAATGACAAGAGTTTAACTGCACAGACCGTGCTTAGATGAAGTTAATAGCCTATTTTGATTCGCTGTTATTTATTATTTATTTAACAATGGGTCACACCTGTGAAGTTTTCTTCACGAATAATTACTGCAGGCAATACTGCAGTGCAGGCCTGCTCAGAGCTGTACATTTTGGCCATTTTTGAAGAAAAAAAAAATCACTGGCATTTTTTTTACAGAGGAAAACATTTATAATAAAAAAATAATAATAATAATAATTTAAAAAAAAAATATATATATATATAGTTTTTTTTTTTTATATATAGGTATATGTAAATTAATAATAATTATGAATTATGAGTGAATTTGTGTTTCACGTGTTGTCATAGAGAAACCTCCACTGCTCTGGAGGGGGTAACGGTAGCATTGAACTGAAGAAGTTGATTCTAGGTAGTACATCCATCTTAACTATTGATATCCGTGCTTGTACTGTGTTTTTAAGTTTTGCCCATCTATCAAGGTCGTCTTTGATTTTGTTTTGGATTTTTGTGTAATTGTGCTTCACAGTTTGTCTTATGGTGGGGAATATTTCCACTCCCAAGCATCTAAAATGTTTTACCATCGGTATCTCTCCTGGGAGGGTTATATCTTTTTTTGCAGGGGTGTTAAGTGGAAGGAAAGCCGACTTCGGCCAATTTATCTTAAATCCCGATAAATCACCAAAGTTCTCAATCAACTTGAGCAGATGAGGCAATGTGGTGTTGGGGTTTTGCATGAACAATATTACGTCGTCCGCATATAAACTAATTTTTTGTTGTGTGCCCTTGATTACGATTGGTTCTATGGATTGGGATTGTCTTATATATTGTGCTAAAGGCTCTAATGATAGATTGAATAGTCCGGGACTAAGAGGGCAACCCTGTCTGGCAGAGCGTGATACCGGAAAGATTTTGGAGATGATTGTGCCTGTTGTAATCATGGCCGATGGGTCTTTGTATAATACTTTAATCATATCAATGAATCCTTTTCCTAACCCCATCCTTTCTAATACTGCCCATAGATACGACCATTCCAGCCTGTCAAAGGCTTTCATAGCATCCAGGGACAGCATCGCCTTAGGTATGGTGTCATCCTTGTCGGCATCTAGTACGTGCAGTATTCGTCTTATGTTATCAGTGATCAGGCGGCCTCTTATGAAGCCAGTTTGGTCCGGGTGAACTAAAGACGTCATATGCTTTTGTAATCTGATGGCTAATACCTTAGAGTACAGTTTGATATCGGTTCCGAGGAGGCTTAAAGGTCTATAACTACCGCACTCGTTGGGGTCTTTGTCTTTTTTAAGGAGGACTGTTATGAGTGCAATATTTTCATTCTTATGGAAGTTCCCCTCCTTGACTGAGTATAAGATCATATTTAGTAATAAGGGTCCAATTATGTCCCAACAAGAAAGGTACATTTCTGATGGGATACCGTCTCTTCCAGGAGCCTTACCACTTTGCATTGCGGTTATGGCCTTCTTGAGTTCCTCTAGTGTGATCGGTGTTTCTAACTGTTTGGCGTCATCCTCTGAAAGTTTAGGGAGAATAATTTGGTTAAGATATGTGTCCATTTTGTTTTGATCGAAGGTCGTTTCTGATTTATATAAGTCGGAGTAGAATTCTTTGAATGTATCGTTTATTTTTACAGGGTCTGTTTCAAGTACTTGTTGTGCTCTAATGGTAGTTATATCTGCAAATTTTGCATTAATTCTTAATCGCATGGCTAATAGGTGACTAGGTTTAGAACCATGGGAGTACTGCTGTTGTCTTGTGCTGCGTATTTGTATTTCCGATTGTTGTCTGTATATGGCATTGATCTCTATTTTAGTACGTTAACTTGTTTCTCTAGTCGAGTTGAGTTGTTGTATTTTAGAGAATTAAATAACGTTGAGTAAAGCGTTTCCAGCTCAGCCAGTTTTGTGCATTGATTCTTGCGCATTTTGGAGGAAAAGCTATCCGTGAAATCTTTGATCATTCCCTTTACCGACATCCATAATATTCTGGGGTCTTGCACCAAGTTTGCATTCTCCCGTTGGAATACTATAAGAGCTTCTTTGAGTTGTGTAATGAATTCCTTGTTATTAAGCAGCATCGAGTTAAATCGCCATCTTGGGGCTCGGGAGGATAGTATACCAAATGTACCTTTAAGGAGTAAATAACAGTGATCTGATAGTGCGTTGGGTATCATTTCCACTTCATAATTATCAAATAGTCTCTGTGATGCAAAGACATAATCTATTCTGGATAATGTATTATGTCTCGCAGATCGACAAGAGTACTTTCGGGTCGTGGGATTAAGTAATCGCCATAAGTCATTTACACCTGTAATCTTCGACCAATCCTTTAATGCCTTAGATGAATTATTTTGTTCGCTGGAAAAGGCGAGGTAAGATTTGTCCATCCTTGGGTTCCAGATGGCATTAAAATCCGCACCTATTATAAATGAGTAATCAGGAATGTCTAGCATTGCATTGGTTAGTGTAGTGAAGAAATCCTCTTCGTACAAATTTGGGGCGTATACCGCTACCAGCGCTATTTTCCTGTTCTTATGTACAATCTTAGCTATAGTTATCCGACCTTCTACATCAGACCATACTCCCTTTAGTACAATATTCAACTTACGTTTAACGACTATGGCTACACCCCGAGTTCTCGTACCAATAGAAGAGTGACTAATACTATGATATGTGTTGTCCGCTAATTTATCTATGTCTTTCTCTAGAATGTGCGTTTCGCTTAGCAGAGCAATGTCCACATGTTCTTTTTTCATCAGTGTGAGCACGCTTTTGCGTTTGAGTTGGTTATTTATTCCCCCGGTGTTCCATATCATTATATTCAAACTAGCCATAATCTATACATGTTGTAGTGTAATTTTTGGTAATGCTTCTGGAGTGCGAGGCAATAATAGATATACATCCCACTAGTGAGGTCCCGTTGAGAGCCGAGCTTAAAAACATACATATATACAAATACAAATCCCCTTCCCTTCCCTCCCACCGAGAGTCGTACAGGATTGTGTTCCATGAACACAACCTTTGCGTATGACTCCCTCCCTTGCACCACCGGATATCCCAGAATGATCCAATTATCCTTAACATTCCTATGTATACCATAGGATCTCATAACACTCTAAATTCTACCATAAGTAGAATGTCGACTGTGGCTTGGCCACTTTCCCGTTAAATAAAAATTTAAATAAGATAAAACTAAAAATAAAGACTAAAAATAAGCTTCTATTATCATGCCCTAATCACTTACATTTTATATGAACTTGTGTAATTTATAGTAACCCATGAATAATATGGAGGTATTGAACTGAAGAGAGAGCCTCAATAAATCAGAGAAAACGGATGAAAAAAAACAAGTAAAAGGAAGAGAACATTAACTTAGATCTTAAAAGAGCTTTGCTATGCTTAAACATCTAAAGTATAAATTGGAGAAGTAGTGGAAATATTTCCAATTAATAAAAAGCAGTTTTTAAATACGTATATGCATGTATATGGTGTCCATGCATAACAGAGATTAAAAGGCCATTTATACACTATCCTGCGTGTTGTGCAGACATGTATTTGGCTGCATCTTCAGGCGAGTTGAGGAAAACCCTTGCTCCTTTTTTATCGACAATACGAAGTATTGCAGGGTATGTTAATAGGGGTCTGTATTTCTCCAGATAGAGTTGAGACATCACCGTCTTGAACTTGGCACGCAGGTCCACTACCTCACGACAATAATCTTCAAAGCAGTGTATTGGTATATCCATGTATTTCAGATTGCCTTTCATCCTGCGAGTTTCACGAATAATCATTTCTTTTATTCTGACTTGGCGCAGGATAACCAATATCACTCTGGGCTTAGCGTTATTGTCACCGGATCGGGTCCCCAATCTGTAGCACTGTTCCACCTCTGGTACTTTAGGAAGGATCTCTGTTCCCAAGATTTTCTGTAATTCTGTGGCAAACTCTTCAGGGTGTGCACATCTCACTGACTCGTCCAGACCGACTATACGAATATTCAGCTTGCGTTTTTGATATTCCATCTCGAATATTTTGGCTGGTCATGTTTGTTGAATACAAAAAAATAAAGTTTTTTTTAAAAGAATGTTGATCGGATTGGGAAAGATCGGTATCGGTAGATACTCAAAATCACATGATCGGGATCGGATCGGGAGCAAAGAAACGTGATCGGGACATCCCTAAATACAGGTATGTTGATTATATCACAGGTATAGTGATTATAGATAGTACCCCTCCTCTTGAAAATGTCAGTCCAAAGCACATGCAGTATATATATATATATTTTAAATGGTAATCTTGCGTTTAAAAAATAGTGGCGTTAAAAGAATTGTGCGTTATTTAACTTTGACAGCCTTAGTAGCAACACTTGTAAAACTGACAAACAAATTCCACAGTACAGTCTAGGGCTGCTCGATTATGACAAAATTCATAATCATGATAATTCTTATTGATATTGAAATCATGATTATTAAACACGATTACTTATTGATTTGAGAACATCACAAGTCTTGACACTTACTTTGCATGTGACTGCTTGGAAAGACGGCTGAGGGAATAGACCCCATCGGTGGCTGGCATGCGTTAACACCCCATTATAGGAGGGGATATAGATGGTACTGAGGCCAGCATGCTGGTCAGAGAGAAGAGCTGTGGGCAAAAGGCTAGAGTTAAATGATCTAGGGCAAATTAAAGGAAGGAATGGGAGACGGTTAACAGGGATTTGAAAATGGTGTTAGATGGACTTAAAGGAGCACCTCGAGAACATTTACAACAAGCGTTGCAAGGGCAAGGCTAAGAGAATCATTAAAGACTCCAGTCACCCGAACAACTGCCTCTTTGAACTGCTGCGGTCAGGCAAGCGATACCGGAGTCTCAAGGCGAGCACAGAAAGACTCAGAAGAAGCTTCTATCCCCAGGCCATCAGGCTGCTAAACGAACAATGAATGAACACTACACAACAACAACAACCACCAAACGCACATAGCACACACATCCACACGCACACACTCACTTTAAACAAACACACTGTAGCACCCACTCCACACACTTTATAGCACACACCCACTTTAAACAAACACACTGTAGCACCCACTCCCCACACTTTATATTTATGGATGAAGGATTGCACTACAACTCGTACACCTTACTGTAAATTGTACCTAAAATTGTACCTCATCCCATTTCTGCTTTGCACTAGATAGTACTGTACATTAGTACACTGCATAGTATTGTATATTATATGGTAACTCAGAACATTGTACATATGTCTATACCGAACACTGTGACCTCATTTTTCTTCTTCTAAATTACATGCTATATTATGTTATTATGTTATTTGATACTATCTTGTCTAGCACAGTCTCTGGAGCGTAACAGTAAGAAGCATTTTGTATGAAAGTATTCTGTACTTCTGTATGACAACTATTAAAGAACTTGAACTTGAACTTGAGCAGTGGTAAATAAATTCGAGAAGGTGGGAGACATTATTTGTGAATATGGTGCTGAAAGATTTGGAATCATTGAGAGAGAGGGTGGAGAGATGTCAGTCAGTTAGGTCCAGATGGCAGAAATAAATGGAGAAATTGGTGAAGGAGAGGTGATGGCTAAGAAAGCAGTGGAGAGCGGCGTTGGTAGATGAGAAAGAGGAGACGGCTAAGAAAGCAGTGGAGAGAGGCTTCAGTAGATGAGAAAGAGGAGACGGCTAAGAAAGCAGTGGAGAGCGGCGTTAGTAGATGAGAAAGAGGAGACGGCTAAGAAAGCAGTGGAGAGGGGCTTCAGTAGATGAGAAAGAGGGAATTAATGTTTCACAGGAAGAGCTAAGAAATCGGTTAGCAGTACTTGTCTCTCTCTGGAGAAGACGATAAGCTAATTTCACAAAATGTTGGTGTGTTCCTTTTAAAGGTATGTTCAGCCAAGGAAAGGGAGAGCAAGCTGTAGTAAGTGGAGTCCCCTACCAGGTTTATACAAGCTGTAGTAAGTGGAGTCCCCTACCAGGTTTATACAAGCTGTAGTAAGTGGAGTCCCCTACCAGGTTTATACAAGCTGTAGTAAGTGGAGTCTCCTACCAGGTTTATACAAGCTGTAGTAAGTGGAGTCTCCTACCACTAGGCTACCAGGTTTATACAAGCTGTAGTAAGTGGAGTCTCCTACCATGTTTATACAAGCTGTAGTAAGTGGAGTCTCCTACCAGGTTTATACAAGCTGTAGTAAGTGGAGTCCCCTACCAGGTTAATACAAGCTGTAGTAAGTGGAGTCTCCTACCAGGTTTATACAAGCTGTAGTAAGTGGAGTCTCCTACCAGGTTTATACAAGCTGTAGTAAGTGAGTCTCCTACCAGGTTTATACAAGCTGTAGTAAGTGAGTCTCCTACCAGGTTTATACAAGCTGTAGTAAGTGGAGTCTCCTACCAGGTTTATACAAGCTGTAGTAAGTGGAGTCTCCTACCAGGTTTATACAAGCTGTAGTAAGTGGAGTCTCCTACCAGGTTTATACAAGCTGTAGTAAATGAGTCTCCTACCAGTTTTATACAAGCTGTAGTAAGTGAGTCTCCTACCAGGTTTATACAAGCTGTAGTAAGTGGAGTCTCCTACCAGGTTTATACAAGCTGTAGTAAGTGGAGTCTCCTACCAGGTTTATACAAGCTGTAGTAAGTGGAGTCTCCTACCAGGTTTATACAAGCTGTAGTAAGTGAGTCTCCTACCAGGTTTATACAAGCTGTAGTAAGTGGAGTCCCCTACCAGGTTTATACAAGAGTGCCTGATGTACTCTGCCGTTTTCTCATTAGGAACGGTTGCCTCCGTTCCGTTCCGTCCCAGAGAGCGATAGTCCCCACTCCCCCGCTGGCCAGCTTTCACACTACCAATCACTACCAATCTCGTCTCGTTCCCGAGCACACTTGAGGGAGCAACACCCCGATGTTGGTAAAGCTGACACTGCCACAGACGCGCTATACACTGTAAAAACTGAGCGTCATCTGGTAATTTTTTTATGATTATCAGCTCATTTTATTCAACCAAAACTGTGTAAAATGCTATTCATAAATGGTTCAAATTCATTGAATTCAGCTCGATTCTATTTCAAATGGCAGTCTTTTTTTTATTATGTATAGGTTACTAATAATTATTTAATAAATATTAATTAACCCCAATCCCAGTTTTTACAGTGTAGCATCAACCCTTCTTTGCTCTCCGAAAAAGCATTTCGGGATCAAATGAGATGGAATAGAATAGAAATACTTTATTCATCCCGAGGGAAATTTGGCACTACAAATCGCTCACAGTAACCAGTAAACATTTAGGTAGACAAAAACAATGAGATCTCTACTCATTTAGTTCATGGAAACGAATGATACCGGTGAGGTCTCTGACGCTACATTGTGGGAGTCTGATCATGGCAGAGGAGAGGCTGATTCTTGCTGTGTCTGACAACCCAATAATATACGACCTAAGGTATATATGACCTATAACGCAGGTGATGCAACAATAAGCGCCCCCTGCACTTTGGAAGCGCTCTGGGCATTCATATTTTTTATATCCAAAGCAGGGATTTACATAAACTTTTTGAGCCACTTGTCCAGTGGCTCAGATATTTTACTTGTCCGAAAGCTAAACTTATTTGTCCGAAATGTACTTGTGAAAATAAAGGCATATATATAAAAAAAAAGACAAGAGATTTGGACAATTATTATGATTTAATAACTTAAACACAGTGGGCTAGATCCACAAAGAATGGATTGCACGGTGCTAATTGCACCCTTACTTACAATTCATTATGAATTGAAAATGGGGGACCCTGATGTAAACAAGACGAAAGTCTTTCTCTGGTCTGCATCCCCTTAACAATTGTGTGTATTGAGCCGTACTGTATTGTGCATTCTGCAATCTGTTATACAATTTTCATTCAATCAATCACCTGCGCAGGTGATTGATTGAATGAAAATATTATTAACAGATTGCAGAATGGGTACAATACAGTATGGCTCAATACACACAATTGTTTGGGGATTATATATATATATTCTTTTTTACTTGTCCAGTCGGACAAGTTAAATTGTATTATGCTTGTCCGACCATTTTTTTTACTTGTCCCGGACAAAAGGACAAGCCTTAATGTCAAGCCCTGCAAAGCTTTTTAAGACTGCGGCAGAGTTACACGTGCATAACGTTAAGTGGCTGGAGCAGTCATCATAACTCTGCAGTGGAATTAGGGGTTTGTAACGTTAGCGTTATAAGTATAACAACTCCAAGGCGGTCAGGTGGCGTAGCGGAGATTGCGTTCGTCACCAACGCCGGAGATGCTGCATTCGCCTGTTCGAATCCAGCATCCGGCGTTGTCACCAGCTTGGCTGGCCGTTCACACTAATACAATTGGCAGTATTAGAGGGTGGGAAAGCTGGCGGTGTGGGTCCGGGTCATTGTAAACAGCGACTCCTACAGTTCGGTCGGGGACTCACAATCCCAAACGGACCTAAATAATATTTTAAAATTAAAGTATGAATACAACTCTATTCTGGGCAAGCAGGTTAGCACGCTGATTCGCTCCCCAAACCACCTTTTCAAGTGGTCCCGGTTATCCGTCCCCGGGGACGGGAACGCAGCGTTCTCATTACACTACTTTTGGGGCAATCGTGCTCGGAAACGGCCCCGGATGCCTAGTGAGAAAGCACCCTCAGATAGGGGTGGACGGTATAAACGGTATATGGTATAAACGGTATGAATTTGCTCTACGGTATGGATTTTGACTACCTTGTAGAGCAGCTCTAAAATAGCAATGACGTCATGTAACCACAGCGCGACTGTTTCACTCGCATTTGCCCCTAAAAATAGATAGAATTAGTCATAGATAATAGATATGTGCAAACTGGAAAAAGTTATTTAGGAGCACAGAGGCTTTGTGCAGTGGGCGTGTCAACACGCAATTGTCATTTCATAATAAACACAGAAGCAAACTAGCTCTTCCGCCCTGCGTTTGAAGGCTGTGTGACAACTTCTCTCGCGAGTCGCGCAGTTTCTATGTGTAATGTAAACTCTGAGACGAGTCCAATGGTCTAACATGCTTTGCATCCTCGCCATTCTGGAATGCCCACGTCGCGCTAAAACCTTATGTAATGTTAACTGTCCATGTACTAGTAGTTAGACAGCCAAATATGCACTCATTAGGGATGTTAGTGATGTTGTACTGACTGAATGTCATGTTAGTGTGGTCATGTCAGTGATGTCAGTTTTTATGAATGAACGTTGTATGGTCCGTTTTGTGTTTGTTTTATGTTAGGACTACGGGTGGAAATTAGCCCTGTGCTATTCCCGGCATATTTACGTCCTTATCATGCTGTGATGTAGGGGTGGACGGTATGGTCTAAAATTTATATCACGGTATAATTTGAAGCATAGACGGTAACGGTATATATCACGGTATCATCGTTTTTGATAATTTTTTTTCTCCGGTGCTGCACCTGGACCCTATTGTATTGGTATAACGTTAGCAAGCCCTCAGCTCGAATACGCATCGAATCAGTGTTATAAGACATTGATATCAGGAGCTATCCGGCTAAGCCGGATATATAACGTTAATACAACGCCTCAGTGAATTATTTAGTTCAATGGGACATTTCGTTTTGAACGGTGAACTAACTTGTGTTAACGTGAGCTAACGCCTAACAGGTAGCACACACACGTCTCTCTCTACTAGACTTTGTGGAGCGTTTGTTGATGTCAGGAGCTATCGGTAGCTGGCCGACTAGATACCGTTCGGTTAGACAATGCCTCATCATGTATTAAACTAAAAGTGAATAGTTGACTGGGTCATTTTGTAACGGTAGCTAAGCTAACGTTAGCTCAGGGAGACCCCGCTGTCCTCCTGACAGCTCCCGTGTCCCCTCCCACTAGACTACTAGACCCGTGTTTACATGCGTGCGGTAGGGGCTGGCACGCCCACTGCGCGAAGCCTCCTAAATAACTTTTTCCAGTTCGCACATATCTATTATCTATGACTAATTCTATCTATTTTTAGGGGCAAATGCGAGTGAAATAGTCGCGCTGTGGTTACATGACGTCATTCCTATTTTAGAGCTGCACTACCGGTTACACGGTATAGTCAAAATCCATACCGTAGAGCAAATTCATACCGTTTATACCGTATACCGTTTATACCGTCCACCAGTGTGATGTTGTGCATACACAGTGGTAGAGGAGGATCATCAGTATATAGAGGTTGGTCATGCTGACATGGTAGAAGAGGATCATCAGCGTATAGAGGTTGGTCATGCTGACATGGTAGAGGAGGATCATCAGTATATAGAGGTTGGTCATGCTGGTAGAGGAGGATCATCAGTATATAGAGGTTGGTCATGCTGACATGGTAGAGGAGGATCATCAGTATATAGAGGTTGGTCATGCTGGTAGAGGAGGATCATCAGTATATAGAGGTTGGTCATGCTGACATGGTAGAGGAGGATCATCAGTATATAGAGGTTGGTCATGCTGACATGGTAGAGGAGGATCATCAGTATATAGAGGTTGGTCATGCTGGTAGAGGAGGATCATCAGTGTATGGAGAGGTTGGTCATGCTGACATGGTAGAGGAGGATCATCAGTGTGGAACCGGACCGCTCAGGCTTAAAGATTCAAGAACAGACAGTTTGCCGTACAATGAAAATCTTACTTTGCTAGTCCGCCATTCACACAAAATCACACAATACATTGACGTTATTGCACATTCCGATTCACAGTGTAGGATCCAGTAGTGTTTACAAATATAAATATGGAGGTGACAATGGGTCACAGCAGCAGTTAAGTGTCTTTAGTGATTGACAGTTTGGGGGAAGGGTGAGAGTGAGGTCACAGCAGCAGTCAGCTCAGAGTGTCTGTCTGCCTGGCACAAAATAAAAAGTGGGCTAGCATTCACAAGACTGATGGCCCGTCTGTAAAAACGGTTTGAAGAGTGCTGGGGGTGTGTACTGTCCTTAATTATGTTTTGTGCTCTCCTGGTGGCCCTGGTAGAGTAAATGTCCTGTAGTGAGGGGAAGGCTGTTTGTGTTCAATAACGAGCCACGAGACTAGAGCGTGTGTCAACTGTGCGTCTGTATTGCCAACCCATAACACGACATCATATTTTACATCCTGGTCACTGCTGGGATGTACCAACTACACACACCACTGTGGGGTTATATAACATTCCCCATTCCCTTGTAACATCTCCTTTTTTTAGTTTTTTAACAGTTACAACATCCCTTAGTGCAAATTATTATTATTACAAGAAACCCCATAAACGTCCTTATTTAAAACTAGGGATGCACCGATATGAACATTTGCCACTGATACCGATTGTTCAACTAACACAATCTGCCGATACCGATATTTGTGGCAAAAAAATATATATATATAATTTTTTTTATTTTTTTGTAATTATTATTATATTTCTTTATGAAATTACTGTATATTTGTATGTCTCTAAATGTTTTGATGAATTGAAAATGGAGGACCCTTATGTAAAAAAGCCGAAAGTCTTTTTCTGGTCTTCATCCTCCAGTCCACTGAGCTGTACTGTATTGTACCCACTCTGCAATCTGTCAATAAAGCTTTCAATCAATCAGACAAATGCATAGAAAAGCCCTTATTATAACCATATAACAAAAAAATATATTATTGTTTATGAAAATGTTTTAGCCCTATGCTTGACTATTATTTTAGCCATGGCAACAAATAAAATAATAATAATAAAATGAATAAATAAAATATTAAATAAATAAATAGGCTACACGTCTCTCTTTTTGTGTTATAAATTGTGCTCACCGATATGAACATAGGCCTCTTTATTTACTTAAAAAAAGGAAACATCAAGAAATATGTTTATGGTATTAATTTCACCATCTCTCAACCAAAGCAATGCAACAGAACACAGTCGATTCTGCCAATTACGTCACACCGCTTGCATCCGCCTCTGCTGTTCTTACCAATCGGCAAGCGCGTATTCGTTTTTTACTTCCGGGATGTCCGCCATTGATTTTGACGAGAGCTCACAACAAAGCTAATAACGTTAGCTCCCCGCCGGCCACGGGTGGACTACCAGTGCTTCACAGGAGTACTAAACGAGGCATAATGATTTTACTGCAACGAATGTTATAATAAAAGCCCTTTCTATACACTTGTCTGATTGAAAACTTTATTAACAGACCGCAGAATGGGCACAACTCAGCACGGGCTCTTTGAGCAAAGGAAGGAACTGAGATATGAATGAGTAATGCGCTTGCTATCGTCCGGTAAATACGCTGATGTTATTGAACGTGTAACTATATAACGTTAATGCCACAAAACGAATGCCTTTGTTAATCATAAGTAGTAACTTTGATGCAGTAGCGTGTGTGTGTGGGGGCGGCGTTGTGCAGGTCGCTTGACTGAAACTTTTTTCAACGTTTGAACGTGTGGACCAGATTGACGCGACACAAATTGATGGATATTTATTGGCTACTGCCATCGGCACATTTGAGCTTATCGGCCGATAGGCCGATGGCAGTCAACAAGGCACTTATCGGCCGATACTGATACCCGACCGATATATCGGTGCACCCCTATTTAAAACCCGAATCATCGTTTCTGTGCATTTTTCATTATACATTTTTTTACCATAACCATAACCATACCATTAACACATTGACGACCAAAGTCCCACGGCGATTTATAGTCCAGAGAGGACCGAGCTTTGTCAACAAACCAATGTACTTTCTAACAGCTATATATATACTTTATAGTATTGCTATCTGTCCATTCTCATTGTCACTTGAGTGCATAAACCGTGCCTTCATAATGGCTTAAAGAAAATAAAAATCCATCGGTTGGTTGTCATTTTATAGCGCTGTGAATATAAGGTTTATCGCACTTTTCGTCTTGTCTTTTTTATGGGGAGCTAGATAATAGGCTAAACGTTGGCGCCGTTATATCAAACGCCATTTCTGCTGTATATATACAAATGAAATAAAACAAACTGTGTAGCATCCGGACTATTACAGAGCATCTATGGATGAAATGGGGGCGGCGGGCGACGCCGATTACTATTATTGATTAGCAATATAGTGTGCGTTCAATCAGCCATGTTCATTGATCGATCACGTTAGGTTTTAAAACAATGTCCAATCCAGCTGTAATTTGGGGGAATAGTATCGTACCGTCAGGCCATGTGATCGCCGGCAGCATTTCGTCAGTAGTCATCGGAATATGGTAGATCGATATGTCCATTGGCTAATCATAAATCCCATTATTCCAGGCTGAAATATACGTTCGGTAACGGGATCAAAGATGGCAGGTGTTCGTTTGGAACCGAGGCTCATATGAAACGCCCACAGATGGTGAAAAGAACTTTTTTTACAATCGCCCTCAATGATACTGCAGTGGAGCGATGGCGCCCCTAAGCGGATCTGGCCGGTATTGCATGTTTCGAAAATCAAATATGTGGGTAATTCCTGCAGGTCGATCGCGGACCTAATAAGCGTTATAAAAATGGAATAAAACAATAACAACACGCCACGAGTTAACTCGTGGGTCTGGTCCACTATGCATGGCACCGAATCACGAGTTAACTCGTGCTCGGGCGGCAAAGTGTTAACAGTCTCTATAAGTCCAGTCTTTGTGGCGCTCTCACCAGCCTACCACTGGACGTCCTGTACTCTGGCGCCGGTGGAGGGTCCTCCGCCGGCTGGTACAGGCTGCTCCGCCTGAACGGCCTGACTTCTTGGGTGATAGTGTCACTGCCCGTGTTACTGTCCATCCCTTCGCTGGGCGGACTGCTGTGTCGCTCCTCAGGTGGGCTGCTGTGCTGAACGCTGTGTTGCTCCGGGCGGCGTCCGGTCAGGTCCACCTCCGCTGGTCGCAGGTCCGCCCGGTTCCGCCGGTAGAATGTCCCCTCCACATCCACCAAGTACGATCTGGGGGCCACCGGTTGCAGGCACACTCCTCTCCTCGACTTGCCCGTCCCGTCTCCAGGCAGGGGCTTCATTCTTATGTCCTGGCCGAGACACAGCTCGGGCAGATCTCTGGCCGACTTGTCATAAACTAGCTTGGCCGTTTGATGCTTAACCCTCAGCTTCTCAGGAACCCCCGTGACCACGCTGGGGCCCAGGAGGGTGTCAGCGACCAGACTGGGGTCTTCAGTCTCCGGGACATCAGTCTCTGCGCTGGGCTGCTAAGCGTGCCCTCTGTGGGCGTGTTCCTCCACTGCAAGATGGCTAACCATGGGTCGTTACCTGCACTAGCTGCCTTCTTGCACAGGTTTTTCACTATCTTCACCGCAGATTCAGCCTTTCCATTAGACCTTGGGTGCCTGGGTGAGGACATGACACGGTCGAAATCCCATTCCTTTGCAAACTTTCTAAATATTTCACAGTCGAACTGAGAACCACAGTCTGTTATCACCCGGTCAGGCTGCCCGTGGCGTGCAAATTGGAACTTACACCTTAACACTGTAGTGTCTGCTGAGAGGTCAGGGAGTAGCTCTATTTCCCAGAAATCCGAATAATGATCAACCATGAGTAGGAAGTCTTTGCCTGCTTGTCTGAACAAATCCATACTGACAATCTGCCATGGCCGTGTTGGGAGTGCATGTGACATCATTGTCTCCTGCTGCTGCTCATGAGAATATTCATTACATGCTGAACACTGGCTCACGTAATCCTTGATTTCACCTTGCATGTTGGGCCAGTACAGCGTGTCTCTGGCCTGTCTGTAGCAGGCATCTCCTCCTACATGGCTGGCGTGTATGCGTTTCAACATTTCTGCCCGTAACGTTTTCGGCACTATGACTCGCTGGCTTTTGAAGAGCACCCCATCTTGTGCGCTGATCTCGTCCCTGATTGACCAATACTCTGATCGCCAGCGGAGTCTCCTCCCGGTGATCTGGCCATCCCCGGAGCACTGCCGCTTTCAGCAACTGAAGGGTTTCATCTCCCCCAGTGTGTTGCCTGATCTGATTCAGCCGCTGGCTGGTGACATTCAGATACTCAGCCTGATTAATCTGTTCAGTGTCCTCTTGTGCTCTCTGCAGGCTGTATACTGTGTGTTTCATGTATCTCGTGTCAGTCCTCTGTGGTGGAGCTGTGGCCCTGCTCAATGTGTCACTGATGTGCATGTCCGGGCCTGGCTTCTATGTGACCTTGAGGTTGTAGTTCTGTAGCGTGAGCAGCATGCTCTGGAGCCGTTTGGGTGCAGTGAGGAGGGCTTTGTTGAATATCGAGATGAGTGGCTTGTGGTCCGTTTCCGCCATGATCTCCCCCCGTCCATACAGATAATAGTGAAGCGTTGGCACGCAAACACAATACTCAGACACTCTTTCTCGATCTGCGCATAGTTCTGTTCTGTCTGAGTCAGTGCCTGTGATGCGTACCCTACTGGCTGACCCTCCTGGAACAGACAGCAGCCAAGTCCTTTCTGACTTGCATCACTCTGGATGGCGACCGGCTTGGTCACATGGTAATATTTCAGGATCGGGCTGCTTGATCTCCTCGACCGCCGCCCCATGTTTGGGTAGCCAGTGCCATGGGACGGCCTTGTCCAACAGCCTCCTCAGTGGCTCGCATATCTCAGAGAGGAGGGGCATGAACCTTGCGAGGTATGTCACAAACCCAATGAACCGCTGCACCGCCTTGGCGTCCGTGGGGTGTGGCATGTCTTGGACCGCCCTGATCTTCTCTGGGTCGGCCCTGAGCCCCTCTGCTGACAGGATGTGCCCATGAAACTTGACTTCTGAGCCTGAACTGCAGTTTCTTTAAACTTAGCCTCAACCTAACCTCTCTGCACCTCTCCATGAGGGCTATCTGTTTAGTGTCATGGTCCTGTATAGCCCCTCTTCTGTCTCCCCACAGCCAACTATCAATATATCGTCTGCGATGGGCTCTACTAGGGCTGGGCGATATGGAAAAAAATCATATCGCGATAACGATATGATAATTTTATTTTATTTCTCGATATCGATAATTATCGAATTGTTATAAGTATAAAAAAATTAATTTTTTTTTTTTTTTTTTTTTTTAACAACAGATGTATGTTTATTTTGCAGCAATTCTTTGTCATTGCCGCCATCTTTAGTGTTACATCCCCTCACACTCCAGTTCTCAGGCTGCAGCTGGTTTAAAAGCTAAAGTAAACCGGCTTCTCTGCTGGCTGTGGCTCCAGAGGAGTTGAACAGTTCTGGCTCTGCTAGTTTATTTTCGATCTTTTGGCGCTTTTTTGGTGGACAAACCACCGCACATGTGCACTGTGACTCGTGACTGGAGTCTAGTTCTGCTAGCACACATAGCCTACTGTGTACAGACGGTTTCAAAATGTATTTTAAATTAGAAAGCAAACAAAATAAATGGACAAGAGAAAAATAAATCTGAATTTGGTCAGTATTGTCATTTGGACAAGCAAAGCCATTACTTTAAGTTGCAGGCAAGAGAGACAAGTCTGTCCACTGTCTCTGGTTTTAAAACTGCCCTGTTGCAGGTAAAAAAAAAAAAAAAAAAAAAATCGATATTCGATATCGATTATTAAAATATATCGCGATATTTATCGTTATATCGCCCAGCCCTAGGCTCTACCCCACTGAGCCCTGCTAAAAGCTCATGCTGCTTTCGCTGGTATATCTCTGGGGCCACAGACACCCCAAATGGCAGCTTTAACCAGCGCTTCCTGCCCCAAGGTGTCCAAAATGTGGTGGTGTAACTACTTTCCTCGTCTAGTCTGCACTGTAGCAAAGCATCACGTGCATCCACAAGAGTGAACATACAAGCCCTGGGCAGCTTGTATAGCACATCCTCAAGTGTCGGCATTAAGTAGTGAGATCTCCTTAAATCCATATTTAATTAATTACTTTGGGTCTATACATATCCTCAGCTTCTCTGGCCGTCTGACAATCACCATATTGCTGATCCATTCTGTTGGCTCTGACACTGAAACCAAGTGGCCATATTTCTCGTATTTATCTAATTGCCCCTGGAACATTACGTGGAGCAGCTTGCACTGGGGCTACATTACTGTCTAACTCAAAATGAACTTCACCTGTGACTGATTCCACAGGGGCATTGAAAACCTCATCGTCCGTACAGACAAGTTGCTGCCTGGTTAGTGGGACTGAGCTGCTATGTCCTACCATCACCAGCTCCTCAGGGATGGTGAAGCGCATCAAACCTAGGCGCTCACTGGTTTCACCTGACAAAAGGGCTCTCTGTCTGCTTCTTACTACCTCGAAGGTCAGCTTGTGTGTCTTCCCTCTCACTTAATAAAATGTTCAATCAATCTGCATGGTGATTGATTGAATGAAGATTTTATTAACAGATTGCAGAATGGGTAGAATACAGTACGGCTCAATACACACAATTGTTAAGGGGATGCAGACCAGAGAAAGACTTTCGTCTTGTTTACATCAGGGTCCCCCATTTTCAATTCATAATGAATTGTAAGTAAGGGTGCAACTTGCACCGTGCAATCCATTCTTTGTGGATCTAGCTAGGGATGCACCGATATGAAAATTTGCCACCGATACCGATTGTTCAACTAACACAATCGGCCGATACAGATACCGATATTTGTGGCAAAAAAATATCTATATACTTTTTTTTTAATGAAACTACTGTATATTTGTATATCTCTAAATGTTTTGATGAATTGAAAATGGAGGACCCTTATCAGGGCTCTACAGTGCGACCATATTGCTCGCATATGCCCCTAAAAATCTGTGTGCCAACCTGAAAAATCTATTACGCGCACGGTGTGCGAGTGCAGATTACAGCCTCATTCGTTCTTTTTATTTCTCCGCTGAGAATCGTTAAAAAACAAGTCCCACATTGCACTCAAGCCAACGGTCCAATCACAGTAGAGTGACGTGACTGGTTTCATGGGAAATAAAGCAACTGACCAATCGGAAGCTCTCATTTGGCTTGTTTACGTCCTGAAACTCCGCCATTGCGATCAGGGCTCTGATTGCGATATGCGAGCGTTTTCTGAGACACTAACTTATTATAGTCTTACCAATAGCAATAGATTTTAGAACACCTAGATTTATCGATAGCAATAATAATTAGTGCTGTCAATCGATTAAAATATTTAACTCGATTAATCGCATGATTGTCCATAGTTAACTCGCGATTCATCGCAAATTAATCGTTTTTTTTTTTTTTTTTTTTTTACCTTAAAGGGGAACTCCACTTTTTTTGGAAATTAGCTTATTTAACATCTTCCCTGGAGTTAGACAAGAAGATGCATACCTTTTTTGTCTCTGTGCGTGCATTTTAGCTTTGGGAATAGACGCTCCGTTAGCATAGCTTAGCTTCATCACTGGAAGTGAGGCAGGACAGTAGCCTTACAGTGCCTTACAGTGTATTGCAAGGTCTGACATTGACCAATCTTGATATGCATGACCTTGGTGGGCTCTAGGTCAACTCCTGAAAAGGGGGTCAATGTCAGACTTTGCAATCAAAAGTTAGGGGGCTAATAACCCTTGCCATAATTTCAGTGCGCCCCCTAACGTTTGATTGCAAGGTCTGACATTGACCCCCTTTTCAGGAGTTGACCTAGAGCCCACCAAGGTCATGCATATCAAGTTTGGTCAATGTCAGACCTTGCAATACACTGTAAGGCACTGTAAGGCTACTGTCCTGCCTCACTTCCAGTGATGAAGCTAAGCTATGCTAACGGAGCGTCTATTCCCAAAGCTAAAATGCACGCACAGAGACAAAAAAGGTATGCATCTTCTTGTCTAACTCCAGGGAAGATGTTAAATAAGCTAATTTCCAAAAAAAGTGGAGTTCCCCTTTAAAGTTAAACGGATCTTTTTCAAGTTCCAAGTTTTAATACTCTTATCAACATGCGAGTCAACAAATGCTTGCTTTATGCAGCCATTTAACACAAAAGGATGACCCTCATGCATTGCAAATTTGCATCAAATTCAAAACAGAGTGATGCACAAAATAACTTAAAAGAAAATTATAATTTAAAACAATGAATAAAGTGTGCATGAAATAATAGGGGAAAGAAAACGTTAGGAACTTGTTACATTCACACACACAAGGGCTGATTAATCACACACCCCCCTCTCTACCTCACACACACACTCTCCCAGCTCTCTTTCTCTCTTGCCCCTTCCTCATCTCTCTCACCCCCCTCTCTCTCTATATCTCATACACACACACACACACACACACACACACACACACACACACACACACACACACACACACACACACACTTCAGAAACAAACATAGTATCAATGAGAGCATCAATGAGACACCTGAGTGAAGTCTAGTAAAAAAAATAATAAAAAAAATTAGTTAATCTTGAGTTAAAAAAAATAGTGGCGTTAATAGAATCGGGCGTTAACGCGTTAACTTTGACAGCCTTAATAATAATATAACGTTAATGCAACTAAACGAATGCCTTGCTTTGTTAATCATAACGTTGATGCAGTAGCGTATGTCCTTGTGTTCGCTGTAACGGACATGACAATAACATAACGTGTACACATTAAAATTGCGATAATTAATTCCAACATTTTCAAATCGATGCAGTTGAATTTTCCCCTTAGGATCGATGCATTGTTACACCCCTACACCAAAGTCACTGGCCCACTGTGTATCTGTGTGTATAATAACTTGGCTAGCATTATCAACAGCAGAGATGGGCAATAGGGTCCAGCTGCAGCGCCGGACGGCCGGAGTGCAAGCGGTCTGATGTAATTGGCAGACTCGACTGTCAATCAATGGTCTACCTGACACGCAAACTCATAAACAATGTTTCTGTACTGGAGGTGTACAGTATTTCAATAGGCAACCCTGAAAGGATTATTTTTCTAGAAGAGCAACACAGCCAAAACATAGGCATTGTATGCATAAAAGGGGCAAAAGCTAAAGTTAAGTGACTGTTACTTTTGTAGCAGTAGTTTGATTTGATAGTTTATTTGATAGGGACAGCACATGTTAATGAACATCAAGTACAAAATACAAAATGTAAACATGCAGGGTTGTAGCAAGAGCTAATTTACACACATGCACGCACAGTACAAATATGCATTTATTTAAAAAGAAAAAAAGAAACTCTGTTACTTGAAATATTTTCACTGTGCTCCTAAATATTTTTGGGTGCTCCTAAATTTCTTTGTGTGCTCCTACATTTTTTCATTTAGGAGCACATGTGCTCCTTGGGAAAAAGGTTAGCGTAGAGCCCTGCTTATGTAAAAAAGCCAAAAGTCTTTTTCTGGTCTTCATCCTCCAGTCCACTGAGCTGTACTGTATTGTACCCATTCTGCAATCTGTTAATACAGTTTTCAATCAATCAATCAGACCAATGTATAGAAAAGCTTTTATTATAACCATATAACAAAAAATGATGTTGTTTATGAAAATGTTAGCCCTATGCTTGACTATTATTTTAGGCATGGCAACAAATTACATAATAATAAAATGAATAAATAAAATATTAAATAAATAAATAGGCTACACGTCTCTCTTTTTGTGTTACAAATTGTGCTCACCGATATGAACATAGGCCTCTTTACTTACTTAAAAAAAAGGAAACATCAAGAAATATGTTTATGGTATTAATTCCACCATGCCATGTGTGTTTGTATTTTATAATGCTCATGAGTCATGATTATTGCTGAAGTCTGAGTCATACAATACTCACTGGCTTTCATAACAGACTAACTTGTCTTGCTCAAGACTTGTTTATTAGTTTAAGAGAGCACTATCTCTCTCAACCAAAGCAATACATGTAGATGGCAACAGAACAATTTTGATTGACAGTCGATTCTGCCAATTACGTCACACCGCTTGCACCGGCCTCTGCTGTTCTTACCACCAATCGGCAAGCGCTTATTCGTTTTTTACTTCCGGGAAGTCCGCCATTGATCTGAACCACAACAAACCTACCGGCGCTAGTAACTTTAGTTCCCCGTGGCCCACGAGTAGACTACCAGCGCTCCGCAGGAGTACTTAACGAGGCATAATGATTTTACTGCAACAAATGTTATAATAAAAGCTTTTCTATACATTTGTCTGATTGAAAACTTTATTAACAGATTGCAGAATGGGTACAATTCAGTACGGGCTGTCTGAGCAAAGGAAGGACGTGAGAGATATGAATGAGTAATGCTTGCTATGGTCGGGTAAATACGCTGATGTTATTGAATGTGTAACTATATAACGTTAATGCCACAAAATGAATGCCTTTGTTAATCATAAGTAGTAACTTTTATGCAGTAGCTTGTGTGGGCAGGTCGCTTGACTGAAACTTTTTTCAAAGTTTGAACGTGTGGACCAGATCGACGCGACACAAATTGACGGATATTTATCGGCTACTGCCATCAGCACATTTGAGCTTATAGGCCGATGGCAGTCAACAAGGCACTTATCGGCCGATACCGATACCTGACCGGTATATCGGTGCACCCCTAGATTTAGCCACATGGAGAAGGAGGTGCTATGTGTACCCTTAAGTGTTCAGTGCTGCTTGGCCCCAATACATTTGATTCCCTGTTTATAATATATATTGTAATATAATTTGTGGAACCAAATAAAGTATTCAAATGTGTGTGTGTATATCTCCCATATCTGGTCTTCTGAAAGACCAGATGACATTAGAGGAGTTTGATAGTATTTACTGAGGATTGCCAGATAATGTTGATATTTAAACGTAAAAAAAATTATAATACAAAATAAATGTACATGATCATGCAACATAATTTTTTTTTGTAGGAACGGTTTGGGAGAGGGAGGTAGGGAGGGGTTTTAGATTGTGTGTTGTGAAGTTTAGACTTCAGAGAGTGAAGTTTAGACTTCCGAGAGAGAGAGTAAAGTACAGAAAAAAGGTGCTGTTGGGTACCGGTATCGATTCCCAGGTAAAAAGAAACATTTCGGGCTGCTAAAAAAAATGTAATTGCAATATCTGTCAGGAAAATCGCAATTAGATTATTTCCCCAAATCGTGCAGCCCTAATCCTCAGTGGACCTGTTCTGACGGTACGCAAACTACAAAGGGTCCAGTGTGTCTGGGATGGTCTCCTTGATGTGTGACATGACTATACTCTTGAAACACTTCATCACTATTGGGGTGAGTGCAATGGGACGAGTGGTGGTCTTGAAGCAGGTGGGCACAATAGCTTGTGCTAGTGACACGTTGTATATGTCAGCAAGTATGTCAGCCAGCTCTGATGAACAGACCCTGAGGGCACGGCCGGATGTTGTCTGGGCCGGCTGCCTTCCTGGGTTTGTTCTGCTCAGAACCGTTCTGCTCAGAACCGTACGTACCTCTGCTGTTGTCACAGTGAGTGGTGAGTCCTGCGTGCGCTCCGTGATCAAAACCCCTCTCTGTTGGTTGGTGTTGGGGACTTCAAAGTGGCTGTTGAGTCTAGAACTGTAGACGACTCTGGACTACGCTGTGTTCTTAAACTATAAAACCCAGCTACATACCATTATAAACTAGGGATGCACCGAAAATTCGGCTACCGAAAATGGTTAAAACGGCTCTTTCGGCTTTTGGCCGAAAGGGTTTTAGCACCGAAAATATATGACCGAAAGTCAAATAACGTGTTGTTGTGATGACGTCATCAAAACGCGACTACAGACACACCGGTAGCATGCGCAACATGTAACGTGAGCAGCTTGGCAGCTCTTCCTGCATTCTACAGCCTGTGATAACTAACTCCTCTTGGGAGTAGGGATGCCCCCCGAAACCCGGTTCTAAACTAAATTAGAAAAAACCGGAGTATTGATCAGCTCCGACGTTAACGGTACTGCTATCAGTAGTCTAGGAGCGGATTAGCTACGGAGCTAACAGTGTACCATCCATCTGCGACGCAACGGTGGCAGCAACAGTGGACACTGAGTAATGTTAACGTTATGACGAGTTCATACTACACTACACGTATGAACTCGACTTAACGTTACTCCGTTTAAATGAAGTGTTTAATTAGCAGCAATCTGTTGTTGAAAATGTATCGTTAAACCGGAAATGGAAATGCGAGGACAGGAAGTCGTCATCAATCGTTGTAGTCTTTTAGTCTTAACAGTCTGGAATTAATGTATGTATTCAAAAGTGCTGAATAAATGTTTTATGTGCCCATAATAGTGATTATTAATATTATATAAGTTTAGCCATAATCATGTCTTTTGCCATAATCAGGTAGCTTAAAAAAAAAAAAAAAAAAAAAAACATATATATATTTATATTAATCATTTTCGGCCTTTCGGCATTCGGTTTTCGGCCAACTGTTTCCTATTTTCGGTATCAGTTTCGGCCAAGAATTTCCCATTCGGTGCATCCCTATTATAAACCTCTTACATGGAAATTAAGCTGAATAAAATTACCAAATCTCCTTCCTCTGACACACTTCTCCATCACTATCTCCATCCAGATAGCTGTCCTGTCAGGCCTGGGATGAAACAAAGAGGCTTGGATGGAAGAAAAGGTCTCTGCTGTGACCAGTGTGGAAAAAGCTTCAGTTCAAAGACGAATCTCAATAAACACCAGCGCATTCACACAGGAGAGAAGCCCTACTCCTGTGACCAGTGTGGACAGGGCTTTACTCTGCAACATAATCTGAAAACACACCAGAGAATTCACACAGGAGAGAAGCCCTACTCCTGTGGCCAGTGTGAGAAGAGCTTTAGTCAACTGTCTAGTCTGAAAAGTCATCAGAGAATTCACACAGGAGAGAAGCCCTACTCCTGTGACCAGTGTGGACAGGGCTTTACTCTGCAACAGTATCTGAAAACACACCAGAGAATGCACACAGGAGAGAAGCCCTACTCCTGTGGCCAGTGTGGAAAGAGCTGTAGTCAACTGTCTAATCTGAAAAGACATCAGAGAATTCACACAGGAGAGAAGCCCTACTCCTGTGACCAGTGTGGACAGGGCTTTAGTCAACTGTCTAGTCTGAAATCACACCGGATAATTCACACAGGACAAAAGCCCTACTTCTGTGACCAGTGTGGGAAGAGCTTTAGTCAACTGTCTAGTCTGAAATCACACCAGATAATTCACACAGGACAAAAGCCCTACTTCTGTGACCAGTGTGAGAAGACCTTTAGTCGACTGTCTCATCTGAAATCACACCAGATAATTCACACAGGAGAGAAGCCCTACTCCTGTGACCAGTGTGAGAAGAGCTTTAGTCAACTGTCTCATCTGAAAAGACACCAGATAATTCACACAGGACAAAAGCCCTACTTCTGTGACCAGTGTGAGAAGACCTTTAGTCGACTGTCTCATCTGAAATCACACCAGATAATTCACACAGGACAAAAGCCCTACTTCTGTGACCAGTGTGAGAAGAGCTTTAGTCGACTGTCTAGTCTGAAAAGACACCAGATAATTCACACAGGACAAAAGCCCTACTTCTGTGACCAGTGTGAGAAGACCTTTAGTCGACTGTCTCATCTGAAATCACACCAGATAATTCACACAGGAGAGAAGCCCTACTCCTGTGACCAGTGTGGACAGGGCTTTACTCTGCAACAGACTCTGAAAACACACCAGAGAATTCACACAGGACAAAAGCCCTACTTCTGTGACCAGTGTGGGAAGAGCTTTAGTCAACTGTCTCATCTGAAATCACACCAGATAATTCACACAGGACAAAAGCCCTACTTCTGTCACCAGTGTGAGAAGAGCTTTGGTGAACTGTCTCAACTGAAAAGACACCAGGTAATTCACACAGGACAAAAGCCCTACTTCTGTGACCAGTGTGAGAAGAGCTTTAGTCGACTGTCTTATCTGAAAAGACACCAGATAATTCACACAGGACAAAAGCCCTACTTCTGTGACCAGTGTGAGAAGACCTTTAGTCGACTGTCTCATCTGAAATCACACCAGATAATTCACACAGGAGAGAAGCCACATCATTGTGGTTTGTGTGATAAGAGATTCAGAACATTAGCATATTTCAGAAAACATGAGAAGATTCACCTGGGAGAGAAGATTCAGGGAAATGTCAAACCTGTCAATTGACCTGCACACTCTTAGGAGATAAACTACTGCTGTGACCAGTATTAGAAGAGTTAGACTCATGATGATGCTCCTGAAATTATATCAACGTCATTCACACAGGAGAGAAACTATACCACTGTGGGGAAAACTTCACATGAAAAATAGGTACCATTTTAACTAATGTAGCAGGAATGTAAAACCATCCAAACTGATAATACACAACACACAGGGAAGAAGGTCTACTATTGTGACCAGTGTGGGAAACGCTTCAGTACGTCATTACAGCTATCAGTCCATCAACAATCATAACAATAATAGTGGTAGTAATATTTGGCCGTTCTTTTGAAATGAAAAACTACTACCAATAGCTTTTGACCTGCACAGAAGCCTCTGTGAGAGAGAAGCAGTACTAGCATAGACACGGTTTTCATTGACAACAACAGTTGTATTTCTGTCGCTCTGAGGAGTGAGACAGACTGTGTGGATGTTCCTGGGACAATATGTCATGGTATAAGAGTGAACACACATTTATTTAACCTTTTTTTTTTACCAGGCAGTCACTTGAGATCAATGATGTCTTTTTCGAGCAAGACCTGGGCAAAATGGCAGCAAAACAAAAACAAACATGCAATACACAAACACAGACCGAGACATAAAAGGCAAAGTGGGGCAAGGGGATGCATTTGAGCTGCAGCAAACAAGATTGAATGGGATTGGGGGGAGATTGGAGGGTAGGGTAAAAAGGTAGAAAGAGGAAGGAAGGTGAGGCTTTGCAGGAGGTTGCTGGGGAGAGATGGTCAAGTTAATAAATTTAAAATATAACACCACATTGTTCTGGTGTTTTAAATACTGGGATCATAGGAACTTTCTGACCTCAGTATGGGATTACCAGCCAAAAGCCAAGATGGTTACCAAACACTTTGTACACACTGGAGGGAGAAACTGCTTCTCGTATGGATTTTTATATTTTAATGTGGATACTAGTGATTTTTTTTCTCTAGTGTCACACATATTGTCAACATTCCTAGTACTACACAATAATAAGTGTTTATTTTAGAGTAATGTTCCATGTATTGTCTTCATTGGTATTATTTTAAATTAATGGATGTTCCTTTATATGAATTTATCATCTTTAGTGGTTTTTCTACCATCTAACTGCTTGTGGGTTTATGGGAATTGCAGAGCAACCTGTTGCACAAGTAACTAACTATTTTGTCATTGTGTGTATATTGACAGTAATGGCTGTACTATTGATGAAACTATCAAAACGTTATAGGGTTGGAATCAATTCACTTTAAATTCAATCAATTAAAAATCAAAACAAGTTGTTTACTTTATGATGATAGAACATCCATTCACATTTACTTGTCATTAGGTTGGATAGTAAAACCTTTTCATGATGGAACTTGTACAATATTTGAAATAAAATCTACATCTTGAATAAAAAAGTGAATTGATCCAAACTTTGAAACATTCTCATTAGAATGTATGATATGCTAATGATATGGGGTGACATTGGCTTGGGAGGTAGAGCAGTCTGGTAATCCGGAGGTTCCAGGTCCGATTCCCGCTCCTCCCGGGCAGCGTGTCGACGTGTCCTTGAGCAAGACACTTAACCCCTAATTGCTCCCGATGAGCAGGTTGGCACCTTGCATGGTTGCCTCCGCCATCGGTATGTGAATAGGTAAAAATGTGAGGAACAAATTGTAAAGCGATTCGGATAAAACCGCTATATAAATGCAACCATTTACCATTTAATAATATGGATGAATTGTAAGCGTCAAGATAAGTGGGATGGTGTGAATTGATATCTTAGAAGTAACTAACTCAGAAGTATGACATTTTTATATTACATTTTTAACCTACTTTGTATGAAAGGCTTCATCTAAGTGCAACAATGATAATTTTTAGAAAATCTGTTGCGGCGTATCTTGGAACTGTTCAACTGTACAAGCACACCCTTCCCATTATGTATTTTTTTTTCTTTTTTGTAGCGCACATGTGAATGCATTTTCTTAATTATTTTTATGTTCTGGCATCATATTTTGGCTAAATATGCCTCGTTTTATAAATGTGTATACAAACTTCTGTTGCTTTTGTTGATATTCATTCATTTTATTGATAACATAGTGCTGTAATTTCATTTTCTAATAAATATGCATGATCAAGTTCAACAACGTGTGCTTTTATTTTGATATTCCACGTTGAAATTACGTGATACATTAAGTGTGGGGTTGCCAAAAGAAATCCTAAATAAAATGGGTTGTGGTATAAAAAAGTTTGAGAACCCCTGGATTACATGCATTCCTGGGGGGAGGGGATCTCTAACTTGTGATTGGTGGAGACAGGCTTCTGTTGGCTCCCACCAACTCGGTTCCCTTTGTCCGTACCAAAGAGCCTGATGGTTCCTGAACGTCACATCAGTATCAGCCGGTTCCTCCAGTGAGTCTGGTCCTGCTGCTGCTGCAGTCCTCTGTCCTGATCGTGTCTCTAGTGGGACTGACATCTGAGCCCCGTCCTCCTGGTGATGTAGGCTCGTCAGGTAGTGACTGACATGTGTTTTCTAGCTGTATGTGTAGTGGACATGAAAAAGAGTAATGCGAAAAGATTTCATGCGTGTACTTTATTTTATTTTAAATAAAACACGTTATATTATGTCTACAATTGAAGTAAACAAAGGCTAGTGAAAATGTACAAGAAGATATATATATATCTTATTTATTATGATCTATTATTATTTAATGTGTAAGAAGTATATTATTATTTTCAAATGATTTATTTCCATTCATACCGTTTTCTATTGGGTCTGAGAAGTGATCAATGATAGGGTCTTGATTATACTTGCCTTGCTAGGAACTACCTATAGGGGGAGCGTGCTGCCTGCTTCTCATTCATTACACAGAAGTGAACAAGAGTGTAATTCATTGTCACGTATTTTCAGTACCTTACAGCAAAGAAAGAGTGAAATTATATTTGTTGTGGTCGCTCCACCATAGCAGCTTCCAATAATATAAATACAATAAAATTAGCATAGAATAATAATAATAAAATATGACTAAAATAAATATGAGAGCGTCAATGGGCTCTGTTGACAAGTCTGATGGCTTGGGGGAAGAAGCTGTTCTTCAGCCGGTTGGTTCTGGCTGTGTGGCTGCGGTAGCACTTTCCAGACCGCATCAGCTGGAACAGTCCATGGTTGGGGTGATTAAGGTCCTTGATAATTTTCTGGGCTTTTTTAATGCACCGGCTCTCATAGATGTCCTGGATGGAGAGAAGCTCACCTCCACAGATCTTTTGTGCTGTCCTCACGACTCTGCTCAGCGCTCTGAGGTTGAGGTCGGTGCAGTTCTCCCTCCAGGATCTTGGGTGTCATGCCGAACTTCTTCAGCCTCCTGAGGTTGTAAAGGCGTTGTTGGGCCTTCTTTACCACATGATTATTGTGGACATCCCAGATGAGTTTGTCGGTGATGTGGACACCGAGAAACTTAAAGCTGCTGACTCTCCACTGCAGCCCCGTCGATGGTGATGGGGTCCAGCTTCTCTCCCCTTCTCCTGTAGTCTATGACCAGCTTCTCTCCCCCTCTCCTGTAGTCTATGACCAGCTTCTCTCCCCCTCTCCTGTAGTCTATGACCAGCTTCTCTCCCCTCTCCTGTAGTCTATGACCAGCTTCTCTCCCCCTCTCCTGTAGTCTATGACCAGCTTCTCTCCCCTCTCCTGTAGTCTATGACCAGCTTCTCTCCCCCTCTCCTGTAGTCTAGGACCAGCTTATCTCCCCCTCTCCTGTAGTCTATGACCAGCTTCTCTCCCCCTCTCCTGTAGTCTATGACCAGCTTCTCTCCCCCTCTCCTGTAATCTATGACCAGCTTCTCTCCCCCTCTCCTGTAGTCTAGGACCAGCTTCTCTCCCCCTCTCCTGTAGTCTATGACGAGCTTCTCTCCCCCTCTCCTGTAGTCTATGACCAGCTTCTCTCCCCCTCTCCTGTAGTCTATGACCAGCTTCTCTCCCCCTCTCCTGTAGTCTATGACCAGCTTCTCTCCCCCTCCTGTAGTCTATGACCAGCTTCTCTCCCCCTCTCCTGTAGTCTATGACCAGCTTCTCTCCCCCTCTCCTGTAATCTAGGACCAGCTTCTCTCCCCCTCTCCTGTAGTCTAGGACCAGCTTCTCTCCCCCTCTCCTGTAGTCTATGACCAGCTTCTCCCCCCCTCTCCTGTAGTCTATGACCAGCTTCTCCCCCCCTCTCCTAGAAAATTAATCGAATCCAATCGAATCATGGTCAAATGAAGAGATTTCATGATGCAGTGAATCGTTGCCTGAATAATCGTTGTGGGGTCAAATATTTACACCCCTAGTGGAAATGAATGTGCCACAAGGGAAGTATTTTAGGACTTTTATTTCTTTTATATGTCAATGACATGAAATCTGCCTGTGAATGTGTTTTTGTTTGAGGACGATGCATGGTCTCCCATCAGGACAAAAGAGAAGTTCAGAGGTCACTCAGTCATGAGCTTGACAAGATCAGTCATCGGCTGGTTCATACTTCACTGACTCATACTCTTTGCACATAACTGCCCAATTGCACAGCCCTGGCCTATTCCTATTTTATCTTTATTGTACTATATTCTATTGTGCTATATTTAATTTAGTTTATATCCCATTTAATATTATTCAACCTCTTTATTTACAGTTGTACAGCCCTGGCCTATATTTTATTGTATTTCATAATTCTATTCTATTCTATTGTGCTCAACTTAGTTCATATTTCATTTGATTTTACTCCACCCTCTTTATTGTATTATCTGTATGTTAATGTCTGTCCGCTAATGTCACACCGAAAATGACCAAAGCAAATTCCTTGTATGTGAAAACTACTTGGCAAATAAAGACCTTTGTGATTCTGATTCTGATTCTGGTTGAAAATAGGTTGTCCCTCCAGCTGGGTAAAACCGAAGCTATCCTTTTTGGCTCTGCCATTCGACTTAATTAACTCATTGACCGCCGGGGATTGGCCTTATCCTGTGGTAGCTACTGCCACGCTGTAAACGATGGGAGTTAGTCACCTTGTTTGTAGAGCTAAATCTATATTCTATATTATAGCCATGGATACAATACTATGGTCATTTGACATTGAGTTTCTTCCGGTCAAGATGCAAAAAAGAGATAATTTTTACATCCATACATTCCCGTGTTATACCGTGGTGAATATAAGTATGGTTTTAGAGCGGTCTAGGGTAATTCATGAAATGCTTAGTTATGGCAGTATACGTCGATGCCATTGTAGACGTTGCTGTTTCTTGCCTAAACCCGCTATTGTTCCGGAATCAAATCTACATCATAGGTATTATGTTCCATCATGAATGCATGAAAGGGGGGGGGGGGGTCGTTTCTGATGATTTGATTGTGGGTAACGGCATTCGTATTCAACACTAAAAACGCTTATCAGCCCGATCAGTACAAAAGCCTTGCAAGATCAAGCTAAAATTGGCGTCAAATCGCCTTACCTGTAGCCGGGAGTAATCCAAAAACAATATTCCAATTTCTTGATCGCCATCTGACACATCCAATGTCCATTTGCTCTACGGCATAATCCACCATAACATATGGATCGGGCATATTTGACGGGCTTCAATGTAACCGGCAGAACCGTTCGTCTTGCCCGACAAGGGAAAATGTAACCCGACACCTTTGGCCATCCCACAGCTCAGGATACAATGTTAGAAAGGGTGCTCGATACCGCCATCTAGCGTGATGCGGCCGGTATTGCACCTAGGCATTCTCAATGCGATTCCCAATGTTAACAGCAAGTCAGTGGGCCTGTAATGAATAGAAATATAGAATAAAAGAAATAACGATCAAATAATGTATACTGTATATACGTGGTTGGCATTCAACGGTTGTCGGACAAACACGTATATAATCATTGTTGACGGCCAATGTGTTAAGAGGTCTCCTAAAAGAATGTAAAGATACATCGTCTCCATGCTTTAAAAGATGGCTCACTGAGATGGTCTCCTCTCTGCAGCTGGAAAGCATCCGTCACAGTAGGTCCGAGACCTTGAACAAATTTAACATGATATCGGGTCCCTTTTTGGAATGCTTAGCTAGAACATAAGTTGTAACTGAGGGGTTACAAAACCCTGACTGTATTAAAGATTGTGATAGATTAAACCACTGCTAGTTATGTACTTTAATTACTGGCCAGACAGTACATCAAATATAGATGGTGAACACCCACAAGAACACGGCATTGACAAATAAATAGTATTTGAGGGTAATTTATTATTATTATGTAACATTAGGTTACAGAATGAGAATTAGGGTCGCGCTTGTATGGCGAAGAATATACGTAAAGTCAGTAAATAGCATGAGTCACTAAGAATAGCAGGAATCCTACGATGGGTCTAAGTTGACACCACCTGTCGTATAGTAGCAACTATATAGGGCAACACTGGTACCGCCTGGAGACAATGGGTTCCCTCCGGGGGTGTAAGGCCTGGAGGGTAGAGGAATGTTCGGGTACTCAGTCTGATTCAATGAGGAATAAAGAGACTCCAGGTACAGGAGTCGGTCCTTGTAAATCCCTTGATCAGCAGCAAAGCAACAATTGTAATCCAAATGCTCGATAGCACTGATGACAGCTAGCCAGCCTCCGTCCACGAGGCCAGCCCGAGTTGTAATCCTCACGAGGTTGAATCCCAAACGATAGTGGAAATCAACGAGGCTCTTCTCCGGGTAACACGTTCCAAATCAATATAATCCAACCAGTAATGGTTCTGCAATCGTCGCTGCTGGTTCTCCTGTGCACATGTCCAACGCTACACACGAACGAACTGGGTTGCACGATATACAATAAATGAACGACTATTTACTTCACATTAAACTAGGTCGAACTTGCCGTTACTGCATTAAACTCTGACACTTTACTATTCTATTCGCACATGTTCTCAACGCACGAGTTGCTCACTTCACCACGATGAACTACGTTGGCTTGTTTAGATGGACAAGCAGGTGCTCGGGGTAAGGTGGGGTAAGGTACTGCTGCGCGCATCTTGCGCTGTATATATACTTAAGTGACGATCTAGTCCCAAACCGCAGTCTTTGTCTGGTATCAATACGCTGTCTCCGGGCATGTTCTGACATGCCCCAAACTCGCCCATTGCACCTGTCTGAGTGCGAGACTGCCTGGCGCCGCCGTCAGGAGGGCATTATTCATAAGGAAAGTGAATATTACTATGGTTTGAACGCAGGTAAAGGGATATTCCGTGTATATATAAATAATATACAATGTACATAAAACAATAAATGTAGATTCTCAACTTTAATCTGGCCCTTCACAACATAAGTGCTTCTCAATGTCCTCCCTTGTATTTTTTGTAAAAAAATATATATATACTGTATATATATATGTCACTAAATCAGCCCCTTGCATCATTAATGTACATATAACATGGTGTATGTTTGTTCATTGATGTGACAGTGCCTGGCAACCTTTTTTATTTATTTTTTGTGATTTGTCTTGATGTGTATTTGTGTATAAAAACTGAAAATAAAATATATCTAAAAAATAAATAGGTCTCCTGGGTTCAAAGTAGTGGTAGGAGATACAGAGGTTACAGCTAAGGAGTAAGTCACGTACCTAGGATGTGTTTTGGACAACACCTTATCAGGGGTGAGCATGGCACAAAAGGTGGTCTCAAAGATCAACCAGAGAATTACATTTCTCTGCAGAGTGTCCACCTATATTAACAGGTCAGCCTTAGAAGTCCTGGCAGGGGCCCATACTCAATGTCATTATGACTATGCGTGCTCTTCCTGGTACACTGGCATCACAGTAGCACTGAAAGGTAGGCTACAGACAGCTCAGAACAAATGAGTTAGACTGATATTAGAACTCCAACCCTTCACATACTGTGTGTGAGAGAGAGAGAAATTCACATGGTACTGTGTGTGAGAGAGAGAGCCCTTCACATGGTTTGATTGATTGATTGAAAACTTTAGTGGGTACAATATAGTATGGCTCAATACAAAACAAACTGCTAAGAGGATGCAGACCAGAAAAATACTTTAGTCTTGTTTACATCGAGGAGAGTGACCTTCACATGGTACTGTGTGAGAGAGAGACCTTCACATGGTACTGTGTGTGAGAGAGAGAGAACTTCAGTTTTACTGTATAAAAGTATATTAGTCTGTAAAAGTTTGGCAAGAGATTAACATTGGACTCCATTCTGTTGGATCTATGACACTGTTTTGATTCCACATAGTAGAAGGGGATGTTTTAGTGACCCTTAATTTTTCCCCATGTGAGGTTGGACCCAATACATTGTGTGATTTGTTTTAGAAATGCAAGGAATCCAGGATCTTTGAGTGATGAAAATCTTAGTTTACCAATGTACCCATTGTACAATGTGTCTGTTGTTGCGATGCATTGATGTCCATTGTTTGGTTTTAATAGAAACAGGGTGTTTTAGTGAACCTTTATAAGAATAAAGTTTGACACTACCTTGTGTGAGTGAGTACTCATATTACTGAGTAATGTTACATTTAGCAGGTCAATGTGGCCATCTGTTGTTGCCTATTGGGCTTTGTCTTGTTATGATTGCAGCATATTTATTTTATGCAGGGGTGCAAAGTACTTGAGTAATTGTACTTCGTTACAATACTTAAGTACTGTTTTTGGGGATTTGTACTTTACTCCAGTATTATTAGGTTTGTATACTTGTACTTTTACTCAATTACATTTCAGAGAAAAAAAACATACTTTTTACTCCTTACATTTAAAATGCAGACCTGCAAAGTACAAATCTCGCAGGTCCAACAATTTTAATTAATATATTTATTTCTCTGGCCGAACTAACGTTAACGTTATTTTTTATTTATTTTTTTATCTTTTTCCCCCTCCATTTCTTTCCTCCGATTTTCTCCCATCCCAATGTTAGTCATATGCCAATTCCCAATCCCCTTCCTGGTCGCTGCGCACTTACCCCCCACAGTCAGATCATCTGGGAGAGTGGAGGCTATCACGTGCTTCCTCCGACACACGTCCAGCAAATCAATCGCTTCTTTTCACCTGGCAGCGCGGATTCTCATTGAGAGGGCGTAGCGTGTGGAAGGATCACACTATCCCACTCAAGTCCTATCCGCGCTTAGCAGGCGCCCCGACCGAACTGTAGGAGTCGCTGTTTACAACGACCCGGACCCACCCCGCCAGCTTCTCCCACCCTCTAATACTGCCAATTGTATTAGTGTGAACGACCAGCCAAGCTGGTGGCAACCCCGGAGCTGTGAGCTGGATTCGAACAGGCGAATCCAGCTCACAGCTCCGGGGTTGGTGACGAACGCAATCTCCGCTACGCCACCTAACCGCCTCTAACGTTAGCGTTATTAATCCTGCGGCCGCCGACTTTATTTAAAAACAGCCAATCAAATCCCCATCAATGGAACATGAACCCGTCCATACCTATGCTGATTGGTCCTTGTGCAAGACTAGAAAATGGGGATCTTTGATTAATAAACACCTACTATCAGAAGAATAGATAACGTTTTGACTTTTTAGTACTTAAGTACATTTAAAAGTAGAAACGTTTTTTACTTTTACTCAAGTGTGTTTTTAGCCAGATACTCTTGACTTTTACTTGAGTACGATTTTGAGACGGTACCCATACTTTGACTTAAGTATCATTTCTGGGTACTTTTTACACCCCTGATCTTTGGTTTTGGTTATTTATTTAATTTTATTTAATCAATGTAAATTTGCATAAAGCAAGCATATCTCTTCACTCCCATGTTCATGTGTATTAAACATTTGAAAAATGGACAATCATGCAATTAATTAAAACGATAATTTACTTGATCGCCAGCCCTAATCTTCCAAGTTGTGTCTCACCTATAACAGAAAAGGCTCTACTCTCGAAAGGGCAAATTTTGAAATATTTGCAGAATCAGGAAACTATTACAGAGAAGCACATAGATCATAATCTGTGTCCTGACTTCTGAGTGGTTTCCACGATCAACTAACCACAGACCACATCTGCTGGAAGCCTCTCTTTAGTAGAACCTGCATGGGCACCCTTGCATACGTAACACATGCAACATTATACATATAAAGACATTATAATACCCACAGCATAAACACATATTTAGTTCATCTAAAATGTGCATTCTTGCATAAAAAAGGATTTTGTCTGTGATAATGAATCACTAAATAAGTTAAAGTAAGGATGTAAGTAACGAACTATCACTATAACAACTTGATTTTTCATGTTAAGGAATTATTTTAGAACGTATACATATTTAGAATGTAAATCCCAGACTGTATTTTTATTCCTATTTGTGATCTTTGATTTTGACTACCTAACTGTTTATTGTGCTGAATTTCCCTTGGTATCAATAAAGTACTTATATTCTGGACTTCCGGTATGAGAGCAGACGGATAGCACACGTGCAATGGAGCTCTTGGTCAAATAAGTAAAAAAAAACTGATGAATAAGGACCCGAAAAGAAATAAAAATAGCGATGCACACAAGAAGCAAGGAGGCAACAATGAATACGAAGGAGAGAGAAATGGAGGGGTCACGAGAAGGGGTGAATTTGAAGGTGCAGAGCCCCCGAAAGGAGGATGGGAGGGGACAGGTGGAGGAAGGAGGAGGATCGGCTGCGACCGACAGGGAAAAGCCAGGCTGAGCCGTGACCATGCAGGCCGGAATATTGGCGACTATACAAACGAACACGGACACGATAAGGACCGATATTGGGAGGCTAAGGGAAGAATTGAGGAAGGAACAGGAGGATTTCAGAGGTGAAATAAATACAGGACTCAAAGCAGTCGAGGAGAAGATGGCGGAGATAGAGTAGATGACAGAGTACAGCAACTTGCAATGGGCCTGGTCTACAAGATACACTACACGACCAAGGTACCCATGTACATGGCAAAATACTTCCCAAAGGTCAGTGAATACCACGATCACAACACCAGAGGGGGCTCCACAAATCATGTTAAACCCAGATTCGGCTCAAATAAGGGACTAAACACGTTTCGCAATTATGCCACATCAATGTGGAACGCCCTACCCAAAGCTGTAAAGGAATGTGGATCACTACCCACTTTCAAAACCTCTCTCAAGAGACACCTACGGGAGACTGCAATGCAACACTGGCCCCTGTAAATATCCTAACCCAACCCCCTCCAATGTACAGTCATTTACCTAGTATGGTCTTGTCAATAGTCCAATGTACAATTTTGTTTGTTTGTACAGAGTCCCCCCCCCCCCCCCCCCCCTCAATGTACAGTTTTGCTTGTTTATACAATGTGCCCCCCCCCCCCCACCCACCTCCAATGTAAATTACCCAGTATGGTTGTCAATATCCCAGTGTACCCAACCCCCCCCACCCAACCTCCTCCAATGTACAGTTTCTACGTCAAATGTATATACTCCCTTTTCTTGACTCCTTCTGTATCACATCACAAACAGTACTGTATTTGCAAATCTGGTATGTCATAAATGTATAGATGTAGCAGTACTGACTATCTGTATGTCATGTATGTCATATATGTCCTGATGAATTGAAAATGGGGGACCCTGGTGTAAACAAGACGAAAGTCTTTCTCTGGTCTGCATCCCCTTAACAATTGTGTGTATTGAGCTGTACTGTATTGTACCCATTCTGCAATCTGTTAATAAAGTTTTCAATCAATCAATCAAAAAGCAGGGTAGGAGTGTAACCGCGCTGGAAGTAAGAATGGCGGAAGCAGAGGAGTGGAACACCGAGATACACGAGGTATTAACGATAGCAATTCAGCAACAGGAAAGGATAAGGACAAAGCTGTCGGACATGGAAGGGAGAAATAACATCAGGCTATGGGGACTGAAGGAAGGAGTCGAAGGGGAATCGATGGCCCTATATGTGGAAACGCTTATCAAGAAGGAATTGAAAGAGACGGGACTGGACAAGATGGATATTCAGAGGGCCCACAGGGCGCTTGCTCCGAAGCCACACGCGGGCAGACCCCCGAGAGCGGTGATTATTAACTTTCTGAGATTCGAGGTAAAGGAACTGGTACTCAGAATCGCGTGGAGCAAGAAAATAGAGATCGAGGGGAAAAGGCTGTCGTTTGACCACGACTACTCAACAGAGGTGGCAATAACACGCCGAAGCTACGCGGGGCTTAAGAGAATTCTGAAGGACAGCGGAATAAGGTTCCAATCGCCCATGATCTCGCTGCGGATTCACTGGAAAGAGGGGACCGTGACATACGCGACGGCGCTGGAGGCGGCGAAGGAGATGAGACGGAGAGGGATGGAGGTAGCGGAGGAAGGAGACGGGAGGAACGAGGTGGAGCCGACGCTGAGCCTACAACGGAGAATAGAGAAGGCACGTGGGTGGACCATGGTAGGAGACCGGGGACCTGGAGCGGAGAGAGGAGAGAGAGGAGGGCCGGAGTAAACCGAGGCAGACCGAGGGCGGAGGCAGACGAGGAGGCAAGAGATGGGGACGGAGAGGAGGAGATGAGAGGAGACACGGGGAAGCGAACGGGATGAGTACACACAAGGAATGGAATAAGCAGCCCAGATAGAAGCAATGTATAAGAACTGACGAAGCATATGCATGAACACGCACTACAAACGCTGCAGAGGTAAATAATTAAGAATGTAATTAGGCAACAACATGACCAGGACGGGGGGAGAAAACGAGGGTATACCAACAGTGGCCAGTAGAGGGAGCCGGCACTCCAGCGAAGGCCTAGGGGTGATGCCCCAGAGGGGACACACAAGCACAATGAGACCGCAGGCATTACGAATGAGGATAATTACAGGGGCGAACAGACATGTCCCGGCTATAAACAATGCATAATGCCTAATGAAACACATACATGAACACACATTGCAAGTATCACAGATGGAAGTAATCAAGAAGATAAATATGCAGCACATATGAAATAGATAAACAAAATACATGGGCGCACACAGAGGATACCACACGTTTGACTGGGTGGAAGGAGAGGCAATGGAACGTGTGACTCACATTAAGAGAGACCTATGAGGTGGGGATCTTTGGACAGGAGGAAGGACATATAGAGCACTTTGACCAGGAGCTCGAACTCACTAAACAGCACGAATGCTGGACAATTATAGTGAGAAGATGGGGGCCAGGGCTTCAGGCCCCGACGCTGCTAGGGAGAGCCCTCTCACTAAGAGAGCCGTTACTCTTCACCCGCCAGCAGGGGAGGAGGTTGAGGTACTGGAACGCTGGTGCCAGGACAACAGCTTGCTCCTGAACATTGGTAAAACCAAGGAGCTGATCGTGGATTATAGGAGAGGACAGCAGGAGACACACACACCACTGAGGATAAACGGGGCCACCATGGACAGGGTGAGCAGCTTTAAGTACCTGGGGGTCCACATCTCAGAGGATCTGACATGGTCAACACACATAGACACAGTTGTAAAAAAGGCAAGGCAGCGCCTCTACCACCTGAGACAGTTAAGGAAGTTCAGAGTATCGGGGAAGATACTCCAGTCCTTCTACTCCGGAGCTGTAGAGAGCATCTTGACTGGAAACATCACTGCCTGGTATGGTAACAGCACGGCACAGGACAAGAAGGCCTTACAGAGAGTGGTGCGCTCTGCCGAGCGTACCACGGGTATTGCACTACCTCCCCTGCAGGTTCTATACAACAAAAGGTGCAAATCCAGAGCCTGCAGAATAATGAAAGACCCTCACCACCCCAATAACAGCCTGTTCCAGCTGCTGAGGTCAGGCAGACGCCTGCGAAAGAGAGGCTTCGGCTCAGCTTCTTCCCCCAGGCCATCAGAGCCTTGAACAATGAACACTAAGGGTCACAGAACACTGAACCCTACACACACAAGCACACATTAGCACACACACGACACACACGTTGTGCACACTCGCACACTAGCAGCCACTTGTGCACATGAGAAAGCACTCACTCATGCTGCACACGCCCACACTTATGGACACAAAGAAAGGTCACTTTAAAAATAGTATAGTAACAGTGTATTGCACTACCTAGGGACCTAGCATGTCCTTCATGCTCTGTAAATAACTATGTACAAATACCGTGATGTCCCACTATGTTACCTGTTTATTGCACAATGTTGTCTATTGGATTCTATTATGTTGTACTACTGTATTGCACATCGTTGCGGGCAAGACCACCCGCATTTCATTGTATACTTGTATGCCGTGACAAATACAACTCTTGACTTGACTTGACTTGAGGGGGGGACACAGGGAACCCCCGAACACCTTGGGAGCACTTTATGTAGAGTTTATGTTTTTATTTTTTGTTAACTATTATGGGTATACGGTAAAGAGAGCGGAGGCTACAACCGAAGGTAAAACTGTATGTGACATGGGGGGGACTGACAGACGAGCAAAGAAGAAAGATGACAAATGTTAAAGGTATAAAAATGATGTCGTTGAACGTAAATGGAATGAATAATCCGATAAAGAGGAGTAAAGTGATGTTGAAATGTAGAAAATGTGAGATGCAAGTGGTATTTTTGCAGGAGACGCATCTTATAGCACAGGAACACGAGAAACTGAAAATATTTGGATATGAGAATGCATATTATAGTTCCTTTAAACAGACCCTGAGGAGAGGAGTAGCCATATTAATCAAAAACATGGTGAAATTTGAAATGGTCAAAGAAATAAGGGACAAGGAGGGGAGGTTTGTTCTGGTGAAGGGGAAAATGGAGGGACAGATGGTTACGTTAGTAAATGTATATGCCCCCCCGGAGAGTGAGAGATGTTTATTTGAGACCATTTATGACATGATAGCAATGGAATTGGAAGGGATCCTGATATGTGCGGGGGATTTTAATGTGGTATTGAATCATGACATGGACACTACAAGTACTAGGAAAGGGAGACCACAAATTAGTAGGTATATGAATATACAAATGGCAGAAATGGGAATTACAGACGTTTGGAGGGGGATGCACCCGCACTACTCACATCCGCACGCGACATATTCGAGAATAGATTATTTCCTTATGACGACGGGAGATAGCTACAGGGCAAAGGAATGCAGAATAGGGGTGGCGGACATATCAGACCACAGTGCAACATATCTGACAGTAGATCTTGAGGGTAGACGGAGGAACACGTCTGGAGACTAAATGTGGGACTATTGAATAATAAGGGATTGGTAAGTAAGTAAGTAAAGTTTATTTATATAGCACTTTTCACAGAGACAGCTCACAAAGTGCTTTACATACAGCAGAAATAAAATAAAATAAAAATAAAAAGCAAAAAACCATTCAAGAGATAAGATAGAACAAAACACAATGCATCACAGAGAAACAAAACAAAACAAAAGACATATTCTATACCTGAAGGAGAAGCTCAAACATTACCCAAAGGCCTGTTTAAACAGTAATGTTTTAGCTGATTTTTAAAAATTTCAACAGACAATACAGCTCTTAGGCCATGAGGAAGGGCATTCCAGAGTCTAGGCGCTACAGACTGAAAGGCTCTGTCACCTTTGGTGATCAGCCTGGTGCGCGGAATGTCCAACAGATCCTGGTCAGCTGTCCTCAGGGTCCTGCTGGGCACATATGGTTCCAGCAGGTCAGTTAAATATTCTGGTGCCTGGCCGTGCAGAGCTCTGAAAGTGAGCACCAGGACTTTGAAATTAATTCTAAAATGTATAGGAAGCCAGTGCAAGGAGGCCAGAACTGGAGTAATGTGACACCTTCTGCTTGATCTGGTCAGCAGTCTTGCAGCAGTATTTTGGATGAACTGGAGGCGGTCTATGGATGATTTATTGAGGCAGGTGAGAACCGAATTGCAGTAGTCTTTAGAGGAAATGTCAAAATATTGCGATATATATTGTGTATCGTGATATGGCCAAAAAATATCGCGATATCATTTAGAGGCCATATCGCCCAGCCCTACTATAATGGTAAAATAGTTATTTAAAAATGTGCCCCTAAAAAATATTCTTTGTCCCTAAATTTCTCATTTAGGGGCAAGTGTGCCCCTAGTGAAAAAGCTTAGCGTACAGCCCTGACACAGTGAATGTGTCCGTTTTGTTTATTGCACTTTCTTTGCTGAAAAGAAAATGCTACGTTGGCTAAATGGCTCACGCGAGGCATTTAAAGATGGTAGATTGTTGATTTATTTACAGGAAGTGTATTGGCACATTCAACTTTTCTGATTGGTTGAAAATTGCCTTCATGTTTGAACTACATCGCCACCTACTGCCACCTACTGCTTTGGCATTGTACTACATGTATATACATCACTGTGCTCAGGAGGCAAAAACAATGTCTAACTTGCCTGCCATTACGTTGCGTTCTGAAAAGCTAAACTGACCCTGACAACGAAACGAAAACTGGCCATTAGTGTAACCGCAGCCTTAGTCTTCTCCTTCCTCTGCTCCAGCATGTTTGTATCTCTCGGTATTTGTCGCCATTGCTTTCTCTCCTCTCATTCTTTAATTTGATCAAACTCAGCCTAACTCTTTGGAGCACTTTATTCTGGTAGCTCTTGTTCACATTCAGCCTAACTATTTGGAGCACTTTATTCTGGTATCTCTTTTATAAATGGAACACCTTTGTCCTGGTTCCCCTGCTGGATTGAATAGCAACCAGGAGAACTAAGCTGATAGAAGGGATCCCAACTGTGATGTATTAAGCCTTAGCTAAAGGGGTCAGTCGTCTTGTTTAACTTAAATAAATGTAATGGAGGAAAAAGTATGTTTGATTTTAAATAAAGTTCAGTATATAAATATAATAATTTGTAAAATAATACTGTAAATACTGGAGTATTTCCTTAGTTGCTTGCTGTCTCCCTCTGCTCCAGATCTACCTCCAACTTCCTATCAATCATGAAAGAAGAGGCTCAGGACTCAGTTACATCCTGTTTTAGATTTTGTATAAAGATTAATACAAAAAAAACAGTGACAAATCTGTAATTACAGAAGAAATCAGAAAGTTGGCAAATACTTTTCCATGCTACTGTAAGTACTTAGTTGCTGTCTCCCTCTGCTCCAGATCCACCCAGTGACTTACTGATGATTAAGAAAGAAGAGTCTCAGGACCCGCTAGACCCAACCATGGATATTTCCACTGGGCTGAAGGAGGAGCCCACAGACCATCAGGATATCAGTATGTTACTTTTCTTTTTATTGTCTTTATTTTCTCTTGTTGTCCATCCTCTGTTGCAGCATAGTTGTATGTCTCTGTGTCCACAGCTTTCGCTCCTCTTTCTTTCCATGACGTCTCAGTCTATTTGTCTTACTATAACAAAGTGTGGTATTTTCACATACTTTGTTGAAGAGTCTGATGGATGGAAAGTAAACTAAATGGCCATGTGTTTCATTACTCTCTATGACTGTCTTGCACTAGCTAGTAGCCCCTCCTGTATATGGCTGGTCCCTGGTCAAATACAGTTCGGAATTAATCCATAGGGAAATCTTTAGGTCCAGAGATTGAAGAGACCTACTGATTATTAAAAAAAGAAGATCTGTAATTACAGAAGAAATCAGAAAGTGGGCAAATACTTTTTCATGGAACTGTAAATACTTAGTTTCTGTCTCCCTCTGCTCCAGATCCACCCAGCGACCTACTGATGATTAAGAAAGAAGAGGCTCAGGACACACTAGACCCAACCATGGATATGTCTACTGGGCTGAAGGAGGAGCCCACAGACCATCAGGATATCAGTATGTTACTTTCTTTTTATTGTCTTCTTTCTTTCTTTCTTTCTTTCTTTCTCTTTCTTTCTTTCTTTCTTTCTTTCTTTCTTTCTTTCTTTCTTTCTTTCTTTCTTTCTTTCTTTCTTTCTTTCTTTCTTTCTTTCTTTCTTTCTTTCTTTCTTTCTGTGAGATCCACAGCCTTGGTTGACGCGCGCATGCGCTTTTCCGTAAGAAAACAGATGAGATGAATTGTTTGGTTTATAGAAAAGAGTATTTATTGTCATTTACCTGAAGCTTTGTTTAGCGTGAATGGGTTCCTACCGGATGACGTGGATGTGTGCTGGCTTATTCCCGTTGCATGGTGTCCTGTTTCCAATTTTTAAAGTTCCAAATCCATAGCGCTTGCGACGGTCAAAAACCGTCTGGGCTGCATGCCTTACATTCCAGTGTCATGTTTTTTACTAGCGCACCAGTCCATTGATAAAGTGAGTTCACACACCAGGGTGCTGTAATCACCGGTTCAAAATGGGCTGGACCAGACACGCCTCCACGTTGTTGAAGCAACACACATCCAAGTCATAACAAATAAAAGATGTTATCAATCAAGTTCATTTCAAATCGTTTTCCAAACAATATTGCTTCATATTTTTAACTAAATAAATAAATAAATATTAAGGACTGAATCTGGCTCCAACATACCGGCCCCTAATTGTTCTGTAAGAGAACGGTACAATTACCAACAAAATCAGGAGGAGCCAGCCAAAACTAAACAGATTTCATATTAATTCCATTTTTTATTTTTTATTTTTTTTAACAGCCATGTTCCCCCGACGAGGGATTCAAAAGTTCTGCTTTCAAAAAACGCAAAAACTCACGGTCCATAAGGTCCCCCCAACGAGGGATTCAAACGTTCAGCTTTCAAAAACGCAAAAAAACGCCTCACAGTCCACGAAGTGTGTAATGTGTGCGATGTCCGTGTGAGAGAGGGGGGGGGGGCCGGGAGAAAGAAAAAGAAGGGGATATGGTGGGGGGGGGAGAGAGAGAGAGATATGGGGGGGGTCTTCTTATGTTTTTGCCTCAAGGAGTAAGACAAGCTTTGTGATGGGCCTGATCAAGGTGTTGGTCTTGGTTTGCACCTCGACTTGTCTCACAAAACCCTTTTTGTCTGGCCGGGTTTGTGTGATTCGTCCCATGATCCACGAGTTTCTAGGAGCAGAGTCGTCTATTATTAAGACAATATCACCGGCCGCCATGTTTCTCCTTTTCTTTGTCCACTTTTGTCTTTCTTGCAGTTCTGGCAGGTACTCTCTTGTCCACCGTTTCCAAAACAGGTCTGCCATGTATTGCACTTGACGCCATCTTCTCTTGGCATAACAGTCATCTAGGCTGAATACTCCGGGTGGCAGTGAAGGCTTTTCTTTGAGGAGAAGGAGGTGATTTGGTGTGAGAGGTTCCAGATCCAGAGGGTCATTGGAGACTTTAGAGATGGGCCGATCGTTAATTATGGCTTCCACTTCACATAAAAGTGTAGTCAATCCTTCCTCATCCAGAGTCTGTTCCCGTGTTAAAGCTCCAAGAATGCGTCTGACTGTTCTTATTTGTCTCTCCCATATTCCACCGTGGTGTGATCCGGCAGGTGGGTTGAATGTCCATGATATGCCTTTCTCAAGTAAGGTGGCGTGAATCTTGAGATTGTCCAGATCTTGAATAGACTCTCGTAGCTCTCGTTCTGCCCTGACAAGATTCGTTCCATTATCAGATCTCATGGTCTTGACTGTGCCTCGTCTGGCTACAAATCTTCTTATTGCATTAATGCACGAGTCTGTATTAAGCGTATGAGCAACCTCCAAGTGCACTGCTCGGATATTCAGGCACGTGAAGATCACGCCATACCGTTTCAACATTGTTCTCCCTCTTTTCATTTCAAATGGGCCGAAGTAGTCTACACCCACGTTTGTGAAAGGTGGTTGGTCAGGTAGCAGCCTGTCCTGGGGTAAGTCTGCCATGTATTGTGTACCTCTGACGCCGCTCGACCTCCTACAGTGGACACACTTTGCGATCACTGCCCTGACTGCAGAGTTGACCTTAGGTATCCAATACTTTTGCCTCAGGCGTGATAGTGTATGGTTCCGCCCGCTGTGTCCAACGGTTTCATGGACATGTCTGATGATTAATGTCGTTACATGATGTTTTCTTGGCAGAATGGCGGGGTGCATGGCCTCAGGGGGCATTGCAGACCTGACCAATCTTCCACCGACCCTTATTAGCTCATCATGAAGAACTGGGGTAAGTTTATGGATGTGACTGGTCTTCTTCACAGCCGTTCTTTTCCTTAGTGACTCTAGTTCCTCTTTGTATTCTGTTGATTGACAAAATTGGATAATGGCATGTTCGGCTTCCTGTAAGTCATCAACAGACAACAGAGCTTTGCAATTTCCTTTTTTCTTTTCCGGTGCACCTTTCGTTTCCTTCTTTTCTTTGCAGGCCTTTTTTAGTGTTGCTTTAATCCTCAATATCCATGCTACGGCTTTTCTGAGACGATGCCACTCAGAATAGTAGGTGATTAATTTCATGACTGTATTCACAGACTGATCCACAGGAGCAACATTTGTAGTGAAGACCTTTACTTCCGGATCGTCGTTTGTCAATGTGCATTCTGGGCATTGTGGCCACTCCGATTCTGGATGTTGCATGAATTCAGGACCTTGTATCCATGTTGAATTCAAGAAGCAAGCTGTTGATAAGCCTCTCGATGCGCAGTCAGCGGGATTCAGAGTGCCGTTGACATACCTCCACTGTGTAACATCAGATTCCGTATGGATGTTGCTCACTCTGTTGGCAACAAAGGTGTGATATCTTGAGGTTTCATTGTTCAGATACTTAAGCACAGATGTGCTGTCTGTCCAATAGACCGATGGGATCAAAGGGAGTTCAAGTTCTGCCTGCAGAAAGGTATCCATTCGTACAGCCATTGCTGATGCTGTAAGCTCGAGCCTTGGGATGGTGATGGGTTTTAATGGTACCACCCTTGCTTTGCCCATGACAAACGCGCAGTGGACTTTGTGCCTGTCGTCCAGCAGCCTTAGGTAGGAGACTGTGCCGTAACCACTTTCACTTGCGTCTGAGAAGTGATGGAGCTGCGCAGAGATTAGGTTTCCAAAATCCTCTGGCGTGAAGCATCTCTTAACTTTGAAGTTTTCCAGCTGGGACAGGTCGGTTAGCCAGGTCAACCATCTTCTTTGCAGGTGTTGAGGTATGTGATCATCCCAAGCTAGCTTTAATCCGCACAGCTCTTGCAGTATCTGCTTTGCGGAGAGGACAACGGGTGCCAACATACCCAAAGGATCATAGATAGAGCTCACCATAGACAAGATCCCTCGTCTGGTAAGCGGCCTGTCTTGAAGCTGTATTTTGAAGGCAAATGAATCCGACTGGGTACACCATTGTACCCCAAGGGCTCTTTCGATGGGCAGTGCATCTTGATCCAGATCTAGATCTTTCACCCCTTGCGCTCGGATCTGTTCTGGGATGGAGAGAAGCAACGACCTGCTGTTGCTGATCCACTTGTTTAGCTTAAACCCACCCGTGGCACACAGACTGATGAGGTCTTTGGCGAGTTGTATGGCCTCTTGCTCAGACTTTACTGACTTTAGACAATCATCCACGTAAAAGTTTCTGAGCACAGTCTGTATGACCCCTGGGTCAAAGTTGCCAATGTTGTCTCTTGCACACTGCTGTAAAGCGAAAGTTGCACAGCTTGGAGATGATGTGGCTCCAAAAATGTGTACAACCATCTTATACTCCTCGAGGTCTGTGTCCAGCTTTCCATCGGGCCACCACAAGAATCTTAAAAGATCTGAGTCTTCATCCGGTACTCTCACTTGATGGAACATGGCCTCCACATCTGTAATGAAGGCAACGGCCCTTTGCCGAAACCTTGTGAGGACACCAGTGAGGTTGCTGGTGAGGTCTGGGCCTTGTAGAAGCTGAGAGTTTAGTGACACACCTTGGTAGGTAGCTCCACAGTCGAACACCACTCGTAGCCTGTCCTTTCTAGGGTGGTAAACCCCATGGTGGGGAATATACCACGTCTTTCCAACCTTGGCTTCCTTTTGCTTGTTGTCGGATGTTGTTTGGATAGCAAAACCTCTCTTCAGATTGTCAGCCATAATTGTTCTATATTCCTCATGAAATTGTGGGTTCTTTAACAGCTTTCGTTTCAAGCTCATGACCCTTTGCTCAGCGAGACAGCGGTTGTTTGGGAACTCAGCTTCGTCAGTCCGTAAAGGCAATCCGATATTGTAATGCCCGTCTTGCAGCTTTACTGAGTTTGAGACCTTTCCCATGAATATATGGTCTTCTTGAGACATCTCTAGGCGCTCTTCGTGCTGGCGCTCTGGGAAATCATATTTCATCTGCTGTTCCAGCAATTCCTCAATCCTTACCAGAGAGATCCTGTTTGTGGTAACGACGTTCCCAGTGCCCTGTGTGAGTGGCCCATTGACTGTCCATCCGAGAGTGGTTTTAACAGCAAAACCAAAAGGTCCTTTTCCCTGGCTGTTAATTATCATCCATGGCTCCAAAGCCTTTGGAACGTTGTTGCCGATCAGCAGTCCGATTTCTGCTTTTATTCTAGGAAGTTTCACTTGGTGTAGATATGGCCATTGCTTTATATCCTCCTGGTCTGGGATATTTTCAGCTTTCACAGGGATCGCGGAGTGTGAGTAAACCTCTGGGAGTTCCAAATACTCATTGCTGTCAAGAGCACTGATTTCCATGCCGTTTACCATGGATGTCTTTATGACCTGTTCCTCGTTCATAGTCCTTAACAAAATGGTAGTTCTGCTTCCTGTGGCCTGCAGCTGTCTGAGCAAGGACTCTGTGCAGAATGTTGCAGAACTTCCTGGATCCATAAAGGCGTATGTGAGAATCACCTTATCACTTTTCTTCATTTTGATTTTTACAGGAACTATGGCGAGTTTGCATTCTGATTTACCGGCCCCAGTGTCACTCCACACCTCAGCTTGATTTGTGTATACTGTCACGGCTGTATCTTTAGAGTTTTCATCCTTCTCTATATTAGGATATTTTCTGTTGATGTGCAGGATTGTGGGATGTTTGAGAGAACACACTTGACAGGTAAGTCTCTTTTGACAACCTTTGCTCATGTGACCGACTTCGAAACATCCAAAACACACTCCTTTTTTCTTCAAGAATTCCAGTTTTTCTTCATGCGTTTTCTTTTTCAGTTGTGAACATGAACTGAGCTCATGGTTTCCCTTGCAATGTAAACATTCGTTGGTTGTTTTTATTGGTGCTTTATCCACACATTCGGTTACAGCCTGCTTGTAGAAGCTGCCTGTCACCTTTGCCACATTGGTAGCGAATCCACTGTATGCACTCTTAGGCCTTCTGTCTTTAGAGAGGAAGGGCTTGCCTGGTGGTGGTATGACGGGCCTTCTTGTCTGTGTGGGATTTAAGCTTCCAAACAACGGATGTGATAGGATTCTGGATTGATAGTTTATAAATTCCACCAGCTCTGGAAATTTTGGCCTTGTTCCATAACGATCCTGTAATTCACAAGCTCTGAATCTCCATCTTTCTTGCGTCTTGTAGGCTAATTTACTGAGAATGGCTCTCATGTTAGTTGGATGGTTCAATTCCTCCAAGTACTCAACAGAGCTCATGGCATTGAGACAACCATTGAGAAACACAGCATAAGCCTGCAAGGCCTCTGCATCTTCAGCTTTGATTATTGGCCAGCTGAGCACTTTGTCCAAGTATGAAGTGGCAATCTTGTGTTCGTTACCGAAATGCTTCTTTAAAAGCTCCTTTGCTGTAGTGTAACCTGTGTCTGGAAGCATGTATTGGCAACTGCGCACCAGTTCCCTTGGCTGACCTGATGTGAATTGCTCCAGAAAATACAGCATATCCTGGCGGTTCTCAGTTTTCCTCTCAATGCCATGTTCAAAGGCTCTTATAAAGAATTGGTATTCCAGAGGGTCTCCTTTAAAGACAGGGATAGTGATTGATGGCAAAGTGAATTGTCCTTGTTGCTTAATCAGAGTTTCTGTTATCCTATTTTGACCTTCCATTAGGTTCACCAGACTGTAAAATTCATGCTTTTTACTTGTGTCCTGGGTATTTGTTGTAGGTCCTTTACTGTGTGGTTGTGTTGATGGTCCTACATGTCCTTGTGCATCTGTACCATGTGGCATGAAGTGGCGTGCACCTGTAAAAGCAGGGAGGTCATACGGTCTGAAAGATGAAGTATTTTCATATGACATAGCTTGTACTTTGGTCAGGGCTGTACGTTAACTTTTTTTGCACATAGCACTGGTGCTACAGAGGTTGATAGTTTTGTAGCACAGGCCAAAATCTTGTAGCACGAGTATAAAACGTCTCTAAAATCTCTAAAACAACCACAAGTAGTGCAGTTCATTACTTAAATAGGTATGTGACTGGCAAGGGACATGAATCTTGCATACAGGGCACACAAAATCCAAACTTTAACAAGAAATGCTTTTCAGACAAATTCTTTCTTTATTTGCCCATAATCTGTAAAACAAAAAAACAAGGACATAACCATATAACTGATATAACAGAAGCAGTCTGAGACCAGGCAGCGCTGGTGTGGATTACAGGGAAAGCTAGAAACCAACCTAGAAACAACTAGAAACCAACATAACAAATAGATATAATACATACAAACACCTGTGTACATATTTGTGGAACCAAATAAATAAATCTATTATTATTATTATTATTATAATTATTCAAGTGTGTGTGTGTGTGTGTGTGTGTGTGCGTGCATGCATGCGTGTCACAGTTCCAGCATGTCTGCTGGCCACTTTTTCAGATTTGGCCTCCTGGCCCTCTTGGAAGACGCCAACCATTTTGCTGCTACATTGCTAGGGTTGAATAGCTCCAATGGACAGCCTTCCGTGCTGATGCGGATCAAGTCTTCAGCAGTGGAGACATGGAGGCTGCTGCGGGTACTGTTCTTAATCCGGTTTTGGGCTGAAAATCCACGCTCACACTGAGCAGAGGAGATCGGCATCACAAGCAGTATTTCAGCCAAGTGCAGGAAGTTCTGAAATAAAAAATAAAAAGGAGTAAAACTCAATTAATTTATTCTGTAGAGTACACATGACTTTGTAAATTCTGAAGAATATTAAATATTACAAACCTTAAAGTCTGAACGATATGGCTCCTTGGTGAGCAGTGTCTGCCACAGCCCTAGGTATGACTTGTCTGCAAAAGTTGTACTGATGAGTCTTCAGCTGCTGCCATTCCTGAAGGACCTGCTCCGACTGGCATCCACCACTAGGTGTCAATAGAGATACAGGGAGAGAGATTAGGGGAGAAATAAGGTGTAGAAACATTTAGACATATACGAAATGTGTGAAACTTAAAACATTGAACATGTTATAGATTCATTAAAATAAATATTGGTCATACCTCTTACTAAAATGACAATTTGCAATATTGGCCTATCTACTCACTTTCTGAGAAGTTCTGCAAAGTGTTGGAGAAGAGACTGAACATCTGCCCTGCCGTAGTCCAGTAGTGCAGCTCGACTCTCTGGCCATGCGTCATGGTTAAAAATTTTGAAGCAGTCGACTACACCTTCCCCTGACTGACTCATCACGCAGCTGAAGCGTGATCTGATCTCCTCGACTGCCATGTCAACAGCTGCTGCCACATGCAGATTACTGAAAACACCGGCATCCGTCAAGGAAACTTGCCCTCTCAGCTCCATGCCCTGAAAAGCATGTTAATGTTAAAATTGAAATACCAATAACTGAAAAGATTATTTTCTAAATATGTTCTTGTATTTGCTATTGTATCACACCTGAAAGGTAACACTCTCTCCCTCAGAGTGACTGCTCAGAAACCTCTCCAACATCCCTCCTGGCTTGTGCCTCAACTTCATCCCTTCCAGTTCAGACACTGTTCTCTTTAGCTCAGCAGAAGCCTTTGGTAGGATCAAGTCGTTTGCCTGAAGGATCCGGCTGAGGCTCCCTAGTTCTGCAAACACGTCAGCCATGAAGTGGCTGAAGGCGCAGAACTCTGCACGTTCCATCTCACACTTGACCTAAAAAAATAATTTCAGAGATTGCAGAAAATTACATTATTTCTAGAAACAACATGGTTAAGAAAAGATTCAGCAACCCGAAGCAAGCATTTATTTTGAAATATATTACCTTCTTAGCCCTTCCTTTCACCTCAGCAGAGGGAGAGGATGCAGCCAGGTGGGTCATGTGCTGCAGGGTTGCAGCATATTGGCCGCTGTCCTGTTCATCCTGTCCTGGTTTGAGAAGTGCATGCAATGCACGCTCAATATGAGGAAGCCAGCGTGTGCCTTTGACGCTGGAAGGGTTACTGATATTGACTCCCAGCATGTTGCCCACTGCCTGCAGCTCCCTCTGAGATTTTGGGCTATAGTGGTATGTTTTCCACAGCAGGTGGAGGAGGTCATTGATTGATTGATTGATTGAAAAGTTTATTAACAGATTGCAGAATGGGTACAGTACAGTACATCTCAATACATACAATTGTTAAGGGGATGCAGACCAGAGAAAGACTTTCGTCTTGTTTCCACCAGGGTCCCCCATTTTCAATTCATCATAACATATATGACATACATGACATACAGATAGACAGTACTGCTACATCTATACATTTATGACATATCAGATTTGCAAATACAGTACTGTTTGTGATACAAAAGTGTCCAGAAAAGGAGTGTATATACATTTGGCGTAGAAACTGTACATTGGAGGAGGTTGGTGGGGTGGGGTTGGGTGGGTTGGGTGAGGGCTGTACATTGGAGGTGGGGGGGGGGGGGGGGGGGGGGTTGGGTAGGGGCTGTACATTGGAGGTGGGGGGGGGGGGGGGTTGGGTAGGGGACACACACACATTTTACACTGTACATTGGAATGTTGACAAAGCCTTACTTGGTCATTTACTGTACAACTAGGTTAGGACATTTGTAGGGGCCAGTTTCGAATTGCAGTCTCACGTAGGTGTTTTTTGAGAGTGTTTTTGAAGGTGGGTAGTGATTCACATTCCTTTACAGCTTTAGGCAGGGCGTTCCACATTGATGTGGCATAATTGCGAAACGTGTTTAGTCCCTTGTTTGAGCCGAATCTGGGTTTTACATGATTTGTGGAGCTCCCTCTGGTGTTGTGATCGTGGTATTCACTGACCTTTGGGAAGTATTTTGACATGTACATGGGTACCTTGGTCGCGTAGTGTATCTTGTAGACCAGGCCCATTGCAAGTTGCTGTACTCTGTCGTCTACTCTAAGCCATCCTAGGTTGTCAAAGTGGGCAGGGGTGAGGTGGGTTCTAGGAGTCAGGTCAAGTAGTAGTCTGACTAGCTTGTTTTGAGATGTTTGTAATTTGTTTTTTAGTGCCTTTGAGGTGCTTTGGTACCATGAGGTGCAAGCATAGTCGTAGTACCCTTGAATGAGTGCTCCTGCTAGAGTCTTCAGGGTATTCTTGTTTACCAGAGAGGAGATCCGGTACAAGAATCGCGTTCGTTGGTTGACTTTTTTTATTACATTGGATGCCATTTTGTCACAGGAAAGATTAGCCTCTAGGATGGAACCCAGGTAGGTAATTTCATCTTTCCTTGTGACAATATTGTCACCCACTGTAACCGAGAAGCCGTCAGTCTTGCTGAGTTTGTTATTTGAACCGAAGAGAATGGACTCTGTTTTGCCCATGTGTAATGATAGTTTGTTGTCAGCGAGCCATATGCAGATTTTGCCTAGTTCCGAGCTGAGGGCTTTTTCAACCTGTAACTTGTTCTTGTCAGAGACCAGCAGGGCTGAGTCGTCCGCAAACAGGAACAAGTTGCAGTCACAAGCTGACGACATGTCATTTGCATAAATTAGGAATAGTAGCGGTCCTAGTATGCTTCCTTGTGGAACACCACAGCTCACTGTGAGGGGGGGGGATAGGGTACCGTTTACTTCCACCATCTGTTCCCTCCCCTCCAGGTAGGATTGTATCCAGCTCACTGATAAACTATCAAAACCAATTGCTTTTAGCTTGTCAATCAGAATGGTGTGATTGACAGTGTCGAAGGCCTTTTGTAGGTCCAGCATGACCATGCCGCAGTATTTGCCCGCGTCCACCTCTTGTTTGATGTGGTCGTTCAAGTAGAGAAGGCATGTGTCAGTGGAGTGGGATGTTCTGAAGCCAGATTGGAATTCGTAGATTAGATTTTTTTCCGCGAGGTATTTTTCGATCTGTTCGTATACTATTTTTTCCATGACTTTCGAGATGGATGTAAGGATAGAAACAGGGCGGTAGTTACCCGGGTCTAATTTGCTGCCCTTTTTGTGCAGGGGTGTTACTCTCGCAATTTTGAAGTCCTTGGGGACGTGTCCCTGTTTTATGGAGAGGTTTATTATGTGTGTGATGACTGGGGTGATGGCTGCTGCTGAGTCTCTGAGGAATTTGGAGGGGATGTTGTCATGGCCAGTGGCCTTGTTTGGTTGGAGGGCGCTCAGTTTTTTGAGTACCTCATCTGTAGTTACTATTTCCAGTTTGAAGTCGTCTTTGTGGACGCCTAGGTTCATGTAGTATGCTACTATGTGTTCTACCCCATACTGCCCTGAGTGGGAGGGTAGTTTGTTTACCAGTGTTGTGGCTATGTTTGTGAAGAAAGTGTTTAAGTAATTGGCTACATCCAGCTTGTCTGTGATGAGCGTGTTGTCCGTCTTTATGTTTATGTTTGAGAACCTGGTTTTGAGTTTTTTACTGCAGCCTAGTTGATTGTTGAGTAATTTCCAAAGTTCACGTGGTTTATTTTTGTTTTCCTCGGTTTTGTCATTGATGAAATTTTTTTTTGCAGTTTTGATCATGGAGTTTACGTCATTTCTTAGTCTGTTTCTTTCTAGTTTGAGTTCAGTCACGTGGTCTTGGAGTTCACTGCTCGTGCTTTTGGTAAGCTTTGACTGACTTTTACGAAACTCAGAGCATTTTTTGTCTCTGGCTTTCATAGCGGTCAGTATTTCAGTGTGCATCCATGGCTCAGCGCGATTTTTTACCCTGGTGGTTCTTAGGGGGGCCATTTTGTTTAGTATTGATGAAAATTTGGTTTTGAAGCCAAGCCAAGTTTCTTCAACTCATAGAGTTTAGCTACCATTGGCTCCTTTTTTTGGACTGTCAGCATGGCCAATTCCAATCTAAATGAATGACAGTGTAAAAGTAGGTTTGATTAAAAAAACAAGTGGTGTGGCGCTTCAAAGTCTGAATGTTTCTATAATACAATTTACCATGTAGTCTTTAGCCTAATTAGAGAGGAAAAATATTACTGTTCTGATGAGGATGATTTAACAAGAATCAATCATGAAATTATACCAATTCTTGATTTTATGTACAGTTGGATCACATTCAATGTATCAAATGTACCTGTGAGGCATGCAGTGCCACGGAATTACATGCTCCCCGACCTCTTCTTTGAGCAGGGCAATGACACCTCCACGATGTCCCATATTCACCGCAGCTCCATCTGCTCCGAAGCCAACAAGCTTTTTCATCCATCCGGTCTCCTGTCCCAGCTGCTCAAAAGCAGTCTTGGTGGCTTGTAGTGTTCCTTGAATGAGATCCATGCACGCACACGCACACACACACACACACACACACACACACACACACACACACGCACACACACTTAATCAGAAATACAAGGAACTCTGCATGAATGAAAAGTGCTTTATAAATAAAATGAATTATTATTACCTTATTTGCATATTGTCTCGTTATTAGATAGATAATTAATACTTTATTGATCCCGGAGGGGAATTTAAGTAGCCAGTATTTAAGTATTGAAAAACGTCATAATAGTGTCTACTCACCTAATGCATGGGCATGCTCTAGCTCCTGTTGGCCGATCAGTTTGTTCACTGGTTTTCCATTTTTGATAATCCGAATGTAGACCATCTCGCATTCTTTGTTTGAAGCGTCAGTGTCCCCATCAATCATCACGGACAGGTAGCGGCTTCCTCCAATTTCATCCACCAGGTCCGACTTCATTTCATTTGCTATTGTCTCGACCATCTCTCCACATCGGACGTGGTTGTCATACGATGGAGTTATATCGGCTCAGTTCTTTTTACACAGTAAAATTAGTGGCTTAAATTTTGTGAACGGTATTTCTTCCTTGGCGATGCAATATGCCACATTCATCTTCAGCTTCACCTCGTGCAGATCAGCATCATCCGCTCTGGTTGCCTGTTTAGTCAGTGAGTGCAATAGGGTCCCGGCCCGCTCGGGGTTGTGTTTAGTGTTGAATGCATCCCGGGCAAGAATGTGTCGATGGGACGTATTATGCTTGCTAACATTATCCCTTTTTAGGATATTGTTACCCACGACATATGGATTTTCTGATCTAATCTTTTCGGGAGCCTCTCGGCACCAGTGACAGAACAATAGCTGCTCTTCCTCGTAAAAAATTAGCCACGGAAAGTCATTTTTCCACTCCGCGTTATATCTGTAAACCTTAATCTTCTCCTTCTCCTGTCTCGTTTCTATTAACGGTGGTCCCTCTCGGGCTCGTTTGGGGTTTTGTACTTCTTTTGGATTTAAAACCTTAAAAAAGCGCTTCATCTTGTCAGAAACTGTCTCAGTCACTGTACATTGAGCTCGCACCTGGCTGCTGGCTCGCGGGGATATTGTTCTCTAGGGATTATGGGATTTGGTGTTTTGATATGGACTCTACGCGAGACGGGACGCCTGTACGTTAATGCCAAGCAAGCAGTGCAAAAATGCTTCCGCATTCGTCACCGCACGCTAGTGCGGTAAAGCGCCCTTCTTTTCAGACAAATGCTACCGTGCGTGCACCGGCGGCGGCGTGCTCGCTCAGGTGCGTGCGTGCGCCGGCGTGCTCGCGCGAGGTGCCCGCGCATGCGACACGAGCGGAGCTCAATATATATAAGTCACCGCCCCTTATTCAGTATCCAACAAATAGCTCAATTGGCTAGGACGCCTGTACGTTAATGCCAAGCAAGCAGTGCAAAAATGCTTCCGCATTCGTCACCGCACGCTAGTGCGGTAAAGCGCCCTTCTTTTCAGACAAATGCTACCGTGCGTGCACCGGCGGCGGCGTGCTCGCTCAGGTGCGTGCGTGCGCCGGCGTGCTCGCGCGAGGTGCCCGCGCATGCGCATGAGATCCCGCCTTGAGCGGAGCTCAATATATATAAGTCACCGCCCCTTATTCAGTATCTACCAATAGCTCAATTGGCAAGGACACATGGCTGTGGATCCTATGGCTTGTTTGCTGGCGAGTTCGAATCCCATCGAAAATATTTTTTAACGTGATTTTTTTTTAACATGTATTATTTCGCCGGTTAAGGTTATTTCGCCGGTTAAGGTTAGGCATGGTTAAGGTTAAGGTTAAGGTTAGGCATTGTTTCGGAGTTGGTTAAGGTTAGAACGGTTAAGTTTAGGCGCTGTTAAGGAGCTGGTTAAGGTTAGAGTTTGTCAAAGAGAATGGCAATATAATTTCTATGGTTAAGGTTAGGCATGGTTTCGGAGTTGGTTAAGGTTAGAACGGTTAAGTTTAGGCGTTGTTAAGGAGCTGGTTAAGGTTAGAGTTTGTCAAAGAGAATGGCAATAGACAGCCTATTTCCGCGCGACCTGGGCGCTGGGCGGCGGAAAATGAAAGGCGCATTACTGCATGCCACTACGATAAATTTTTGCACTGCTTGCTTGGCATAAAGCTACACGCGCACCGTACAGCCCTGACTTTGGTGCCACCTAGAGGAGGATTAATTGTATGCGTGGCATAGACTGATGTCAAAGGGTCGTATTCTGGATGCCTTTGATATTATAGTTGTGATGGTATTTTTTTACGCACATATTCGTATTCTGTCATAGTTCCATGTGTTGCTCTTTCCACTGGTTCCTTGTGAGTGGGCCTTGATCTGGTTGGAACATCATCCATGTTGGTGCTGTCTAAACCAGCTGTCCATGACAGCTTTTCTGGTTGTTGTTCCGTTTCCTCTTGAATGTATTCTTCCAGGTATTCATTCATTCCATCCGATTGTTGCATTTCTTTAGGTACAGTTTGTGTTAATTCATATCCTTTGATAATGCTTAACTTTGCTTTGTTAGCAGCCATTTGAGTTTCCATCTCAATATTTTCCTTCTCCATCTCAAGCTTTTCTTTCTCAGCTTGGAGCTCTGCTTCTTTTATCTCAAGCTGTTGCTTCCTTTTAAGCCCTTCAGCCTTGACTGCTAGTTCAGCTTGTTCACTTTCCAATTGCATTTTAAGAGATGCTATGGATGATCTTGAGGATTTTGATGAGCGTCTTGATCGCACATTGGAAACACTGTCCTTTGGGGCAATATCATCCACTGTAATTGCAATATTCCTTGTAGCATCATCATCAGTCACCTTTTCATTTTGATCAATCCATTGTAATACACAGTCTTTGAATTCATCCACTGGTATTATTTTAGGGATGTACCACTCACTTTGATCAAGTTTAACATCATCCTCTGACATTACTGACAATAAAGTTTTGACACAATCATTTACATCATTCAGTTCTTGATATGCTTTGTTGAACTCGTTTTCCACTTTTGATTTAACGATTTCCACCTGGCATGTATGCTTCATTAAATCAAAGATTTCATTTTTCCTTCTGGTTAAAACACCCAATTTGGCGCTTCTAGATGCTTTCAATTCTTGTAATCTATTGGAATGTACAGCGTCAATTTCTTCCACCAAACGTTCCATTTTCCTTTAATGTTTGATTTGGTTCCAACAAATAACTGAAATGGTGCATTTATTGCACATGCTTTTCAATTTAATTCAAACATCGTCGTCGACTGATACTTCGACTTGATTCGTTTCTTGATTATTATCTGACGACGGGGATAACACTATGAAATGACGTCAGTGCTTCACAGACGCGCATCCAATGAGTGGCGCGTATCCATTCATTGAACTCCGTCCATAGTTAACCTCGTTCCCAGTAGTAACGTGGAATGTTCGATACACAATCTTTGAAGCAAACAAACGTAACGTTATTTCCAGCAATCAATTCCAGTGATGTTCCTTAAACAAAGGCGCAAGTATTGCATGCCTGGTTTTTGACAATGTGAGATCCACAGCCTTGGTTGACACGCGCATGCGCTTTTCCGTAAGAAAACAGATGAGATGAATTGTTTGGTTTATAGAAAAGAGTATTTATTGTCATTTACTTGAAGCTTTGTTTAGCGTGAATGGGTTCCTACCGGATGACGTGGATGTGTGCTGGCTTATTCCCGTTGCATGGTGTCCTGTTTCCAATTTTTAAAGTTCCAAATCCATAGCGCTTGTGACGGTCAAAAACCGTCTGGGCTGCATGCCTTACATTCCAGTGTCATGTTTTTTACTAGCGCACCAGTCCATTGATAAAGTGAGTTCACACACCAGGGTGCTGTAATCACCGGTTCAAAATGGGCTGGACCAGACACGCCTCCACGTTGTTGAAGCAACACACATCCAAGTCATAACAAATAAAAGATGTTATCAATCAAGTTCATTTCAAATCGTTTTCCAAACAATATTGCTTCATATTTTTAACTAAATAAATAAATAAATATTAAGGACTGAATCTGGCTCCAACACTTTCTTTCTTTCTTTCTTTCTTTCTTTCTTTCTTTCTTTCTTTCTTTCTTTCTTTCTTTCTTTCTTTCTTTCTTTCTTTCTTTCTTTCTTTCTTTCTTTCTTTCTTTCTTTCTTTCTTTCTTTCTTTCTTTCTTTCTTTCTTTCTTTCTTAGACATCTTTTTAAGTCTCTAGATGTGAGGTTAAGAATTTACCTATGCGAATTCTTAAAAATTAATATGATCATTTTTATTCTGTCACCTATTGATTAAGGCTGTAGAGGGTAGACGTCTGCATTGGCCTGCCATGTCTGCCCCAGCCCGGCCCAAGCCTGTAGCATTCAGGCCCGGCCCTACCCTAGCCCGAAAAGTTAAGCAATTATTCGGCCCTAGCCCGACTTAAGGCTGAGGCCAATATTACGATGTGATGATGGACATCACACACACACACACACAGACTACCTACGTTACACACACAAATGCTACATTACGACAAAAAATGCACAATGCAATTACATGCCCACAGACATGACACTAAAGCGTACCGAAAACACTCTAACCAAAAGGCCAATTAATTTGAGTAAATCAGGATGGACTCACCACTTCACTGTTAGATGAACTTCGGCAACAAAAACGTCTTGCGTTGAATAACTTTAACAACTCACAAATCTTCGCCAACCGGCTAAATCCAAGAACAATCATGCAAAACCTTTTACAGTTTATTCCACTCTGCTGTACATTCGCGGATGCTCTGAAGGAAAATAATGGCATCCACCGTTGATGGCTTCAGCTGTTCTCCTCTCCTCCAGCGTTCTCCCTGCGCTGCTGAAATATCGCTCGCTCCAGCTGCTGCTTGCGGGTTTACTCAACACATAGCACGCAAGTCTAGCTAGCAAAGGAAGCTTCTCCATCTCCGACACGCACGCTCTCAGCGGTCTAGCTTGTTGCTTTGATGGAAACACGACGCGAGGGCCTGATTGTGTGTGCGCGCACGACTTGTGTGTAAAATGAAGCGAGACAAATAAAAGGAGCCCGAGTCCTACCCGAACCCCATCTATGCATAAATAAATCGGCCCTGGCCCTAATCTGTCCATGGTGTCGGGCCCCTTCGGGCTTGCAGACCTCTACTGTAGGGTCCTTGTCTATACAACACGGGTAGGGATGTCCCGATCCGATCTCGGGATCGGGGCCGATCACGTGATTTTCCGAAGATCGGGATCGGCAAAAAAATAAAATAAAAAGTGATTTTTTTTTCTTTTTTACTTTTTTCTTTTTATTCAACAAACATGACCATGTTCACGTGTTAAACTCATACTGAGGCCTTAGTTTTGGGTTTAAATTGCATATCATTCATTTATTTATTGTCACACAGAGCAGAAGAATTTTGCCAAAACAAACCAATAGTATCCAGCTGCAGAACGGCAGACCAGCCACACTCTCAGACCCAAATACAAATTTTTATTTTATATTTTTTATTCCAAATTACATTCACCCTGAATGTTGACGTTATCCAGGTGAAAAGTTAACTTCATTCAAGCGAGGCATTGCAATCCTTGACATAAATCATTTGATGTATAATTAAATCAAAGGAAATGCGTTTGGGTCTGAGAGTGTGGCTGGTCTGCCGTTCTGCAGCTGGGTACTATTGGTTTGTTTTGGCAAAATTCTTCTGCTCTGTGTGACAATAAATAAATGAATGATGATATGCAATTTAAAACAAACTAAGGCCTCAGTATGAGTTTAAGACGTAAACATGATCATGTTTGTTGAATAAAAAAATAATAAAGTTTTTTTAAAAAGAATGTTGATCGGATTGGGAAAGATTGGTATCGGTAGATACTCAAAATCACATGATCGGGATCGGATCGGGAGCAAAAAAACATGATCGGGACATCCCTAAATACAGGTATGTTGATTATATCACAGGTATAGTGATTATAGATGGTACCCCTCTTCAAAATGTCAGTCCAAAGCACATGCAGTATATATATATTTTTTTAAATGGTAATCTTGCGTTTAAAAAATAGTGGCGTTAAAAGAATTGTGCGTTATTTAACTTTGACAGCCTTAGTAGCAACACTTGTAAAACTGACAAACAAATTTCACAGTACAGTCTAGGGCTGCTCGATTATGACAAAATTCATAATCATGATAATTCTTATTGATATTGAAATCATGATTATTAAACACGATTACTTATTGATTTGAGAACATCACAAGGCTTGACACTTACTTTGCATGTGACTGCTTGGAAAGACGGCTGAGGGAATAGACCCCATCGGGGGCTGGCATGCGTTAACACCCCATTATAGGAGGGGATGTAGATGGTACTGAGGCCAGCATGCTGGTCAGAGAGAAGAGCTGTGGGCAAAAGGCTAGAGTTAAATGATCTAGGGCAAATTAAAGGAAGGAATGGGAGACGGTTAACAGGGATTTGAAAATGGTGTTAGATGGACTTAAAGGAGCAGTGGTAAATAAATTGGAGAAGGTGGGAGACATTATTTATGAATATGGTGCTGAAAGATTTGGAATCATTGAGAGAGCACCAAAGCACCTCAAAGGCGCTTAAAACAAAATTACAAACATCACAAAACAAACTGGTCAGACTACTACTTGACCTGAACCCCAGAACCCACCTCACCCCTGCCCACTTTGACAACCTAGGATGGCTTAGAGTAGACGACAGAGTACAGCAACTTGCAATGAGCCTGGTCTACAAGATACACTATACGACCGGGGTACCCATGTACATGTCAAAATACTTCCCAAAGGTCAGTGAATACCACAACCACTACACCAGAGGAAGCTCAACAAATCATGTAAAACCCAGATTCGGCTCAAACAAGGGACTAAACACGTTTCGCAATTATGCCACAACAATGTGGAACGCCCTACCCAAAGCTGTAAAGGAATGTGAATCACTACCCACATTCAAAACCGCTCTTAAAGAGCACCTATGGGAGGCTGCAATTCGAAACTGGCCACCGTAAATGCCCAAAACCCCCACCACCTCCTAATAGACAGTCTCCTCCCCACCGCATGTATATATTCCCTCCCCGCCGTATGTATATTTCTCTCCCACCCACCCACCCCCTCCTAATGTACAGTCCCCTCCCCATCATATGTATATACTCTGTCAGGATCTAGGGGTAACAGTACTGTATATTTGAATACCGTTTATGTCACAAATGTATCAGTACTAAATACCTATATGTCCCTATGTCATAAATGTCTATATGAATTGAAAATGGGGGACCCTGATGGAAACAAGACAAACGTCTTTCTCAGGTCTGCATCCCCTTAACAATTGTATGTATTGAGCCGTACTGTATTGTACCCATTCTGCAATCTGTTAAATAAAGTTTTCATTCATTCATTCATTCAGAGAGAGGGTGGAGAGATGTCAGTCAGTTAGGTCCAGATGGCAGAAATAAATGGAGAAATTGGTGAAGGAGAGGTGATGGCTAAGAAAGCAGTGGAGAGCGGCGTTAGTAGATGAGAAAGAGGAGACGGCTAAGAAAGCAGTGGAGAGAGGCTTCAGTAGATGAGAAAGAGGAGACGGCTAAGAAAGCAGTGGAGAGCGGCGTTAGTAGATGAGAAAGAGGAGACGGCTAAGAAAGCAGTGGAGAGGGGCTTCAGTAGATGAGAAAGAGGGAATTAATGTTTCACAGGAAGAGCTAAGAAATCGGTTAGCAGTACTTGTCTCTCTCTGGAGAAGACGATAAGCTAATTTCACAAAATGTTGGTGTGTTCCTTTTAAAGGTATGTTCAGCCAAGGAAAGGGAGAGCAAGCTGTAGTAAGTGGAGTCCCCTACCAGGTTTATACAAGCTGTAGTAAGTGGAGTCTCCTACCAGGTTTATAAAAGTTGTAGTAAGTGGAGTCTCCTACCAGGTTTATACAAGCTGTAGTAAGTGGAGTCTCCTACCATGTTTATACAAGCTGTAGTAAGTGGAGTCTCCTACCAGGTTTATACAAGCTGTAGTAAGTGGAGTCCCCTACCAGGTTTATACAAGCTGTAGTAAGTGGAGTCTCCTACCAGGTTTATACAAGCTGTAGTAAGTGGAGTCTCCTACCAGGTTTATACAAGCTGTAGTAAGTGGAGTCTCCTACCAGGTTTATACAAGCTGTAGTAAGTGGAGTCTCCTACCAGGTTTATACAAGCTGTAGTAAGTGGAGTCTCCTACCAGGTTTATACAAGCTGTAGTAAGTGAGTCTCCTACCAGGTTTATACAAGCTGTAGTAAGTGTTGTCTCCTACCAGGTTTATACAAGCTGTAGTAAGTGGAGTCTCCTACCAGGTTTATACAAGCTGTAGTAAGTGGAGTCTCCTACCAGGTTTATACAAGCTGTAGTAAGTGGAGTCTCCTACCAGGTTTATACAAGCTGTAGTAAGTGAGTCTCCTACCAGGTTTATACAAGCTGTAGTAAGTGGAGTCCCCTACCAGGTTTATACAAGCTGTAGTAAGTAAAGTCCCCTACCAGGTTTATACAAGAGTGCCTGATGTACTCTGGCATTTTCTCGTTCCGTCCCAGAGAGCGATAGTCCCTACTCCCCCGCTGGCCAGCTTTCACACTACCAATCACTACCAATCTCGTCTCGTTCCCGAGCACACTTGAGGGAGCAACACCCCGATGTTGGTAAAGCTGACACTGCCACAGACGCGCTATACACTGTAAAAACTGAGCGTCATCTGGTAATTTTTTTATGATTATCAGCTCATTTTATTCAACCAAAACTGTGTAAAACGCTATTCATAAATGGTTCAAATTTGGCACTACAAATCGCTCACAGTAACCAGTAAACATTTAGGTAGACAAAAACAATGAGATCTCTACTCATTTAGTTCATGGAAACGAATGATACCGGTGAGGTCTCTGACGCTACATTGTGGGAGTCTGATCATGGCAGAGGAGAGGCTGATTCTTGCGGTGTCTGACAACCCAATAATATACGACCTAAGGTATATATGACCTATGACGCAGGTGACGCAACAATAAGCGCCCCCTGCGCTTTGTAAGCGCTCTGGGCATTCATATTTTTTATATCCAAAGCAGGGATTTACATAAACTTTTTGAGCCACTTGTCCAGTGACTCAGATATTTTACTTGTCCGAAAGCTAAACTTATTTGTCCGAAATGTACTTGTGAAAATAAAGGCATATATAAAAAAAATAAAGAAAAGACAAGAGATTTGGACAATTATTATGATTTAATAACTTAAACACAGTGGGCTAGATCCACAAAGAATGTATTGCACGGTGCTAATTGCACCCTTACTTACAATTCATTATGAATTGAAAATGGGGGACCCTGATGTAAACAAGACGAAAGTCTTTCTCTGGTCTGCATCCCCTTAACAATTGTGTGTATTGAGCCGTACTGTATTGTGCATTCTGCAATCTGTTAATAAAATTTTCATTCAATCACCTGCGCAGGTGATTGATTGAATGAAAATATTAACAGATTGCAGAATGGGTACAATACAGTATGGCTTAATACACACAATTGTTTGGGGATTATATATATATATTCTTTTTTACTTGTCCAGTCGGACAAGTTAAATTGTATTATGCTTGTCCGACCATTTTTTTTACTTGTCCCGGACAAAAGGACAAGCCTTAATGTCGAGCCCTGCAAAGCTTTTTAAGATTGCGGCAGAGTTACACGTGCATAACGTTAAATGGCTGGAGCAGTCATCATAACTCTGCAGTGGAAATAGGGGTTTGTAACGTTAGCGTTATAAGTATAACAACTCCAAGGCGGTCAGGTGGCGTAGCGGAGATTGCGTTCGTCACCAACGCCGGAGACGCTGCATTCACCTGTTCGAATCCAGCATCCGGCGTTGTCACCAGCTTGGCTGGCCGTTCACACTAATACAATTGGCAGTATTAGAGGGTGGGAAAGCTGGCGGTGTGGGTCCGGGTCATTGTAAACAGCGACTCCTACAGTTTGGTCGGGGCGCCTGCTCAGCGCGGATAGGATCTAAGGGGGGTAGTGTGATCCTTCCACACGATACACCCTCTCAGTGAGAGTCCGCACTGCCAGGTGAAAAGAAGCGGTTGATTGGCTAGATGTGTGTCGGAGGAAGCACGTGATAGCCTCCACTCTCCCAGACCGACTGTAGGGGGTAAGTGCGCAGCGACCAGGAAGGGGATTGGGAATTGGCATAACGACTAACATTGGGATGGGAGAAAAAAAATCGGAGGAAAAAGGAGGGGGAAAAAGATCAACAAAAAAAATAAGTATAACAACTCCAAAATTACACAATGATTCAACACAGTACTATAACTATAACAGCACTGTTAAGGTGGTATTGAGAGGGCACATTATATCTTATGAAGCCTCTAAAAAGACAGAGAGTAAGTGCTTGGCTGAAATTGAAACACAGCTTCCCTCGTTGGAGCAGGTTACAGACTCACAATCCCAAACGGACCTAAATAATATTTTAAAATTAAAGTATGAATACAACTCTATTCTGGGCAAGCAGGTTAGCACGCTGATTCACTCCCCAAACCACCTTTTCAAGTGGTCCCGGTTATCCGTCCCCGGGGACGGAACGCAGCGTTCTCATTACACTACTTTTGGGGCAATCATGCTCGGAAACGGCCCCGGATGCCTAGTGAGAAAGCACCCTCAGATAGGGGTGGACGGTATAAACGGTATGAATTTGCTCTACGGTATGGATTTTGACTATACCTTGTAGAGCAGCTCTAAAATAGCAATGACGTCATGTAACCACAGCGCGACTGTTTCACTCGCATTTGCCCCTAAAAATAGATAGAATTAGTCATAGATAATAGATATGTGCAAACTGGAAAAAGTTATTTAGGAGCACAGAGGCTTTGTGCAGTGGGCGTGTCAACACGCAATTGTCATTTCATAATAAACACAGAAGCAAACTAGCTCTTCCGCCCTGCGTTTGAAGGCTGTGTGACAACTTCTCTCGCGAGTCGCGCAGTTTCTATGTGTAATGTAAACTCTGAGACGAGTCCAATGGTCTAACATGCTTTGCATCCTCGCCATTCTGGAATGCCCACGTCGCGCTAAAACCTTATGTAATGTTAACTGTCCATGTACTAGTAGTTAGACAGCCAAATATGCACTCATTAGGGATGTTAGTGATGTTGTACTGACTGAATGTCATGTTAGTGTGGTCATGTCAGTGATGTCAGTTTTTATGAATGAACGTTGTATGGTCCGTTTTGTGTTTGTTTTATGTTAGGACTACGGGTGGAAATTAGCCCTGTGCTATTCCCGGCATATTTACGTCCTTATCATGCTGTGATGTTGTGCATACACTCAGGGGGCGAAATTGGAGCCCGCCAAGCGCCATTGGCGGTCAGTTTTTACGTTTGGCGAGTGCCACTGAGAGGTCTGCCCGCCGTGTGGCGGGTACCAAATAGTCATGTAAAAAGATTTAAATCTGCGGTGTGTTTTGGTTTTACGACAGTCGCAGTTTTTTGGCAACCCTGTCTCTCACGGCGCGTCATCTCGTTGGCTTGTTTACCAACGTGACATCCGCTGCACGCTCTTCTTCTGCTCTGTAGGGAGCTCGGCTAACGTTACGCCCACCTAGCTAACGGCGAGTAGCCAACGTTAGCGAAATGTAATAACGTTAAATAACATTAATCACTGATACAGTATGTGGAACCATATTAAAGGAGTAAGCCGGCCGGTAAAAAGACAACTCACCGCGGAAGAAGTGGCAGCGAGAGCGAGCTGGCTCGTTAGCTCACGTTAGCTCTATATGTCCCAGTAAACTAAATAGTTCACTGAGGCGTTGTCTTAAGTAACGTTATCTAGCGGGCTAGCAGTAGCTACAGATAGCTCCTGATATCAATGTCTTATAACATTGATTCAATGCGTATTCTAGCTGAGGGCATGCTGAATGTGATTTGACCAAAGCACAGTAACGTTATACCAATAGCTGCTGCGCCGGAGAATCCTTGCATGCTGAATGTAGAGTATAGGTCCAGCTGCAGCGCCGGAGAATCCTTGCTGGAACTGGAGGCTACTCGAGTATACACACAGACAGTGGAGCTGTTTGCAGATAGCGAGCATTTTGACTTGGTGGCGATGTCTCGCAGATAATACAACTATAAGTATGATTATATAATATATATATTTTATTAAAAAAAAAAAAAAATTGGCTGGTAAGAAATTTGCTTGGCGGGTAGATTCTTCCCATCTACCCGCCACTGGCTGGTGAGTCAAAAAGTTAATTTCGCTCCCTGCAGCACCCACTCTCCACACTTTAGATCACACAAACACACTTTATATTTATTGATAAAGGATTTGCACTACAACTCGTACACCTACTGTAAATTGTACCTAAATTGTACCTCATCCCATTTCTGCTTTGCACTATATAATATTGTACATTAGTACACTGCATAGTATTGTATATTATATGGTAACTCAGTTACGTCTATTCTGCATCGAACATTGTACATATGTCTATACTGAACACTGTGACCTCATTTTCTACTTCTAATTTACATGCTATACTATGTTATTTGATACTATCTTGTCTAGCACAGTCTCTGGAGCGTAACAGTAAGAAGCATTTTGTATGAAAGTATTCTGTACTTCTGTATGACAACTATTAAAGAAACTTGATATAAACATAGTCATAGCATCACATTAGTATTTAGATAAACCACAGAAAAAATCACAAAATAAGCAGTTTCTAAGAAAAAACGATTTATGTCCTTTTTTGAAGCATTTATCAACATGGGCGCCGCCATTTTGTTGCTGATGTCACGGAGATGGTTTCGCCGGCTCTGCGGATCTGCAGCTGCCTGCATACTATTGACCACCTCAGAGAATTGCACGCTGTAGCACGCTGACCTCCAGAGGCTGTAGTTAGAAATGGATCTGGAAAGTTTTGACGAGGTGGACAGACCCACAGAGAGTATAAGAAATCCAGTGGCCTATGCCTTTGAGCCAATTAGATTGACAGCAGTGAGACGTGCTCCTCCTGTCGAGCCGGACGATGATGAAGAAAGTGGTGCGCAAAACTTGCCTGAAGATGATGATGATGGCCTCGTCTGGAACACTGCCTGGTGCCGCTGTGGATATTGTATCCCGATGGAAACGCACGTTGAAAGCTAGTGCTGCCAAGATGAGCACATGGCTAACTTAGAGCATCTTATAATCGACAACTGCATAACGAGGAGTCCAACTTATAAAATGTTGTGTCTTGAGAGATATCCTGGAGGTCTCGATGTTGTCATTGAAGGATGTCCGAGCTAAGACGCTGGAACGGCCGATTAGTAGCAGGTAAGATTATGCATAATAACGGTAGCTAACGTCAGACAGTAGCTAACCTGAATGAATGAATGAATGATCAAATTGTTTGGACCACTGCTAGCCTCTGTAAAACAGCAGGGAGCATTGCTTAATTCGTTTTAATTGTAAAACGAATTAAGGGAGTTTTGAAGCTGTAAGCAGCACAATCAATACCTGTATAAGAGAATTAAAAACGCAATGCAAGGAGAACCGAGGTTATTTGTTGTTTGTGTATACAAAACCCTTGCAATAAATGTGAATGAAAGCATAGCCTAAATAGCACAGAATGCTGCTCTGGATACAGCCAGGTAGCTATATATCGTGGGTGTTAGTCTCACCCCCTCCAAATTGTATCTTTCAGCATAGTAATAATGCATGATGCAGAAGCCAGATAAAAGAAAACCTATACAAGAGCTTTTAATTTAGTCACATGGGTAGGCCTATAGCTTTGACAGTGGTCCAGTGCACAGAGCTAGGTTATAATATATTTGGACATACTGGAGAATGACTGCCTGGGGCCTCATTACAGAAACTTTCTAAGTCTAAAAGCCTATCTTCTTTGAGGATAGGATGGCATTTCGGTATTACAGAAAGATGTTTTCCTAACCAAATTTAGGGTAGAATCCATGGACAAGCTGTTAGGATTTTTTTCTGTAATGAGGGCCTAGGTTATAGAATGCATTCCATGCCGTGTATGCTAACACCACTTATTTTCCCTTTCTCTGTCAGTCTTTTCAGGCTGACAGCCTACAGGCAGTTCACACTTTGGTCCAGAGGTCATCTGGGGAGGAGGAAGAGAATTCCACTTCCGGCATGTGCTGTCAATGCCACCAGGAATGTCTTCCCATCCTTGGAATATGTTGGATTTGAGTACTACAATGACTTGTAAAAAATAAATTTTTTATGATCCTTCATTCTCATGTTATTATTATTATTATTTTACCCCGCATTCCCTTATTATCGACCAATGATAACACTTGCAATGAATGCACAAAAGGAAACATGATACAACAAGGGAATAATCAAATGTTTATTAATGGATTAAATTACATCAAAATTCAAAATCTCATTGAAAAGAAAGGCTAATTATGTCTGCTAAAACATGAACAAAACTGTTTTGCAATAACTGTTGCTTTGAACTTTTTTAGTTGCCATTAGACTGAAATTTGAACTTGAAATTCTTTAGGATAGTTCACATTGCAGGTTATCGTGATCACAGAAACATATTATTTTTAAAGTCAAAAACATTAAAGTTAAATGATCTTGTGGAATTTAAAACGGCACAATTAATGTATAAAGCAAAAGGTCATGTACTTCCAGGAAACATTCAAGAACTTCTTTGATAGGGAGGGGGGTTATAATCTGAGGGGAGAACTCAATTTAAAACTTCTTAGTGTACGCACTACCAAGACACTGCATCTCATTATGTGGAGTGAAACTGTGGAACAGTCTGAATGTGGTGCCAAAGCAATGTCCAAATATGAGACAATTCAAACTGATTTATAAGGAAATGTCGAGCCTCAAAGCTTGCTCTCATGAACTTTTTTCTTTTTGTGGCATACTTGGTGTAGAGGGAGTGGAGGCTCTCAAGTTGTCCGGTGTGGATTCCGTCTGTCACTTTGTCCAGTTTCTTCATCAGCAGTTTGTCTAGGACCACCTTCTTGAGATGAGCAAAAGCAGCAGAGCCAGGATCGAGCCATGGCCGTAGGCTTTCCTCTTCAGGACTGTAGGGAGGGTGCTCACATTTTGTCATTGTCTCCCCTGAGTTCCAGTTGTGCACGTTGGTGATGTGGTGAAGCACAGACATCCACTTCTCTCTCAGCTGCTCGCACCTCCATCACATGTGGTTGCACAGTACCACAGGTGGTTTGTAACCATCCTGATCCACTCGAGTAGGTCCTCACTTTGGCACTTCAACAGACTCTTCATATTTTTCACTATATGCCACAGATCATATTCATGTTTGATGTTACTTTCTGGACAGATGGATGGCAGTCAGTTGCTTGCACTGAGACGGAGACCCCATAGTCTTCCAGCTTAGCAAGGCATCTCATCAGACCTTCTACCTCTAACCAGTAACTGTTTTTTACCTCTGTGACATTCACTTATTCATCTACTCACTGATTGACATAAAATCAGGGCTTGTGGTAGCCTAGGATACTGAAAGCTGACTGGGGAGAAAAACAATTACTGGTTAGAGGTTGAAGGTCTGGAGAGATGCCAAGCTGGAAGGATATTATAGGGTCACCATCTCTGTGCTAGCAACCGACTGTCATCCATCCGGCTATAAAGTATGCGAGAGTAGTATGATATCAAACATGAGTATGATGAGACTGGTATTTTGTGAAAAACATGAAAAATAAGCTGGAATTCCACAATGAGGACCTACTCTAGTGAATCAAGATGATTGTGAACCACCTGCTGTTCTGTGCAATCACATGTGATGGAAGTGTGACAAAGCTGAAAGAGAAGTGGATGACTGTGCTTCACGACATCACCAACATGAAATCTGGGGAGACAAACCAAATGTAAACATAGCCTACGGGGTACGGCCATGGCTTCATCATCCCTCTGCTGCTTTTACTCATCTCCAGAAGATGGTCCTGAACAAACAGCTGCTGAAGGAAACTGGAAAGAGTGACTTCAGAAAGGATACACAGCTGATATCAGCTGGTATTCTGCTTCTGAGTAGCTTTGCTATTGACAGTGCTATTGACATTTCTATTCATAATTAATAGTACAAGTTACTGTCTAAACATTCACACTGTTTACTCTGCATTTCCTAGTGTTTAGTCTATTTATTATGATATACATAGCATACATACATATAAATTAGGGATGTCCGATATTATCGGCCGACCGATATTATCGGCCGATATCGTCAGTAAAATGTGATATCGGAAAATATCGGTATCGGTTTAAAAACAAGAAAAAACAATAACAATATTTGTTATATATATATCCAGTGAAATTATTAGTTACCTGAAATTATTCAGTTTTTTGGACGGGGAAACCCTGCATATATCGGTATCGGTTGATATCGGTTGATATCGGTATCGGAAATTAAGAGTTGGACAATATCGGAATATCGGTATCGGTAAAAAAGCCAATATCGAGCATCCCTAATATAAATATAGCCAAAAACATGGCCTACTGCACCTCACTGCTAATAATACTTCTTTTGCACTTCTGGTACATGCTTAAACAGGACTATAATGCTAAAACCAGACTATTATAAACAGGGGCGTAATGTTAGGGAGTGGAAGGTAAATCGTGTGTTTGAAATAACTCTCCTTTACTTTGTTTTGCTACTCGGCTAGGACTAGATTGATTTATTGAATTTAATTTAATGAACAGATTGCAGAATGGGTACAATACAGTACAGCTCAATACACACAGAAAGACTTTCGTCTTGTTTACATCAGGGTCCCCCATTTTCAATTCATAATGACATTTATGACTAACGTTATGATACAGAAAGCTAACAAGGTATCAGGTGAGACTAGTCATTTAATAAGCTAACGTTATGATACAGAAAGCTAACGTTATAGTACCTACTGCATATCACTACAGGTGGCTAGTGTAAATATAGACAGTCTGCAAAGATGATATGCGAAACACTGATCCAACACCCCTGATTATACCTCTCGCTCTGTTGCGGTACAAGCGCGTCTTTGGGATCTGTCTCTCCGGCGCAGGGCTGACGCTGGCCGAACTGCCTGGGCTGGTCTGTCTGTCTCTCCTGCACTGAAGTCGAAGACCGAGGGAACCGCATCGGGCTTTAGCTGATTAGTGATCTTCTGGACAAACCTCCCACCCCCAACAACATAATCCGAGGCAATGAAGTGTTCCCTGCTGATCTTCGTCCCCTGTCCAACAGGCCGATTGCGCCGCTTGAGTGCAGCCAGCCAACGCGCCAACAACACTTTTTTTCACTGGTAGTTTGTGGAAATGAACCAACTTTCCTCTCTCTTTCACGCGGTAACATTCGTTTGAACCGCCGGGAGCAATACAAAAAGAACCACCGCGGTCCCGTTGTTTGGTAGGCAACGTTGCATTTACTGACTGACCTTCAAGACACTACATGTTTACTAGGCAGCTAACCAGGAGCCACACCAAACCATCACCGTGACGTCAGCAACAAAATGGCTGCGCCCATGGGGAAAACAGGGAAATTATATTTGAGTTTTCAGACAAATAAGCATGATTTCACATTTGATTATAGGACCCTGTCTTACACAAGGTACACAACAAACAAACTAGGATCACATTGTTCAATGCTTCATCTCCCCTTTAAGTGGTCAGTGCTGCTTGGCCCCGATACATTTGATTCCCTGTTTATGTAATATAATTTGTGGAACCAAATAAAGTATTCAAATGTGTGTGTGTATATCTCCCATATCTGGTCTTCTGAAAGACCAGATGACATCAGAGGAGTTTGATAGTATTTACTGAGGATTGTCAGATAATGTTGATATTTAAACGTAAAACAAATTATAATACAAAATAAATGTACATGATCATGCAACATAAAACAATTTTTTGTAGGAACGGTTTGGGAGAGGGAGGTAGGGAGGGGTTTTAGATTGTGTGTTGTGAAGTTTAGACTTCAGAGAGTGAAGTTTAGACTTCAGAGAGATAGAGTTAAGTACAGAAAAAAGGTACCGTTGGGCACCGTATCGATTCCCAGGTAAAAAGAAACATTTTGGGCTGCTTAACACTTTGAATGCCACGAGGTGGCGCCAGAGGTATCGCTTCAATGCCACCATCGGCGCCAATGTTACGCTTAATATCGCCTAATCTATGTTTTAAATTATGGCTATGTGTCTAATCTGCCCGTCGCTTATCAAATAATCCTTTTCCAGTCAGTGCTGTCAAGGCAGATTGGTTTTTTATCGCTTCATTTCGAAAAGCATCCGTTTTGAGGTAAAAAACAGTTCATTCTAGACCATTCTATGATAATCGTCTTTTACTGGAATATTCCAGAACGTTGATATTCGTCGGCCTATTTATGAATCGTTTTCAAATAAACGCTAGATGATCAATATTATACGTGCACGCAAGCACATTCGAGCCGCGCACGGATAATCGCCGTGTTCATTTCCTCTTGGACTTTTACAGTGAAACCGAAAGAGCCCATTTCACAAAACAGCCTATATATTCATCAAAATTTGTCTGATTATCCTAACACTGATAACATAGATTCCTTACCTGACATCAGATGGTATCCAACTGGTATATTCCAATTCCTGATCACCATTCGAAAAAATCGATAAGTGTATGGATCCAACGTGTGTAGTTTCAAGTTTAAGTTCAAGTTTCTTTAATAGTTGTCATACAGAAGTACAGAATACTTTCATACAAAATGCTTCTTACTGTTACGCTCCAGAGACTGCTAGACGAGATAGTATCAAATAACATAGTATAGCATAGGGGTGGACGGTATGGTCTAAAATTTATATCACGGTATAATTTGAAGCATAGACGGTAACGGTATATATCACGGTATCATCGTTTTTGATAAAAAAAAAATTATTTTATTTTATATATATTTTTTTTATAAAATATATATATTATATAATTAGACTTGTACTTGTATTATCTGCGAGACATCGTCACCACGCAACAAGCTCCACTGTCTGTGTGTACTCTAGTAGCCTCCAGCTACGGCCAGGATTCTCCGGAGCTGCACCTGGACCTATACTCGAGTAGCCTCGAGCAGAGCTACGGCCAGGATTCTCCGGTGCTGCACCTGGACCCTATTGTATTGGTATAACGTTACTTAACTGTGCTCAGCAAGCCCTCAGCTCGAATACGCATCGAATCAGTGTTATAAGACATTGATATCAGGAGCTATCTGTAGCTACTGCTAGCCGGATATATAACGTTAATACAACGCCTCAGTGAATTATTTAGTTCAATGGGACATTTCGTTTTGAACGGTGAACTAACTTGCGTTAACGTGAGCTAACAGCTAACAGGTAGCACACACGTCTCTACTAGACTTTGTGGAGCGTTTGTTGATGTCAGGAGCTATCGGTAGCTGGCCGACTAGATACCGTTCGGTTAGACAATGCCTCATCATGTATTAAACTAAAAGTGAATAGTTGACTGGGTCATTTTGTAACGGTAGCTAAGCTAACGTTAGCTCAGGGAGACGCCGCCGTCCTTCCGTGTCCCGTCCCACTAGACTACTAGACCCGTGTTTACATGCGTGCGGTAGGGGCTGGCACGCCCACTGCGCGAAGCCTCCTAAATAACTTTTTCCAGTTCGCACATATCTATTATCTATGACTAATTCTATCTATTTTTAGGGGCAAATGCGAGTGAAATAGTCGCGCTGTGGTTACATGACGTCATTGCTATTTTAGAGCTGCACTACCGGTTACACGGTATAGTCAAAATCCATACCGTAGAGCAAATTCATACCGTTTATACCGTATACCGTTTATACCGTCCACCCCTAGTATAGCATGTAAATTAGAAGTAGAAAATGAGGTTCCAGTGTTCAGTATAGACATATGTACAATGTTCGATGCAGAATAGACGTAACTGAGTTACCATATAATATACAATACTATGCAGTGTACTAATGTACAATACTATATAGTGCACAGCACAGTACATGATTCCGCGGGGCTGAGAGGCTCCAGAATGAACTGTGGTAATCCCGGCTGCATCAGTGGACTGGAAAATGTGGAGTACAGGATTTTTTTTCCCCATCCATTTTCATTGAGTCCATTCCAAAATCCCTTATGTCATCTGGGAGACGATAGGGGGCGCTTTTTTCCACATCTGATCGCCGGCGGTGCTCGGGTATACTCGGGTAGGCTCGCGTGATGCAATATGATTTCAGATCGCTAAAAAAAAAAAAAATCCGAGAAATCTTGTGAGTGGCTTTCAACATAACTATCGGAAACCCGAGATATCTCGTGTGTGGCAGTGAAAGTGTTAAAAAGAAAAACAAATTGAATTGCAATATCTGTCAGGAAAATCGCAATTCGATTATTTCCCAAAATCGTGCAGCCCTAATCCTCAGTGGACCAGTTCTGACGGTACGCAAACTACAAAGGGTCCAGTGTGTCTGGGATGGTCTCCTTGATGTGCGACATGACTATCCTCTTGAAACACTTCATCACTATTGGGGTGAGTGCAATGGGACGATAGTCATTCAGACAGGTTACAGTGTTTTTATTTGGCAGGGGCACGAGGGTGGTGGTCTTGAAGCAGGTGGGCACAAAAGTTGTATATGTCAGCAAGTACGTCAGCCAGCTCTGATGAACAGACCCTGAGGGCACGGCCAGATGTTGTCTGGGCCGGCTGCCTTCCGTGGGTTTGTTCTGCTCAGAACCGTACGTACCTCTGCTGTTGTCACAGTGAGTGGTGAGTCCTGCGTGCACTCCGTGGTCAGAACCCCTCTCTTTTGGTTGGTGTTGGGGACTTCAAATTGGCTGTTGAGTCTAGAACTGTAGACGACTCTGGACTACGCTGTGTTCTTAAACTATAAAACCCAGCTACATACCATTATAAACCTCTTACATCTCTCCTTCCTCTGACACTCTTCTCCATCACTATCTCCATCCAGATAGCTGTCCTGTCAGGCCTGGGAAGAAACCAAGAGGCTTGGATGGAAGAAAAGGTCTCTGCTGTGACCAGTGTGGAAAAAGCTTCAGTTCAAAGATGAATCTCAATAAACACCAGCGCATTCACACAGGAAAGAAGCCCTATTCCTGTGACCAGTGTGGAAAGAGCTGTAGTCAACTGTCTGATCTGAAAACACACCAGCGAATTCACACAGGAGAGAAGCCCTACTCGTGTGACCAGTGTGGAAAGAGCTGTAGTCAACTGTCTAATCTGAAAAGACATCAGAGAATTCACACAGGAGAGAAGCCCTACTCCTGTGACCAGTGTGGAAAGAGCTGTAGTCAACTGTCTAGTCTGAAAAGTCATCAGAGAATTCACACAGGAGAGAAGCCCTACTCCTGTGACCAGTGTGGACAGGGCTTTACTCAGCAACATAATCTGAAAACACACCAGAGAATTCACACAGGAGAGAAGCCTTACTTCTGTGACCAGTGTGGGAAGAGCTTTAAACGTCAGAGTAGTCTGCAATCACACCAGATAATTCACACAGGACAAAAGCCCTACTTCTGTGACCAGTGTGGGAAGAGCTTTAGTCAACTGTCTAGTCTGAAATTACACCAGAGAATTCACACAGGACAAAAGCCCTACTTCTGTCACCAGTGTGAGAAGAGCTTTAGTCAACTGTCTAGTCTGAAATTACACCAGAGAATTCACACAGGACAAAAGCCCTACTTCTGTCACCAGTGTGAGAAGAGCTATAGTCAACTGTCTAGTCTGCAATCACACCAGAGAATTCACACAGGACAAAAGCCCTACTTCTGTGACCAGTGTGGGAAGAGCTTTAGTCAACTGTCTCATCTGAAAACACACCAGAGAATCCACACAGGACAAAAGCCCTACTTCTGTCACCAGTGTGAGAAGAGCTTTAGTCAACTGTCTCATCTGGAAAGACATCAGATAATTCACACAGGAGAGAAGCCACATCATTGTGGTTTGTGTGATAAGAGATTCAGGACATTAGCATATTTCAGAAAACATGAGAAAATTCACCTGGGAGAGAAGATTCAGGGAAATGTCAGACATGTCAATTGACCTGCACACTCTTAGGAGATAAACCCTACTGCTGTGACCAGTATTAGAAGAGTTACACTCATAATGATGCTCCTGAAATGATATCAACGTCATTCACACACTCTATACCACTGTGGGGAAAACTTCACATGAAAAATAGGTAACATTTTAATTTTTTTTATTGATCTTTTTCCCCCTCCATTTTCCTCCGATTTTCTCCCATCCCAATGTTAGTCGTTATGCCAATTCCCAATCCCCTTCCTGGTCGCTGCGCACTTACCCCCCACAGTCGGTCTGGGAGAGTGGAGGCTATCACGTGCTTCCTCCGACACACGTCCAGCCAATCAACCGCTTCTTTTCACCTGGCAGCGCGGATTCTCATTGAGAGGGCGTAGCGACGTAGCGTGTGGAAGGATCACACTATCCCACTCAAGTCCTATCCGCGCTTAGCAGGCGCCCCGACCGAACTGTAGGAGTCGCTGTTTACAACGACCCGGACCCACCCCGCCAGCTTCTCCCACCCTCTAATACTGCCAATTGTATTAGTGTGAACGGCCAGCCAAGCTGGTGACAACCCCGGAGCTGTGAGCTGGATTCGAACAGGCGAATCTAGCCGCTCCGGGGTTTGGTGACGAACGCAATCTCCGTTACGCCACCTGACCGCACCAGGTACCATTTTAACTAATGTAGCAGGAATGTAAAACCATCCAAACTGATAATACACAACACACAGGGAAGAAGGTCTACTATTGTGACCAGTGTGGGAAACGCTTCAGTACGTCATTACAGCTATCAGTCCATCAACAATCATAACAATATTAGTGGTAGTAATATTTGGCCGTTCTTTTGAAATGAAAAACTACTACCAAGAGCGTTTGACCTGCACAGAAGCCTCTGTGAGAGCAGTACTAGCATAGACACGGTTTTCATTGACAACAACCGTTGTGTTTCTGTCGCTCTGAGGAGTGAGACAGACCGTGTGGATGTTCCTGGGACAATATGTCATGGTATAAGAGTGAACACACATTTATTTTACCTTTATTTTACCAGGCAGTCACTTGAGATCAATGATGTCTTTTTCGAGCAAGACCTGGCCAAAATGGCAGCAAAACAAAAACAAACATGCAATACACAAACACAGACAGAGACATAAAAGGCAAAGTGGGGGAAGGGGATACATTTGAGCTGCAGCAAACAAGATTGAATGGGATTGGGGGGAGATTGGAGGGTAGGGTAAAAAGGTAGAAAGAGGAAGGAAGGTGAGGCTTTGCAGGAGGTTGCTGGGGAGAGAAGGTCAAGTAAATATAAAATATAGCCACATTGTTCTGGTGTTTTAAATACTGGGATCTAGGGCTGTCCCCGACTAAGGATTTGGATGGTCGACTATGGCTTCTTGTCCTCTGCAAAAGCATGCAATTGGTCCACTGATGGATACATCTTGATATTTGTCTAGTCTAGTGTGTTCATTAGATGGGTGAAATCCTCTTTCAGTGCCTCTGTGCCTGTTTTCGTAGGCAGTTAGCCTCTGGTATGCGTGCCATTAGCGTTAGCCACGCTTCTAGGCCTCTTTTCTTTTGGAAAGAATGATAAAGAAAATATATTATAATTATTATATATTTTTTTTAATATATTCGACTAAGAGGTTGGCCAGTCGACTACGGCTCCTTTCGACCGATTAGTCGACTAATCGACTTATAGGGGTCAGCCCTACTGGGATCATAGGAACTTTCTTACATCAGTATGGGATTACCAGCCAAAAGCCAAGATGGTTAACAAACACTTTGTACACACTGGAGGGAGAAACTGCTTCTCGTATGGATTTTTATATTTTAATGTGGATACTAGTGATTTCTTTTCTCTGGTGTCACACATATTGTCAACATTCCTAGTACTACACAATAATAAGTGTTTATTTTAGAGTAATGTTCCATGTATTGTCTTCATTGGTATTATTTTAAAGGAATGGATGTTCCTTTATATGAATTTATCATCTTTAGTGGTTTTTCTACCATCTAACTGCTTGTGGGTTTATGGGAATTGCAGAGCAACCTGTTGCACAAGTAACTAACTATTTTGTCATTGTGTGTATATTGACAGTAATGGCTGTACTATTGATGAAACTATCAAAACGTTATAGGGTTGGAATCAATTCACTTTAAATTCAATCAATTAAAAATCAAAACAAGTTGTTTACTTTATGATGATAGAACATCCATTCACATTTACTTGTCATTAGGTTGGATAGTAAAACCTTTTCATGATGGAACTTGTACAATATTTAAAATCTACATCTTGAATAAAAAAGTTAATTGATCCAAACTTTGAAACATTCTCATTAGAATGTATGATATGCTAATAATATGGGGTGACATTGGCTCGGGAGGTAGAGCAGTCTGGTAATCCGGAGGTTCCAGGTTCGATTCCCGCTCCTCCCGGGCAGCGTGTCGAAGTGTCCTTGAGCAAGACACTTAACCCCTAATTGCTCCCGATGAGCAGGTTGGCACCTTGCATGGTTGCCTCCGCCATCGGTGTGTGAATGGGTAAAAATGTGAGGAACAAATTGTAAAGAGATTTGGATAAAAGCGATATATAAATGCAACCATTAACCATTTAATAATATGGATGAATTGTAAGCGTCAAGATAAGTGGGATGGTGTGAATTGATCTCTTAGAAGTAACTAACTCAGAAGTATGAAAATTAAATATAAAATGTTTAACCTACTTTGTATGAAAGGCTTCATCTAAGTGCAACAATGATAATCTTTTGAAAATCTGTTGCAGCGTATCTTGGAACTGTTCAACTGTACAAGCACACCCTTCCCATTATGTATTTTATTTTCTTTTTTTGTAACGCACATGTGAATGCATTTTCTTAATTTATTTTATGTTCTGGCACCGTATTTTGGCTAAATATGCCTCGTTTTATAAATGTGTATACAAACAATTCTGTTGCTTTTGTTAATATTCATTCATTTCATTGATAACATAGTGCTGTAATTTCATGTTCTAATAAATATGCATGATCAAGTTCAACAACGTGTGCTTTTATTTTGATATTCCACGTTGAAATTACGCGATACATTAAGTGTTGGGTTGCCAAAAAAAATCCTAAATAAAATGGGTTGTGGTATAAAAAAGTTTGAGAACCCCTGGATTACATGCATTCCTGGGGGGAGGGGATCTCTAACTTGTGATTGGTGGAGACAGGCTTCTGTTGGCTCCCACCAACTCGGTTCCCTTTGTCCGTACCAAAGAGCCTGATGGTTCCTGAACGTCACATCAGTATCAGCCGGTTCCTCCAGTGAGTCTGGTCCTGCTGCTGCTGCTGCAGTCCTCTGTCCTGCTCATGTCCTCGAGTGGGACTGACATCTGAGCCCCGTCCTCCTGGTGATGGAGGCTCGTCAGGTAGTGACTGACATGTGTTTTCTAGCTGTATGTGTAGTGGACATGAAAAAGAGTAATGCGTAAAGATTTCATGCGTGTACTTTATTTTAAATAAAACATGTTATATTATGTCTACAATTGAAGTAAACAAAGGCTAGTGAAAATGTACAAGAAGATATATATATATCTTATTTATTATGATCTATTATTATTTAATGTGTAAGAAGTATATTATTATTTTCAAACGATTTATTTCTATTCATGCTGTTTTCTATTACTTGGGTCTGAGAAGTGATCAATGATAGGGTCTTGATTATACTTGCCTTGCTAGGAACTACCTTTTTTTGAGGACATCCGGCTTCAACATGGACGGTCGCATTTTACGTAGCTCCCGTAACCAACGCAACAGATCAACAACAAAAAAGTACTTTGCGCATTTTCTACTTTCGATTTGTACCTGAATTCACAACTCAAGCAGCAACACCAGACAGAAGTGGAGGGTAGCGAAAACGCAAATCAGCAGTCCCATTGCGACTTCTACTTGATAACGGGCATGGAGAGGAAACATCCAGCCCTCGGAGCCACGACCATCCACACAGTACTTACTGCAAATCCGGAACGAAAGAAATTACCCCCCGACAGGCAAGTGTAATAAGAGATCAATGTTTTTGTTATATCTGCTCATGTCGGGTGACATACATCAGAACCCTGGTCCCGTAATGACACGGAACCAGAGACTACAGTTAAATCTGCTGACCCAAGAAGCAGCAGCCAGCACAACAGATCAACTGCTACACACACAGACGGCGGCTAACGACATGATCAACAGCAACATTCCTCCTCTGCCACCTCTGCAAAAGAACCCACGAGAGGCCACAGCGAGAGGGAAGGAACCGGGGTTCAGAACCGAGGCGCCCGGCACGTCGCGGGGACAAAACAGCGAGGCATCGCTCCTTACACCGGCGCCGGCCGCAACTGACGCTTCAGCCAGCAGCTGCACCAGCCGACCAGCAAGCGGCGACACACCCTCACCGAAGCCCCAGCAGACTTGGCGAGAGGCTAGAGGGAGAGCGGCGCGGGACATCGAGACCATCGAGGACCCGACGGTTAGCTTGGCTGGCCCCGCCATGCCAGCTAGTCTACCCGGGCCGAGGCCAGGACAAAAGGCACCCCCCCTCCCCCACAATGGAGTACAATCAGACATATCTGTAAACAACCAGCCCCCCCTCCCACATCGCGGGCTTTCACACAAAGGAATACAGACTCAAGCAAAGGACAAAGAATCACCCCCTCCCCCCCTCCCCACCCACGGCACAAACAGCAACAACGCCCCCCCTCCCTCCACCACAGGACAGGACACAAATGAACAGAGTTACCTCAAGTGTGACGACGTCAATCTGATTACCAGCAAAAATGGACTTCACATATTTCATCTTAATACAAATAGCCTGAGACCTAAACTGGCTGAAATCAAACAGTTGTTTTTAAACGGTAAGGCTAACATATTGTGTTTCACAGAAACAAAATTAGACTCATCTGTACAGGATCCAGAGATTGAAATTGAAAACTACTCAATAGTCAGGAGGGATAGGAACCAGTATGGAGGTGGCGTCTGTGTGTATATACACAAGGATACCAAATACATCAACCGTACTGACCTTAACCATGATGAAATTGAAACTGTTTGGATTGAAATCTTATTAGACAGGGCGAAACCAGTACTAGTAGGCACAATCTATAGACCACCAGAACAGAGTGGCTTTTATGACACACTTGATGGGTGTTTAGCTGGGGTGGAGGGGGTAGAAAAAATTCTTATTGGGGACTGGAACACGGATATGATGCGTAAAGCAGCACCCGTCTTCAAGGCCTTCAGTAGATTTTCTGATCTGCACGGTTTCAGCCAGCTAATCACCCAACCCACAAGGGTATGCGATTCGACACAAACCACCATTGACCTCATTTTGACCTCTGACAAGTCAATGATATCCAATAAAGGGGTGATAGCATGCGGGTTAAGTGATCATTATATGATTTTCTGTACCCGCAAAAAGCTAAAACAGAAGGCCGGCTGTCACAAAACAGTCACATCTAGAGACCTCAACTTACTCTAGAGAGGCCTTTAACCTAGAACTGGGGAGCTTGGACTGGTCAGATGAACTCAGTGGTACACAGGTTGAAGAAACATGGCTTGGATTCAAAACCAAATTCACAGCAATACTCAACAACATGGCACGATAAGAACCACCAGGGTTAAAAATCGCGCTGAGGCATGGATGCACACTGAAATACTGGCCGCTATGAAAACCAGAGACAAAAAATGCTCTGAACTTCATAAAAGTCAGACAAAGCTTTCCAAAAGCTCAAACAGTGAACTCCAAGCCCACGTGGTTGAACTAAAAATCCAAATAAACAGACTAAGAAATGACGTAAACACCATGATCAGAACCGCAAAAAGAAATTTCATCAACGACAAAACTGAGGAAAACAAAAACAAACCCAGCGAACTTTGGAAATTACTCAATAATCAACTAGGCTGCAGTAAAAAACTTAAAACCAGATTCTCAAACATAAACATAAAGACGGACAACACGCTCATCACAGACAAGCTGGATGTAGCCAATTACTTAAACATCTTCTTCACAAACATAGCCACAACACTGGTAAACAAACTACCCTCCCACTCAGGGCATTATGGGGTAGAACACATAGTAGCATACTACAAAAACCTAGGGGTCCACAAAGACGACTTCAAACTTGAAATGGTAACAACCGATGAGGTACTCAAAAAATTTAGCGCCCTCCAACCTAACAAGGCCACTGGCCATGACAACATCCCCTCCAAATTCCTCAGAGACGCAGCAGCCGCCATCACCCCAGTCATCACACACATAATAAACCTCTCTATAAAACAGGGGCACGTCCCCAAGGACTTCAAAATTGCGAGAGTGACCCCTCTGCACAAAAAGGGCAGCAAATTAGACCCAGGCAACTACCGCCCTGTTTCTATTCTTACCTCCATCTCGAAAGTCATGGAGAAAATAGTCTACGAACAGGTCGAAAAGTACCTGGCGGAAAAAAATCTAATCTACGAATTCCAATCTGGCTTCAGAACGTCCCACTCCACTGACACATGCCTCCTCTATTTGAACGACCACATCAAACAAGAGGTGGACGTGGGCAAATACTGCGGCATGGTCATGCTGGACCTACAAAAGGCCTTCGACACTGTCAATCACTCCATTCTAATGGACACGCTAAAAGCAATTGGTTTTGATAGCTTATCAGTGAGCTGGATGCAATCCTACCTGGAGGGGAGAGAACAGATGGTAGAGGTAAACGGTACTCTACCCCCCCCCCCTCACAGTGAGCTGTGGTGTTCCACAAGGAAGCATACTAGGACCGCTACTCTTCCTAATTTATGCAAATGACATGTCGTCAGCCTGTGACTGCAACTTGTTCCTGTTTGCGGACGACTCAGCCCTGCTGGTCTCTGACAAGAACAAATTGCAGGTTGAAAAATCCCTCAGCACGGAACTAGGCAAAATCTGCATATGGCTCGCTGATAACAAACTATCATTACACATGGGCAAAACAGAGTCCATTCTCTTCGGTTCAAATAACAAACTCAGCAAGACCGACGGATTCTCAGTTGCAGTGGGTGACAATATTGTCACAAGGAAAGACGAAATTACCTACCTGGGTTCCATCCTAGAGGCAAATCTTTCCTGTGACAGAATGGCATCCAATGTAATAAAAAAAGTCCACCAACGAACTAGATTCTTGTACCAGATCTCCTCTCTGGTAAACAAGAATACCCTGAAGACTCTGGCAGGAGCACTCATTCAAGGGTACTATGACTATGCGTGCACCTCATGGTACCAAAGCACCTCAAAGGCGCTTAAAACAAAATTACAAACATCACAAAACAAACTGGTCAGACTACTACTTGACCTGAACCCCAGAACCCACCTCACCCCTGCCCACTTTGACAACCTAGGATGGCTTAGAGTAGACGACAGAGTACAGCAACTTGCAATGGGCCTGGTCTACAAGATACACTATACGACCGGGGTGCCCATGTACATGTCAAAATACTTCCCAAAGGTCAGTGAATACCACAACCACTACACCACTAAACAAGGGACTACACACGTTTCGCAATTATGCCACATCAATGTGGAACGCCCTACCCAAAGCTGTAAAGGAATGTGAATCACTACCCACTTTCAAAAACACTCTCAAAAAACACCTAAGGGAGACTGCAACTCGAAACTGGCCCCTGTAAATGAACACAACCCCCTCCAATGTACAGTAAATTACCAAGTATGGTCTTGTCAATAATCCAATGTACAGTGTTGTTTGTACAGTTGTACAGTGTCCCCCACCCACCCCTCCTACCCAACCCCCCACCCACCCAACCACCTCCAATGTACAGTCCCCCCCCACCCCCACCTACCCAATCCAATGTACAGTTTCTACGTCTAATTTATATACTCTTTTCTTTCTGGACTCTTTTTGTATCACAAACAGTACTGTAATTGCAAATCTGGTATGTCATAAATGTATAGATGTAACAGTACTGTCTATCGGTATGTCATGTATGTCACATATGTTACGATGAATTGAAAATGGGGGACCCTGATGTAAACAAGACGAAATTCTTTCTCTGGTCTGCATCCCCTTAACAATTGTATGTATTGAGCTGTACTGTACTGTACCCATTCTGCAATCTGTTAATAAAGTTTTCAATCAATCAATCAAAACCAGAGGAAGCTCAACAAATCATGTTAAACCCAGATTCGGCTCAAACAAGGGACTAAACACGTTTCGCAATTATGCCACAACAATGTGGAACGCCCTACCCAAAGCTGTAAAGGAATGTGAATCCCTGCCCACATTCAAAACCGCTCTTAAAGAGCACCTACGTGAGGCTGCAATTCGAAACTGGCCACCGTAAATACCCAAAACCCCCACCACCTCCTAATAGACAGTCTCCTCCTCACCGCATGTATATATTCCCTCCCCGCCGTATGTATATTTCCCTCCCACCCACCCACCCCCTCCTAATGTACAGTCCCCTCCCAATCATATGTATATACTCTGTCGGGATCTAGGGGTAACAGTACTGTATATTTGAATGCCGCCTATGTCACAAATGTATCAGTACTAAATACCTATATGTCCCTATGCCATAAATGTCATGTATGTTGTGTATGTCATAAATGTCTATATGAATTGAAAATGGGGGACCCTGATGGAAACAAGACAAACGTCTTTCTCAGGTCTGCATCCCCTTAACAATTGTATGTATTGAGCCGTACTGTATTTTACCCATTCTGCAATCTGTTAAATAAAGTTTTCATTCATTCATTCATTCACCTATAGGGGGAGCGTGCTGCCTGCTTCTCATTCATTACACAGACGTGAACGAGAGCAACAGCGTGTCAGACAGTGGCGTCGTTAGCCCCATAGATATATATAGAACACTAGATAGCTTGCCCGCGCTGCCGGCCAATGGAGAGCGACGTCACTGAACCGCCGCCATCTTGGGAGGGTCAGCCTTGAGTAAGTGAGTGAGCTGTACAGACAAAAATACTCATAACTCGCTGAAATATTGACGGATTTACAAACGGTTTGGTTTATTACAAGCATTATTAACGTGGCTATGATTCAAGCGGTTTGTAAAAAGTATGCAGTATCATAACTACATCTTTGATGTTTATAGCAAACCAACCCGTTTGTAAATCCGTCAATATTTCAGCGAGTTATGAGTATTTTTGTCTGTGCAGCTCACTCACTCTCACTCAAGGCTGACTCTCCCAAGATGGCGGCGGTTCAGTGACGCTGGTGACTCCGCCTTAAGCTATCTAGTGTTCTATATATAACTATGGTTAGCCCTGGGCTTCCGGGGCTTTAGCCCCGGATGTTTTTCTCCTAGCCCCGGAACTAAAAAAAAAGAAAAAAAATGTTTTACATTTTTTTTTTTTTTTTTATAAGATAAGATAAGATATTCCTTTATTGATCCCCTTGGGGAAATTCAGGCATCATAGCAGCATGGGGGGGAGGGGGGGGGGTACAGGTAGTAAAACAACACAGTATACAGGTAGTAAAAAATAACACAGGCAGTGTAAACAATTTGATCAATATGGTCAATATAGTTTACTATCTGACTAGCTGAGGAATATTCACATTATTCACAGTGTCACATAAGGTGCAGTATGCATGAGGTAGTGTTATAATTTACTATCTACTGAGTATACATTATTCACAGTATCACGGTATCCACTGAAATATACATTATTCACAGTATCACAGTATCCACATAGGGTGCAGTAAGCCTAAGGTAGTGTAGGTTGTCCTCCTTGGGTTCCTATAAGTCCCAGGTCAATGTCTGGTAGCTGTCGCTGCCCCCTGTTGTGGAGCCTGGAGGCTGCTAGTCGCTGCCCACTGTTGTGGAGCCTGATGGCCGCTGGTATGAAGGACTGTCCGAGGCGGTTAGTTGAGTGTCGGGGGGGAATGAGTCTGTGGCTGAACGAGCTTCTCATCTTGACTAGCTCGTCGTAGAGGGGGTGGTAGGGGTTCTCCATGATGGCAGCCAGCTTCCTTATCATCCCCCTCTCTGCCATCACCTCAAGTCTAGGTAGCTCGACTCCCACCACAGAGCTAGCCTTCCTCACCAGCTTGTTGAGCTTGTTGGTGTCCCTTGAGTTGATGTAGCCTCCCCAGCATGCCACAGCATAGAAGAGGATGCTGGCCACAACAGACTGGTAAAAAGACTGCAGCAGTTTGTTGCACACATTGAAGGACCTGAGTCTCCTCAGGAAGAACAGCCTGCTCTGTCCCTTCCTGTAGAGGGCCTCTGTATTGTCCGACCAGTCCAGTTTATTGTTCAGGTGAACCCCAAGGAACTTGTATGAGTCCACCATCTCCACATCCACCCCTCGGATGGAGATGGGAATCGGGGGGGCCTCTTCTTGCCCCACCGGAAGTCCACCACCAGCTCCTTGGTCTTACTGGTGTTGAGTTGGAGGTGGTTGCTGTCGCTCCACCCCACGAAGCTCTCCACCAGGGCTCTGTACTCCTCATCATCGTCGGTGATGTAGCTTACGATGGAGGAGTCGTCTGAGAACTTCTGCAGGTGGCACCCGCTTGAGTTGCGGCAGAAGTCTGAGGTGTAGAGGGTGAAGAGGAAGGGTGACAGCACAGTTCCTTGGGGGGCACCGGTGTTGCTCACCAGTACGTCAGACTGACCGTCCTTTAGTCTGACGTACTGTGGCCTCTCAGTGAGATAGTCCTTGATCCAGGCCACCAAGCCGTGCTCCAGCTGCATCGCAGAGAGCTTCTCCGCTAGCAGTGACGGCTGGATGGTGTTGAAGGCGCTGGAGAAATCAAAGAACATAATCCTCACTGAGCTGCGCGGCTTCTCCAGGTGCGTGTACGCTCTGTGGAGCATGTAGATGATGGCATCCTCCACCCCGATGTTTGCCTGATATGCAAACTGCAGGGGGTCGAGGGAGTCACGCACCAGGGGCTTGAGGTGTTGCAGGACCAGTCTCTCAAACGTCTTCATGACGTGTGACGTCAGAGCGACTGGCCTGTAGTCGTTGAGGGTGCTGGGACGTCCCTGGGCTGTGTTCTGAGTCCCCTCCTCTACTCCCTGTACACACACGACTGTGTGGCTCAGCGGAGTAGCAATACAATCGTCAAATTTGCTGACGACACAGTGGTGGTGGGCCTGATCTCTGCCAACGACGAGAGGGCCTACCTGGAAGAGGTCAAGGTCCTGGCGGGATGGTGCCAGGAAAACAGCCTCTCCCTGAACGTCAGCAAAACAAAGGAGATGATTGTGGACTTCAGGAGGTCGGGGGTCAAGGACTACAGCCCCCTCAGCATCGACGGGGCACCGGTTGAGAGAGTCAACAGCTTCAAGTACCTCGGAGCCTACATATCCGAGGACTTGACATGGACCACACACATTAACAGTGTGGTGAAGAAGGCACGACAACGCCTCTACTTCCTCAGGCGCCTAAGGAAGTTCCAAGTCAGCCAGAAGATCCTTAAGAACTTCTACTCATGTACAATAGAGAGCATCTTGACCGGCAACATCACCTCCTGGTTTGGGAATAGCACTGCAAAAGACCAAAGCAGACTACAAAGAGTGACACGTTCAGCCGAACGCACAATTGGAGGGGGGCTCCCCACCCTCCAGAACATTTACTACAAGCGTTGCAAGGGGAAGGCTAAGAGAATTATTAAGGACTCGAGCCACCCGAACAACTGCCTCTTTGAACTGCTGCCGTCAGGCAAGCGATACAGGAGTCTCAAGGCGAGCACAGAAAGACTCAGAAGTAGCTTCTATCCCCAGGCCATCAGGCTGCTAAACGAACAATGAATGAACACTACACAACAACAACCACCAAACACACATAGCACACACATCCACACGCACACACTCACTTTAAACAAACACACTGTAGCACCCACTACACACACTTTATAGCACACACCCACTTTAAACAAACACACTGTAGCACCCACTCCCCACACTTTATATTTATGGATGAAGGATTGCACTACAACTCGTACACCTTACTGTAAATTGTACCTAAAATTGTACCTCATCCCATTTCTGCTTTGCACTAGATAGTACTGTACATTAGTACACTGCATAGTATTGTGTATTGTATATTATATGGTAACTCAGAACATTGTACATATGTCTATACCGAACACTGTGACCTCATTTTCTTCTTCTAAATTCATGCTATATTATGTTATTATGTTATTTGATACTATCTTGTCTAGCACAGTCTCTGGAGCGTAACAGTAAGAAGCATTTTGTATGAAAGTATTCTGTACTTCTGTATGACAACTATTAAAGAACTTGAACTTGAACTTGAACTTCTTGGGCACCGGGACAATGCAGGAGGTCTTCCAGAGCTGGGGCACCCTCTCCAGCCTCAGGGAGAGGTTGAAAAGATGCTGGAGCGGTGCTGCCAGCTGCTCCGCACATACCTTGAGCACACTGGGATTGGTGTTGTCCGGTCCTCTGGCCTTGTTTACATTAATTCTGGAGAGCTGCCTACTGACCTGACTGGTTGTGATCGTCAGGGTTGGGGGTGGTGGGCAGTCTGCTGGTGTTGGCGGTGGGGTGCCGTTGCTGATGGGTGTGGGTGGGTGGGGGGTGGGGGGGCTGCTTTGTAGGTGTGATCTGGTGCTGGTGTCGATGGGTGGGGGGAGGGGTGTGGGGGGGCCACTCTGGTCAAAGCGGTTGAAAAACGAGTTGAACTATGTTTATGTCAGTTTGTTAGTGTTTGGTATTTTTTGTTGGTTTTTAGTACTTTTAAACATCCATTTTTAGTAAGTAGTTTTCATTTGATCCTATAATTTTTTCATTCACCGATTTGTGGACTTTTTTTTTAGTGTCCTGAAAGGCGCCTTATAAATCAAATGCATTATTATTATTATTATTATTATTATTATTATTATTATTATTATTATTATTATTATTATTATTATTATTATTATTATTATTATTATTATTATTATTATTATTATTATTATTATTATTATTATTATTATTATTATTATTATTATTATTATTATTATTATTATTATTATTATTATTATTATCCAGGAGGGAAAGGACACTTTGGATAGTAGGGACTGCATCTCTGCCTGTCCTGACCAGGAAACCCGGTGTTTCAAAACACACAATTAGCACAACCACACACACAATTATCAGAACACATCAGGGCCCTGTTTCATGTACGTGGTTCAACTAAGGCTGAGGTTACACCTTTCGTATCATCTTCGTATTGTTTTCTTATACGCATCGCCGCGTATCGCCGCGACGTCATGCGCCTCGAGTCACACTTTCGTTTTTTTTTCGTTTTTGTCACCAGAGCACACTGATGTAGTACACTGCCAAAGCAGTAGGTGGCAGTAGGTGGCAAACATGAAGGCAATTTCAACCAATCAGAACGAATGTGCCAATACACTTCCTGGTGGAAGCTCCAGCAAAGAAAATGTCAATAAGGCAGGCGCCTATGCCGAGCCACCATCTTTTTTTTTTATTCAATGCAGCAATTCTTTTTTCAGCAAAGCCTAATAAAAGTGCAATAAACAAAACGGATACATTCACTGTGTGTTCTGCCTGTCATTTGTTGATGAAACAAAACTAACATCAACACAAGTGACCACCAAGAGCGGATAGTTAGTCTAAAAAACGATCGGTAGCATTGTTAGCTGCATGCTAACGTCAATGGAGTATGCCATTATAACAATATAGCATTGTGGCTAGAAGCTAACGTTAGCTCACACTACTTAGCCGGCACCAAAACTGATGATATCGCGAGCTATCAGTAGTTAGATAACATTAGAGACAACGCTGTGTGTATTAAACAAAGGTGAATAGATGACTGGGCCATTTTGTTTAATGCTTGTTAAGTTGAAAGAGGAACTCTGAGCTAACAGGGTCTGAATCCTGATAGCTCACGTTAGCCAGCTGCTCATGCCAATCGGTAATGCTAGCAGAATGAATGGATGTAAACTTTATTTAACATATTGCATATGGGTACAATACAATACGGCTCAATACAAACAATTGTTAAGGGAATGCAGACTGTTGTAGCTTGGACTGGGGTCCTTATAACAATAACTTGACAACACATGGTAGCTGAAGCTATTTGGGACACGGAGCTCTGTCCCAAACACACACACTGTTGTCACCGGGAGGGCACGCAGATGATATCTACTGCGCATGGGCGTTTTCGCAACAACGGCTAGCGTGCAGACTACACGCTGTTGTCGGCGCGTTTTTTTTGCGTATCTCCAAACGCAAACACAATTTTGCGTTTCAGCCGTATCCCAAAAAAAACGCCAAAAAACGCATTTCTGTGTAGATAGGACATCAAACGTCGTCAAAAACGTATAAAAAAACGCCAGGAATACACTAGTCTAACCATAGCCTAAGTCGATCAAGATGTCCATTATCCAGCTTCAGTTAACCCGATGTTCGAAGCCGGGATTTTCCTGTTTCACAAAGGTGGATTCAGTCTCGTTAACTCAAGCCAGACTTGCGAGTCAGGCTAAATGCGCGCGGCCGTTTTAGGTGAAAAGCCAGCACGTATCGATGGCAGAGACCCTGATTCTCAACGGCATTGATTGATTAATTGATTTAAGACTTTATTGACAGATTGCAATACGGCTCAATCGCCTCGCCGACAAGTTAAATGCGTTATCTATAGGCTAATTCTAAGTCCCTCATTACCTCAATCAATCAGATTATATTTCTTTAAACTTGCCTGCTGGATTGAATAATCAAATGAGATCTTGCTAGCGAAAATAATTAGTTAACTGTTATACAGAATTACGATACGGCCCTCTTGCCCATTGATTGATGTATAGTCAATCTTTAACTTATCTCCAATGTGGTCTAATGGGTTGTTCTTTTGACTTTCACACGGACGACCGGGGTTCAAGACCCTAGTCGTCTCCTTTTTTTTGCAATATAGGAATAATTCAATTTGGTGCACGTTGAGAGCTATATAAAGAATGACATCCTCAATGCATGTAGATTTATAATATTTTAACTTAAAACCAGGCTACTTTGGCGTATAATCATTAATATTATATTCAAAAAAATCATATTGGAAACACCAGGATTTGAACCCGGGTCGCAAGGTTGGCAGGCTTGAGCACTACCGCTGGGCCACTGTGCCAGATGGGATAAATTCATTGTTTATACATTAATGAACGAGAGACCCGTGTTTAGAATATTCCTTATTTTGAATGAAGTTTTATTTCTTTATCCTCATTCATTCATGTGACGTCAACGGCTCATTCAATTTCTCAAATCCGTCAAACAGCGCATCTCATCAGACATCTTAATCCCAGTTACAATTAAAATAACCACATAATGTGTACATCGCACGAGCGAGCGCCACCGTCGCCACGGTATATATAACGTGCATTATTTAGGACAAAGTGAATTTAATATCAGCATTTTGGGTCTATTTTACATTTCAAAAGCCCCCTCTGGAAGAATGGAGCACAAAAACGTAATTCAGAATGGTATAATGCAGATCGTAGACTGTGGGAATAGTTTCAGGAAACGAGCTGTCACTTTCTTTGCGGGGGCGTGGCTCTGCGTGATCCGGCTAACTTGAACTTGAACTCTGCTTTCGACCAGGCTCAAACTTTTGGATCTGTTGGCATGGTGATCTGGAAAATCCACGTACATGAAACCGGAAAGTCCGGCTAACCCAGTTATCCAGCTAAAGTTATCCGGCTAACTCAGTTATCCAGGTACATGGAACGGGGCCCAGATCCTTTGCTAAATTAAACACTTGTCAAAACCATACACTAATTTATAAAAACTACATTTAGTTACCATATGAAACACACGTTTCATATGACTTAATTCTGTTTGAACCAGTTACACATTTAGCAATTCTACTTCTCAGTGATTAGAGTACTGTAAGTGAAGTACGCAGAGAATGTGCAAATATACAATAAATTCACCAAACACTACACAAGACCAATGCTGTGATGAAAATATAATTTATTTATCTACATATACCCAAATCAATGATGCAGACTGATGAAAAAAATTACATTTTCTCTCCATATACCCAAATCAATGATGCAGACTGATGAAAATATAAATGTTCTCTCCATATAACCAAATCAGTCAACATTTCAACATGGAGAATCACAACAATACATGTCCCAGTTTTCATGCTACTATGTGCATAACACTGTAAGCTCAGCAAATATCAGACAAACATAAAATACTGTATCCAGTACAGGTTAAAATGACAGTAAAACAAACAAAAAATTTGAAAAAATATAAACAGAAAATACTAGACATTATCTCTTTGCCTAGCTGGATCTGGCAAGATAATTTTTTGTTGTGATTCTCCATGTTGACTGATTTGGGAAAATGGGAGAAAATGTATATTTTCATCAGTCTGCATCATTGGTTGTCTTGTGTAGTGTTTGGTGGATGTATTGTATATTTTCACATTCTCTGTGTACAGTACTTCACTCTCCTTCCATTTTGGTTGAAGACAGCATTTTTATAGTGCTTAAACCTGATTGGTGTATCTACAATTAAGCAATGGTGTGTTTGTGCATCTGATGGCTGTGTTTAACCAATTGGCTCATATGTGTGGTAATTTGACATTCTGTGTCTAATGTAATGCAAGTGTGTTTAGTGTTTTGCAAATCACTGTGTGTATTGTTTTGCAAAAAGTGTGAGGCTGACATTGTAGGGGTGCAAATCTGGGCCTATATTTTGCTCCTTGAGTGTAAGGTTTTGATAATTGTGTAATACTTTTGATTTGAGTGTTTATGCAATTGAAGAAAACTGTAAAGACTAGAGATGAACTGTTTATTTCATTTGTACATAGTCTGTGCATATGTTTGTTTGTTTGTTTATTTGCTTATGTGTATGATTCTTAACTGTGTTTTTATTTTGTTATTGTGTATATGTGTGTATGTATGTACAGTATATGTATATATATTAAAGCCCCCAATGTTTTCTAACCCTAAAAACGCCCCTGGTGTCAGATTCACATTTGTTTATTGTCACGTATTTTCAGTACCTTACAGCAAAGCAAGAGTGAAATTATATTTGTTGTGGTCCTTCCACCATAGCAGCTTCCAATAATATAAATACAATAAAATTAGCATAGAATAATAATAATAAAATAAGATAAAATATGACTAAAATAAAGATGAGAGCGTCAATGGGCTCTGTTGATTAGTCTGATGGCTTGGGGGAAGAAGCTGTTCTTCAGCCGGTTGGTTCTGGCTGTGTGGCTGCGGTAGCACTTTCCAGACCGCATCAGCTGGAACAGTCCATGGTTGGGGTGATTAAGGTCCTTGATAATTTTCTGGGCTTTTTTAATGCACCGGCTCTCATAGATGTCCTGGATGGAGAGAAGCTCACCTCCACAGATCTTTTGTGCTGTCCTCACGACTCTGCTCAGCGCTCTGAGGTTGATATCGGTGCAGTTCCCCCTCCAGGCGGTGATGCACCCCGTCAGGACGCTCTCTGTTGTTCCTCTGTAGAACACCTTCAGGATCTTGGGTGTCATGCCGAACTTCTTCAGCCTCCTGAGGTTGTAAAGGCGTTGTTGGGCCTTCTTTACCACATGATTATTGTGGACATCCCAGATGAGTTTGTCGGTGATGTGGACACAGAGAAACTTAAAGCTGCTGACTCTCTCCACTGCAGCCCCGTCGATGGTGATGGGGTCCAGCTTCTCTCCCCCTCTCCTGTAGTCTATGACCAGCTTCTCTCCCCCTCTCCTGTAGTCTATGACCAGCTTCTCTCCCCCTCTCCTGTAGTCTATGACCAGCTTCTCTCCCCCTCTCCTGTAGTCTAGGACCAGCTTCTCTCCCCCTCTCCTGTAGTCTATGACCAGCTTCTCTCCCCCTCTCCTGTAGTCTAGGACCAGCTTCTCTCCCCCTCTCCTGTAGTCTATGACCAGCTTCTCTCCCCCTCTCCTGTAGTCTATGACCAGCTTCTCCCCCCCTCTCCTGTAGTCTATGACCAGCTTCTCTCCCCCTCTCCTGTAGTCTAGGACCAGCTTCTCTCCCCCTCTCCTGTAGTCTATGACCAGCTTCTCTCCCCCTCTCCTGTAGTCTATGACCAGCTTCTCTCCCCCTCTCCTGTAGTCTATGACCAGCTTCTCTCCCCCTCTCCTGTAGTCTATGACCAGCTTCTCTCCCCTCTCCTGTAGTCTAGGACCAGCTTCTCTTCCCCTCTCCTGTAGTCTAGGACCAGCTTCTCTCCCCCTCTACTATAGTCTATGACCAGCTTCTCTCCCCCTCTCCTGTAGTCTAGGACCAGCTTCTCTTCCCCTGTAGTCTAGGACCAGCTTCTCTCCCCCTCTACTATAGTCTATGACCAGCTTCTCTCCCCCTCTCCTGTAGTCTATGACCAGCTTCTCTCCCCCTCTCCTGTAGTCTATGACCAGCTTCTCTCCCCCTCTCCTGTAGTCTATGACCAGCTTCTCCCCCCCACCCCCCTCTCCTAGAAAATGTATCGAATTGAATCGTGGTCAAATGAAGGGATTTCATGATGCATTGAATCGTTGCCTGAAAAATCGTAATCTAATCGAATCGTTGTGGGGTCAAATATTTACACTCCTAGTGGAAATGAATGTGCCACAAGGGAAGTATTTTAGGACTTTTATTTCTTTTATATGTCAATGACATGAAATCTGCCTGTGAATGTGTTTTTGTTTGAGGACGATGCATGGTCTCCCATCAGGACAAAAGAGAAGTTCAGAGGTCACTCAGTCATGAGCTTGACAAGATCAGTCATCGGCTGGTTCATACTTCACTGACTCATACTCTTTGCACATAACTGCCCAATTGCACAGCCCTGGCCTATTCCTATTTTATCTTTATTGTACTATATTCTATTGTGCTATATTTAATTTAGTTTATATCCCATTTAATATTATTCAACCTCTTTATTTACAGTTGTACAGCCCTGGCCTATATTTTATTGTATTTCATAATTATATTATATTCTATTGTGCTCAACTTAGTTCATATTTCATTTGATTTGACTCCACCCTCTTTATTGTATTATCTGTCTGTTAATGTCTGTCCGCTAATGTCGCACTGAAAATGACCAAAGCAAATTCCTTGTATGTGAAAACTACTTGGCAAATAAAGACCTTTGTGATTCTGATTCTGATTCTGGTTGAAAATAGGTTGTCCCTCCAGCTGGGTAAAACCGAAGCTATCCTTTTTGGCTCTGCCATTCGACTTAATTAACTCATTGACCGCAGGGGATTAGCCTTATCCTGTGGTAGCTACTGCCACGCTGTAAACGATGGGAGTTAGTCACCTTGTTTGTAGAGCTAAATCTATATTCTATATTATAGCCATGGATACAATACTATAGTCATTTGACATTGAGTTTCTTCCGGTCAAGATGCAAAAAAGAGATCATTTTTTACATCCATACGTTCGTGTGTTATACCGTGGTGAATATAAGTATGGTTTTAGAGCGGTCTAGGGTAATTCATGAAATGCTTAGTTCTGTTTCGTAATGGCTCTCGCTCGGCGTCACTCTCTGCACTGTACCTCGCTCGTGCAAGCGCACTGAATAAAAAAATCCACAATGCACCTTTACATCCCAACATCCGTCTGGCCACACCCCCATCAGCTTACCTACATAAGCAGGGGTGGGGCCACACACTCTCCTCCTTCTTCGCTTTCACCACAAGGAAGTGCCTTCGGTAGATCCCCACTTGACGAGGTTGCTAGTTGAAGAAAGTTGGAAAACAAGAGATACGTTGACATCATATCTTTATTTTCTCTCTCACTATTTTTCGAGAAAATACGGCGATATTGTCTTCGTTACTGGAGTGTCGGAAGATGATGATCATTCTACACCTCCACCGGTTTTTTCGTATTAGGAGTTCACGCCGCTGACATGCCTCCCAACTACAATCCTCCTTGCTGCGGCTGGATGGGGTAAGACCCTCCAGCAACACAGCTGGATTGTAGGACGCACCGACTGTTGTGAGAAGCGGTGGGTTCCAGGTTTGGTGAGTAATGTTTGCTTGCGAGCACCACTTGTCTGTTAGTGCTATGGGGGCTAGCTGACAATGTTTACGAAAACCGGCCCCAGATTAGGGTCCTTCTGTTCAGCCTTTTAGGCGACAGCGGAGGATCTTGGTTTGAAGCCCATTATAGTCAACTAGTGGGCCACGACCAGTAACTGGTGATCCCAGGATTCTCTGGACGAGTGGATGCTTCTCTGTCACCGTGTAGGCCCCATCTTTCATATACAAATGAGAGTATACCCTCACGAGGAAATGTGGGCATGGATGTTCGTTATCGGGAGATCCATGTTCAAGTCGGCTACAGCCCAGATGGGACTTGTGCTGGCTCCGCCGGATGTCTGGAAAATCACCGTTGTAAACTGTGTTGACATCTCTTTTTCTCTTCTCTCTTAAAAGGTGAGGAGGTTTTCAGAACGGCGGCCTGTCTGAAGTGTGGCTTGTTTGTGTACAAGTTCAGGTGGTAGCTGCTTAGCAGATAGCTGCTTAGCTTGCGTGCTAGTTGTGGCCTACTGTGTTAGCCAGTCAGCTGTTAGCTGCGGTATTAGCTTGCTGTGTTTACCAGGCTAGTACACGTTAGCTTGCTGCTATCAGCCGAACGGCTGTTAGCTTAATGCTACACTGTTGAACGTTTTCTGTGACTATAACATGCCTTAAACACTCTGACTACGACGTCATCTTTGACAGAGGATGTTAGTCGAACCTACCCAGAGCCGGCCGGCGAGGACTGCGTCAACAAGGAGAACCGTAGCGGTGGTTGTTTTCCAAAACGAGTGTTGCTGCACTACATTTAGGATACGACGCAAGTTATGTGTGAATTGTCTTGTCACTGGTATTAGCTTCTCCATGCAAATCGGGTTGTTTGTTACAGATGTAAAAATGATCTGGTTTGTTGTGTTGAGAAACATCATGTGTGTTCATGTACCGTGTACTCACAACTAAGGGGGTTAAACTAACCTATAAAGCTATGCTTAGTGACATATGAGTGAAGAATGAATTCTTTTCTCAGCCTGTAATGACAATGAACATATTCACATATTAACAGGTTTACCTGTTCAACTGGCCGTATTAAGGGTAAGGTAGGAGGGGCGTTCCCCCCGGTTCCCTGGGGACTTCCTCACCCTCCTCTCAGACATGTTGTTTACAATATATTGTGTCACTGTGTGGTGGGATACGATGTAACCCTTGGCTTGATTGCTGGGGTTGTGCTAAAACTGCTTGAGGAACTGTATTTTCCTAAAAGAAAAGATTGTTTGGTCACTTTTTCGTGTGTGCTTGGCAAGGCCTGTGGCCGATACTAATCGAGAATTGTGTATTCTCTCATTATGAAAAACGGCGTTCCTCTGTAGAGTGTATTGCCATTTTTTGTGGTGGTAAAGGGTTGTGTGTATCTTGTGATCTACAACTGGGTTGGGTTGGCCACAGAAGCACATGTGTAAGTCTGGTACCGGGGCTCTTAAGGGGGCCCTCTCTATTCTGTGTTTTTTCCTTAGTAAAAATCAGATAGCAGGTTAGCACATGAGCTGTGTGAAGCTGTTAGACGCTTCATGTAGCTGACTATGACTGTGTCATACTCTTTTTTGTCGTTACATCGTATCATGGGTGTGGGGTCGTAAAGGGGTGAACTGTCAATCCTTTCCTCCCCTTCTTTGATGGGCAGGGGTTAAGACCTCCTGTCCTTCAAGGTTCCTGTCACGTTGCTGTTCGGCACGTTACAGGGTAAGGGGGGGGGGGGGGGGGGGGGGAGTTTCCTGGTCCCACGCCCTGGAATATTGGGCGTGTGCACCGCAGAAATTCCCCCGCCACAGAGTACGTTACTGTGTGCGTCTCTGTTGGTAAGACTTCCGTGAGCTGTTCAGGTCCATATGATGGATCTGTTTCAGGGAGGGGTCAGGGCTCCTCCTCACGAAGCTCCTACTCGGGCCTTCTGTGAGTTAGGACTCTCCTTCCATGTGAGGGAGCCTCCTCAGAGTGCAGAGCCTCCTCCTCAGATTGTCAAGGTGAGTAGAACTCCAAAAAGGAGTCCTGCTCTATTGTGTGTATTCGATTTAATTCAATATATTCTTTTCAATCTATACAGCTCGCGTGGGAAGTCTCTCTGGGGATTTCCGCCTCCTCCCTATGGGAGGGTGGTGGGATGTAAAAATGTAAACAATTTTTACCCTCAGCCTGCGTCACGAGGGATTCATGTCAGTCTGTGTTCTTTCTTTTTTGAATAAAAAGAGGAAGGTACATGAAGCACGACGGCTCTGTGTCGTTCTCCCAGGCGACTTGGAGGAACAATGTTTGGTGTCTTGCTAGACTATCCATTGATGTGTTTGGGTCTCGACGCATACATAGTGCTGGCTCGGTGTGTTTCTGTTACAGGATCACACAGGGGCTAAGTGCGCCTTGGTTGCTTGTTAAAACAGCGTTTTTATAGGGCAACTGGGATGGGGTTTTGTCTCTTCCAAGCGCCAGTTTACTAGGTTATCTCGATGAATTCTCGTTCATATCTGGGGGATGTTAACGGAATAGATCTGAACATAGGTAGAGGGGTCTCACGCCCTTGGGGTGGGCCACTGAGCACGGTCTAAATGAGGACCGTCTGGGTGGCGCCCTCTTTTCATGTTTTAGATCGACACGCATACCTACCCCCTCTCCTGGAGTGGGCATGTCGGCGTGGTTAGGACACGGGACTGGTCTGGTCACGCTGGTCCAGGTCAGTTAACCCGTTGTCCGCCGGGGATGCAGATCTGCTGTTCTGGTACCCCGAGGGACTTGTGCTTTTTTCGGGGGGGAAAATGCCAGGTCGGTCCGGGTGTCACAGGGTTAGGCGCTATGGAGACCCTTGTTGGGTACATATTGTACTCTGCACTGTCGTAATGGCTTACGGCCATGCCAACCTGTACACGCCCGATCTCGTCCGATCTCGGCCTCTACGCAGGTTTGGTCCTGGTTAGTACTTGGTTGGGAGACCGCCTGGGAATACCAAGTGCGGTGTGCTTGGGGCTGGTTCTCCATTCTTTTCGCTCCTCTCTCACGCGTGGCGAAGAGGGGGCTGTTGGGGTGGTCTTGGACCTCCTCTGGCAACCCTGTGCTTCCCGTGCCACCGGGCCCGGTCCGAAGTAATGTTTCGTCGACCCGTAGGCCTGGAATAACCCTTTTTTGAAAACTGAAACACTTGTACTGCGGTATAGCCAGTTATGCCCGCAGGTGTGTTTGAGTTTTTTCTTGAGGGGTTATAGGAACAACCACCGCATAGGGTAACGACGAGGTGGTTGATTCCCTGGTGTGTTGGAGCAGTGTCAACTCCCGGGTTACTCGGTTGAGTGTGCCCCTGCACGTTCATGACGTCTGCCAATCATGTCAGCCTTCTCTGCCTCAACCCCTCTGGGTGGTTTTTTTTAATGGAGGCTTGGTCATGCAACAACACCAGCATACGCCCCTTCCGCCGGGGGGGCTGTTCTCAGCTAACTCCTTTGGCGCCTGTCTCGTCCGCAGTGCTCCAGGCTCAGGTTACAGCCTGTTGCCTGGTTTCCCCGGTGCGCTGCCTGCTTCCGTTGGTTAACCTTTTTTGTGTGCTTACGGCCATGCTGACTGCCTGTTCTGCAGGGTCAGTGTACCAGGCGGTGTGCTATTGGGGGGAAAGGGCCCGCTCTTGGAGGGGCCTTATCCGAATACGCTGGCGATGTGGGGGGCAGTGTCACTAAGTGACCGCCTGGTGGGGTCTTGATGCCTGGCGTCATTGACATCTCCGGCCCCCGTTTTCCAGGGGATCCAGTCCCTTTGGTGGGTCTGGGTCTTCCTTCGCGCTCCGCTGCTACGGCCTTGCCACGGGGTTGGGTTTGCTCTTGACCCCGTGATTCTGGGGGCAGTAACGAGGTTGTTCCTTCCGTTCGTTCCCGGGTGGCATGCGGGTTGTGCGTGTGTGTAGTCGTGGGGTCAGGCCACGGTCTGCTCACCCTGTGCGTTGAGTTGCTTGAGTGCCTCTTCGCACGGTCGGGTCCGTCGCCCTCCTGGGAACCTCCAATAGGGGGGGTGCCCTTCATTAGGGGGGGTCGGGGGGGCTCGGTCCTCCCCGATCTGATGGTTGTGGGGGGCCTCAGCGGGGTATATTTGTCGGCCGATGGCTCTCGCTCGGCCTCCCTTGTGCAGAGAGTGACGCCGAGCGAGAGCCATTACGAAACAGAACGATAGGTTATAACTATAACCAAGTTCTGTGAGTAATGGTGACGCTCGGCGTCCGACGCCGCTGCAGCCCTTGATCTCGCCTTGTCGTGAAAGCTTGGGAAGGAGGCGAGTGTGTGGCCCCACCCCTGCTTATGTAGGTAAGCTGATGGGGGTGTGGCCAGACGGATGTTGGAATGTAAAGGTGCATTGTGGAATTTTGTATTCAGTGCGCGTGCACGAGCGAGGTACAGTGCAGAGAGTGACGCCGAGCGTCACCATTACTCACAGAACTTGGTTATAGTTATAACCTATCGTTATGGCAGTATACGTCGATTCCATTGTAGACGTTGCCATTTCTTGCCTGAACCCGCTATTGTTCCGGAATCAAATCTACATCATAGGTATTATGTTCCATCATGAATGCATGAAAAGGGGGGGGGGGGGTCGTTTCTGATTATTTGATTGTCGGTAACGGCATTCGTATTCAACACTAAAAACGCTTATCAGCCCGATCAGTACAAAAGCCTTGCAAGATCAAGCTAAAATTGGAGTCAAATCGTCCTTACCTGTAGCCGGGAGTAATCCAAAAACAATATTCCAATTTCTTGATCGCCATCTGATGCATCCAATGTCCATTTGCTCTACGGCATAATCCACCATAACATATGGATCGGGCATATTTGACGGGCTTCAATGTAACCGGCAGAACCGTTCGTCTTGCCCGACAAGGAAAAATGTAACCCGAAACCTTTGGCCATCCAACAGCTCAGGATACAATGTTAGAAAGGGTACTCGATACCGCCGTCTAGCGTGATGCGGCCGGTATTGCACCTAGGCATTCTCAATGCGATTCTCAATGTTAACCCCAAGTCAGTGGGCCTGTAATGAATAGAAATATCGAATAAAAGAAATAACGATCGGGCACCCAAGTGGCGACCCCTGTAATGCGCTGCGCCGCGAAGCGGCCGACCCGGGTTCGATTCTCGGACCCGGCGTCCTTTGCCGAATGTCTGTCTCCCGTTCTTCCTCTCTCTCTCTCTCTCTCTACCGGACTGCCCGGTAGAACAAACAAATAAAAAATCTACCAAAAACATTATAAAAAAAAAATAAAAGAAAGAAATAACGATCAAATAATGTATACTGTATATACGTGGTTGGCGTTCAACGGTTGTCGGACAAACACGTATATAATCATCGTTGGCGGCCAATGTGTTAAGAGGTCTCCTAAAAGAATGTAAAGATACATCGTCTCCATGCTTTAAAAGATGGCTCACTGAGATGGTCTCCTCTCTGCAGCTGGAAAGCATCCGTCACAGTATAGGTCCGAGACCTTGAACATGGGGTCCCTTTTTGCAATGCTTAGCTAGAACATAAGTGCTTCTCAATGTCCTCCCTTGTATTTTTTGTAAAAAAAAATATATATACTGTATATATTTATATGTCAGTAAATCAGCCCCTTGCGTCATTAATGTACATATGACATGGTGTATGTTTGTTCATTGATGTGACAGTGCCTGGCAACATACTGTTTGTGTTTTATTTACTTATTTTTTATTTATTTTTGTGTTTGTCTTGATGTGTATTTGTGAAACTATAAAAACTGAAAATAAAATATATATAAAAAAAAAAAGTCTCCTGGGTTCAAAGTAGTGGTAAGAGATACAGAGGAGGAGGAAGTCACGTACCTAGGATGTGTTTTGGACAACACCTTATCAGGGGTGAGCATGGCACAAAAGGTGGTCTCAAAGATCAACCAGAGAATTACATTTCTCGGCAGAGTGTCCACCTATATTAACAGGTCAGCCTTAGAAGTCCTGGCAGGGGCCCAGACTCAATGTCATTATGACTACGCGTGCTCCTCCTGGTACACTGGCATCACAGTAGTACTGAAAGGTAGGCTACAGACAGCTCAGAACAAATGAGCTAGACTGATATTAGAACTCCAACCCTTCACATACTGTGTGTGAGAGAGAGAGAAATGCACATGGTACTGTGTGTGTGAGAGAGAGACCTTCACATGGTTTGATTGATTGATTGAAAACTTTAGTGGGTACAATATAGTATGGCTCAATACAAAACAAACTGCTAAGAGGATGCAGACCAGAAAAATACTTTAGTCTTGTTTACATCGAGGAGAGTGACCTTCACATGGTACTGTGTGAGAGAGAGACCTTCACATGGTATTGTGTGTGAGAGAGAGAGAACTTCAGTTTTACTGTATAAAAGTATATTAGTCTGTAAAAGTTTGGCAAGAGATTAACATTGGACTCCATTCTGTTGGATCTGACACTGTTTTGATTCCACATAGAAGGGGATGTTTTTGTGACCCTTTATTTTTCCCCATGTGAGGTTGGACACAATACATTGTGTATTTTGTTTTAGAAGTGCAAGGAATCCAGGATCTTTGAGTGATGAAAATCTTAGTTTACCAATGTACCCGTTGTACAATGTGTCTGTTGTTGCGATGCATTGATGTCCATCGTTTGGTTTTAATACTTAAAGAAACAGGGGGTGTTTTAGTGAACCTTTATAAGAATAAAGTTGAACACTACCTTGTGTGAGTGAGTACTCATATTACTGAGTAATGTTACATTTAGCAGGTCAATGTGGCCATCTGTTGTTGCCTATTGGGCTTTGTCTTGTTATGATTGCAGCATATTTATTTTATGCAGGGGTGCAAAGAACTTGAGTAATTGTACTTTGTTACAATACTGTTTTTGGGGATTTGTACTTTACTCCAGTATTATTAGGGTTAGTATACTTGTACTTTTACTCAATTACATTTCAGAGAAAAAAAAACATACTTTTTACTCCTTACATTTAAAATGCAGACCTGCAAAGTACAAATCTCGCAGGTCCAACAATTTTAATTAATATATTTATTTCTCTGGCCGAACTAACGTTAACGTTATTAATCCTGCGGCCGCCGACTTTATTTAAAAACAGCCAATCAAATCCCCATCAATGGAAAATGAACCCGTCCATACCTATGCTGATTGGTCCTTGTGCAAGACTAGAAAGCGGGGATATTTGATTAATAAACACCTGCTATCAGAAGAATAGATAACGTTTTAACTTTTTAGTACTTAAGTACATTTAAAAGTAGAAACTTTTTTACTTTTACTCAAGTGTGTTTTTAACCAGATACTCTTGACTTTTACTTGAGTACCATTTTGAGACGGTACCCATACTTTGACTTAAGTATAATTTCTGGGTACTTTTTACACCCCTGATCTTTGGTTTTGGTTATTTATTTAATTAAATTTAATCAATGTAAATTTGCATAAAGCAAGCATATCTCTTCACTCCCATGTTCATGTGTATTAAACATTTGAAAAATGGACAATCATGCAATTAATTAAAACGATAATTTACTCGATCGCCAGCCCTAATCTTCCAAGTTGTGTCTCACCTATAACAGAAAAGGCTCTACTCTCGAAAGGGCAAATTTTGAAATATTTGCAGAATCAGGAAACTCTATTACAGAGAAGCACATCATAGATCATAATCTGTGTCCTGACTGCTGAGTGGTAGTTCTGTTTCGTTAAGGGGCTCTGCTTGGCATCACCTACTGCACTCCCTCGCGTACGTGCACGCGTACTGAATAACATTCCACAAATATACCTTTAATACCAGTATTAGTCTGACCACACCCCTCATCAGCTTACCTTCATAAGCAGGTGTGTGGTCACCTGCTCTCCTTCTCGCTTTCACCACAAGGAAGTGCCTCGGTAGTACCCCACTTGACGTGTTGTTAGTTGAAAAGAGTTGTGACTGGTTTACATTGTGCTTAATCTTTTCTTCTCTCACTTTGTTGTATAAGAAAAGATTTGGGTTATAATGTATTCTGCGGAGAGTAGACCCGCTAGAGACCTACTCTTCACCACCGGTTCTCCATTCCCGCCTCCGTCGTGCGCTTCGGTGCTGGGCGGTTGCCGACCCAGCCCGGGAGACTGCCGGTGGATAGTTTTCCTCACCGACGAGCCGAGGGTTCGGTGCCGTCGCTCCGGCGATGGCCTGATCTCGACTCTGGTTCCTCTGGTTCTGGGGAATCGCCCGTTGATGAACGGGGGATTGTTTTAGAGCCGGAGGATTTGCGACGCAAACTTTTCGCGTCTGCTCGCTCGCGTCGCAAGATGGTGGCGTGCAGACGCGAACGGCCTGGGTTTGGGGAGCTGCTGGAGACCAGCGAGGATGCTTCCGACTCTGGATTTCTGATGGAAACTGAAGACTTCATGGAAGAGGCGGACGGATTCTTGTATGATGGTCCTGTGGAGGAGAGTATCCCTCCTCCGGAGACCCCGGAGGGGGGAGAAATGGCTCCATGGGGCGCCTTGTTTGAGGATGTCGAGGAACCACCTTGGCCTCAGCAGCAGGATGCCCTACTGTCGGCCACATCGGATTGTGGCTCCTTGACCAGTCGCAGCCTGCTGTATGCGAGGGATGCGGGGTCGGTGGAGGAAGGTTCGCAGGGGGAACTGCGGGCCTTGTTTCCCGAGCTCATGGCGGTAGCCGCCACCGCGAACGGTGTGCCGCTGCCGCTGCCATTGCCTGCACCTGTCCCTGATGACCTCATAGGCCATCCCTGGCAGCGTCCCCCAGTGAGAGGGGTGGACGTTGTCTAACCATTTTTCCCATCGATGGGGGCCTATGTTCGTCGGGGTCAGGCGGTGTCCAACATCATGGGACTAACTCCCGCCTACGTACCAGTTACGCGGGTGTCGGGGTTAGTCAAAGGTATGGGGGAGGGCGTGCCTCGGCTTGACAATCCGATGGCCGCGCTCCTCTGTCCGGATATGGTGTGGGAACCCCTATGCAAGCCGGTCCTCCAGGGGAGGTCGGCTAGGCGATTGGCTTATTGGGGTGACCAGTCATTCATCGCTGGTACACAATCGCTGGCTGCGGCGTCTAACATCGCCCACCTGGCTAGATTTGTATCGGGGATAATGACGGGCGGCACGGATCTGAACGAGGTAAAATGCGATCAGATCACCCAGGCTGCGGGAGCTGTCCTGCACCTTTCCCAGGTGCTGGCCATAGCCATGGGGAAAGTGCGCGCCCTGGCCACCCTGGGCCAGCGTCACCTTTGGCTGGAGCAGGCCCGTGTGCCAGAGAAGAAGAGAGCCCCTCTTCTGACGGCCGCCCTCTCCGACGCTGGCCTGTTCGGGAAGGCCCTGCAATTGATGACCTCAACATGCAGAGAAATGGCAGAGGAGAGATCCGTCCTTCAACCCCATTTTCCGCCTCCCGTCCTTGCCGGTGGGGGCAGAAGGCTTCCGCGACGTCAAGCTGTCTCCGTCGCCGCTACCACTGCCTCCGCCGCCGCTGCTGGCCCTGCCAAGAGGGCCAGGGGACGAAACGGCGCTTCGGCCACCGCCGGCCCATCCCAGACCGGAGGAGACGGTAGGGAACGTCGTGTCCAGCAGACTGTAACCTACCTCCGGGGCTCCCCGGGGTGGCAAGACTCGAGCGGCGCGAGGTGGCAGACGCCGTTAGGAGTGACTTTTTTCCCCTCTGTATCCCCTCTCCTACACCCTTCCCGGCCCCTCTATGATTTTGTGCCTTACACTTTATTAGTATTAATAAAAAAAGTTCCCCGACATAAGGGGGACTGTGTTTTGGCCAAACAAACTGTGTGTTTCTTCAAACAAATCATATGGTGGGGTTGTGTATATATGAATCTACCCTGTTTACGTTGGGGGGTGAGTTGTGTTGTGTTACGAGGTTAAGCAAGGTCTGCAACTTACACTCGGTAATAGGTTCTTTTTAGCTTGATGCTCCACATGCAATTAGAACTGGTGTTATTCCATTGCTTTAACTAAGTATATGTGTTTCACAATGCTGTGTTGTTTAGTTGCAGTAATGCTTGTACGCACACTTTTTCACGGCCTAGCCGTTACTCTCGTTCGGCGTTTTTCCTATGTATGACATAGGCAACGGGTATAGGATTCACGCACAGGCTTATGTTTGTTGTGAAACCTTTTACACTTTTTGTGGGTAGCAGGCATTGTATTAGCTTATGCTATGCATTGCTTTCTACCGGAGGTTTTTCAAGATGGCTACGGTTGCGGTTCTGTGTGTAGGGATAGAGGGTGTGTTTTCGGGAGGGGGTGTCGAATAAACCCCTCTTTTCCCACTTGATTGGTTTAGGGGATTTTTGATCTTTTCTGCTGAGCCAGTCAGGGCCAAGCCAGTGCTTGACAGGGGGGGGGGGGGGGGGAAAGGGGTATTCTACCGACTCCTGTTATGACAGGATCCGGTGGGTTTTTTTCCCCGCCCGTTGTAGCGTTGTTGCTATGGCGACGCCTTCCATGAGCTGGTGTCTTAAAGATGTCGAGGTTGGGCGCAGGGCTTACAGGCCTGCTGCGCCCGGTTTATGTGTCAAACTTGAGTCTATTGGTCACGTGTCTCACAGTTTACATATCTTTTTTCTTGACCGTAGTCTCATGTGGGAAGGTGTTTCTGGGAGGGTCTGGTCTTACACTCTGATTAAAAGGAGTGACTGGATTAAAATCATGTGAAAAACAGGGTTTTTACTCCCAGCTGTGCAGTTAGGTCATACGGGTGATGCCTTTTCTTTATTTTTATAAAGAGTTGAATGTGTCTTGATGGATTGGAAATGAGGGTCCCTGATGGAAACGAGACTAACGTCTTTCTCAGGTCTGCCTCCCCTTATCCTATTGTGTGTATTCCTGTACTGCAGTCTGTTGGGTACATTTTTTCATTCATTCATTCATGGAGTTGATTGCATCTCGCCCCTCTTGTCGTTTCCCTGGGCGTCTTGGGGATTCAATATGGTGGTCTAAACGGCCTATTGTTGATGTGGGTATGTCCGAACGCACACATAGTGCTGGCTCAGGATGTGCTTTTGGGCCATTGGCTGACTGGCGCGCCTTGTTTGCTTGGGTGAAACAGCGTTTTTATGGAGCAATTGGGATGGGGGTTTTTCCTCTTCCGACATCCTGTGTGTTGTCGATGGGTTCCCGTTCATGTCAGGGGATGATGACGGAATGGGTCTGGACATATGGGGAAGGGTCTCACGCCCTAGGGGTGGGCCACCGGACGCGGTTCATACCGACATGTCTGGGTGGCGCCTTCTTTTTTGTGTTGGGATCAAACGCGCATATCTGCCCCTTCTCCTGGGGTTGGCAGGTCGGCGTGATTAGGGCACGGGACTGGTTCTGGTCGCGCTGGTCCAGATCAGTTGCACCCGTTGTCCGCTGGGGATGCAGATCTGCTGTTCTGGTACCCTGAGGGACTTGGGGTTTTTTCAGGGGGAAAAATGCTAGGTCGATCCGGGTGTCACAGGGTTGAGCGTTATGGGACCCTTGTTGGGTGCGTTGTATTCTGCACTGTCGTAATGGCTTACGGCCGTGCCGACCTGTACGCGTCCGATCTCGTCGGATCTCGGCCGCTGTACGGGTTGGTCTTGGTTGGTACTTGGTTGGGTGACCTCCTGGGAATACCGAGTGCGGGGTGCTGGGGCTGGTCTTCCATTTTTACGCTATTCTCTTGCGTTTTGGCGCTGAGGGGCCTGTTGGGTGGGTTTAACCTCCTCGGGGACCCTGTGCTCCCCGTATCACCGGGCCCGGTCCGGGGTGATGCTCGTTGACCCGTAGGCCCGGGATAGCCCTGTTGGGAACCGGAACGCGGGCTGCGGCGGTGCCGCAGATGTGTTTTGGGGTTTCTTTCCTGAGGGGTTATGGGACCAACCGTTGCATGGGGTGATGCCTGGGTGGTTGGTTCTCTGGTGTGTTGCTGCAGTGTCAACTCCCGGTTCTCCGGTTGAGGGTGCCCCTGCACGTTCATGACGTCTGCCGATCGTATGGGCTTTTTCTGTGGGCAGCTGTCAGGGGTCGAGTGGTCTATGGATCCCACTTCTGACGTGCTGTTTAAAAGCTTGGTTATGCGACAACGCCAGCATACGCCCCTTCCGCCGGGGCGGCTGTTTTCAGCTGTCCTTTCTGGTGCCTGCCTCGTCCGCAGTTTTCCAGGCTTGGGTTGACAGCCTGTTGCCTGGTCTTTTTCCCCGGTGCACTGCCTGCTTCCGTTGGTTAACTCTTGTGTGTTATGACCATGCTGTCTGCCTGTTGCAGGGCCTGTGTTCCAGGCGGTGTGCTGTTGGGGAGGACAGGGCCCGCTCGGCTGAGGGGCCTTTGTCCGAATACGCTGGCGATGTGGGGGGCGGGGTCACTAGGTGCCCCCCTGGTGGGGTCTTGATGCTGGCATCATGGCCTTCTCCGGGCCCCCATTCCAGGGAGTCCAGTCCTTTTGGTGGGTCTGGGTCTTCCTTCGCGCTCCGCTGCTACGGCCTTGCCACGGGGTTGGGTTTGCCCTTGACCCCGTGATTCTGGGGGCGGTGACGAGGTTGTTCCTACGTTCGTTCCCGGGTGGCATGCGGGTTGTGCGTGGGTGTAGTCGTGGGGTCAAGCCACGGTCTGCTCACCCTGTGCGTTGGGTTGCTTGTGTGCCTCTTCGCACGGTCGGGTCCGTCGCCCTCCCGTGAAGCCCCTAATAGGGGGGATGCCCTCCATTAGGGGGGGTCGGGGGGGCTCGGCTCTCCCTGTTCTGATGGTTGTGGGGGGCTGTCAGCGGGGTGTATTTGTCAGCCAGCGGCTCCGCTTGGCCTCCCTTGTGCAGTAGGTGATGCCAAGCAGAGCCCCTTAACGAAACAGAACGTTAGGTTATGGCTATAACCAAGTTCTGTTAGTTAGGGGTGACGCTTGGCATCAGACGGCCGCTGCAGCCCTTGACCTCACCTTGTGGTGAAAGCTTGGGGAAGGAGGAGAGCAGGTGACCACACACCTGCTTATGAAGGTAAGCTGATGAGGGGTGTGGTCAGACTAATACTGGTATTAAAGGTATATTTGTGGAATGTTATTCAGTACGCGTGCACGTACGCGAGGGAGTGCAGTAGGTGATGCCAAGCGTCACCCCTAACTAACAGAACTTGGTTATAGCCATAACCTAACATTTCCATGATTAACTAACCACAGACCTCATCTGCTGGAAGCCTCTCTTTAGTATAACCTGGCACCCTTGCATACGTAACACATGCAACATTATACATATAAAGACATTATAATACCCACAGCATAAACACATATTTAGTTCATCTAAAATGTGCATTCTTGCATAAAAAAGGATTTTGACTGTGATAATGAATCACTAAATAAGTTAAAGTAAGGATGTAAGTAACTAACTATCACTATAACAATTTGATTTCTCATGTCAAGGATGTATATACATATTTAGAATGTAAATCCCAGACTATATTTTTATTCCTATTTGTGATCTTTGATTTTGACTACCTAACTGTTTATTGTGCTGAATTTCCCTCGGTATCAATAAAGTACTTCTATTCTATTCTATTCTAAATATGACACGTGTTCAGTAACTACAACATTGGTTGTAAATATGACACGTGTGAGAGATGTTCAGTTGAGAGATATTCCTACAGATGAGTCTTTAACTCACAGTTCTGTATCATTAGTGGATCCGCTCGGCATCACTCATGCACTCCCTCGCGTACGTGCACGTGCACTGAATAAATTCCACAAATGTACCTTTAATACCAGTATTCGTCTGACCACACCCCTCGTTAGCTTACCTTCATAAGCAGGTGTGTGGTCACCTGCTCGCCTCCTTCTTGCTTTCACCACAAGGAAGTTGCCTCGGTAGTACCCCACTTGACGTGTTGTTAAAGTTGAAAAGAGTTGTGACGAGTTTACATTGTGCTTAGTTTTTTTCTTCTCTCATAAATATTCGATAGAAAAAGCTAAGTCATAATGTATTCTTCGGAGAGTAGATCTGCTAGACCTACTCTTCACCAGCGGTTCTCCATTCCCGCCTCCGTCGTGCGTTCTGGTGCTGGGCTGTTGCCACTTTCGTGGTTGCCGACCCAGCCCAGGAGACAGCCGGTGGATAGTTTGCCTCTCCGAAGAGCCGAGGAGTCGGTGCCGTCGCTCCGGCGATGGCCTGATCTCGACTCTGGTTCCTCTGGTTCCAGGGAATCGTCCGTTGGTGAACGGGCGGTTGTTTTGGAGCCGGAGGATTTGCGACGCAAACTTTTCGCGTCTGCCCGTTCACGTCGCAAGATGGTGGCATGCAGGCGCGAACGGCCTGGGTTTGGGGACTTGCTGGAGACCAGCGAGGATGCGTCCGGCTCTGGATTTCCGATGGAAACTGAGGACTTCATGGAAGAGTCGGACGGATTCTTGTTTGAAGGTCCTGTGGAGGAGAGTATTCCTCCTGTCCAGGAAACACCGGAGGGGGGAGAAATGGCTCCGCGGGACGCCTTGTTCGAAGATGTCGAGGAACCACCTTGGCCTCATCAGCAGGATGCCCTACTATCGGCCACATCAGACTGTGGCTCCTTGACCAGTCGCAGCCTGCTGCATGTGAGGGATGCGGGTTCGGTGGAGGAAGGTCTGCAGGGGGAACTGTGGGCTTTGTTTCCCGAGCTCATGGCGGTAGCCGCCGCCGCAAACGGCGTGCCGCTGCCGCTGCCATTGCCTGCTCCTGTCCCTGACGATCTCATAGGTCATCTCTGGCAGCGTCACCCGGTGAGAGGGGCTGATGTTGTCTACCCATTTTTCCCCTCAATGGGGACCTATGTTCGTCAGGGTCAGGCGGTGTCTCACATCATGGGACTTACCCCCACCTACGTACCAGTTACGCGGGTGTCGGGGTTAGTCAAAGGTATGAGGGAGGGCGTGCCTCGGCTTGATAGTCCGATGGCCGCTCTCCTCTGTCCGGATGTGGTGTGGGAGCCATTATGCAAGCCGGTCCTCCATGGAAGATCGGCTAGGCGATTGGCATATTGGGGTGACCAGTCATTTATCGCTGGTACACAATCGCTGGCTGCGGCGTCTAACATCGCCCACCTAGCTAGATTTGTATCGGGGATTATGATGGGCGGCATGGATCTGACCGAGGTAAAATGCGATCAGATCACCCAGGCGGCAGGAGCTGTCCTGCACCTTACCCAGGTGCTGGCCATAGCCATGGGGAAAGTGCGCGCCCTGGCCACCCTGAGCCAGCGCCATCTTTGGCTGGAGCAGGCCCGTGTGCCAGAGAAGAAGAGAGCCCCTCTTCTGACGGCCACCCTCTCCGATGCTGGTCTGTTCGGGAAGGCCTTGCGGTTGATGACCTCAACGTGCAGAGAGATGACAGAGGAGAGATCCATTCTTCAACCCCATTTTCCGCCTCCCGTCCTTGCCGGTGGAGTCAGAAGGCTTCCACGACGTTGAGCTGCCTCCGTCGTCCCTACCACTGCCTCTACCGCCGCTGCTGGCCCCTCCAAGAAGGCCAGGAGAAGAGACGGCGCTTCTGCTACCGCCGGCCCATCCACGACCGGAGGAGACGGTAGGGAACGTCGAGACCAGCAGACAGTTACCTACCGTCCCTCCGGGGCTCCTCGGGGTGGCAAGACTCGAGCGGCGCGAGGTGGCAGACGCCGCTGAGAGTGACTTTCTCCCTCTGTGTCCCCTCTCCTTTACACCCTCCCCGGCCCCTTTATGATTGTGTTTTTGTGCCAAATTATACAATAAAAAGTTCCCCGATATAAGGGGGACTATGTTTTTGGCCAAACAAACTGTGTGTTTCTTCAACAAATCATATGGTGGGGTTGCGTAAATATGAATCTGCACTTTTACGTTGTGAGATGAGTCGTGTTGTGTTACGAGATTAAGCAAGGTCTGCAACATACACTCAGTCGTAGGAGGTTCTACTAGCCTGACGCTCCACATGCAGGTAGAAACTGGTGGTATTCCGTTGCTTAAACAAAGTATATGTGTCCCACAATGCTGTTGTGTTAGTTGCAGTAATACTCGTACACACACGTTCCACGGCCTAGCCGTTACTCTCGGTCAGCGTTTTTGCTATGTACGACATAGTCAAAGGGTGTAGGATTCACACGCATGCGACTTGTTTTGTTGTAAATCCTGTTCACATTTTGTGGGTAGCGGCCATTGTATTAGCTTACGCTATACATTAGCATTTCTACCGGAGGTTTTCAAAATGCTACAGTTGTTTTTTTGTGTAGGGAAAGAAGGGTTTTTTGTGAGGGGGTGTCGAATAAACCCCTCCTTCCCACTTGATTGGTTTAGGAGATTTTATCTCATTCTGCTGAGCCAGTCAGGGCCGAGCCGTTAGGACGTCTTGGCAGGGGGGGGGTGGGGGGGGAGGGTTATCCTGCCGACATCTATTACAAACAGGAGCCGTGTGCAGGGTTTCCCCCGTCATGGCGATGTTGCTATGGCGACGCCTTCCATGAGTTACAGAGTGTTGAGGTGTCGAGTTAGAGCGTAGGGCTTATGGGTCTGCTACGCTCGATTTATGTGTAAACTTGAGTCAGTTGGTCACGTGACTCACAGTTGGCATGTCTTTTTCATGACTACGACTCATGTGGGAAGGTTTCTGGGAAGGTCCGGTCTTTACTCTTTGACAAAAGGAGTGACTGGATGTAAAAACATGTAAACAGTTTTTTACTCCCAGCTGTGCAGTTGGGTTCATACGGGTGATGCTTCTTCTTTATTATTATAAAGAGTTGGATGTGTCTATATGAATTGGAAATGGGGGTCCCTGATGGAAACAAGACTAACGTCTTTCTCAGGTTTGCCTCCCCTTAACAATTGTGTGTATTGAGCCGTACTGTGTTGTACCCTTTCTGCAATCTGTTGGTTAAAGTTTTCATTCATTCATTCATGGAGTTGGTTGCATCCCGCCCCTCTTGTCATTCCCCTGGGCGTCTTGGGGATTCAATAAGATGGTCTAAATAGCCTATTATTGATGTGGATATGCCCAACGCACACATAGTGCTAGCTCAGGATGTTGGACATTAGGTAACTGACTGGCGCGCCTTGGTTGCTTGGGGTTAAAACAGCGTTTCTATAAAGCAATTGGGATGGGGGTTTTCCTCTTCCGACGACCTGTGTGGTTGTCGACGGGTTCTCGTTCATATCAGGAGATGATAACGGAATGGATCTGAACATGTGTGGAAGCGTCTCACGCCCTGGGGGTGGGCCGCCGGGCGCGGTTCGCACCGAAACGTCTGAGTGGCACCTTCTTTTTATGTTTAAGATCAACACGCATATCTGCCCCTTCTCCTGGAGTTGGCAGGTCGGCGTGGTTAGGGCACGGGACTGGTTCTGGTCACGCTGGTCCGGATCAGTTAAACCCGTTGTCCGCCGGGGATGCAGATCTGCTGTTCTGGTACCCTGAGGGACTTGGGCTTTTTTCAGGGGAAAAAATGCTAGGTCGGTCCGGGTGTCGCAGGGTTAAGCGCTATTGAACCCTTGTTGGGTACATTGTATTCTACACTGTCTTAATGGCTTACGGCCGTACCAACCTGTACACGCCCGATCTCGTCGGCTCTCGGCCGCCACGCAGGTTGGTCTTGGTTAGTACTTGGTTGGGTGACCTCCTGGGAATACCAAGTACGGGGTGTTGGGGCTGGTTTTCCATTCTTGCGCTCTTCTCTTACGCGTGGCGAAGAGGGGCCTGTTGGAGTGGTCTTTGACCTCCTCGGGGGACCCTGTGCTCCCCGTATCACCGGGCCCGGTCCGAAGTAATGTTTTCGTTGACCCGTAGGCCCGGGATAACCCTGTTGGAAACTGGAACACGGTTACTGCGGCAGTGCCGCAGGTGTGTTTTGGAGTTTTTTCCTGGGGGGTTATGGGACCAACCACCGCATAGGGTAACGACTGGGTGGTTGGTTCTCTGGTGTGTTGGGGCAGTGTCAACTCCCGGGTTAACCGGTTGAGGGTGCCCCTGCACGTTCATGACGTCTGCCAATCGTGTCAGCCTTCTCTGCCTCCACCCCTCTGGGTGGGGTTTTTTAAATGGAGGCTTGGTCATGCAACAACGCCAGCATGCGCCCCTTCCGCCGGGGCGGCTGTGTTCAGCTGTCCCCTCTGGCGCCTGTCTCGTCCGCAGTCTCCAGGCTCGGGTTAACAGCCTGTTGCCTGGTCTTTTCCCCGGTGAGCTGCCTGATTCCGTTGGTTATCCTTTTTTGTGTGCTTACGGCCATGCTGACTGCCTGTTCTGCAGGGTCAGTGTGCCAGGCGGTGTACTATTGGGGGGACAGGGCCCGCTCGGCTGAGGGGCCTTTGTCCGAATACGCTGGCGATGTGGGGGGCGGGGTCACTAAGTGCCCCCCTGGTGGGGTCTTGATGCTGGCATCATGGACTTCTCCGGGCCCCCGTTCCAGGGGATCCAGTCCCTTTGGTGGGTCTGGGTCTTCCTTCGCGCTCCGCTGCTATGGCCTTGCCACGGGGTTGGGTTTACCCTTGACCCCGTGATTCTGGGGCCAGTAACGAGGTTGTTCCCTCCGTTCGTTCCCGGGTGGCATGCGGGTTGTGCGTGTGTGTAGTCGTGGGGTCAAGCCACGGTCTGCTCACCCTGTGTGTTGAGTTGCTTGAGTGCCTCTTCGCACGGTCGGGTCCGTCGCCCTCCCGGGAAACCTCTAATAGGGGGGGTGCCCTCCATTAGGGGGGGTCGGGGGGGCTCGGCCCTCCCTGTTCTTTTTTTTTTTTTTTTTTTTTTTTTCCCCTCCATTTTCCTCCGATTTTCTCCCATCCCAATGTTAGTCGTATGCCAATTCCCAGTCCCTTCCTGGTCGCTGCGCACTTACCCCCCACAGTCAGATCATCTGGGAGAGTGGAGGCTACCACGTGCTTCCTCCGACACACGTCCAGCCAATCACCGCTTCTTTTCACCTGGCAGCGCGGATTCTCATCGAGAGGGCGTAGCGACCGTAGCGTGTGGGAGGACCACACTATCCCCCTCGAGTCCTATCCGCGCTTAGCAGGCGCCCCGACCGAACTGTAGGAGTCGCTGTTTACAACTACCCGGACCCACCCCGCCAGCTTCTCCCACCCTCTAATACAGCCAATTGTATTAGTGCAGACGGCCAGCCAAGCTGGTGACAACCCCGGAGCTGTGAGCTGGATTCGAACAGGCGAATCCAGCTCACAGCTCCGGGGCTGGTGACGAACGCAATCTCCGCTCGGCCACCTAACCGCCCCGGCCCTCCCTGTTCTGATGGTTGTGGGGGGCCTTCAGCGGGGTGTATTTGTCGGCCGGTGGCTCCGCTCGGCCTCCCTATGTGCATGAGTGATGCCGAGCGGATCCACTAATGATACAGAACGTTAGGTTATGACTATAACCAAGTTCTGTTAATTAGTGGTGATGCTCGGCATCCGACGCCGCTGCAGCCCTTGACCTCACCTTGTGGTGAAAGCTTGGGAAGGAGGAGAGCAGGTGACCACACACCTGCTTATGAAGGTAAGCTAACGAGGGGTGTGGTCAGACGAATACTGGTATTAAAGGTACATTTGTGGAATTTATTCAGTGCGCGTGCACGTACGCGAGGGAGTGCATGAGTGATTCCGAGCGTCACCACTAATTAACAGAACTTGGTTATAGTCATAACCTAACGTTCATTTCACTATGAAAGATAATTATTAGAGGAAGAAGGAAGTCAGGTTGTTCACGTGTTCCAAGTTTCCAAGTGTCTGCAGCTCAGTGGTAAAACCCTCCTCAGTTAGTGGGCTACAATATTATTTTCACCAACTGTCTCATATGCTCACTTGTTTGGACTCTTTTCCATAATTACACTTGATATTTGTTCAAGAATATTTTTGTCTTGAGGTTAGAAGCTTGGTCGAGCCATGCTGCTGGGATATGCGTTTGTGGCCACGATCCACCTTGTTTCAGGTAATTCACTTTAATTCTTTATTAGATTATATTATATTAGATTGAATGAATCAATAGTATAAAGTATAAAAACAAAGATATATCTGTTAATTTAACATATATATATATATATATATATATATATATATATATATATATATATATATATATATATATATATATATATATATATATATATATATATATATATATATATATATATATATATATATATATATATATATAAGATAACAAATAGAGAAACGGATAAACAAATCATAGTGTACAAGGAGTAGGAAGAAGTATACACCTTTTTTTTTTTTTTCCTACCCCTTTTTAATTATTCATCACAAATTATATAATTGTATTCTATTAATTATATATCTGTTAATTATATGTATAAAGGCTGTATCTCTATATAATCCAATACATTTATATATAAATAAATGTATATAAATATGCATACTAGGGCTGTCCCCCTAGTATAAGGATTTGGATGGTCGACTAGGATTGGCCAAAATTTGCCGTTAGTCGACTATTGGTCGACTTAAAAAAAATAAAAATAAAAAAAAATATATATATTTTTTTTATTTGTTTTTATTTTTATCGTTCCATTTGGGCTGTGGGGGTGCTTAATGTCTGAAGGACTCAACTGAAGGCTTCTTGTCCTCTGCAAAAGCATGCAATTGGTCCACTGATGGATACATCTTGATATTTGTCTAGTATAGTGTGTTCATTAGATGGGTGAAATCCTCTTTCAGTGCCTCTGTGCCTGTTTTCGTAGGCAGTTAGCCTCTGGTATGTGTGCCATTAGCGTTAGCCACGCTTCTATGCCTCTTTTCTTTTGAAAAAAATTATAATTTCTTTTTTTTTTCCTTTTTTTTATATTATTATATTCGACTAAGAGGTTGGCCAGTCGACTACGGCCCCTTTCGACCGATTAGTCGACTAATCGATTAATAGGGGTCAGCCCTAATGCATACCATATAATATACACAATTTCATCTTATCTTTTATTTACATTTGACACATACTCCCAATCAACACACTTCCTCTTCCAGATATACTATTTAAGAAAGTGTTTTGTACATCTTTTTAAACTGATTTATGTTCCTACCCTGTTTTAGCTCTAACTCCAGACTGTTCCACAAGTCCACTCCACAGATAGATATGCACATACTGTTGTGACACTGAGTTTCTTTTTAAAGTTGAGCTCTCCTCTCAGATTAGATTAGATTAGATTCAAATGTATTGTCGTCATACAGAAGTTTGTAAAGAGGCCTCCAACCAGAGTGCAAATGTAACAGTAAAGTGCAGTAGTAATATACAATGTACAGGTGATTAAGCTGGGTATACAATATATAAATTAGGACTATAATAGTGCTAATCAGATGTATGTACAGAGTTGTAGTATTATTATGTACAGTGATACAGGTATAAAGACAATACGGTGTGGATAAATATATATATACGTTAAAATAAATATACGGTGTATATAGCATTATTGTACATGCTATCATACAGAGTTATGTGATATATGCGGTGTATAAATAGATTATATGCAGGTATATTCAGACAGATATATATATATATGTGGTAAATCATGTGTTCTGTGTTACAGTGGTGCAGAGCCAGTATGTCTGGGGAGTGACATACTCCACTATTAGTGTCTGTGCCTTGAAAAATGAGTGAGACTATCCTGCAGCTACGAACACCCGGTAGGTACAAAGGTAGAAACATATGGGGGTAAATTTCTATCAAAAATAAACAAACGCAAAAGTAGAATCCACAATCGTAAAGTAGAATCCACAATCGTAAAAACTATCCACACAATCATAAAAACAATCCACACAAACATACCTCTCAATTTGTGTTTCATAAATCATAAAAACACGCTTGATTTGTTTATATTTACGTACGGAATTCTAAAAACAGCTTGATCTGCTTAGATTTACGTAAGGAATTATAAGGACACACTTGATCAACTTGGAGTTACGTACGGAATTTTGAGACAAATATTTCGCTGTTTTCTCCGTGGGGATTCGTGTGTGACACTTCTTCTTCTTAGAGGTCCATCAAAAATAAACAAACGCAGAAGTAGATTCCACAATCATAAAAACGATCCACACAAACACACCTCTCAATTTGTGTTTCATAAATCATAAAAACACGCTTGATTTGTTTATATTTACGTACGGAATTCTAAAAGTTACGGACAGAATTAAAAGTTACGGACAGAATTTTGAGACAAATATTCCACTGTTTTCCCCGGCGGGGATTCGTGTGTGCGTCTCTACAATTCGTAGCCGCATTTCTGCAGACCCCTCTCTGATTAGTTGAGGACATTTCTGCAGACGCCTCTCTGATTGGTTGAGGCCATTTCTGCAGACCCCTCTCTGATTGGTTGAGCGAAGCCCCTCTCTGATTGGCCCCTCTCCGAATCCCGGATCCCAGTTTTCTGATGAATAGCCCCAAAACATGGAAGTCTCGAACGCAATTTATACGCATGGAAGTATTCCCCTCGGTCAGATTATACGTCACCACGGACTCAACTTCCACTGTTATGCTGATGATACTCAGCTCTACATCAGCACCTCACCATCCTCCCAGCTCCCCCCACAGTCTGTAGTCAACTGCCTCCACGCTATAAAAACCTGGATGGCAACCAAATTACTCAAACTCAACAGCAAAAAGACAGAGCTCATGGTTGTGGCCCCCAAGGCACTGCTCGGGAAGGTTGGAGATCTCCTCCTCCACGTTGACGGCTCTTCCATCTCCCCGTCTCTCGAAGTCCGTAACCTGGGCGTCACCCTTGACTCCACACTTTCATTTCACTCCCACATCAAATCTGTCACCAAGTCTGCCTTCTACCACCTCAGGAACATCTCCCGTCTCCGACCCTCACTCTCAGACTCTGTGGCGGAGACCCTGATCCACTCATTTGTCACCTCCCGGTTGGACTATTGTAATGGAGTCCTGTTCGGGGTACCCAGCAAAGCCCTGGACAGGCTCCAGTATGTCCAGAACTCAGCTGCCAGGGTTCTCACTCACACCAAGCCCTGGCAGCACATCACCCCCACCCTCATCCATCTCCACTGGCTTCCAGTCAGGTTCCGCATCACCTTCAAACTCCTGCTCCTCACCTACAAATCCCTCCATGCCCTCGCCCCCCGGTACCTGTCTGATCTCCTCCACCAGTACACTCCATCCCGGAACCTACGATCCTCTGATCTAGGTCTCCTCTCCATCCCTCGCACCAGGTTACGGACTTTTGGGGACAGAGCCTTCAGCGTGGCGTCCCCTACCCTCTGGAACTCTCTCCCCCCCGAAATCCGCAACGCCCCAACCCTGGACACCTTCAAATCCGCTCTAAAAACACACCTCTTCACCAAGGCTTTCCCCATCAGTTAGTTTTAGATTAAATTAGGTCCATTATCCCCTACTTTCCCTCATCCCCTCTTCCCCCTCCCCCCCTACTTTCCTTGCCCTATTTTTTGTCCTGATTGTAAAGCGACCTTGGGTTCTATGAAAGGCGCTATATAAATTTGATTTATTATTATTATTATTCATTACGCCATAACGAATCATTAAAAAAATATACCGTTAACTGGAATATGTTGTGTGTGCCTTTACACATATGTTGGATAGGATTATGTAATTGGTTTGTATAGCTTCGCGTATAACGTTATTTCGCGTGACTTCGCGGTTTATTCATAACGTTATGCACATTTCACAACACAGCCAGCGTTCAACTTGTTTACACTCCCCGCTTACTGTACAATGTAACATTTAGATTAACCCAGTTAATGCTTTAGACAGTTACAATGTAACATTTTGATTAACCCAGTTAATGCTTTAGACAGTTACAATGTAACATTTAGATTAACCCAGTTAATGCTTTAGACAGTTACAATGTAACATTTAGATTAACACAGTTAATGCCTAACTGTACTGTCTATCTGTATGTCATATGTTACGATGAATTGAAAATGGGGGACCCTGATGTAAACAAGACGAAAGTCTTTCTCTGGTCTGCATCCCCTGATCCCCTGGCCTTAACAATTGTATGTATTGAGCTGTACTACTGTACCCATTCTGCAATCTGTTAATAAAGTTTTCAATCAATTCAATCAATCAATCAATAACTAGACAGTTACAATATAACATTTAGATTAATTAACCCAGTTAATGCCTTAAGAGAGAGAGGCTGGTGGTCAAGTCAAGTCAAGAGTTTTATTTGTCACAAGTTGTTTATTTGCATACAAGTTTAGAATGATTATGCAACGATGTGCATAATACAATAGTAATAACATATAATAGAATCCAATAGAACAACATTGTGCAATAAAACAAGTAAACAGAGTAGGGCATATCGGTATATGTACATAAGTTATTTAGGTCCCGTCAATAGAACGACATTGTGCAATAAAACAAGTAAACAGAGTAGGGCATGCATATCGGTATATGTACATAAGTTATTTAGGTCCTGTCAATAGAACGACATTGTGCAATAAAACAAGTAAACAGAGTAGGGCATGCATATCGGTAATAAAACAAGTAAACAAAGTAGGGCATGCATATCGGTATATGTACATAAGTTATTTACAGAGCATGGTAGGACATGCTAGGTCCTGTGGTAGTGCAATACACTGTTAGCTCCGGATGAGGCACTGGGTCTTTATGTACATGCTATATTGGTGGTCAATGTCACTTCGGATTGCTACGACACATCTCTACTGCTTGTGACAGGCTGTGGTGCATTCCAGACTTTACTCCTGTTGGGAAACTATAGCGATGGTCTGTGTTACAAAGGATCAGATTAAACCGAATATATATATTTATTTATTGATATATATTGCATAGTATTTGTATATCGTTTGATATCCCCTGTATATTCCTTGTACATATACACGGAATATCCCTTTAGCCCAGACCATAATAGTTCATTCTCCTATTGGACAGCGGTCCACCGGCGCCAGGGACCGGCCTCCGGAGTCAGGTTCAAAGTCACCGTCAAGACGTGTCTGGACATGCCCGGCCTTGCCCAGGGATACGCGACAGAAATGAGATTGGAACTAGTTTGTTCACCGTGCGTATAAATACGGCGCAGGTGAATATAGAAGCCCCTTACCCTTCGTCCTTAGTATGAGTTACTGATAAGTTGAAGCCTCACCCACGATACAACGTGCGGTGAAGTATGGCCTGTTTGGCCCCAGAATAGAGCATTGAGACCGCGTGCGAATTAATAACTGAATTGTCAGAGTTTGGCGCTATACCGTCGAGTGCGACATATTTCTATTAAGTCATTAATAGTCTATTTGTGTATAGTGTATCGTGCGGTTAAAGTTCTACAGTGACCAGCATCTCCAACGCTTCCTAGTATTAGCTAGAGTTCTTATCCAGGCTGGGCTGACCACATGGCGCTTTCACCCGAGGAGACCTTGACGAGAACCGTATGGACATGTACACTGGATTAATCTACCCGACGACTACATAGCCCTTTGCGGCTGGAATATATTTGCTTTGGTCCTGTGATTTATGGAGCGGATAATCGCCGACGCCTGCACGTGTTGGATTTACCCCGCGAGGAGTCAAGTCGAGTCGGCGCCTCAGAGAGCCTGAGGCCGACTAGCTTTCTTCACTGTGGAGCTACAGTCTACAGGAGAACAACTGTATTCGTCTGTGGATCAAGAGGCTATTGCACCGGCTTCTGTACCTGAAGTCTCCTTAGTCATCGTTGACCAGACGTTCTACTACCGACAGATCTTCTACCCCTGCTGGCTTACAACCAGGGGGAACCCCTTCCAGTATCTCCCGCTATATTACTAGTGTACCATAGATATAATTCCCTAAGATTCAGGTCGTATAATTACCTCCTGCGTAACCAGAGAATGGACATTCGTTGTTGATTTGCCTACGCATATTCCTTTGCCTTACAAGTGCATTCAAAGAATAATGTAAAGTATCCTATGTACCTTTTGCTCCATTAAATACTTGATTATACCTTTGTTTGGAACCGATTTCATTGTGGGAAGTGTTCATCATATTCATATATCGTGTACTGTATGGCCAGTAATTAAAGTACATAAAGCGGTAGTGGTTTAATGATACCATACTTATCAATACAGTCAGGGAATTGTACCCCTCAGTTACAGTCTGTGCTCACCACACTTTTCTTCGGCCTCCCCGCAGCGAGCCGGCGTCGACCCCCGAGCTTCATTTTACGACGGGCAACAGAGGTGGGTTGAGCCGCTATGCTTGGCCCAGCACGGTTAGCGACTCGCCTGAGCGCGTGTGCACGTTTTGATGCATGGCTGATACCAGAGCGGCCGAAGGTGTGTAGAGCTGACAGCAGCTTGGAGGGATTCCCCTTCAGCTGATTGAAGATCTTTATCATGGCTGACGCTCCCCCTTGAAGTTCCTCATTGGTCAGCATTTCGTGGAACTCCTCTTTGAACTCCTCCAATTGGGACCGATACTTCTCTCTGGCTAAAACAGCTGAAAAAAGATGGAGCAATAGATGATATTGTATTTGAACTGTAGTGTAAACATTTATATAAATTCAAAAATGGTCAGCAGAGGAGATCGAGCCTTTGAGGTGTCAGCACCTAGAGGTACGCCTTGCCAATGGACATCCCACATGTTGAGCAACCTAATTGTTGTATTTATAATGCATGTATAAATACATTGACTATTGGCCATGACAATGAACACAATTTTGAAAAAACAAGTCTCCACCTTCAATGCCGTCAGCTCCCATAAATGTGGTCTGGTCGCTCAGCTCTGGAGTGACCTGTGACCCATTGCATTGCATTGATGCTTATGTGCTGTAATACTGCAATCACAGCTAAACAGAGTAAGCCCAGATGACAGCCCCGTGTCACTCTCTTTCTCTCCGTCTCTGCCTCCCTTCCTCTCTCTCATTCCCTCTCTTTCTGTCTGTCTGTTCGTCTGTCTGTCCGTCTGTCTGTCTGTTCGTATGTCTGTCTATCTGTCTGTCTGTCTGTCTCTCTTCTATCCTACTACTGAACTGGCTGTAGGCCTACTACTGAACTGGCTGTAGGCCTACTACTGAACTGGCTGTAGGCCTACTACAGAACTGGCTGTAGGCCTACTACTGAACCACTTTGGTGGCGCAGAGATCTGGTTTAATCAATATTCTGACTCTGGCACCAAAAGTCTAAAGGCGGCTCATAATGGACAGACAGAGAGACAGACAGACAGACAGACAGACAGACAGACAGACAGACAGACAGACAGACAGACAGACAGACAGACAGACAGACAGACAGACAGACAGACAGACAGACAGACAGACAGACAGACAGACAGACAGACAGACAGACAGACAGACAGACAGACAGACGTATTACATTACAATTGATTCACACAAACAAACTTCCAACATTCTCACACAGACCAGAGCGCGTGTAGCTTTATGCCAAGCAAGCAGTGCAAAAATTTACCGTAGTGGCATGCAGTAATGCGCCTTTCATTTTCGCGGAAATAGGCTGTCTATTGCCATTCTCTTTGACAAACTCTAACCTTAACCAGCTCCTTAACAACGCCTAAACTTAACCGTTCTAACCTTAACCAACTCCGAAACAATGCCTAACCTTAACCTTAACCTTAACCATGCCTAACCTTAACCATAGAAATTATATTGCCATTCTCTTTGACAAACTCTAACCTTAACCAGCTCCTTAACAGCGCCTAAACTTAACCGTTCTAACCTTAACCAACTCCGAAACAATGCCTAACCTTAATCGGCGAAAGAATACACGTTAAAAAAAAATCACGTTAAAAAATATTTTCGATGGGATTCGAACTCGCCAGCAAACAAGCCATAGGATCCACAGCCATGTGTCCTTGCCAATTGAGCTATTTGTTGGATACTGAATAAGGGGCGGTGACTTATATATATTGAGCTCCGCTCGTGTCGCATGCGCGGGCACCTCGCGCGAGCACGCCGGCGCACGCACGCACCTGAGCGAGCACGCCGCCGCCGGTGCACGCACGGTAGCATTTGTCTGAAAAGAAGGGCGCTTTACCGCACTAGCGTGCGGTGACGAATGCGGAAGCATTTTTGCACTGCTTGCTTGGCATTAACGTACAGGCGACCAGAGCAGAGTGACAATTCAACAGACCAACAGATACACAGCTAAACCTGGCAGGTTGTGTCACACTCTTTCCCAGAGCCGTATAAGCAGGGGGGGGGGGGGGGGGGTCTTGGGACTGGGTGCCTCCTGTCATGGCTGCCAGCTTCCAAATCCACTCTGGTGGGACGCTGATAACGCATTTTTCACATTGCTCATGCAACAGTAACACAACACACACACATACTGTAATAAACTGTATGCACAGAGAGAGAGAGAGAGAGAGAGAGAGAGAGAGAGAGAGAGAGAGAGAGAGAGAGAGAGAGAGAGAGAGAGAGAGAGAGAGAGAGAGAGAGAGAGAGAGAGAGAGAGAGAGAGAGAGAGAGAGAGAGATAGAGCATAACTGATTAAACACCCCCTGGCCAGGAGCAGGAGCAGCAAGAGAGGGAGAGAGAGAGAGAGAGAGAGAGAGAGAGAGAGAGAGAGAGAGAGAGAGAGAGAGAGAGAGAGAGAGAGAGAGAGAGAGAGAGAGAGACTGACAGACATAAAGACAGGGAAGGGAGAGAATGAGAGAAAGAGACATTCAGACAGAGAGAGAGATAGATAGAGATAGAGAGAGAGAGAGAGAGAGAGAGAGAGAGAGAGAGAGAGAGAGAGAGAGAGAGAGAGAGAGAGAGAGGAAGAAAGAGTGAGACATGCTAGAAGACAGACAGACAGAAAGAGAGGAAATGAGAGAGGAAGGGAGGGAGAGATGGAGAGAAAGAAAGAGTGAGACAGGATAGAAGAGAGACAGACAGACAGACAGATAGACAGACATACGAACAGACCAGTGGCGGTTCTACCACTAGGGGCGCTAGGGCGCCGACCCACCTGCTGGCCAGCTGCTGTTAAATCAGAGAAGAAGACAATAAAACTTTTTCGTTTTTGTGTTTTATAGCCCTATAAATAATATAAACATGTTTAAAATTAATAATATTTACTCATTTTAAGTATGTTTGTATTTCCAATGCACAATATAACGTTATTATCTAAATTAAAAAAACATCGTTTTCCAGAGCAGGAAGTGACATCACGTTTTTTTTATTTTTATTTTTTTTTTGTATTTCTCGGCCCGGGCTATACGCGATAGCGCTCTGAGTGCGCGTCACAGTTTGATCGCTGTCTCCGTCACAGCCAATCAGTGCATACGCCGTTGTGCGTTGAAATATGACTATTATGTTGGAATCCGAGCACGATTTGAAGCGGTCTAGGGCAGCAGCGTGAACTTCCGTGAAGAATTTCCATAGCCGCATTTCGCGGAGACGCTCTCTGATTGGCCGACGCCAGTATTTTTTTCCATGGCAGAATTTCACAGAGACGATCTCTGATTGGCCGAATCCAATTTCTAATGTTCCAATTCTAGCTTCTAGCTTGGTTCCTAGGTTGGTCTAGGACTGTTGTTTGTCTTAGAGCGTGCCGTGCCGTGACTGCAAGTTCTTTAGACTGTTAAGCTTAGGCACTCTTTCAAAGTTGGTTAAGGTTAGAGTTTGTCTTAGACTTAGAGCATGGCGATAGAACGCCAGGTAGTTTGCAGTCTGTTCGAGCGGAAATGGACAAAGGAATGTACTTGTTGAGTGTTGTGCTAACGAGCTCAGCTGAGCTAACACTTGGCTAACAAGCTATATGGCGGATTATACACGTTTATCAAGCTCTCCTGCCCTGGACGTTTCAACTAAACAGTGAGTCTCTCTCTCTCTCTCTCTCTCTCTCTCTCTCTCTCTCTCTCTCTCTCTCTCTCTCTCTCTCTCTCTGTGCTTAACGTTAACGTTTGTAAATAGTTTTTTTTAAGAGCAGTACTGTTAGGCTACTGCTGTGCTGGCCATTCATGAAGCGAGACATTGCTGATTGTTTATTTATTTTATAACACAAGACTATGACTACCAACTGCCTAGCCAGCCGTGTATCAATCTTGGATGCAATAATAACGTTACTTACCACACTGACTATGTCGATGGCTCATTGATTTAACTACTGCAGCTCTCTCGGATTGAAAATACGTGGATTATGGCTTGTTCAATATCGTCTATGTTTGAATGAATGAATGAATGAGAACTTTATTAACAGATTGCAGAATGGGTACAATACAGTACGGCTCAATACACACAATTGTTAAGGGGATGCAGACCAGAGAAAGACGTTTGTCTTGTTTACATCAGGGTCCCAGATTTTCGATTCATATCGATAGTTTAATAGCTAGCCTTGGCTCGTTTAACAATATGCAAAATATGTGTACAGCCCTGTACTCATACTGAAGTTATTCTTGGTATATAATAGGTCTGATTGTGTAACGAATCGATTCCACGTCGCGCTGTGTGTGAGAGAGAGAAGGAGAGAGGGAGAGATCTGCCTGTGTTTGGAGACGGGCGAGTTTTGTTTCTAACTTTTCTATTTATATTGTGTTTCAAGTTGTGAATTAGAGTCTAGACTATACTTTATTTGACTGGTTGTGTGTTGTTGTAGTAACAGCTGAGCGACTCGTTCATAAGAGCCGATTCATTGCCGTGAGCGTGAGTCGAATCGCTCACGTCTTGCCATGAGTCTTGCGTGGTACAGTACTGTACTGTACAAAATATTTGGTATAGCGCCCCTAGTGGCGAAGTACCCAGCGGCCGCCACTGGAACAGACAGACAGACGGACAGACAGACGAACAGACAGACAGAAAGAGAGGGAATGAGAGAGAGGAAGGGAGGCAGAGACGGAGAGAAAGAGAGTGACACGGGGCTGTCATCTGGGCTTACTCTGTTTAGCTGTGATTGCAGTATTACAGCACATAAGCATCAATGCAATGCAATGGGTCACAGGTCACTCCAGAGCTGAGCGACCAGACCACATTTATGGGAGCTGACGGCATTGAAGGTGGAGACTTGTTTTTTCAAAATTGTGTTCATTGTCATGGCCAATAGTCAATGTATTTATACATGCATTATAAATACAACAATTAGGTTGCTCAACACGTGGGATGTCCATTGGCAAGGCGTACCTCTAGGTGCTGACACCTCAAAGGCTCGATCTCCTCTGCTGACCATTTTTGAATTTATATAAATGTTTACACTACAGTTCAAATACAATATCATCTATTGCTCCATCTTTTTTCAGCTGTTTTAGCCAGAGAGAGGTATCGGTCCCAATTGGAGGAGTTCAAAGAGGAGTTCCACGAAATGCTGACCAATGAGGAACTTCAAGGGGGAGCGTCAGCCATGATAAAGATCTTCAATCAGCTGAAGGGGAATCCCTCCAAGCTGCTGTCAGCTCTACACACCTTCGGCCGCTCTGGTATCAGCCATGCATCAAAACGCGCACACGCGCTCAGGCGAGTCGCTAACCGTGCTGGGCCAAGCATAGCGGCTCAACCCACCTCTGTTGCCCGTCGTAAAATGAAGCTCGGGGGTCGACGCCGGCTCGCTGCGGGGAGGCCGAAGAAAAGTGTGGTGAGCACAGACCATCGCTATAGTTTCCCAACAGGAGTAAAGTCTGGAATGCACCACAGCCTGTCACAAGCAGTAGAGATGTGTCGTAGCAATCCAAAGTGACATTGACCACCAATATAGCATGTACATAAAGACCCAGTGCCTCATCCGGAGCTAACAGTGTATTGCACTACCACAGGACCTAGCATGTCCTACCATGCTCTGTAAATAACTTATGTACATATACCGATATGCATGCCCTACTCTGTTTACTTGTTTTATTGCACAATGTCGTTCTATTGACAGGACCTAAATAACTTATGTACATATACCGATATGCATGCCCTACTCTGTTTACTTGTTTTATTGCACAATGTCGTTCTATTGACAGGACCTAAATAACTTATGTACATATACCGATATGCATGCCCTACTCTGTTTACTTGTTTTATTGCACAATGTCGTTCTATTGGATTCTATTATATGTTATTACTATTGTATTATGCACATCGTTGCATAATCATTGTAAACTTGTATGCAAATAAACAACTTGTGACAAATAAAACTCTTGACTTGACCACCAGTCTCTCTCTCTTAAGGCATTAACTGGGTTAATTAATCTAAATGTTATATTGTAACTGTCTAGTTATTGATTGATTGATTGAATTGATTGAAAACTTTATTAACAGATTGCAGAATGGGTACAGTAGTACAGCTCAATACATACAATTGTTAAGGCCAGGGGATTCAGACCAGAGAAAGACTTTCGTCTTGTTTACATCAGGGTCCCCCATTTTCAATTCATCGTAACATATGACATACAGATAGACGGTACAGTTAGGCATTAACTGTGTTAATCTAAATGTTACATTGTAACTGTCTAAAGCATTAACTGGGTTAATCTAAATGTTACATTGTAACTGTCTAAAGCATTAACTGGGTTAATCTAAATGTTACATTGTACAGTAAGTGGGGAGTGTAAACAAGTTGAACGCTGGCTGTGTTGTAAAATGTGCATAACGTTATGAATAAACCGCGAAGTCACGCGAAATAACGTTATACGCGAAGCTATACAAACCAATTACATAATCCTATCCAACATATGTGTAAAGGCACACACAACATATTCCAGTTAACGGTATATTTTTTTAATGATTCGTTATGGCGTAATCAATACTTCCATGCGTATACATTGCGTTCGAGACCTCCATGTTTTGGGGCTATTCATCAGAAAACTGGGATCCGGGATTCGGAGAGGGGCCAATCAGAGAGGGGCTTCGCTCAACCAATCAGAGAGGGGTCTGCAGAAATGGCCTCAACCAATCAGAGAGGGGTCTGCAGAAATGTCCTCAACCAATCAGAGAGGGGTTTGCAGAAATGCGGCTACGAATTGTAGAGACGCACACACGAATCCCCGCCGGGGAAAACAGTGGAATATTTGTCTCAAAATTCTGTCCGTAACTTTTAATTCTGTCCGTAACTTTTAGAATTCCGTACGTAAATATAAACAAATCAAGCGTGTTTTTATGATTTATGAAACACAAATTGAGAGGTGTGTTTGTGTGGATCGTTTTTATGATTGTGGAATCTACTTCTGCGTTTGTTTATTTTTGATGGACCTCTAAGAAGAAGAAGCGTCACACACGAATCCCCACGGAGAAAACAGCGAAATATTTGTCTCAAAATTCCGTACGTAACTCCAAGTTGATCAAGTGTGTCCTTATAATTCCGTACGTAAATCTAAGCAGATCAAGCTGTTTTTAGAATTCCGTACGTAAATATAAACAAATCAAGCGTGTTTTTATGATTTATGAAACACAAATTGAGAGGTGTGTTTGTGTGGATCGTTTTTATGATTGTGTGGATAGTTTTTACGATTGTGGATTCTACTTTACGATTGTGGATTCTACTTTTGCGTTTGTTTATTTATTTTAATAGAAATCTACCCCCATAGAAACATTGTGGTTCGTCGCGTCGGATCCCGATAAGAGAGCGGTGGATCTGAACGTTTTGAAACCGGAGAATGAACAGCTGAAAGTGGACCCTTTCACTACCACACTACAGAATAACCCTTTCACTACCACACCGTCTGCTGTGTGTTAGTGAAAGGGTTAACTCTTTGTCGTGTGGCAGTGAAAGGGTTAACCCTCTGTATTGTCTCAGTGAAAGGGTTAACCCTTTGGCAGTGTGGTAGTGAAAGGGTTAAGATAAAGATCAACCTGTATTCTTCCCCAGGGAGAAACACGGGTATCACAGCAGCAACAGCGGTGGCAGGTAGGAATCCAAATAACCAGCATAATAAAAAAAAAAATAGAATATAGATTTTTGAAGATCTGATCTGCACTGGATCTCTGAGTGAGTGAACAGATTTTGTACTCTATCAATAATGTCACTGTGTGCATGTTGTATCACTTGGGAATATATATATATATTTTTTTAAATCTTTATTTTGAACATGTAAATACTAACAATATAAAATCTCTATGAAATGGAAAAGAATAAATAATAAACAAAAACAAAAGATAACTCAATTTACATGTTTGAAAAGGAGTAGGAAGAAGTATACACTTATTTAATCCTACCCCTTTTCCACTACTCAAATTAGTGTACTAATTTAAAACATTACAAAACAAATATATATATATATATGCAAAAAATAAAAACATATATGTAAAACATGAAAGAAATCAAATAAAAATGTAAACACCTGTGAATGTCAAATCCCTTCCTCTTCCCTCTACCTCGTGAAAATCATTTCCTTATAATTCAGTTTGAATTGTCTCATGTTTGGACATTGCTTTAGCACCACACATATCATTAATATATGATTATGTATGGAGTAAGGACTAGTATATTATGAATATATATATATATATATATATATATATATATATATATATATATATATATATATATATATATATAGGATTATGTATGGAATAAGGACTAGTATATTATGAATATATATAGGATTATGTATGATGTAAGGACTAGTAAATTATGAATATATATATAGGATTATGTATGGAGTAAGGACTAGTATATTATGAATATATATATAGAATTATGTATGATGTAAGGAGTAGTATATTTATGAATATATATATAGGATTATGTATGATGTAAGGAGTCGACTAGTATATTATGAATATATATATAGGATTATGTATGATGTAAGGACTAGTATATTATGAATATATAGGATTATGGAGTAAGGATTAGTATATTATGAATATATATATATAGGATTATGTATGGAGTAAGGACTAGTATATTATGAATATATATATAGGATTATGTATTATGTAAGGACTAGTATATTATGAATATATATATAGGATTATGTATAATGTAAGGACTAGTATATTATGAATATATATATAGGATTATGTATGATGTAAGGACTAGTATATTATGAATATATATATAGGATTATGTATGGAGTAAGGACTAGTATATTATGAATATATATATAGGATTATGTATGATGTAAGGACTAGTATAATATGAATATATATATAGGATTATGTATAATGTAAGGACTAGTATATTATGAATATATATAGGATTATGTATGGAGTAAGGACTATTATGAATATATATATAGGATTATGTATGATGTAAGGACTAGTATATTATGAATATATATATAGGATTATGTATGGAGTAGGGACTAGTATATTATGAATATATATAAAAAAGAATACAGTAGAAGCCCTTAGAAGTCCAGCATTTACTGCTACTCTACCACTACTCCACCACTCCACTTTGTGACTCCTATTGTTCTGGATTTCACACATCCACTGCCTGCCACAGGCTGGGGAGATTTTCATCTTACATTTGTATTCGTCCCAAGTGTTTTTTTTTTTTTTTTTTTTAAACAAACACATAAACATAACAACATAAAATTAGATATACAAGCATTAATTAACAGTGCACATCCAATGAAATCACCATTTAAATAAATGTATTATACAAGATATACACCTAATACTTGCTATCTAATACCCTACACACATATGCTCCCGCTCGCCCCCCCCCCCCCCCCCGGGCCCCCCCTTGGATAATCCATCCATTATCATTCGCTCCTAACCAGGCACTACAATTCATATGCTAGCTTTTATTCTCTCCACCACTTCTAACCACATTGTAATTTTGGATTCACTGAGACCCAAAATTCTTGCTGTAGATATTTCTAGATAAATCACGAGATATGTAAGAATCCAGACCTTCCGGCACATTTTTTCCGGTTGAAACCATCGTGATGCTATCAGCTTTTTAGCCGCTGTGATACCAGATAAAACCAATCTCTTTAGCTGTATAGGGACTGCAAACTCAAAAACATCATTCAACAGTAATACAGAGGGGTGTACAGGTATATTCAGAGTTAAATGGGAACTATTTTACTATTTCTTTCACTATTTGGGCACTTTTACACAATTCCTGTGAGTTTATGGAACACCTCTGTAATTTTAAATTTTTTTTAATTCATTGTTTTGTATTTCTAATCAAGTCCTCAAAAACAGCATTTTTCTACCTCAAGATCTTAAGCCGTTTTTAGCCTGGGCTCCAACCACAATGGTAAACCACTGCCTCGCCTGAACATTATCATGCAGCGGTGTCTCTCTGACATCACAAATCAGCACATTTTCAGATGACTCAGTTCAGTGAGGGTGAATATTGTGAGAAGAGAATTGTGAGAAGAGAATTGGAAGAATGCGCCAATATGAGAATTAGAGACATAGATCATATTAATATAAGTCCACATAGCTAGGAAACAATGCTAAACACTGAAAAAGGCCATTTATAAGATAGTTCCCCTTTAAGAGATTTGATAATTGCTGGGTCACTTCTTTCCAGAATATCTTAACTGGTGGGCAGCCCCATCCAATTTCTTAGCTTTTTTCACTGTTTATTTATCATGCATTGCAACACTAATATATGGTACAGTAGCCCAAGTCAGACTGTCCATATAAAAATTATCTTGGGGGTCTGAGGGCAGTAGCCCCCGACCCCCTCCCTGGGGAAGCACTTAAGTTAAGTACCCTCGCTTTGTTTACTGCAGAAAATTTACTTAACACTTTGACTGCCTAAAAACGATTTACAACGTCTTTGCTGGCGATGCTAAAGTTGCCGGGGGACGCTGTAAGTCGTCTTTATATCAATATTTCAAAAATCTGCGATCTGATCCATAATGTACCTCCGCTGGCCTGAGAACCACCAGCAGGACCCACTGAGCTCTCTGGCGGTTCAGGAGCGCCATCTGGTGGCCGATCGCGCAACCGCTTAACAGGAAGCACAGTGGAGGTTGTGATAGATGTCCGTATTGCTTCCGGCCACTCGGGATAGGTTCCGGCACTCTAGCTCGTCACACTACATAACGATCGATTGCCAATAACTCGATAAACAACATGATTTGGACGTATATACCATTATACAAGCTGGAGATGGACCGGGTAATAATATATCCCATAATGATAAAATTTCTACTCGACGATGATCGCCCAACGGCGCGCGGACACTGGGGTGAGTTTCAGCGTGTAACGTTACCGTCTTCGATAATAACTGATATTATCAACATTTGACCCACATTAGATGATTGGTATAACGCTGCCCACGGAATTATAAACGCCCCCTCGCCCATCCGGTCAACATCAGATGACGTGTAGTAACTTCTAGAAGTACGTCTAGTTGGAATTTTTTATATCGCGCGGATTGCCATCAAACTGTATTTCATCATCAATATAATGCATTTGGGGCTATATATCACGTTCTGGAGAAAGCTGCAGAAAGAGATGAAAACATACTTATACATTAGACCATACTTTACTATGAATATGTGAATGAAAAAGTTTAACGTTGCTACACAATGAACAATACATATAGGACTTTGAATGGGCCCTAATAATGGCAATGTAGCAATAGAATTTAAAAAGTTATAGCCCTGCAAAGAAGGGGACTTTCTCCATAGACAAATAGCGCTGGCAATCTATGGTATATCATTAATTTAACCCATGGCAGCCAAAGTGTTAAGCACTTAAGTTAAATACCCTCGCTTTGTTTACTGCAGAAAATTAACACCTAGTGCTAGTTCTAAAGTGACATCGGAGTGACATAGGAGTGGCAGAAGGGACCTGATTCTGAAAAGATTCATCTGTAATTCCAAGTGATCGCATCGCCATTGCGATTACCAGTGTATATGTCTATACACGTTTCGATGGGAAAATGCGCTTCGGCAACGGAATTTCGAGGCGATCGTTGTGAATCTCTGTTCAAGCAGGAGGAGGAGCCCTTTCAAAAAAACTAAAAAAAGGAAAACGTGTATCAACACCAAGCCATTCCAGTTCAAAGGTAGGCGATACTGCCACCTGGTGATATTCTATGCAATTCCATTCATATTTGTGTGCCCCCAACGTGGGCAAACGGGCCAGGGACGCGTGTATCGCTTCCGCAACGGAATTCGGTTTCCGGGTTCCTCTGATTGGCCGCGACCCCCACGTGACCCGCCCCCCTATCCACCGCTCTGGTTCTGCCGCTGCCGCGCGCGCAGACAGAGCGAGCGGCCGCGGACTCGCTCGCTTCCTCAATTTATACGCATGGAAGTATTGACTGAATGAATGAATGAATGAATGAATGAATGAATGAATGAATGAATGAATGAATGAATGAATGAATGAATGAATGAATGAATGAATGAATGAATGAATGAAATTTTTATTTAACAGATTGCAGAATGGGTACAATACAGTACGGCTCAATACACACAATTGTTAAGGGGATGCAGACCTGAGAAAGGCGTTCATCTTGTTTACATCAGGGTCCCCCATTTTCAATTCATATAGAACGACTACGCCGTAACAAATCATTAATAAAATATACCGTTAACTGGCATATGTTGTGCCTTTACACATATGTTGGATTATGTAATTGGTTTGTCATGACAAACAAATAAAAAAAACGCGATTTACCCGCTGGCTACTACAACACACATTGACTGCATGTAGTCACTGTGTGTTGATGTTGTAGCCACCTCCTCCGCGGCATGAATACTAAGCTAATACTCCCCTTAAGCTCCAGGAGAGAGGGGAGAGGCTGAAAACCCGCAGTTCTTGCCCGCCTGATGGGAGCCGAATCCCCGCATCCGATTTGTCTGATGAATACCCCCAACTGAGCTCTGGCTCTGACTACATGCAGTCACTGAGTGTTGTGTTGTTGTAGTAGCCAGCGGGGCAAATCGCGATTTTTTTATTTGTTTGTCATGACAAACCAATTACATAATCCAACATATGTGTAAAGGCACAACATATTCCAGTTAACGGTATATTTTTTTAATGATTTGTTACGGCGTAGTCGTTCTATATGAATTGAAAATGGGGGACCCTGATGTAAACAAGACGAACGCCTTTCTCAGGTCTGCATCCCCTTAACAATTGTGTGTATTGAGCCATACTGTATTGTACCCATTCTGCAATCTGTTAAATAAAGTTTTCATTCATTCATTCATTCAGTCAATACTTCCATGCGTATAAATTGAGGAAGCGAGCGAGTCCGCGGCCGCTCGCTCTGTCTGCCGCGCGCGGCAGCGGCAGAGCCAAAGCGGTGGATAGGGGGGCGGGTCACGTGGGGGTCGCGGCCAATCAGTGGAACCCGGAAACCGAATTCCGTTGCGGAAGCGATACACGCGCCAGGGACGGAGAATGATCTGGCTGATGATTTAGAACGGGGATCAGAGGAAAAAGATCAAAGGAGCTTGTCAGCTCAACACATACACACACACACACACACACGCGCAGTACTGTATAGTCTACGTGCGTAATGAATGAACGCAGTATAGGCTTATATTATTCTAATGACTTGTTTTATTAGGAGATCACAGATAATGCACTGCATGCCCTATAGTAGTACAGTCCACCATGCAGTCCGCTCATGGTACGCCCGACTCTGGTGGCCTTAATATTTGTACTGTACTTACTGAATGTATAGGGCAGAGCATAGTATCTAATAAATCCTAGTGAAACAAGTAATTAGAATAATATAAGCCTACTGTTCATGTGTGTGTGTGTGGCGCAACAAGACTTCTATCTTTAGTTCTTATTTATTTATCCACTGTAATTTGCAGTGTTGGTGTAGTAGGCTACATAGTGTATTTCAATATCTGTTTTATTGATTAATGATATTATTTGAAAAAAAAATCAGGTTATAGCTATATAAAACGACAAATGTCTGTCCCATTGTATTGTAATGGGATATATTGCATGTTGGCTATAACCTGCATTCTTTCAAATGTATAATTAATCAATAAAACAGATATTTAACAAATAAGAAATACAAATGCCACAGAAGGCATTAACTTGACAGACTGTTGTGCTCCGTGTTCTTAAAGGCCAACTTGCAGGTTAAACCCTACTCTTCAATTATGGGTAGTTTACATCATTGGTATCTAATTTAATTATTTATTTGTTTCCAATAAAAAATAGTGCAGAAAGCTATTTCCTTGATCCAAATGGACGCCTTACAAGACGCAAATGGGTTTAATCGTCGGAGACTTTGATGGACCAGCTACAACTGGTTGAAACAAGGTAGTTATAAGGTTTTTAATGTCGTAAAAAAAAAGAACTACATTTACCACTAGGCAGCCTGTTGTTCAGTACAGCAGCGCTACTGGTCTGTGGGCTGTCGCCTTATCCCCGGGTCATAGTATCAAGCTGGCTATATAGCTCTGGCTAACGTTACCCCGCTAACGTTAGCATTATGTCTACTGTCGTGCATGTAAAAGAGTTTTGGGAACGAGTAAAATGTGCAGGTCCTCTTCTCAGACCTGTGGGGCAAAGCACTGCACACGCATCATGCCGGCTAGCAAGCTACACGTCGCAGCATGTTGATACGATAGTAGCCCCCTCGGATAGCACTCGGTGCATCACAGTCACGAAAGGGGCTACCATGATAGCTATTAGCTAACTAACGCTAACGACACAATGATCAAACACCGTATAACTACTACTACTGTCGTGTCCATAAGTTCCCTGGCAGAATACTTACGAGGACAAAGGTATACAAAGAGGAGAGAACCATTTTAAATCTGGCATTGTTAGGAGTTTCGAGAATGGCGGCTACCAAGCTAAGCTAAGCTACGTTAGCTACTAACGTTGTATACACAATATGTACAACGACACAATGATTTACATTATTACAAATATGGTAACGTGGTTGTGGCTTTTACAAATGGCGGTTAGCTTTAGAGATGAATGGCTATGATCACGGAGCAATAGTGTTAGGTGAAACGGATACATTTTCATTCATCACTCCTCGGCAAGGGGAGCATGTCTATGTTCCCCGGGTCCTATGTTCCCCGGGTTCTATGTTCCCCGCTCTCTGCTTCCTGCCACTACCTGCCTGTGACTCTCAGAGCCCCTGCTGCCCTGCACCTGATGTGACGTCATCATTAAGATGACACACGCACGCTATGAAACATGCATTAAAATATGTATGGATGTGCGTGGAGCTTGTGGTTTGGTCGACAAAATGTTTGATAAAAACGCTAAAACTGGGTCAATTTCGATAATTTTTTTTCCCTCTTCATGAAAGTCAGCGTTGGCCTAGTCACATTGTTTATTGAACAAAAATACAACCTGCAAGTTGGCCTTTAAGTTCTTAACACCTTCAAATTAGAATTGCGCAAAACCGGGTAGATTCTAAATGGAGAACTTTTTATTCCTAAATCTACACCAATATATCTTTCACCCAGAGTGAAAATTGTGTAGTCTCCCGAGGTGGGACCGGGATGAAACGATAACAGGCTTCACCTTATGGCCTATAAGGCCTACTGGTGAGAATGTTGAACTCTAATGCAATGTTGTAAGTGCTTTTTGCTGTGGCACAAACGACATGTATTGCAATTATGCAAATGGTTGTTCCTAATCCTACACAGTAAAATTTACTCTGCGAAATGTACTGTGTATATGTCATTGTTTACACATTTGTGTAACAGCAATAGAGTTTGTATCAATAAAAAGGTGTTTTCTGAAATTACGAGTCCATGCTTATTTGTTCTTGTGGTTATTATGATTTGCATACGATCATTTTAAGCCTCCGGTACGATACTTTAACATTTCCCATCTGGCAACACTGGACCAACAAACTGAGTAGTTGTTGTTCTGATATACATCTATACCAGGGGTGGGCAATTATTTTTCCCAGGGGGCCGAATGAGCAACTGAAAATATGTTGGAGGCCCGGGCCAAAATTCCAAACTCAATTAGGCATAATATACATTTTATTTCTATATAAAAAGCAGTAAATGGCATTATTTTGACCCCTGGTAAGAGTGTATGTTATTATTTGGCAATTAAAAGGTGAGGTTAGCTTTCAAAAATATCATTTATTCAAATAGAATTTATTTCCAAAATGATAAACAAAATGTGCCTAAGGTTAAATTAATGATATACCATAGATTGCCAGCGCTATTTGTCTATGGAGAAAGTCCCCTTCTTTGCAGGGCTATAACTTTTTAAATTCTATTGCTACATTGCCATTATTAGGGCCCATTCAAAGTCCTATATGTATTGTTCATTGTGTAGCAACGTTAAACTTTTTCATTCACATATTCATAGTAAAGTATGGTCTAATGTATAAGTATGTTTTCATCTCTTTCTGCAGCTTTCTCCAGAACGTGATATATAGCCCCAAATGCATTATATTGATGATGAAATACAGTTTGATGGCAATCAGCGCGATATAAAAAATTCCAACTAGACGTACTTCTAGAAGTTACTACACGTCATCTGATGTTGACCGGATGGGCGAGGGGGCGTTTATAATTCCGTGGGCAGCGTTATACCAATCATCTAATGTGGGTCAAATGTTGATAATATCAGTTATTATCGAAGACGGTAACGTTACACGCTGAAACTCACCCCAGTCTCCGCGCGCCGTTGGGCGATCATCGTCGAGTAGAAATTTTATCATTATGGGATATATTATTACCCGGTCCATCTCCAGCTTGTATAATGGTATATACGTCCAAATCATGTTGTTTATCGAGTTATTGGCAATCGATCGCTATGTAGTGTGACGAGCTAGAGTGCCGGAACCTATCCCGAGTGGCCGGAAGCAATACGGACATCTAGCACAACCTCTACTGCGCTTCCTGTTAAGCGGTTGCGCGATCGGCCACCAGATGGCGCTCCTGAACCGCCAGAGAGCTCAGTGGGTCCTGCTGGTGTATCTCAGGCCAGCGGAGGGACATTATGAATCCGATCGCAGATTTTTGAAATATTGATATAAAGACGACGTACAGCGTCCCCCGGCAACTTTAGCATGGCCAGCAAAGACGTCTAAAGACGGCTCCCGGCAGTCAAAGTGTTAATTAATAACAAAGGGCATTTTGAGTTTCATATACTATTGAAACAAGGATTTTCTTAGCTTTCTAAAGACATCACATCTTATAGCAAAAATAAACAAGACATGTCACTGAACTGTGTAAAGAAAAGTGTCCCAGTTTTGTAGCCTTTTTTACTTTACATGCCTATATTAAACATTTAATGTTTTCAGAACTGTGAAAAAAAAAGAAAAAAAAAAGATCAAGTGTCCCATTTCACTTGTTATATTTCCACATTTTAGTGTTCTTCATTTCTTTTTTTTCATTCATTGTGAGAAATCCAGTCTCTGTTGAGCTTTAACAAGTCCATCAAAGTCAGGTTGCATGTCTGAGGTGGAAATGCGAAGCACAGCTGCCAGATGTTCATCAGTGATAGAGGATCTGTACCTGGACTTGGTAAACGTCATGACTGAGAATGTCTGTTCACATATGTAGGTGGATCCAAAGAGAACCAACATCTTCTGAGCATGTGTAGTGGATTTTCCCAAGCTCAAAATGTATAAATGTACAGGTCTACCGTCCGCTACAAGTCGTTGCTAAACATGGTAACAGTGCATCACATGTTTCTGATTCAAACTGTGTCTCCACCCCCCCCCCTGGAGAGGAGGGGTGAAGAGGACACAGTTTGGATTAGCACAGAGTTGTAAAAGGGCGATACTCTGCCCTTTTTCCCTGTCTCTCTGCAACGGTAAACACATAGTCTAGGCCTGGGGACAGAGTAATTTAAAAATAGATTCTAAATAGATATGGAACTTAGCATACAGGAGGGAGTTGTTGGTTTATAGCCGGCTATAGTGAAACATTCTCAATAGAACAATAGGTTAACAGGAGGTAACGCCCGCAAGGCTGAGTGGGAAACCCCCAGTCTATTGTGGGGGATGCAAACACCTCAACAGAAGGTGACCAGGTGGTTCACAACTGGTATCTCAACACTTGAAACATAGGATATTAGTTACTCTTAGGCTAGAAATGTAGGTTAATTGTAAGACATTGGATCTGGAAAACTGGACAAGAGCTAAACAGTTGAAGCTTTTATATTTTACTAAGAAATATGGAAGCTCTCTCTCTCATAAAAAGGTCCGCCCCTCCTGACGAAATGCTGGGGGAGGAGTTAAGCTTTAAAGCGAGCGGTTTAGAGACAGAGAAAAACACAACAAGGAACAACACGAACGAACAGACGCTTGCTTTTTCCCCTACTGGACGTGAGGACGACGAGTTGAGACGGGCACCATCAAACCAACGGACAACGAGGAGCCGAGAGATGCTTTTAATTGTAGTGAATTTAGTCTGAAACCCACAGTCGATGGCACAGTATCGTAGCATGTTGGGTTTCATTGCACCGTTTTTCATTCAAATATTTTGTTATTAACGTTTGGACTCCAATAAAAGCGGATCCTAACAATAACTTCCTCTCTGTCTCCTCTTTTCACCCGCCGTCTCTCTGTCGTCGAATAAAACCATTTCTTGGTTTTTTGAAAGTACAAGGGAATTAGGACAGACAATTCACAACGCAGAGAACATTCAAGCTGGTTCTGATCTCATCAGAACAGAATTATAGACCCCTTGTGTACTTCAAAGTGGTGCCGTCGACCCTTGAACGTGAAGCGCCCTTGATTTAGATTTTTTTTTACGGCTGCACTGGACATCAGGATCGATCGGCTGCCGGAGAGATTCGACACATCAGGATCCTAAAAATAGGTGAGTGGACACGAGCCGTGATGACTAAATACGAAGGGCGCTCTGTTCGAACTGGGGTTGGCAGAGATGATTACCTCAAAGATGTCTCTCGGGGAGGGATATAGTGGGGCGATGGGGATTCGTGGCGTTCGTTTATCATATTGGGAGCATCGATTTGAAGCGGGGGGTTAAAGGTATTCCGCTTCAATAGAAGGGGACGTGCCGCACTGGATAAGTAGCGTTTGATCACTGCTAAATTATCTATGTGTTTGGTAGGTACGTTAGCGTGCAGCTCTGGATATGACTGGCCCGGCTAGCTTAGTCAGTCGCAGGTCGTCTTCCAGGGGGTGTATTATGAGTTGTGTTTTTCGTGTTCTGTAAACGGTGAGTGGGCCTTGATGTGTGCGATTGCAGGGATAACGCCGTGCCTTTGTTTACTGGCGCCTCTCAAGCGACAGAGAGCAGGGGTATAGGACGTTGGCAAGAACGCGGATGGAGTTTCCAGATTTCAGTCCAACACCGTTGCAGGCCGCGGGAAAGGGTGGTTATGTTAGAGGGTGCTAATATGGTATAGCTCGTTACGAGTCGCGGGGATCCCAGATGGTGGGAATAGGCGGACGGCGGCTGAGTTTAGGGTGAGCATGTAATTAGCTTAGAGGTTCATTCGGTCTAGCCGATACCCGGTGTCTCTACGGGCGGGGATTTTTTTTACTAAACGTAGCAGCTATCCTACCATAATCTGGCCGTGTTAGAGCTTGGCCCTGAGAAAGCGAGTTCCAAACAAGGCAATATTCGGTACATATCCTGAGAGGATATGCTCGCCTGGACGCCCAATTCCACTGTCTCGGCCCGCGACGATGATTACAAAAAGCGCTTAGTAACAATATTCGTTTCAATATGCTGTTTGCAAGGTAAACGTCCTTTGCGTTTATAATATAATGATGCACTTAAGCACGGTAAAAATGGACGCGCGGAACCTATTGAAAAAAGTTACATGAAATGTGAATCTTAACAAAATGGGCGCGCGGGAGCTGTTGAAAAAAGTAACATGAGATGTGAATTTGAATGGATGTTTGTATTGTATCTAAGTTAATGTGTTGCACTAATATGTATGTTTGAGTGGCTGTTAGAGGTTAGGAATGACTGACAAAACATAAGAGGTTATTGTTGTATTGTTATGAAATTTTAATGACCAACAGTCATGGGGAAATGTAAAAGTTAACGCCGTTTTCTCTAGGGACGTTGGAACACAGCAGACATTAGCTGCTATGGTAGCCGCGGGGGAGTCCGAAGTAAACTAGAGATGGGGCGGCGTAGTTTCGAGTATATGAAGTCGATCGGAAGTATTATGGGGCTACGGGGATGTGTACGGTACTTTAAAATTTTCGAATTACGATTAAGGTCATTGATTAATGAAATAGGGGATCGAATGGAGTGGAAAGTTTGACCCGGAAGTCGTCCTGTGCACTGCTAGAAACAATGGCGGTGGGGTCAAGCTAGTGTTTGAGATGACCTATGTATGTTGTAATGTTTTTATTTTTGTTGATTAAATCTGTACACTAGCGCTTATGTTGGAATTAAAGTTGCTTCGACATTATAGGCCGCTCGTCGTAGGCTCACGGCTAGCTAGCTGCGTGCTAATATGCTATTAGGAGTGTATTAGGCCACTCGTCGTAGCTTAGCGGCTAGCTAGCTGCGTGCTATATTAGGCCGCTCGTCGTAGGCTCGCGGCTAGCTAGCTGCGTGCTAGTATGCTATTAGGAGTGTATTAGGCCGCTATCGTCGTAGCTTAAGCGGCTAACTAGCTGCGTGCTATATGGTCCGCTCGTCGTGGCTAGCGGCTAACTAGCTGCGTGCTAATATGCTAACGGGAGGTGTTCAACGTTGAAGGCCGCTAACGTCGTGGCTAAAGCGGCTAACTAGCTGCGTGCAACATTGTAGGCCGCAGGCGCCATGGCGTAGAGCTGCCTTGCTACTAGGGTTATTCAATGCTGTATGTTGTGGATGGGGTGATATTACAGTGTAACTGAATTATCATTGATGTTGAATGCGGCGTGTGAATTGCAGTATTGACTAATGTTAGTATTAATGTTGGATGCGTGGTGTGAGCTGCAGTATGAAAGTGACTAATGTAATAATGGTTAGACTGGTTGGTAGGCCGTGTGGATGACTCGCGCATGCGCGTTGGTTTGAAAGGACGATATGTGTGGTGTGTGGAGCGAGCGAGCAGAGTGGGTGGTATGTGGTTAAAAGTAGACTAGATGGCGCCAGATTCATCTAGGGCTCCCGTCCTGCTGTCGACGTGGCATGAGGGGATTCTCGGGATGTCTCGCGGTGCGCGGCCATCTTAGGTGGAGCGCCGTGGTCGCCATTTTAGATGGGGCGAGGGGTAGCCATTGTAAGGGCAAAAAGCGATGTGGTTGGAACTGCGCTAGGGGGTGGTAGAGCCATGGTTTGGCTCCCGTCCCAGGATAGAGGCAGGAGATATTTATCTCTGCTGGTGCAGTAGGTTTCTTCCCCTCTCTCTCTCCCTCCCTCCTTCACTCACCACCTACCCCCCCCCCGCTCTCTCTCTCTCCCTCCCTCCTTCACTACCCCCCCTCTCTCTCCCCCCCCCCCCCCTCTCTCCTCACCTCCTGTACTCTCCCTCCCTCCCTCACTACCCCCCCCTCTCTCTCTCTCTCTCTCTCTCTCTCTCCCTCCCTCCTTCACTCACCACCTACCCCCCCCTCTCTCTTTCTCCCTCCCTCCTTCACTACCCCCCTCTCTCTCGCTCCCTCCCTCTCTCTCCATCCCCCCCCCTCTCTCTCTCCCTCCCTCTCTTACCCCCCTCTCTCCTCACCTCCTGTACTCTCCCTCCCTCCCTCAATACCCCCCCCTCTCTCTCTCTCTCCCTCTCTCCTCTCCCTCCCTTCTCTCGCTCCCTCCCTCTCTCTTCATCCCCCCCCCCTCTCTCTCTCCCTCCTTCGATACCCCCCTCTCTCTCGCTCCCTCCCTCTCCCCCCCCCCTCTCTCTCTACCCCCCTCTCTCTCTCTCCCTCCCTCGCTCACCACCTACCCCCCCTCTCTCTCTCTCCCTCCCTCTCTCCCTCTCTCTCTCCTTTTCTTTCCCTCTCTCCCCTCCTAACCTCCTTCCTCCCACTGGGGAAGGTTACAGTGACATGCGCTGCCAGCACACACTGTTTCGTGGGGGTTATTTTTGGTTTTGCATAAGTGGCAAGGGGTGGGGGGTCTTTTATTAAGTGGTTATGAATCGTGTGGTATGTCTCTTTGGGCTGAATAAAGGCCTTGGGGAATAGGGATGACCCCCGCTCTTCCCACTTTTTCCCCCCGCCCCTCACATCCGTAGGTCTCAAGGAACCTGCCCCTCTCTCCTAATCCCTTAAACCTTCCCTAGCTTCCCCTGACCTACCCTAGCCTACCCCAATCCCTTAACCTACCCTAAACCTACTCTCTACCCTGCCTCCCCTAACCTACCCAAGCCTACCCCAATCCCTTACCCTAGCCTACCCTAGTCCCTTGACCTGCCCTGCCTTCCCTAAACCTGCCCCTCTCTCCTGCCCTAACCTCCCTCTTTCCATAGCCCTAGCCTCTCCCTCCCTAGTCTCCCCTACACCTACCCCCCCTAGCCCTTTCCTCTCTTGACCTCCCTTTAGTTCCGTTACGCCCTCTCTCCTACCCTTCAGGGGTTCCGGTGCGTCCTGCCTCTCTGTTTTAAATTGGGGTCCTCACTTCAGTAGGCTGTTGGCTGTGGGGCGTGTTGTTAAAAAGACATGTTGTTGTTTGTGGGGGTTGCAGGACATATTAGGACACGCGCCGGTGAAGGAGGAACGCGGAGGAGGACGGAACACTCAACATGGTTCCTGGTTTGAGTGAATGTAGTAGGCGGGTGCTTTTGGGGTGTGCTATATCAATGGTTTGGTTGTGTATATTGGCTAGCGTGGTGCTATATGTTCCACTCCGGCAGCCTGAGCTGCCAGAGGTAGTGGTAGTGGGTAGACGGTCGCTGCCAGACGTCACGGTAATCTGTTTCTGGGGATGGCAAGGGCGGTGGTGAAGGTAGCTAATAAATCAGATTGCTATGTGTGCGGCCTGTCCCCACAGGCGGCCGCCGCGGGCCTTCCTCTGATAGCACACCCTATAACTAAGTGTCATGCCAATGTGTTAAGGGATTTGCCTACCCCTGACCTGTGTAACGGGGTGGGGTCGGAAAGGATTGAGAGATATCTGGGGCAGGGGTTAACGAAGAATGTGATGAAGATAAGTGGGCTGTTAGACACTGGCCCCATTCCAATAGCATATAGGTCGGCAGGGTTTGAGAAGTGTGTAGAGGGTAAATCGAATGGTAAGGTCGTGGGGTACTTGGACGGCTGCCTGGGGGATAATGGGGTCTGGGGCAAGGATTCGGAGGCGCCAGCTCCGCCTGGGGCGTTTTGGATTTGTGGTGAATTTGCGTATGCCTCGCTGCCAATTGACTGGAGGGGAAGATGTGCGTTGGGTTACTTAGTACCGGCTATGAGGGTGTCTGATGTTTTGCCAGCGCTTCCCAGGACAAGGAAGACACAGGATGCGGACCATTTTTTTAGGGTGGCGTTTCCCTGGTATGGGGCATATGCAAAAATGGGAGAACTAGATAATTTGGCTAAATTATTTGAGGACATGGCTACCACGACAGCGAGGGGCTTGAGCCTGGAGACTCAGGAGTTACGGTCCTTACGACTGATGGAGATGCAGACGAGAGCGGCTATGGACTTCCTATTGGCGGCGTCGGGGGGCACGTGTGCGTTGATTGGTCAGGAGTGCTGCACATTCATACCAGCCAATGATGAAGTGGGTTTGCCAGCCATAATTGAGCATTTGAAGAACATTACTAGGGATATGCATGACCCTCGGGAGGACTCATGGGATGACTGGGGTCATGGACGACTGGGCTATGTGGGGTGGTCTGTTGTTAAGTATCTGCTTTATGCCGTGGTGATGTTTGCAGTTATAGTTGTCTGTGTGGCTGTGATCAGAGTGTGTTTTATGTATATGTTCAGGACTCTCTGCGCGGCTGGTCCTGCGATTGAGAGGTCACACTGCTCGGCTGCACCTGCGTTTGCTATGATGATAGTGAGGGATGACGCGGAGGGGGGCCGGGCGGGTGTGGGCGTGCCGTTGATGCCGAGTTACCAGGAGTACGCTCTGGCGGCTGTTCTCTGATCTGGGTGGTGGACATTCTGGGTTGGGGGACGGTAGGGCCGGGGTGTGCGAAAGGATATGGGGTAGGGGACGTGCCTGAACAGGTTGTACATTAACGTTGGTTGTATGGATGTGTATGCAATTTTGTTTTTTCCCATAGTAGGTACGTGAGTGATGACTGTATTATGTGGAGCTGTGTACCCAGGGTTCGGTGTTGGGTCCGGTCGGTTATGCATGGCCGTCCGGCAGGGCACTGGATTCTGGGGATGATAGCTTGAATGGTGGGGTAAGATGCTTGGATGCTGACTGCTTTGTACCTGTGGTGGGGTGTGTTCTGACCTCTGTGGAGGGTCTGTTATGGACTCTTCAGAAAACAGGGGCTGACACCTCACGGCGTGCAGGGTGCGGTGTCCGATGCATTCTTTAGATTATCTCTAGTGGACACGAGTCTGGATGACGAGTGTCCCCTGGGGGGAATGGTACTGAATAATGGAAAAAATATGAAAGAATGTATGTAATGAAAGACTAATCAAGATGTTTTTGTTTCCCGAGGAATATCAGAATTGGAGTGGAATCAAGGAGAAATAGTGGAGAGCCGAGATTCGACAAAAATAGGAACCCAGTGTGTTGACGGAGATCGAACGGGAAGAAAATCAGGGAGTAGAAACTGGCGACATCAAACACATGTATCAATTACAAATATCTTGTTTTTAAAATTGTATGAAGGAAGTAAAAAGATACTCATGCAGTTAATGAAAAGAACTTCTCAAAAAATTTGATTCTAAAGACAGAGTAAAGTACATGTCCAGTTGATAAATTAACAAGAACTGTTGTCTTTTGTGTGCTCTGATCTCCAGCAGTTCCATTGGGCCCGCGGAACACCACAAATCAGGTAAGAATAGGAATTTCAGGTGGAAAAGGGAAATAAGAAGAATAGGTAGGCTTACAGTGCCAATATTGGCTGTCCGAGTAGGAGTTAGTCAGAAAAAGCATAGACACCTACATTTAGACAGGGAATACAGAAAACACTTCTTTGCCTGCTGTCATTGTTACAAAATCAAAAGGAAAGGGGAGCTCTAGTAAATGGGAAATAAGATCTCATATAGGAAAATGGAAGCCGCAACCCACTCAGACAGGTCGACCCTAATTGGTTGGATAGCAGAGAGTCCAGTACAGATTATCGCCAACGGTCACCCTTACACAAAAAATAACCCATATTATTTGGAGAAAATCGATAGAATATCGACAAAATGGAACAAAAGATGGGGACATCTTACAAACCCTTGGCCCATCGAAGGTTCTTTTGATTTGGAGGTAATAGCTGAGATAAGAGTGCTAATTAAGACATACAAACACCGGGGGAATGAAAAGACAAGGGGAAAGAAAAGTCTGCAAGAAAATACGATGTTAGAATCCTTCGCACAGAGGAGAGGAGAAATAGTGACCAGAAGGGCAGTGCAACTGTCAATGAAGCGGCCAAGCCAAGAGAGGAGGTAGCCCCGGTCACCATAACTCCCCTGGCCCCTAAAACAACAACTGTCATCGCCCAAAGTGCAGCTCAGGTAGCCTCACTCACCCCAGTGTCCCACCCAAGCATAGAACAGGTAAGAGTTGAGGGAGCTTTAGCACCCCCACCATATGACATTAGGAATGGGGAACGAGTGTACCCTATTCTGCCTGTAATACAAATGAACAGCCCTTACCATTTAACAGACGATCGGGGGAATAAAGAGGTTGGACAAGCAAGAACAGAAATTCACCTGACACCTGAGCCATTCAGAGAAATGGAGGGTGTTAGGGGGGCACAAGACATTCAAGACTTGACTCGTTCTGAGAGGGAATATGTGCCCCCACAGCGTCAAGGGGAAAAGACTGGATATATTTCGGAAGTAGCCAGGAAGATCCGTACGGCTGAAGTAGAAGGACAAAGCAAATACGAGGAGATGGTTGCACGGAAAAAGTGGGACAGGATAATAGAAAAATACGGCAACACCTCAGACTCGTACCCCAGCCAAAGTGACTCCAGCCGGCATGAAATAAGAACCAATTCACCGGTTGGCAACACGCCAGCCGAGTGGGCGCTGATGGAGAAAGACGAAACACTCACGAGAATGCAAACCCCAACGAGAACGGGAAGTCGAGAGGGAAAATCCGAAACAGCACTAAGAGGTAAGGAATCTGATTTAAAAATCTCTTCCTCACAGGGTGTTGAACTTGTCCAGGAGATGGTAAGGATAAGGGACGATCTGGTAAAAATAGACCAGCAGCTCTTGGAATTGAGCAACGACAATGTTGAAATAGCAGTGCGGGTAAATAACCCAGACGACACAGAGAGCAAAAATACGAAGGATTATAAACTGGTGATCGAGATATGGGAAAAGGTTGAGAGAAAACGACAGGACCTGGAAGACAAAAAAGTAGAGCGGAAAAAGGCCCTCGACAAGATGGAAGAGGACGTGAGGAAAGGAATGGTGACCAGATCACAGACGAAAAGTCTTCAACCCCACCAACAGGCCCCCGTCAAAATAGCTCCCGTGATAATAAGAGGACAGGACTTGGAATATCACCCCTGGAAGGCGTCCGACATGACCCAAGTATCAGAGAAATTGCCGCCCCTCCAGAATGGGGCCAATCCGTGGATTGCCAAGTTGGAGGAACTAATGATCGGCCAAGAGATGGCGATGGGGGATGTGAAACGCATATTGTCAAATATGATGGGACGCGCGGCCATGGAACAGGTACTGGAGAAGGCTGGCATGGGAGACCATGCAGGGACTGGAGCGCAGGATGCGGACCTGTTTGCACGGCACAGGGGAGTACTGTGGATGGCCCTCCGAGAAACCTACCCGACCAAGATGCACCCAGACCAAATCCACATTGGTACCCTGGGGGACACCCACCCTAGGCAGTATGAGGCAAAAGCATACGCCGCCTGGAGGGATACAACCGGCCAGGATCTAGAACAGGACCCCCTAGGGGAATCCGTGCTAAGAGGGAAGATTGAAAACGGCCTCCCCATGGAGGTGAGACAAAAACTGGCTGAGGTGGTGTCTCTGTCAAGCCTCCCCTTAAACTATTATACCGATAATGTGGCCCATCAAGTTGACCTATATCGGAAGAGGGAGCAAAACAAAAAGGATAAGGATGCGGCCGAACACCGAAGGATCCTGTATCAACAGCCAACCGAGGCAGGGAAGGTAGTGGAATACCTCCAAGCCCTAGTCCAGTCCACACAACCAAGAGGGGAGACGGGCTCCAACGGGGAACCAAATGACCAGAGACGGGCCCAGTTGGGGACACAGGAGGGACCGGCACCAATACAACAACAGAGCCAGAGGGGAGCGAACGGGCAGTTCCGAGGAGGGAATGAACGTCAAAGAGGAGGATCGAATGGATTCAGACCTCAGCCAGGGTCAGTGGAGTGTTGGCGTGCGGAAATTTCGGGCATATATCTAGGGACTGTGACCAAGGATATCAACCCAGAGGAGGAGAGTACCGTCCTCAACCCACAAGAGGAGGACCTCGATGGAACAACAGGAGAAGAGGTGGATCTGGGTGGAACCAAGGATCAAACCAAGGCCAGACCCAGAATGGGAACCAAGGCCAGAGCCAGAATGGAAATTCTGGCCCGGCGAATCCATCAAGGGGGCTGGATGAATCATTCTGAAGAGGCCCAGAGAATCCAATGGGGAGGTGTCAGCTGTCAGTGTCGTCTTTGAGGGAGGAGCCTATTGTGCGCGTATCGGTGAATGACAAATCTGTCGAGATGATGGCAGACACCGGAGCGGCCTATACGGTAGTGCAACCCCAAGACGTGACGCACCTAACCATGTCCGGTCGATACGTACGGACAATTGGATTTGAGGGGGTAAAACAGCTGACGCCTGTGACCGACCCTGTGACCCTGAGATATCGAGGCAGGGAAGCGACCCTTCCCGTACTGGTCTCGGAAAGTTCACCCATTAACTTACTTGGCCGAGATGGGCTGGGTTTACTGAGAATGGATATTAAATGTACGGCGGATGGTTGTGTGATAAATATACGAGAGGACCGTTACTATCAGATGGTGCAAAGAATCGATAGCAGACCACCGGAAATCTATTGTCTAGGCCTCTAGGGGGACTGGACCAAGATTTGCTTGGTTCAGCCTTGGAATGGGAGACATTTATCACCGCCAACATGCCTGAAGCAAGTGACCCAAAGACACCATACCATTGCACTCTGCAATACCATAAAGATGCAGACTCGTCACTGTTCCCCATGTGACTTTAAAGGTAGCCAACTCGTGCAATCAGCAGCACATTGGCGAGATGATGAAAAAAGCGGAAGGAATTAAATTTGAACAGATGAAAGAAAACAAACTGATCTGGATAAGCCCCGACAAAAGGTTTATTAAGATCATGGTCCAAGGCACAGGGATGGGTCGTCCCCAAACTGTGCAATTATCCCAAGAGACAATGGGAGAATTCCCTAACGCATTGAGCCTCCAGGAGGACATGATGGAGGCGGTGCCAGAGGAGCTATGGTCCATGTTTAAATGTATTGAAATAACACCAATATCGTGACCTTTCAAATTGGCCCTATATTTTGTTTTCAGAGCTGTCATGGATGAAAAGCCAGCTTCACACAGATACTGTATGTGGTGCTGAATGGTATCAACACCTTAACTGCTGCACCATGAGATACTTGGTGGGCCATGAGATGAGATACTTGGTACTCAGCACCACACTCTGAAACTAGCTCTCCAGGTGGTATCAGATGAGATTTCAAAGAGTTCTTCCAAGAGTTTGGATGGAGATGTGTCAGGAAGCTTTGTCTCAATGTTGTCTGTAACTTGGTGATCCTTTTCTGTGTTTTATTAAATAATGATTTTCAGATTTTGAGAAATGGTATTTTCATGGAGAACAGTGCAGCTGCAACAGATAGCACTTTAGTGATAATTTTCTGGAATCCAAAAAAAAAAAAAAAAGATTAAATAAATCTCAAGGCCCCCCCTGTCATGCCTCTGCGCCCCCCACTTTGAGAAACACTGCCCTAAACGAAGGAGAAGATGCGGACGATTATGGGGAGCCAGACAGAGGGCAACATGATTGGCCACCGGTAGGGGATGAGGGATTCCTACAGGAGCCAGACAGAGGAGAAGATTATGAATTGGAACATAATGATTTCTCCTCTGTGGACTTGGATGGTGTACCAAAAGGACCGGAGGGAACCGTGCTTAGCACAAGCCCGGAAGGAGATTCTCGGCCACAACGAGTGATTAGAAAACCTCGAAGGTATACATAGGAAAAAAGTGAGAAAAAACTAATGATAATAGGATCAAAAGTGGTCCATGGAGAGAGCGTGTATATATTTTAGATTTTTTGATTTTGAGCTCTCTCCTTTCTTAGAAATGTTTAAGTCCAATGCGATGCAATAATCTTTTCTTTCAGAGTTAGCCGCACAATATAGACATGTTTGGTTAAAGAACACATAAGTATAGCAGACTAAAAAAAAAAGCTGATAACTGGTCCGATGTTCTTTTTGTATAAAGAAACGGACCTAGACGGATGTCAAACTTCAAATAACTGATAATTGTGTCAACTTCAACTAACTGATAATTGTTAATTGTGTGAGTGAACTAACAAAGCGGTTGAAAGCATTGGTACTAACAAACATGAACTGTGCTTTAGAGATTCTCTAAATATTTGGTTTTCATGTGATTTGGCTAAACAGTTAAAAGGTTAAGGTATTTGTACAAATGTACGAACAGTTTGATTGAGAAAATACTAACAAGAATATTGGGGATATAGAATCCCCAAACCGGGGAACTGTAGTGGATTTTCCCAAGCTCAAAATGTATAAATGTACAGGTCTACCGTCCGCTACAAGTCGTTGCTAAACATGGTAACAGTGCATCACATGTTTCTGATTCAAACTGTGTCTCCACCCCCCCTGGAGAGGAGGGGTGAAGAGGACACAGTTTGGATTAGCACAGAGTTGTAAAAGGGCGATACTCTGCCCTTTTTCCCTGTCTCTCTGCAACCTTAAACACATAGTCTAGGCCTGGGGACAGAGTAATTTAAAAATAGATTCTAAATAGATATGGAACTTAGCATACAGGAGGGAGTTGTTGGTTTATAGCCGGCTATAGTGAAACATTCTCAATAGAACAATAGGTTAACAGGAGGTAACGCGTTATTGTAATCTGATTACTTTCCCCCGAAAATAGTAATCTAACGCGTTAATCTTTAAAAGCCAGTAATCTGATTGCAGTTACTTGTCCAAGTGGCTGTGCATTACTATTTCGTTACTATCTCATCATAAATTCATAATGCAGGCGGAATGCAGTATTTTATTTCGTTTTCGACAGTCAAAAATACATTTTGAGCTGTTTTTCTTTTGGGAGTGACGTAGTGTGGCAGTGAAAGGGTTACACAAGAATGTGTCCCGCGGGCCGCGGCGTGACTGGACACTCTGTCTGTGAGTGACTCTGCTTTGGTACAATCACATTCCCCATCCACAGTCTGCGAATCAGAGGCAGAGTAGGGCGGGTCTTCACAGCACGTCATGTGACATATGCGCCAATCGTGTGACAGCAGGGCTCCGTCGTCGGAGAATCCACCCCAAAACGCTTGGCAAAATTAAAAGTGAGTTTCTGTTCAGACTTCCATCCCAAAACGCTCGTCAGTCACTACTTCACGTTCATATGCGGAGGAAACAAAATACTGTCTACCGCTAAAAACAGCACATCCAATTGCATTGAAAGCATCTGGAATCACAACACTAGCCGACGCTTCGACTAGTAGGTACAGGAGGACTCGGAGGCCAGCCAAACAGCAAAAGAGAGAGATTGTTTCTTTCCCTTTTGATTAATGTATATTTGATGGTGGCAGAGCAAAAGCTCTTATTTGCCAGATTTACAGTTAATTTACATGTTAAAGAGAGACTGATTGTATGTTTATAGAGAGACATTTATAAAAACAATTTAATAGTTACAGTTGATATAATTGAATAGTTCAGCCTGCATTTGTTAGATGTGAATGGATACACTGGTTTTGTAAAACCACTGGCTGGCTGCTCTAATGCTGTGAGCATCATAGACTGTTGCTTTACCATACTTGATGGTACAGAAGCTGAAGCACTAGTTTAACAATTTACGTTATGTGCAGAGAAACAAGTTAAAAACAATTTATGCACTTTCAATAAAGCGTTTAAAAAAACGGTTGGGGGAACGACGACGACTTCGTAACCTAGTTACTTTCAAAGTAACTACGTTACTCTGATAATCAAGTAATCAGTAAAGTAACTTGGATTACTTTTTAAAGGAGTAATCAATAATCGGATTACTTTTACAAGTAATCTGTGGCATCACTGATTGTGGGGGATGCAAACACCTCAACAGAAGGTGACCAGGTGGTTCACAACTGGTATCTCAACACTTGAAACATAGGATATTAGTTACTCTTATGCTAGAAATGTAGGTTAATTGTAAGACATTGGATCTGGAAAACTGGACAAGAGCTAAACAGTTGAAGCTTTTATATTTTACTAAGAAATATGGAAGCGTCTTTGTTCCTTTCTAAGCAAGCAAAAAGGATAAATACTTAGTGATATGGTTCAGAAAATGACACACATTTACCCTCAAGTATAGTCTTGTTAATAATCTTAAACTATAAATAAAACATTTGTTTAGACACATTACTTCCTAGCGGGCAAACTAACTTCAAAAATATGTAGTCTAACTATGGATATGAGCAAAAACTGAAGAATCCTCTGCTTTTAATTGTAGTGAATTTAGTCTGAAACCCACAGTCGATGGCACAGTATCGTAGCATGTTGGGTTTCATTGCACCGTTTTTCATTCAAATCTTTTGTTATTAACGTTTGGACTCCAATAAAAGCGGATCCTTACAATAACTTCCTCTCTGTCTCCTCTTTTCACCCGCCGTCTCTCTGTCGTCGAATAAAACCATTTCCTGGTTTTTTGAAAGTACAAGGGAATTAGGACAGACAATTCACAACGCAGAGAACATTCAAGCTGGTTCTGATCTCATCAGAACAGAATTATAGACCCCTTGTGTACTTCACATGTCTCCTCATGGTTGGAAAGTTTTCCTCCTTGAGAGCAGAGTAGAACTCTAGCAGTGATGCTGACTTAAAGTGCTCTTTCAGTAGTGAATCAGACTGCAGGTCAATGAGTTCAAGCTGAACAACTATCAACACTGCAAGTAAAGGGAGAGGAAACCAGCTGCATTTCATCCTCAACCTTTTGAAATCTTGAAAACGCCTTGAAAATTCATCATGCAGTGCTCCCAACATGGATGAGTACCTGTGCCGGTGATCAGCTGATGGTTTGACTTCCTTCAGGATTTTCATGTGTTTGAGATTGTTGCTGTCTAGTTGCCTTGAAATTAATTGCAACTTTGTCATGAAGGCTTTCACATGGCTATGCATTTCATGAGCAAAAATGCCCTTGCCCTGCAGTTGTGTGTTCAGTAGGGATGGGTACCGTTCACATTTGAACCGATACGGTACCGGTACCTGTGAATCGATACCGGTTCGGCTTGCCCCGACTGCTTTGTTGTTGAATCAAGTCAAATCCTAGGTAAGCGTATATTGTGCGTGTGAACGTTGACATGAAAAGAAAAAAGTAAAAAAAAAAGAAAAAGATTAAAGAAAAAATATTAAAAAAAAAAAATTATTATCATGTAATCTTTCGCGGGCCGGTCAGAATCATCCCGCGGGCCGGATACGGCCCGTGGGCCATACAATGCCCAGGTCTGATCTATACTGTACTGTTCTACGACTACAGCAGATACAGTAATATAGGAAGAGGGTAATATAGAAAGAGGGCAATAACAGGAAGAGAACACTCTTCTGGTGAGGAAGTAGTTATTATGATTAATGATATATATATACACAAGTAGGATCAGATATTGGTAAGTCACTTTTTGCAGACGATGGAGCCATTTGGAAAAGGAGTAGAAATGTAAATTATATTGTAGGTAAGATTCAGGAAGCCATTACGGAAATTGAAAGATGGTCTCTGACATGGGGGTTTAGATTGTCGTGGAAAAAACTGAAACTTTATTTTTTACGAGGAGAAGGATAGGTGAGGAGGTTAGGTTAAAACTTTATGGACAAGAATTAAAGAAAGTGAAGACTTTTACATTTCTGGGAATATGGTTGGATCAGAGAGTCACATGGAGTATTCATATTGATAAAGTAGTAGATAAATGTAAAAAGGTTTTAAATGTTATGAGGTGTTTGGCAGGCTCCATGTGGGGGGCTGACAAAGCTGCTTTGAGGAATGTATACACAGCCTTAATTAGATCAGGTATAGAATATGGACTAATAGTGGATGGTTCAGCTGCATACTCTTCTCTACAAAAATTTGATAGAGTCCAGGCACAAGCACTAAGGATTTGTTGTGGGGCAGTCAGATCTACACCAGTGTCTGCACTTCAGGTAGAGGTTGGAGAAATACCTATTTCTTTGAGGAGAAAACGTTAGGTTATGACTATAACCAAGTTCTGTTAATTAGGGGTGACGCTTGGCATCACTCTGCACTCTCTTGCGTACGTGCACGCGCACTGAATAAATTCCAGAAATGTACCTTTAATACCAGTATTAGTCTGACCACACCCCTCATCAGCTTACCTTCATAAGCAGGTGTGTGGTCACCTGCTCTCCTCCTTCCCAAGCTTTCACCACAAGGTGAGGTCAAGGGCTGCAGCGGCCGTCGGATGCCAAGCGTCACCCCTAATTAACAGAACTTGGTTATAGTCATAACCTAACGTTCTGTCTCATTAGGGGCTCTGCTTGGCATCACTCTGCACAAAGGGAGGCCAAGCGGAGCCACTGGCCGACAAATACACCCCGCTGAAGGCCCCCCACAACCAACAGAACAGGGAGGGCCGAGCCCCCCCGACCCCCCCTAATGGAGGGCACCCTCCCTATTAGAGGTTTACCGAGAGGGCGACGGACCCGACCGCGCGAAGAGGCACTCAAGCAACTCAACGCACAGGGTGAGCAGACCGTGGCTTGACCCCACGACTACACCCACGCACAACCCGCATGCCACCCGGGAACGAACGGAGGGAAACAACCTCGTCACTGCCCCCAGAATCACGGGATCAAGGGCAAACCCAACCCCGTGGCAAGGCCATAGCAGCGGAGCGCGAAGGAAGACCCAGACCCACCAAAAGGACTGGACTCCCTGGAATGGGGGCCCGGAGAAGTCCATGATGCCAGCATCAAGACCCCACCAGGCGGGCACCTAGTGACCCCGCCCCCCACATCGCCAGCGTATTCGGACAAAGGCCCCTCAGCCGAGCGGGCCCTGTCCTCCCCAACAGTACACCGCCTGGCACACTGGCCCCGCAACAGGCAGACAGCATGGCCGTAACACACAAGAGTTAACCAACGAAAGCAGGCAGTGCACCGGGAAAAAAGACCAGGCAACAGGCTGTTAACCCTAGCCTGGAGACTGCGGACGAGACAGGCGCCAGAAAGGACAGCTGAACACAGCCGCCCCGGCGGAAGGGGCGTATGCTGGCGTTGTCGCATAACCAAGCCTCCACAGAGAAGGCTGACACGATCGGCAGACGTCATGAACGTGCAGGGGCACCCTCAACCGGTGAACCCGGGAGTTGACACCGCAGCAACACACCAGAGAACCAACCACCCTATGCAATGGTTGGTCCCATAACCCCTCAGGAAAGAAACCCCAAAACACACCTGCGGCACTGCCGCAGCCCGTGTTCCGGTTTCCAACAGGGTTATCCCGGGCCTACGGGTCAACGAAACATTACCCCGGACCGGGCCCGGTGATACGGGGAGCACAGGGTCCCCCGAGGAGGCTAAAACCACCCCAACAGGCCCCTCTTCGCCAAGCGCAAGAGAAGAGCGTAAAAATGGAAGACCAGCCCCAGCACCCCGCACTCGGTAGTCCCGGGAGGTCACCCAACCAAGTACCAACCAAGACCAACCTGCATGGCGGCCGAGATCCGACGAGATCGGGCGCGTACAGGTCGGCACGGCCGTAAGCCATTACGACAGTGTAGAATACAATGTACCCAACAAGGGTTCCATAACGCTCAACCCTGTGACACCCGGACCGACCTAGCATATTTTCCCCCTGAAAAAAGACCAAGTCCCTCAGGGTACCAGAACAGCAGATCTGCATCCCCGGCGGACAACGGGTGTAACTGATCTGGACCAGCGCGACCAGAACCAGTCCCGTGCCCTAACTACGCCGACCTGCCAAACCCAGGAGAAGGGGCAGATATGCGTGTTGATCCTAAAACATAAAAAGAAGGTGCCACCCAGACGTTTCGGTATGAACCGCGCCCGGCGGCCCACCCCCAGGGCGTGAGACCCTTCCCCATATGTCCAGATCCATTCCGTTATCATCCCCTGACATGAACGGGAACCCATCGACAACCACACAGGGTGTCGGAAGAGGAAAAAAAACCCATCCCAATTGCTTCATAAAAACGCTGTTTTAACCCCAAGCAATCAAGGCGCGCCAGTCAGCCAATGTCCAACAGAACATCCTGAGCTAGCACTACGTGTGCGTTTTGACATACCCACATCAACAATAGGCTGTTTAGACCATCTTATTGAATCCCCAAGACGCCCAGGGGAACGACAAGAGGGGCGAGATGCAATCAACTCCATGAATGAACGAATGAAAACTTTACCCAACAGTTTGCAGAAAGGGTACAACCCAGTACGGCGCAATACACACAATTAGGTAAGGGGAGGCAGACCTGAGAAAGACGTTAGTCTTGTTCCCATCAGGGACCCTCATTTCCAATCCATATAGACACATCCAACTCTTTATAATAATAAAGAAAAAGCATCACCCGTATGAACCAACTGCACAGCTGGGAGTAAAAAACCCGTTTTCACATGATTTTAATCCAGTCACTCTTTTTAATCAGAGTGTAAGACCAGACCCTCCCAGAAACACCTTCCCACATGAGTTTATAGTCATGAAAAAGATATGCCAACTGTGAGTCACGTGACCAACCGACTCAAGTTCACACATAAATCGGGCGCAGCAGAACTGTGAGCCCTACGCCCTAACTCGACACCTTTAAGACACCTCAACTCATGGAAGGCGTCGCCATAGCAACACCGCTACAACGGGCGGGGAAACCTGCCGGCTCCTGTCTTGTAATAGGAGTCGGCAGAATAACCCTCCCCCCCCCCCCCCCCCCTGCCAAGACGTCCCACAGGCTTGGCCCTGACTGGCTCAGCAGAAGAGATCAAAAATCCCCTAAACCAATCAAGTGGGAAAGGAGGGGTTTATTCGACACCCCCTCACGAAAACACACTTCATACCCTACACACAGAAAACAACCGTAGCCATTTTGAAAACCTCCGGTAGAATGCAATGCATAGCATAAGCTAACACAATGCCCGCTACCCACAAAAATGTGAACAGGATTTTACAACAAAACACAAGTCGCCTGTGTGTGAATCCTACACCCGTTGACTATGTCATACATAGCAAAAAACGCTGACCGAGAGTAACGGCTAGGCCGTGGAATGTGTGTGTACGAGCATTACTGCAACTAAACAACACAGCATTGTGAGACACATACTTAGTTCAAGCAATGTAATAACACCAGTTTCTACCTGCATGTGGAGCATCAAGCCAATAGAACCTATTACTGAGTGTATGTTGCAGACCTTGCTTAACCTCGTAACACAACACGACTCATCTCACAACGTAAAAGTGCAGATTCATATATACACAACCCCACCATATGAATTGTTGAAGGAACACACAGTTTGTTCGGCCAAAACACAGTCCCCCTTATATCGGGGAACTTTTTTATTTATAACGTGTTCTAAGGCACAAAATCATAGAGGGGCCGGGGAGGGTGTAAAAGAGAGGGGATACAGAGGGGAAAAGTCACTCAGCGGCGTCTGCCACCTCGCGCCGCTCGAGTCTTGCCACCCCGAGGAGCCCCGGAGGGACAGTAGGTTACTGTCTGCTGGACACGACGTTCCCTACCGTCTCCTCCGGTCGTGGATGGGCCGGCGGTGGCAGAAGCGCCGTTTCGTCCCCTGGCCCTCTTGGAAGGGCCAGCAGCGACGGCGGAGGCAGTGGTAGCGGCGACGGAGACAGCTCGACGTCGCGGAAGCCTTCTGACTCCACCGGCAAAGACAGGAGGCGGAAAATGGGGTTGGAGAATGGACCTCTCCTCTGCCATCTCTCTGCATGTTGAGGTCATCAACCGCAGGGCCTTCCCGAACAGGCCAGCGTCGGAGAGGGCGGCCGTCAGAAGAGGAGCTCTCTTCTTCTCTGGCACACGGGCCTGCTCCAGCCAAAGATGACGCTGGCCCCGGGTGGCCAGGGCGCGCACTTTCCCCATGGCTATGGCCAGCACCTGGGAAAGGTGCAGGACAGCTCCCGCAGCCTGGGTGATCTGATCGCATTTCACCTCGTTCAGATCCGTGCCGCCCGTCATGATCCCCGATACAAATCTAGCCAGGTGGGCGATGTTAGACGCCGCAGCCAGCGATTGTGTACCAGCGATGAATGACTGGTCACCCCAATAAGCCAATCGCCTAGCCGATTTCCCCTGGAGGACCGGCTTGCATAGGGGTTCCCACACCATATCCGGACAGAGGAGAGCGGCCATCGGACTGTCAAGCCGAGGCACGCCCTCCCCCATACCTTTGACTAACCCCGACACCCGCGTAACTGGTACGACGAACATAGGCCCCCATTGAGGGGAAAAATGGGTAGACAACGTCCACCCCTCTCACTGGGAGACGCTGCCAGGGATGACCTATGAGATCATCAGGGACAGGTGCAGGCAATGGCAGCGGCAGCGGCACGCCGTTTGCGGCGGCGGCTACCGCCATGAGCTCGGGAAACAAAGCCTGCAGTTCCCCCTGCGGACCTTCCTCCACCGACCCCGCATCCCTCACATGCAGCAGGCTGCGACTGGTTAAGGAGCCACAGTCTGATGTGGCCGACAGTAGGGTATCCTGCTGATGAGGCCAAGGTGGTTCCTCGACATCCTCGAACAGGGAGCCCCATGGAGCCATTTCCCCCCCCTCCGGGGTCTCCTGAGGAGGGATACTCTCCTCCACGGGGCCATCATACAAAAATCCGTCCGCCTCTTCCATGAAGTCCTCAGTTTCCTTCGGAAATCCAGAGCCGGACGAATCTTCGCTGGTCTCCAGCAGTTCCCCAAACCCAGGCCGTTCGCGTCTGCACGCTACCATCTTGCGACGTGAATGGGCAGACGCGAAAAGTTTACGTCGCAAATCCTCTGGCTCCAAGACAACCCCCCGTTCACCAACAGGCGATTACCCGGAACCAGAGTCGAGATCAGGCCATCGCCGGAGCGACGGCACCGACTCCTCGGCTCTTCGGAGAGGCAAACTATCCATCGGCTGCCTCCTGGGCTGGGTCGGCAACCACGAAAGTGGCAACAGCCCAGCACCAAGGCGCACGACGGAGGCGGGAATGGAGGACCGCTGGTGAAGAGTAGGTCTAGCGGGTCTACTCTCCGCGGAATACATTATGACCCAAACTTTTTCTTTACAACAGATGTGAGAGAAGAAAAAATTAAGCACAATGTAAACTCGTCACAACTCTTTTCAACTAACAACACGTCAAGTGGGGTACTACCAGGCACTTCCTTGTGGTGAAAGCGAGAAGGAGGAGAGCAGGTGACCACACACCTGCTTATGAAGGTAAGCTGATGAGGGGTGTGGTCAGACTAATACTGGTATTAAAGGTACATTTGTGGAATTTATTCAGTGCGCGTGCACGTACGCGAGAGAGTGCAGAGTGATGCCAAGCAGAGCCCCTAATGAGACAGAACAGTTCATTGTTAATTACTGGGCAAATCTACAGGGCCATGAAAATACTCACCCTACCAAACAAGCTGTAAAATTATGTTGGGAAAGTAATACAATTAAAAAAGAAAGTTTTTGTGTTTATGTAAAAATTATGTAAGGAATTCAAAGTTAAAGATTGGAATATTAGTCCAACTGTGTTAATATGAGCTGTTCCACCATGGTTACTACCTCCACCTGTAATATGTATCCTTATTGAAACGGTTACATTCAAAGAAAAATTAAATTAATGTGCAGGCTTATGTGAACACTGTTTTAAATGAACAATATGGGCAGTTTATTAAAATATTTACTGATCCAGACAATGGTAAAACGAGTTGTGCATTTTATGTTCCTGAGTTAAAGGTCAAGGTGAAAAAGCGAAGGAGTGATCACATTTCAGTGTACACAGTGGAGATGATGGCTATTTCACTAGCACTTCAGTGGCTCTTTTAGCTCTTTTAGTAACAGATTGCTGATGCCTCAATGCTCTACTGAGCGACTGAGAAGGTCCTTTGTACCTGCTGCGGTAAAAAAAAAGACTGTGTCTTCCATGTTTGTGTATGTGTATTCGCTCTGGTAACAAATCATGTTTCCCCTCGGGGATTAAGAAGTAAAACCATACCATACATACCATAGAGGAAGTACAGCCAATGCGAGTGGTCATCTGCTCTGACACCAGCTGAGAGTATACATACTTTATCTTCGGTTTGTCGTCAGGATATTCTTTATGAAATATTGCACAACATTGTATAGGTTAGTACATTTGGGAATTGTTGTTCAATTTGTGTGGATTCCAGCGCATGTGGGTATTAGAGGTAATGAGGTAGTGGATCAATTGGCAAAAAACTGATTGAAAGCAAATCAGATTGCGTTAATAGTACCTATCAGTAGAGCAGAAGTAAAATAATTTTCAAGCAACAATGGCAAAAGTTATGGGATAGTAACACAAGTGGCGATTTTACCACTGGGGCACCAGGGGCACATGCCCCCCCTGAAATCTCAGGTGCCCCTGAGGTGCCACCCCAGACATTTTCTTTTCTTTTATATTTTTTTATAAAGAAATCTAACCCTAACTAACCTTACTGTTAGCTGATGCAAATTTAAACCAGTCCGTAGCACTCTGTTACTGTGTTACAGTAGTTACACAGGGGACTATAATTTGCCGGCGCGGAAGGAATAAAGGATACATAACCTCTCAAGTTCAATGTGGGTTCTTCTGAACCGGTCACAGCTGATGTCGAAATGATTGACAACCATTGTAGGTGTAGCCAAGGAGCGCATTTTGACTGCTTCAAGAAGCAACCCTTGACAACTCCAGTGCTGATTGCAATTTGGAAGTGCAATGATGACAGACTGAGAAGCTGGGTGCACTGCAGATTCAGTCAGAACAACTTCAAGAAGACAAACTTACCTCACTGCTTTCATGTTCAACCCAGATTCGGCTCAAACAAGGGACTAAACACGTTTCGCAATTATGCCACATCAATGTGGAACGCCCTACCCACAGCCGTAAAAAAAATGTAATCCCACCTTCAAAACCGCTCTCAAAGAAAGACAAAGAGCTGTGAAGCGGAGCATAGAGGCAGCGGGGCGAGGCGGTGGTTTCTCCCCGGCTCGGCGGTGGTTTCTCCCCGGCTCCGTGCGCCGCTGACTCGGTCCAGCTCCAGCGGCTCCGAGGCGGCTCGTTCTTATTAATCCCCCATTGTTCAGGTCGACATGGTCGCACAAACACCCGTTGGAGGAGTAGTGGGGGAGAAATGAATGAATGAATGAATGAATGAAAACTTTATTTAACAGATTGCAGAATGGCAACTGCACCTCCTCATCCATCACGCTCAACATAGGGGCCCCCCAGGGCTGTGTTCTGAGCCCCCTCCTCTACTCCCTGTACACACATGACTGCGTGGCACAGCGGAACAACAACACAATAATCAAATTTGCTGATGACACAGTAGTGGTGGGCCTGATCTCTGCCAACGACGAGAGGGCCTACCTGGAAGAGGTAGAAAATCTGTCACAGTGGTGTCAGGAGAACTGCCTCTCCCTGAACGTCAGCAAAACAAAAGAGATGATTGTGGACTTCAGGAGGTCGGGGGTCAAGGACTACAGCCCCCTCAGCATCGACGGGGCACCGGTTGAGAGAGTGAACAGTTTCAAGTACCTCGGAGCCCACATATCCGAGGACTTGACATGGACCACACACATTGAGTGTTGTGAAGAAGGCACGACAATGCCTCTACTTCCTCAGGCGCCTAAGGAAGTTCCAAGTCAGTCAGAAGATCCTTAGGAACTTCTACTCATGTACAATAGAGAGCATCCTGACTGGCAACATCACCTCCTGGTTTGGGAATAGCACTGCACAAGACCGTAGCAGACTACAAAGAGTGACACGTTCAGCCAAACGCACAATTGGAGGGGGGCTTCCCACCCGCCAGAACATTTACAACAAGCGGTGCAGGGGGAAGGCTAAGAGAATCATCAAGGACTCCAGCCACCCGAACAACTGCCTCTTTGAACTGCTGCGGTCAGGCAAGCGATACCGGAGTCTTAAGGCGAGCACAGAAAGACTCAGAAGAAGCTTCTATCCCCAGGCCATCAGGCTGCTCAACGAACAATAAACACTATGCAACAACCATCAAATGCACACAGCACACACATCCACACGCACACACTCACTTTAAACAAACAACTCAATGCTTGTATAAAAGTATTCTGTACTTCTGTATGACAACTATTAAAGAAACTTGAAGTTGGGTACAATACAGTACAGCGCAATACACACAATTGTTAAGGGGATGCAGACCAGATAAAGACGTTTGTCTTGTTTACATCAGGGTCCCCCATTTTCAATTCATATCGACATTTATGACATACTCAACATAGGAGTAGTGGGGGAGAAGAAGAGGAATATTTTTAAATAGCAAGAATTATCGACTGGCGACTCTGTGCTCGTCAGACATGTTAATGTCATGTATGTTGAGTATGTCATAAATGTCGATATGAATTGAAAATGGGGGACCCTGATGTAAACCAGACAAACGTCTTTCTCTGGTCTGCATCCCCTTAACAATTGTGTGTATTGCGCCGTACTGTATTGTACCCAACTTCAAGTTTCTTTAATAGTTGTCATACAGAAGTACAGAATACTTTTATACAAGCATTGAGTTGTTTGTTAAATAAAGTTTTCATTCATTCATTTCTCCCCCACTACTCCTCCAACGGGTGTTTGTGCGACCATGTCGACCTGAACAATGGGGGATTAATAAGAACGAGCCGCCTCTGAGCCGCTGGAGCTGGACCGAGTCAGCGGTGCACGGAGCCGGGGTGAAACCACCGCCGAGCCGGGGAGAAACCACTGCCTCGCCCCGCTGCCTCTATGCTCCGCTTCACAGCGCGGCAGTGGGCGATAAGGGGGGCGTGCTAGCGCGCGGTCACGTGGGCTTAGTGGCCAATCAGAGGAACCCGGAAACTGAGCGCCGTTGTAGAAGGCATAGAGGCGGCCAGGCCAGTGTTTCTAGTTGCACCAGCGCAATAGTTAGATAACCTAGGTGGGGAACAACCAGGAGATCACTGCAACTCACACAAGTTGGAGAACTATCTCTCTCTCTCTCTCTCTCTTGCTCTCACACACACACAAAGGGAGCCGCATGCAGTTACAAAAAACTGCTAATTATTGACACATGCTAGTCTGTAATAATCCCCACCAGAAAAATCTACTTTGCATTTGATATATTGCAAATATATGCCATCACACACACTGGCATTTAAAGGGTTAGAATTATCAAATGAATATGTGGTGTTATGATCAGGGCTGAAGTTGAATAAAATATTGTATTTATCAATTACAAAAAAACTGAAAATCCATAAAAATCTGTGTTGTTGCTAATCATACATATGCTAGCCTGTTTTTTAACAATAATTTGCGATGCCATCACAAACACTGGCATGTAAAGGGTACAAATAAAAAAAAATCCTGCACCAGAATGCAGGAAATTAAGTCTTTGTAACAAGAAAAATCCTGGTGGGGGACCCCCAGACCCCCTACTTAAAAAGTGGCCTGACTGGGGCTATATTTTGCACTATATTTCCTGGCCTGAATGATTTCCCCAGTCCGGCCCTGGTTAAAAGCCTCCAATGCTTATTAGTGTGTGTGCATTTGAACGGTTGCATGTTTCAACCATACATTTCCATTTATAAAAAAAAAAAAAAACACAGCCGCCCCGGCGGAAGGGGCGTATGCTGGCGTTGTTGCATGACCAAGCCTCCATTTAAAACCCCCACCCAGAGGGGTTGAGGCAGAGAAGGCTGACACGATTGGCAGACGTCATGAACGTGCAGGGGCACCCTCAACCGGTGAACCCGGGAGTTGACACTGCTCCAACACACCAGGGAATCAACCACCTTGGTGTTACCCAATGCGGTGGTTGTTCCTATAACCCCTCAAGAAAAAACTCCAAAACACAGCTGCGGGTATACACCGGCTATACCACAGTACAAGTGTTTCAGTTTTCAAAAAAGGGTTAACCCAGGCCTACGGGTCGACGAAACATTACTCCGGACCGGGCCTGGCGATACGGGAAGCACAGGGTCACCAGAGGAGGTCAAAGACCACCCCAACAGGCCCCTCTTCGCCATGCATGAGAGAGGAGCGAAAAAGAATGGAGAACCTGCCCCTAAGCACACCGTACTTGGTATTCCCAGGCGGTCTCCCAACCAAGTACTAACCAGGTCCAACCTGTGTAGCGGCCGAGATCTGACGAGATCGAGCGTGTACAGGTTGGCATGGCCGTAAGCCATTACGACAGTGCTGAGTAAAAAACGTACCCAACCAGGGTCTCCATAGTTCTTAACCCTGTGACACCCGGACCAACCTGGCATTTTTTCCCCCTGAAAAAAGCCCAAGTCCCTCAGAGTACCAGAACAGCAGATCTGCATCCCCGGCGGACAACGGGTTCAACTGATCCGGACCAGCGTGACCAGAACCAGTCCCGTGCCCTAACCACGCCGACATGCCTACTCCAGGAGAAAGGGCAGATATGCGTGTTGATCTTAACATGAAAAGAAGGCGCCACCCAGACGTTCGGGCGAACCGCGCCCGGTGGCCCACCCCCAGGGCGTGAGACCCCTCTACATATGTTCAGATCCATTCCGTCATCATCCCCCAGACATGAACGAGAATCCGTCGACAACCAACCCAGGTCGTGGGATGTGGTCGTCGGAAGAGGAAAACCCTCCATCCCAGTTGCTTTATAAAAACGCCGTTTTAACCTCAAGCAACCAAGGCGTGCCAGTCAGTCGCCTGTTTACAGCGAGCTAGCACTATACGTGCGTCGGGACACACCCACATCAATGAACAGGCTATTTAGACCTGTCATTGAATCCCCAAGGCGCCCAGGGGAACGACAAGAGGGGTGTGACACTTCCTAACTCCAACTCTTTTTTAATAGAAAAGAAGGAAGCACCAACAGTATGTATCCCAGTCTACACAGCCGGGGGTAAATTTTTTTCACATTTTTACATCCCACCACCCTCCCATAGGAAGGAGACGGGAATCCCCAGAGAGACTTCCCACGCGAGCTGTACAGATTGAAAAGAATATATTGCACCTTGAGCCATGTAAAAAATTGGTTTTAGGGCTCTCCGGGGAAGAGGCACTGAACCCATACACACTCAATAATCGAATTGAATCGAATACATACACAATAGAATAGGACACCTTCTAGAGGGTCCACTCACCTTGACAATCTGAGGAGGAGGCTCTGTACTCTGAAGGAGGCTCCCTCACATGGAAGGAGGAGTCCGAACTCACAGAAGGCCCGAATAGGCGCTTGGTGAGGAGGAGCCCTGACCACCCCCCGAAAACAGATCCATCACATGGACCTGAACAGCACACGGAAGTCCTACCAACAGAGACGCGCACGGTGACGTACTCTATGGCGGGGGAATTTCTGTGGTGCACACGCCCAATATCCCAGGCCGTGGGACCAGGAAACTCCCCCCCCCCCCCCCCCCCCCCCCCACCCCGTAACGTGCCGAACCGCAACGTGACAGGAACCTTGAAGGACAGGGGGTGTACCCCTGACCAACAGAAAAAAGGGGGAGAGGAAAGGTTACCAGTTCACCCCTTTACGACCCCACACCCATGATAGGATGTAATGACAAAAAGAGAGTATGACACAGTCATAGTCAGCTCCATGAAGCGTCTGACAGCTTCACACAGCGCATGAGCTAACCTGCTATCTGATTTTTACTAAGGAAAAAACACAGAATAGAGAGGGCTCTCTAAGAGCCCCGGTCCAAACTTACACATGTGCTTCTGTGGCCAGTCCAACCCAGTTGTAGGTCACATGACACACACAACCCATCATCACCTACAAAAAATGGCAAAAACACTCTACAGAGGAACGCCGTTTTTCATAATGAGAGAATACATAATTCTCGATTAGTATCGGCCACAGGCCTTGCTAAGCACACACGAAAGCGACCAAACAATCTTTTCTTTTAGGAAAATAAAGTTTCTCCAGCAGTCTTAGCACAACCTCAGCAATCAAGCTAAGGGTTACATCGCATCCCTACCACACAAAGACACAATGTAGTGCAACAACATGTCTGATAGGAGGATGAACAAGTCCCCAGGGAACCGGGGGGAAACACAATCCTCCTACTTTACCCTTAATACGGCCAGTTAAAACAGGAAAACCTGTTAATATGTGAACACACTGTTCATTGTCATTACAGGCTGAGAAAAGAATATTCTTTACTCATTTGTCACTAAGCATAGCTTCATAGGTTAGTTAACCCTTAGTTGTGAGTACACGGTACATATAAACACACATGATGTTTCTCACACAACAACCAGATCATTTTCACATCCGATTTGCACGGAGAAGCTAATTACCAGTGACAAGACAATTCACACATAACTCGCGTCGTATCCTAAAAGTATTGCAGCAACACACGTTTTTGGAAAACATCGTTATTTACAAAACATCTAGAAGGTAAAGCCAGAAGACGTGTATAAGGTCTGGCCAAACCTTGTCCTACCCGGAGCGTAGATCAACGAAGTGCAGTCTCAAGGCCCCGTAGAAAACACAGCCGTCCTGCGTTGTTCGATCCGGGCAGCGTCGCCGCTCCAACCCGTCGCTACGGACCCCTTTGTTGACGCAGGCTTTGCCGTCCTGGCCCAGGGCAGGTTCGACGAACATCCTCTGTCAAAGATGACGTCGTAGTCAAGAGTGTTTAAAACATGTTATAATCAAAGCACGTTCAACAGAGTAGCATTAAGCTAACGGCCGCTCCAACCGTCGGTCGCTACTGCTCCTGCCCGCGAGACGCTGAGCGAACGGCGCACGCGACCAGAGGGGAGCTCGCGGCGGCGCGCGAGGAGCCGGAGCTACCCCGCGCTGGGCCTTGGCCGATAGCAGCAAGCTAACGTTTCCTAGTGATCACAGCAGGCTAGCGCCGCAGCTAACAGCTGACTGGCTAACAGTAGGCCCAACATATGTAGGCCACGCAGTGATCACAGCAGGCTAACGCCGCAGCTAACAGCTGACTGGCTAACCGTAAGCTAAGCAGCTATCACCTGAACTTGTACACAATGATATAACACTCACCCAGACAGGCCGCCGTTCTGAAACCCTCCTCACTTTTTAAGAGAAAAGAGAAACAAGATGTCAACACAGCTTTACAACGGTGATTTTACCAACACCCGATGGAGCCAGCACAATACCCAAACTGGCCTGTGTAGCTGACTTGAACATAGATCGTCCGCTATCGAACATCTATGCCCATATCTCCTCGTGAAGGAATACTCTCATTTGGATATGAAAGAAGGGGCTACACGGTGACAGAAGAGATATCCACTCGTCCAGAAAACACAGGGATCACCAGTGTTAATGGTCGCGGCCCACTAGTTAAAACTATAATGGGCTTCAGACCAAGGTCTTCTGTCGCCTAAGAGGCTGAACAAAGGACCCTAGCCTGGGGCCGGTTTTCATAAACATTGTCAATTAGCCCCCATAGCACTAACAGACAAGTGGAGCCTGCCAGCAAACAGTACTCACCCAACCTGAAACCCACCGCTTCTCACAACAGCGGCGCGTCCTACAGTTCAGCTGTGCCCTGAAAGGTTTCACCCCAACCAACACAGCAAGGAACTGCAGTTGAGAGGCATGCAGCGGCGTGCTCCCAATACGAAAACCGGTGGAGGATTTTAGAATGATCATCATCTTCCAGACACTCCAGTACAAAGACAATATCGCCGTATTTTCTCGAAAATAGTGAGAGAGAAAATAAAGATATGATGTCAACGTATCTCCTTGTTCTTCCTTTCCTCAGAGTAAATATTTTTCTCCACGTCAAGTGGGCATATGAGCAACATGTTGCTTGTGATGAAATTTGAGAAGGAGATGAGTGTGTGGCACCACCCCTGCTTATATAGGTAAGCGGATGGGGGTGTGGCCAGATGAATGCTGGCATTAAAGGTACATTTTGAAATTTATTCAGTGTATATATGCTGAAGCGAGATATATACAATAGAGACGCAGAGCGGGAGCTAGAGTGATACAGAACAGCGTCTCGGCTGTTGTGTCTGGGCCGGGCATTGTAAAAACCCCAAAAGAAGTTCTGAGCTTCCAAGTTATCATCGGCGAACTGTATATTACACGAGAATTGTTCTTTTCCAGTGAATGACATCAGTGGTTCCGTCAGCGCTCAAGCCAAAGAATGGGCTTTTGGATGCTTTGCCTCTAATTTGTCGCTGAATATCATGGGCAATGGAGGAAGTGTGGGAAGGACGGGGCAAATCACACGCACATATTCTGGGGATGTCAGAAGCTGAAGGGGTATTGGGAGGAGATAGGGGAAGCAATGATCAGAATATTAGGATACGGGCTACCACAAACAGGACTGGTGCTTTACTTAGGAGACCTGACACACGAGGGAATACAAGGGGGGGACAAATATTTAATAAAGATAATGTTGATAGCGGCCAGAAAAGCAATAACGAGACTGTGGTACAAGGAAGACCCACCGACAATAGCAAAATGGGTAGGAATAGTGGAAGAAATACAGGATATGGAAAGGATAACACATGCTGAGGTTACAGGAAGAGAAATTTGGGGAAAGATGGGGAAAGTGTGTGAGGTTTTGCCCGCTGCTCACTACCTTTTCTCTGTTTCTTTAAGCCTATACTGTTTATTTCCCTTCTATACTGTTTATTTTCCCTTCTCACTCACTCTCTCTAGCCCCCACCCTCTCGTTCCTTACCCTTAGTGGCCACACCTGTTCGATATTCTATTATCTCTCGCACCTGTGGTGGCAGGCTAATTAGTTCCCCTGTGGGCTTTAAATACCAGAGCGCTTCCCCTCGTTTTGGCGTGGGGTCGTGTTGTATACTTGCCGAGTCATATTCTCTAAACATCCAGACTCTTTCGGGAGATCCTCTGTCTGCCTATGCTGTTCCATTCTCCGGCGTCGAGATGTTTGCTCCAGCCTTCGCCAGCTGTCGCCGTTGCCTGTGGGGGAGACTGGTCCGCGCTCCCTGTACTTCCACGGGAGGCACCCCAGCGTTCCACTGCAGACCCCCGCGCAGCTGTTCATCCTGACGCACATCCAGACCAGCGCAGACGCTCTCCAGTCCTCAGCGCGCAACGCGCATCTTCCAAGGACCGCTCGAGCTTGGCACGCTCTCCAGCCCAGCGCGCAACGCGCATCTTCCAGACCGCTCGAGCTTGGCACGCTCTCCAGACCAGCGCGCAACGCGCATCTTCCAGACCGCTCGAGCTTGGCACGCTCTCCAGACCAGCGCGCAACGCGCATCTTCCAGACCGCTCGAGCTTGGCACGCTCTCCAGCCCAGCGCGCAACGCGCATCTTCCAGACCGCTCGAGCTTGGCACGCTCTCCAGTCTCCAGCGCGCAACGCGCATCTTCCAAGGATCCTCGTGCTTGGCACACTCCTCCTCGCAGACGCACCCCGACGCGTCTCTCGGTTCCGGTGCGCACTCAAGCAGTGGCGCACCACTCTGTTCCTCGGCTCCGACAGTCGGCTACCCGGTGACGACACCTTCGCCACCGCCGCCTGTTCCAGCACCACTCTGTCCTCGGCTCGGACTGCCGGCTCCCCGGTGGCGATACCCTCGCCACCGCCATCGCCACCGCCGCCTGTTCCAGCACCACTCTGTCCTCGGCTCGGACAGCCAGCCACCCGGTGGCGAGGCCCTCGCCCCGTTGCTGTCCCCTTACCATTACGCATACGCTGGGTGAGTTTTGATTGTGATGTCACTCTCCCAGCGTATTGCCTCTGTTTTTGGTTCTCACTTAGAATAGTATTTTTGGACTTTACATCTCCCCCTGTGTGTTTGTCACACGAAGATATTATTACTTTGTTCACTTTGTTATTTGGACTGTTCTGCACCTGCTCTGTTTTTCCCCTTGTGCATTAACTATCTCCTCTGTCCTGCAGAGCGGCCCAGATGATTTCCACCAGTCCTCCCAGTTCCTCCCTGTTTCCCCAGCCCGCCTCCGCGGGCCTCAGTCCCCTCAGTCCCTAGTCCTCTTTCCCTAGTTCTCCTAGTCCCTAGTCCTCTATCCCTAGCTCTCCTAGTCCCTAGTCCTCTTTCCCTAGTTCTCCTAGTCCCTAGTCCTCTATCCCTAGCTCTCCTAGTCCCTAGTCCTCTTTCCCTAGTTCTCCTAGTCCCTAGTCCTCTATCCCTAGCTCTCCTAGTCCCTAGTCCTCTTTCCCTAGTTCTCCTAGTCCCTAGTCCTCTATCCCTAGCTCTCCTAGTCCCTAGTCCTCTTTCCCTAGCTCTCCTAGTCCCTAGTCCTCTATCCCTAGCTCTCCTAGTCCCTAGTCCTCTCTCCCTAGTTCTCCTAGTCCCTAGTCCTCTATCCCTAGCTCTCCTAGTCCCAAGTCCTCTCTCCCTAGTTCTCCTTGTCCCTTGTTTACCTAGTCTCTAGTTCCTCTGTCCCAAGGCGTTCCCTTAACCTTCCCTTAGTGTTCCCTTTTTCCTGCCCGCCTCTTAAAGGCACCCTTCCTTCCCCTCATATTATATTCCTGTATTTGTGATTCTCCCTTAAAGGGACAGTGCCCTTTTCCCTGTTTTTCCCTTTTCAATAAATATCTGTTTCTTGGCAAACCACCATACCTGTCTTGTGTTGTGCGATTGGGGTCGGTTACAAACCATAACAGTACGACCCCACCAAGTCTACGACCCCAGCCAGCACAGACTGTGTATGTTGAGTTTGCCTTTTTTTTTCTTGTCCCCTCTAGCTCCCCTGTTAGCCCTGTTAGCTTCCCTGTTAGCCCAGTTTAGCTTCCTTGTTAGTCCTGTTTAGCTCCCTTGTTAGCCTGTTACTCCCCTGTTTGGCCCAGTTTAGCTTCCCTGTTTAGCTTGTTGGTCTCCCCGGTTAGCTCCCCTGTTTGCTTCCCGTTTTGCCCTGTTTGACCCCCCTGTAGCTAGCCATGCCCTGGCGGCTAACCCAGTCCCTCAGCAGAGCCCCTGTCTGCTAGTCTTGCCCCGGCTGCTAGCACAGCCTCTATGTTTATGCAGCCCTTGCTGCTGGCATGGGCCCTGTAGCTAGCCATGCCCTGGCAGCTAACCCAGTTTCCCTCTGCATGGCCTCCACTTTTTTGTGTAGTTATTCCCACAGCTAGGACTGTCCTTCCAGCTAGCTTGTTCTCTCATGCTGGTCCAGCCCTGTCTGCCAGCCTAGCTCCGGCAGCTAGCGCAGCCTCTATGTAGATGTAGCAGTACAGCTAGCATAGGCCCTGTAGCTATCAGTGCCTTGGCAGCTACCCTTTCCCTCTGCTAGCCTAGCTCGGCAGCTAGCGCAGCCTCTATGTTGATGTAGCAGTACAGCTAGCATAGGCCCTGTAGCTATCAGTGCCCTGGCAGCTACCCTTTCCCTCTGCTAGCCTGGCTCCGGCAGCTTGCGCAGCCTCTATGTTGATGTAGCAGTACAGCTAGCATAGGCCCTGTAGCTATCAGTGCCCTGGCAGCAACCTTCCCTCTGCTAGCCCTTTCCCGGTGCTACCATGGTTACCCCTTTGCTACCCTGCTTGCCCCTCAGTTCCTCTAGACCAGTTCCTCTAGACCAGTTCTCTAGACCAGTTCCCTAAACCAGTTCTCTAAACCAGTTCTCTAGACCAGTTCTCTAGCCCAGTTCTCTAGACCGGTTCTCTAGACCAGTTCTCTAGACCAGTTCCTCTAGACTAGTTCTCTAGACCCAGTTCCTCTAGACCAGTTCCTCTAGACCAGTTCCCCCAGTTACCCCTCGGCGACCCTGTTTCTTTTGCTAGCCCCACTCTTGTGGTGGCTTCCCCTGCTGGCTTGGCCAGTACCTCTTGTTTTGCCCCCTGCCACTCTGTCTGTATTTGTTTTGGGTCGCCGGGTGGCTCCCGTTGGAGGGGGGGATACTGTGAGGTTTTGCCCGCTGCTCACTACCTTTTCTCTGTTTCTTTAAGCCTATACTGTTTATTTCCCTTCTATACTGTTTATTTTCCCTTCTCACTCACTCTCTCTAGCCCCCACCCTCTCGTTCCTTACCCTTAGTGGCCACACCTGTTCGATATTCTATTATCTCTCGCACCTGTGGTGGCAGGCTAATTAGTTCCCCTGTGGGCTTTAAATACCAGAGCGCTTCCCCTCGTTTTGGCGTGGGGTCGTGTTGTATACTTGCCGAGTCATATTCTCTAAACATCCAGACTCTTTCGGGAGATCCTCTGTCTGCCTATGCTGTTCCATTCTCCGGCGTCGAGATGTTTGCTCCAGCCTTCGCCAGCTGTCGCCGTTGCCTGTGGGGGAGACTGGTCCGCGCTCCCTGTACTTCCACGGGAGGCACCCCAGCGTTCCACTGCAGACCCCCGCGCAGCTGTTCGTCCTGACGCACATCCAGACCAGCGCAGACGCTCTCCAGTCCTCAGCGCGCAACGCGCATCTTCCAAGGACCGCTCGAGCTTGGCACGCTCTCCAGCCCAGCGCGCAACGCGCATCTTCCAGACCGCTCGAGCTTGGCACGCTCTCCAGACCAGCGCGCAACGCGCATCTTCCAGACCGCTCGAGCTTGGCACGCTCTCCAGACCAGCGCGCAACGCGCATCTTCCAGACCGCTCGAGCTTGGCACGCTCTCCAGCCCAGCGCGCAACGCGCATCTTCCAGACCGCTCGAGCTTGGCACGCTCTCCAGTCTCCAGCGCGCAACGCGCATCTTCCAAGGATCCTCGTGCTTGGCACACTCCTCCTCGCAGACGCACCCCGACGCGTCTCTCGGTTCCGGTGCGCACTCAAGCAGTGGCGCACCACTCTGTTCCTCGGCTCCGACAGTCGGCTACCCGGTGACGACACCTTCGCCACCGCCGCCTGTTCCAGCACCACTCTGTCCTCGGCTCGGACTGCCGGCTCCCCGGTGGCGATACCCTCGCCACCGCCATCGCCACCGCCGCCTGTTCCAGCACCACTCTGTCCTCGGCTCGGACAGCCAGCCACCCGGTGGCGAGGCCCTCGCCCCGTTGCTGTCCCCTTACCATTACGCATACGCTGGGTGAGTTTTGATTGTGATGTCACTCTCCCAGCGTATTGCCTCTGTTTTTGGTTCTCACTTAGAATAGTATTTTTGGACTTTACATCTCCCCCTGTGTGTTTGTCACACGAAGATATTATTACTTTGTTCACTTTGTTATTTGGACTGTTCTGCACCTGCTCTGTTTTTCCCCTTGTGCATTAACTATCTCCTCTGTCCTGCAGAGCGGCCCAGATGATTTCCACCAGTCCTCCCAGTTCCTCCCTGTTTCCCCAGCCCGCCTCCGCGGGCCTCAGTCCCCTCAGTCCCTAGTCCTCTTTCCCTAGTTCTCCTAGTCCCTAGTCCTCTATCCCTAGCTCTCCTAGTCCCTAGTCCTCTTTCCCTAGTTCTCCTAGTCCCTAGTCCTCTATCCCTAGCTCTCCTAGTCCCTAGTCCTCTTTCCCTAGTTCTCCTAGTCCCTAGTCCTCTATCCCTAGCTCTCCTAGTCCCTAGTCCTCTTTCCCTAGTTCTCCTAGTCCCTAGTCCTCTATCCCTAGCTCTCCTAGTCCCTAGTCCTCTTTCCCTAGCTCTCCTAGTCCCTAGTCCTCTATCCCTAGCTCTCCTAGTCCCTAGTCCTCTCTCCCTAGTTCTCCTAGTCCCTAGTCCTCTATCCCTAGCTCTCCTAGTCCCAAGTCCTCTCTCCCTAGTTCTCCTTGTCCCTTGTTTACCTAGTCTCTAGTTCCTCTGTCCCAAGGCGTTCCCTTAACCTTCCCTTAGTGTTCCCTTTTTCCTGCCCGCCTCTTAAAGGCACCCTTCCTTCCCCTCATATTATATTCCTGTATTTGTGATTCTCCCTTAAAGGGACAGTGCCCTTTTCCCTGTTTTTCCCTTTTCAATAAATATCTGTTTCTTGGCAAACCACCATACCTGTCTTGTGTTGTGCGATTGGGGTCGGTTACAAACCATAACAAAGTGGGAGGATTATAAAAGGAACGAGAACGACATCACAGAAGAAGAACCAAATGCAACACAAGAGAGCGAAGGGTAAAGGAGGAAAGATGTTCAAGCAGGGTCTATGAACCCATGTCACACACCTGTACTTTAGTTAATATTTTCTATTTTGTTTTTGGGATATTACAAGTGCTGAATGCTTTTATACCTTATTATTTATGTCTGTTTAACGGTGTGATATTAAATATTCAGGGATGAGGTGGTTTGTGTATGGGTGAACCAAAAGGCAAAGTGAAAGTTAATAAACAAGAGAAAAAAAAAAAAAGGACGAAGGAGAAGGGAAGAAAGAAGCTCAAGGAGGGTCTCTGGACCCAGATCACACATACAAACCTTAGTCAGCATTTATCGTCTTTGAGTAGGAATTACCTGTTTATGCCTGTTTAAGGGAGATACACAATCAACCTTTATATCAAATACCTAGAAAACAACAGTAGGGGAACCAGACAACTAACCATGTGATACCCATGTAAATATTTATGTGCACTGTTTTTTCATTTTGTTTTATTGTGATGCTAGTTTCTTCATTTTTTATTATTTATTTTTTGTAAGTGCTGTCTGTCTAAATAACTGTTAATAAAAAATTTAAGTTTAAAAAAAAGAATATCATGGGCAAACAGCTGTAAGATTTCGTTTTGGATGTTGTTGGACATCCAGTTGTCTCTTTTGGAGCCAATTCTTCAACTCGGGATCAGACTCTGTGCGCACTCTTTCCATCATGAGCTGCCATAACACCCCATCCCTATTTGCATCACCCCTCAGTGGAAGCCCCTGGCGCCCGAGGGGGGGTATAGGGGAACAGACTCAGTTAACTCTTCAATACCTGATGCTGAGGCTGAACCTGTCGTCTCTGTCTCTCTCTGACGTTTATCAGATTTAGTGGGACTGTCACTGGGACCGGCGGGACGTTTCGAAAATAAATCTGATATTTTTCTTTTCTGCGAGTGAGACATTCTGTGCTAGCAAAGTCTGACAACTAGCTAAAATCGACTGACTGCGCAAGCACTGTATCACAGTAGCTCAGTGGTTCGTGGCGCGTGGGAAGGGCGGGAGACGGGAGGTGAATACAATTAGTTGTTTCACCTGTCATTCAATCAGTCTGTGACAGTCTGTCATCACTCGAAAATCTACTCTGCTGCAATCTTGTCGGTTTTACACGTATGATTGTGTACGTACAGTAGTGTAATGAATGAATGAAAACTTTATTTAACAGATTGGAGAATACAGTACGGCTCAATACACACAATATTAAAATGGTGAAGTGCTTTGAGCAGGATAAACTTATAATATACAGTGTTACAGTTATACAGTTACAGTATATAATATACAAATATATAAATAATGTCATTAAAAAAAAATGATATATATATATATATTTTTTAATTCTTTGCAATAACTGAGGGGGGAGTCCTTTGTCCTGTGTCTTCTCTGGCGGCAACCCTTTGTCCTTTGTCCTGGGCTGGTTTGATTTCTTGCCGTGGCACCGGTGTTGTAACCTCCGGTTCATTTCGAGTAGGGTATATCTGCAGAGCCACAGAGCCCAACGTCTGGGCGGGGCTTCGTGGCGTGGACGGGTTTGAGGCGGGGCTTCGTGGCGTGGACAAGTACCGGTTTGTACTTCTGGAAGACACTGTCTATGGATATGATTGGTCGTGGTTTTGTAACCAAAGAAGACAATCACACATGTTGATTTTTATCCTTAAAGGGGAACTCCAACATTTTGGGAAATTAGCTTATTTAACATCTTCCCTGGAGTTAGACAAGAAGATACATACCTTTTTTGTCTCTGTGCGTGCATTTTAGCTTTGGGAATAGACGCTCCGTTAGCATAGCTTAGCTTCATCACTGGAAGTGAGGCAGGACAGTAGCCTTACAGTGCCTTACAGTGTATTGCAATGTCTGACATTGACCAAATTTGATATGCATGACCTTGGTGGGCTCTAGGTCAACTCCTGAAAAGGGGGTCAATGTCAGACCTTGCAATCAAAAGTTAGGGGGCGCACTGAAATTATGGCAAGGGTTATTAGCCCCCTAACTTTTGATTGCAAAGTCTGACATTGACCCCCTTTTCAGGAGTTGACCTAGAGCCCACCAAGGTCATGCATATCAAGTTTGGTCAATGTCAGACCTTGCAATACACTGTAAGGCACACTGAATTTGAGAAAGTCCGTCCTCAAAAACAAGCAGAGGGGCAGGAAATCACAGTCTCGGAAGACAGGCTCAGAAACGAGCTCTACAAGCAGAAGGTTGATATTCTTTTTAAGTGTAAACTATATAGTATTAGCCTAATGAAGATTTATTTCTGTGCATTGATTAACATTTTACAACTTAAAACACTGGCTATTTCTTATACATTTTTCATGTCTTAGGTTTCTGTGATACGGAAGCTGTGGAAAGAATGCAAATTGGATTCCTCTGGGTCACACACTGACCTCCTTCTGAGACTATCTACTGAAATGAAGTCGAGGCACACTTATTGTAGTGATATGCAGTAGGTACCATATAATGCCGGTGATGATCTACAGTTGTCCACGACTTATCCTCCAAGGCATCTGCTATATAATAATCTTCAGATTTACTTAAGTGTTATTAGTAGGTTACAGCAGTAAGCATTAGTTTGCTCAGTCAATTATGGCCAATTCGTTTTATATTGTTTAATACAGTTAAATAAATAGATAAATGAAAAGCAATTTTTTTTGGATTCCCGCCCCCCCCCCCCCCCCCCCCCCCCCCACTGTACCGAAAATAATACCGAACCGTGTCTTCAAAACCGAGGTACGTACCGAACCGTGGATTTTGTGTACCGTTACACCCCTAATGTTTCTATAACTCTCTCCCATATAACTCTCTCCCATACCCTTAACACCAACCGCTGAAGTGCCCTTGAGCAAGGCACTAAACCCCCAACTGCTCCAGTGGAGTTGCTCAGTGGCCAACAGTGTCAGACTGTGGTTGTACTGGGGCCTAACAAAATTAATAGTTGGTTTCAGGTTGGTTGTCAGTTTGGCCATGGGTAGGTAGGGAATTTATTTTATTTTATTTTTTTATTTTATTCTTTCCCACGGCGACTATGGATAGGGAATTTCTTTATTTAATTAAAATGTTCACAACAACATGGATGCATGTACTCTGCCAGCATGTTTAATATCCATAATACTAAATGTTTGACTAAGATTTCTATGAAACTTTATTAAAAAAATTTTTTTTTTTTTTTTTTTTAATCATTTTTTCTAAAAACTCATAAAATATATTGGGTCGCACCTAAATCGGCAGGGTCGGTCGGCAACCTGAAACCAACTATTAATTTTGTTAGGCCTGGGCAGCTCCCAGGTGTGAATGGAACTCTGTGAATGTGAAGCAGGGCGTAGCTGAAAAAGAGCATCCGTGCTCAGCGAACCTACCCTGGGTAAATAAAGGTTAAAATAAAAAATAAAAAAAATAAACACTGCAAGAACAGGCTGTACTGTATGAACCAGGGAAACAGTGTGCTGGGGTACCCCAAGTTTGACTCTGGTTCGCTTGACAATTAAGTTTGGGTCACTTCGGTTCCAAGAACAGGCTGAAGCAAGTAGTCATTCAAGTAGATGCCGTCCATGGAAGAACAGTGTCCATGAGGGTAATTCCTTGTACTGTATGAACCAGGGAAACAGTGTGTGCTGTGCTGGGGTACCCTAAGTTTGACTCTGGTTCGCTTGACGGGTCACTTCGGTTCCTTGAGATGCCTCCCTCCCGGTCTGGCGCATAACGAAGCCACTTCTTGACAGTTTCGCTGTAGTCCTGGTCGGTCAGCTTGGGGTCAAACTGTCAGCAGCAGCTGATAGACACAAAAATAAAAAAGTGAGGAAGAGAGGTGGGTGAGATGATGTACGATGATAAGAGCACCCCTCACTTCACACGAGTGCGATTTTTTTTAATCACTCAATTACTCACTCTGTAGGTCTACAGTAACAAGCTACAGTCAGCATCCAGTTAGACTGGATAGGAAAGAGAATTAAGCAATCGCCTAGCCTGACACCATCTAGGCAATACAATGTGTATCCATGCACCTCTAAAGCTCACCAATTACGTTGTCCATTTCTTATAGGTTGCACTTTCATCACTTTATTCCAACATAACACTTTTTTTTTAAGTTTTTGCAACAGCATAATTATATTCTGAATCACCAGCATCACCAGCATCACCACCTCACTACCTAAACTTAACCTATGAAGTAGTTTGCAGGGGAGGAAGCTCACCAAACATGCAGGCTTGTAGTGTGGTGTGCTTGAATGGCTTCTTGCTTTCTGAACAACGCTTGTCTTTCTTTCCAGCCCAGTTGAACCCACTGGCCAGGGTGTTGGTCATAGCAGTTTTCAACATCAGTCTGATCAGGTTCTCTGAATTGGTGCCTCCTACCAAAGCCAGGCGAGAAATCTAAATCAGAGAGAAGAAAATGAAGGCCCTGCGTTAGAAACAGCATAACGTTTATTTTATGAACACAGAGCAACCAACTTGTTTATACACACACTTTATGCATGCACTGATATTCCAGCCCATGCCAGTCATTAGGTTTAACCACATTAACCCTCCTGTCTGTTATGGTTTGTAACCGACCCCAATCGCACAACACAAGACAGGTATGATGGTTTGCCAAGAAACAGATATTTATTTAGAACAGGGAAAAAGGGCACTGTCCCTTTAAGGGAGAAAACACAAAACACTGGAATAACACAAGAGGGGAAGGTAAAGTGCCTTTAAGAGGCGGGCAGGAAAAGGGAACACTAAGGGAAGGTAAGGGAACGCCTAAGGGAACATTAAAGGAACGCTAGGGGAAGGCTTAAAGAAACAGAGGAACTAGAGACTAGGAGATGTCGGGACAAGGAGAGCTAGGGAACAGGAGAACTGGGGACTAGGAGAACTAGGGACAAGGAACTAGGTGGAACTAGAAGGGGAGAACTTGGGACCAGGAACTAGGAACAGAGGGGACTGAGGCCCGCGGAGGCGGGCTGGGGAACAGGGAGGAACTGGGGACAGAGAACCGCGGAGGCGGGCTGGGGACAGGGAGGAACTGGGGACTGGTGGGAAAACATCTGGGCCGCTCTGCAGAACAGAGGAGAGGGTTAATATTCAAAGGGAACAAACAGAGCAGATGCAGAACAGTCCAAATAACAAAGTAACAAAGTAAATACTATCTTCGTGTGAACAAACACACAGTGGGAGATGAAATGTCCAAAATAATATCCACGAGAGAACAAAACAGAGTGGGAGATGAAATGTCCAAACTAATAACTAAGTGAGAACTAAGGAGGCAATACGCTGGGTGAGTGACATCACAATCAAAACTCACCCAGGCGTATGCGTAATGGTGCAGGAACCGCAGCGGGACGAGGGCAAGGGGCATTACGCTGAGTGAGTGACATCACAATCAAAACTCACCCAGGCGTATGCGTAAAGGTACAGGGACAGCAGCGGGAACGGGGGCAAGAGGCATTACGCTGAGTGAGTGACATCACAATCAAAACTCACCCAGGCGTATGCGTAAAGGTACAGGGACAGCAGCGGGAACGGGGGCAAGAGGCATTACGCTGAGTGAGTGACATCACAATCAAAACTCACCCAGGCGTATGCGTAAAGGTACAGGGACAGCAGCGGGAACGGGGGCAAGAGGCATTACGCTGAGTGAGTGACATCACAATCAAAACTCACCCAGGCGTATGCGTAAAGGTACAGGGACAGCAGCGGGAACGGGGGCAAGGGCACTACGCTGGGTGAGTGACATCACAATCAAAACTCACCCAGGCGTAAGCGTAATGGTACAGGGACAGCAGCGGGGCGAGGGCATCGCCACCGGGTGGCTGGCTGTCCGAGCCGAGGGACAGAGTGCTGGAACAGTGGCGGTGGCGAGGGTGTCGTCCACCGGGTAGCCGACTGTCGGAGCCGAGGAACAGAGTGCTGGAACAGTGGCGGTGGCGAGGGTGTCGTCACCGGGTAGCCGCTGTCGGAGCCGAGGAACAGAGTGCGCGCCACACCTTGGTGTGCGCGTCGGAACAGTGGCGGTGGCGAGGGTGTCGTCCACCGGGTAGCCGCTGTCGGAGCCGAGGAACAGAGTGCGCGCCACACCTTGGTGTGCGCGTCGGAACAGTGGCGGTGGCGAGGGTGTCGTCCACCGGGTAGCCGCTGTCGGAGCCGAGGAACAGAGTGCGCGCCACACCTTGGTGTGCGCGTCGGAACCGAGAGACGCATCTGGTGCGTCTGCATGGAGGAGTGTGCCAAGCAGGAAGGTCTGGAAGATGCGCGTCGGCGCGCTGAGGTCTGGAGAGCGTGCCAAGCTCGAAGGTCTGGAAGATGCGCGTCTGTGCGCTGGTACGGAGGAGCGTGCCAAGCTCGAAGGTCTGGAAGATGCGCGTCTGTGCGCTGGTACGGAGGAGCGTGCCAAGCTCGAAGGTCTGAAGTGGAACACTGGAATACCTCCCGTAGAGGATTAGAGAGCGCAGTACAGTGTCTCCCTCCAGGCAAACGGCGGCAGGTGGCGAAGGCTTGAGCGCATCTGGCGCGCTGGTCTGGAGTGGAACACTGGAATACCTCCCGTAGAGAATTAGAGAGCGCAGTACAATGTCTCCCTCCAGGCAAACGGCGACAGGTGGCCAAAGCCCTTGAAGATGCGCGTTGCGCGCTGGTGACTGGAGAGCGTGCCAAGCCCTTGCAGATGCGCGTTGCGCGCTGGTGACTGGAGAGCGTGCCAAGCCCGAGGGTCCGGGAGATGCGCGTTGGTCTAGATGTGCGTCAGGACGAACAGCTGCGCTGGGGTCTGCAGTGGAACGCTGGGGTGCCTCCCGTGGAAGTTACAGGGAGCGCAGAACAGTCTCCTCCACAGGCTACGGCGACAGCAGACGAAGGCTGGAGCAAACATCTCAAGGCTGGAGAGATCCATCTTACAGCATTGGTAGACCAGAGGATCTCCCGAAAGAGTCTAGATGTTAGAGAATATGACTCAGCATGAATACAACACGACCCCACGCCGAAACGAGGGGAAGAGCCCTGGTATTTAAAGCCCACAGGGGAACTAATTAGCCTGCCACCACAAGTGCGAGAGGTAATTGATAATAGTCCAGGTGTGGCCACTGAGAGTAAACGAGAGTAAAGAACGAGAGGGTGGGGGCTAGAGAGAGTGAGTGAGAAGGGAATTTCTAACAGTAGGCTTTAAAGAAACAGAGAAAAGGTGGTGAGCAGCGGGCAAAACCTCACACTGTCCATATGTAAACGGTATATTTGAACAATTTCAAAACGTTTCATAAATAGCAGATATACAAGCACTAACACGTTTTGAACTAGAAAGTGCTAAACACATTTTTCCCCTGAACAAGACCACACTGAAACGATCTACATTTGATAAATGAATGCAGTTCAATAAATTACCATCTTTTGACGGACTGATTGCTCCATCAGTAATGATTCTGCCTCATTGAAGTCTTGTTCACTGGCGATTGGCAGCTGGAAGGGGAGCATAGTGGTTGTGGTGGCCACCCTGTGTCCCCTGGTCCCACCAGATATGTTGCCCTCAGCCAACTCGATCTTGATGAACTGCACATCTCTGGATAGATCCTTCACCACGACAAGTAATTCAGCAAGCATTGAATTATTCTTCTGGATGGTAAGGTCTTCAGAAGAAGAGTTAAAATCATTAAGTGAGAAATAAAAATAAGCAGCAAATCACACGAGGAATTACACCATGTCCAATAGACTTGCCTTTCATAAGCTGCCCGTCATCGCCGGCCATCTGTCTACGCTGTGAAACACCAGATGGGGTGTTGTAGTTCTCTAAAGAGTGATGGTTTGTCCTTGAATTAGCAGCAACAATTAACTTATAATCAGTGAGGATAGCCTGCTCTGTCTCTCTCAGTAATTTGTTGACTCTACGTCTTTTAGCCCGAGAATAAGATGACATAGTGATGAGGTGCTGTAGTCAATGTAATGGTACATAAATTGTGGTATTTACTTGGCTAGAACAGGTCTTTGCTTCAATTGCTGCAACGTGCGGCTTCTTGAAACTGGTACGTGATTCTGGAAAAAGAAAGAAAAAAGGGGGGAGGGTCCTGATTAATGTGCTGCATTGCAATGTGCAGGGTGAAACGCTTGCATAATTCTACATTTTGATCAATATCAAGAGAGTCCATTATTATATTATTGTTATATTGTTCATTAGAAAATACCATGCATATAACCAAACGTCTAACTATATAGTCAATGTAATGGTACATAAATTGTGGTATTTACTTGGCTAGAACAGGTCTTTGCTTCAATTGCTGCAACGTGCAGCTTCTTGAAACTGGTACGTGATTCTGGAAAAAAAAAGAAAAAAGGGGGGAGGGTCCTGATTAATGTGCTGCATTGCAATGTGCAGGGTGAAACATTTGCATAATTCTACATTTTGATCAATATCAAGAGAGTTCATTATTATATTATTGTTATATTGTTCATTAGAAAATACCATGCATATAACCAAACGTCTGTATGTCATGTATGTCCCTCCCTATGCCATAAATGTCATCATGTGTATGTCATAAATGTCACTATGAATTGAAAATGGGGGACCCTGATGTAAACGAGACAAAAACGTCTTTCTCTGGTCTGCATCCCCTTAACAATTGTGTGTATTGAGCCATACTGTATTGTACCCCTTCTGCAATCTGTTAAATAAAGTTTTCATTCATTCATTCAACATTAGCATGACCAGTGGCACGCCAAACAGCCTGCAAACTACCTGGCGTTCTATCGCCATGCTCTAAGACAAACTCTAACCTTAACCAACTTCGAAAGAGTGCCTAAACTTAAAGGGGAGATGAAGCATATAGCGATATAAACATAGTCATAGCATCAAATTAGTATTTAGATAAGCCACAGAAAAAATCACGTTATAAAAATAAGCAATAGACACAATATTTCTGACAATGTGAATACATTCCCTGAGGTCCATAGATGTCCCTAGATACCAATAATATGCAAATGGTCTTTCGATTTTGATTACTATTATTGTGAAATAATAATTAAATGTGAAATATTGCTATGTTATTGTGAGATTACAAAATCTGATGTGATATTAGAGAGGATTTTGATTACAGCATTTTATTGTGAAATAATAATTAAATTATGTGAAATCAAAGGATACTGTATGAATGTCACTGTAATATGACACTCATAACAGAATTAGTTATCAATAACCTACCTGTATAAATGTTAAAAGTTGTTGCAAATATGCTTTCCCCTCATAAATATACCACTATACATTAATTTCTTATATTAGTTTTAAAATGACCATTTAACAGTTTAACAGTGCTCTGAAAATGCTCTGAGAACATGCGGTCATCATTCACTGTTTTAAGCACAAACACATGAGGGAGGGAGGGAGAGAGACAGGCCCGGCCTGTATGCCTGCACCCTGCCATGTTGTTGGTTTACCATGACTTTTTAGCAAGCAAGCATAATGGTAGCAGCAATGCTAAGCTAACTGATTGTGCCAGTGTATCCTGTTAAAGAATACAGCATAAGCCACATTTTGAAACGTTACTGACGTTAGCCTACAAAAAAAGCTATAATTCTCCACTTGCACAATCTCAAAGTAGCCATTTCCAGCTGACTTCCGGTTGCCAATGGCACTTCCTGTCCCATCCAAATACATTGGTTTTAGCTACTTTTCTCCCCTTATTTAAACAACTTTGTCGTCACAGAGAGGCAATGAAACGTTTGTATTATTATAGTATAGAATGTATTTAATAAGCAAACGTTTGTCAGCAGGGTTTTTGGGCTGTATTTCATGTAAAAAACGTTTACTGTTAGTTTCCTTGCTCAGCCAGCATTAGCTAACAGAAGCTAGTGGTTAAACAGGCCGGATTAGCTTTGAGCTAACTATCTTTCCCGACCCATGTATTCATTCCATTCTAAACATAACGTTAGTTTACAAAACATGACCTGTCTATATAACGTTGAGGAACAAATTATAAGTGTGTGGGTGTGTGTTTTGGTGAACATTGGACTGCAACAGAAAATGCATCACAGTTACAGACAGTAGCTACTGTTAGCTGCACTCAGGCGGCGCGATCAGCCTGTTGGACAGGGAATGAAGCTCTCCAGCGAACACTTCATTGCCTCGGATTATGTTGTTGGGGGTGGAAGGTTTGTCCAGAAGACCACTAATCAGCTGAAGCCTGATGCGGTTCCCTCGGTCTTCGACAGACAGACCGGCGCAGGCTCCAGTTAGTTAGCACCAGCCAGGTATCAACGTTAGCTCTCAGAACGATAGCCAGTTAGCCAGCACCAGCCAGGTATCAACGTTAGCTCCCGGAACGATAGCCAGTTAGCCAGCACCAGCCAGGTATCAACGTTAGCTCCCGGAACGATAGCCAGTTAGCCAGCACCAGCCAGGTATCAACGTTAGCTCCCGGAACGATAGCCAGTTAGTTAGCACCAGCCAGGTATCAACGTTAGCTCCCGGAACGATAGCCAGTTAGCCGGGAGCTAACGTTGATACCTGGCTGGTGCTGGCTAACTGGCTATCGTTCCGGGAGCTAACGTTGATACCTGGCTGGTGCTAACTAACTGGCTATCGTTCCGGGAGCTAACGTTGATACCTGGCCTCTTATATTCTTATATGCAACAGGTGGATATCACTAAACACCAAAATCAAGAAACATTATAGCTAACTGCTAACGCTACTAGCTAAATTAGCTTCAGCTAGCAGGCATGCATAACGGTTAATATAATATTCTCTACCATGTAAAAACGAACACGGCACTACTCCACTGGCGTTTGCAATCGAAAGCATACATACAACATACAACATACAACATACAACATAATCGACATTATTGCCATGCAGTACTCACCAGTCTTAACTATGCAGAGAGACATGAGGTAGCTAGCTGCCAGGAAGCTGCCGCACAGGTGCATTCTGGGAGGCGGGGCACAAGTGCAGTGCAGTCTGGGTGATGAGACAATGACGACAGCATACGTTGAGCAGCATACGTTGATTCAACATTTATTAGATATTGGCATTTCAATCATTAAAATGCAACCACAAAACAATATTGATTCAATGACATGTTTTCAACATTAGTCAATTGCTTCATCGGTTAATGGGTGATTCACCATCAATCGTCGACCTTAACCAAAAATCAAGCATTTTGACCATAAATCAACATTGAATTAACACCTTTTGCTATCTGGGTTGAGTCCAGTCTGCAACTCGGTGTCTTCATTGTCTCGATAACACTTCATGGTGACAGCGGTAACAGTAGTGGATTGCTACAAGCAGGACGGGAGATTGTCTGAGCATAATTCTGCATCGGCACGTAGGAAACCCGTCACTCCGTCAGCGCTAACTCGGCGCTAATGAAGCAATCTGACAGCTGACAACTGACAGCAGCAGTCCGCACGCTGGAAGCGCAACCCTATTGAGAAGAAGACGTCATGGCATCACATTTGCCAACAATGAATTGGGCCGACCCGGATCAGGGTGAGGCTATTTCATTGTTTAAACAAAAAATGTCTCTTTACCTGGAAGATGAGGAAATAGAGGACGGTGCTAAACAGGCACAGAAAATATGTCGTGGCATTGGAGATGAAGGACTGAAACGGCTGAATGCTAGTGGACTCAGTGAGGCTGACAAGAAAAAGCCAGCCAAACTATGGGAATTCTATGAAGGTCAGTTAAAATTGAATGTTAACTTTAGAATCCATAGGCTCCAATTAATGCAATATAGACAAAAAACAGACGAAAGCATTGATGATTTTGTGACCAGAGCCAGAACATTAGCTCAAAAATGCCAGTTTATTGATGAAGAGCTCAATGAACGTTTAATGGAGTTGATCATTGCCAGCACACCCCACGATGCTCTGAGGAATGACCTGTACAGCAAACCCAAAGGCCATCCTCTACAAGAGGTGCTACAAGAGGGGCGGAAATATGAAGCCCTATCAGCAGGCAATGAACAGTTACACCAACTGGGTATGTCACATGGTGAGAAAATACATGCAGTGGACAGAGGGCGAATATGCCAAAACTGTGGCAGGAGCCATAAACCCCGTCAATGTCCTGCATTCAACGATGAATGCTCTGCCTGTGGTACCAGAGGCCACTGGGCGAAGTGCTGCAGGAAAAGCAGGCGGCAGGGACAACAACGCTTCGGTCAAGGCCAAAGAAGCAAGTCTCCACCACCACCACAAAGACAGGACAGACAACAGGCCTCCAGGAGTTACCACAGACAGCGGGGTGAGTCCCATATCAATGCTATAGACAGCACAGAGGCTGATGAAGAAGGGGAGTATCAAACAAAATTCTACTCAATCACCATCAGTGAGAAGTGCATGCACAGCATTGAGAGCAAGCCACCCAGAGAAGAGGCATACACAACACTGAACGTGAGACCACCTGACCTACCAGGCCACAGACATACACTCCGTCTAAAAATAGACACAGGGGCATCAGGCAATACTCTTCCACTACGCACCTTCAGACAGATGTATGGCAAGGATGCGTGTGCGCATGAAAAGCTGAGGAAAAATTACAGGAGGCTATCGGCATACAGTGGTCATCAGATTCCCTGTATGGGTACTATCGACATTCCATGCCAGTACAAAGACTCACAATGGATCAATGCCAGGTTCTATGTTGTGGATGTGCCAGGTCCAGCTGTAGTTGGACTGCCAACCAGCGAGCTGTTAAACCTGGTAACGGTCAATGTTGATACAGTAAACAAGAAGGTTAACAACAGCCAGAGACCACTGAAGAGGATATCAAACATTGCGGAGCTAAAGAAAGCTTACCCAGACCAGTTTGATAAATTAGGCAATTTTAGTGGAACCGCTAAGCTCTTTTTGAAAAAGGATGCTGAACCTTTCATTGACCCACCACGGAAATGCAGTATCCACATCAAAGACAAGCTAAAATCAGAGCTGGATAAAATGGTGGAGCAAGAGGTGATAAGAAAGGTGGAAGAACACACAGACTGGTGCTCCAGTCTGACGTACGGCACGAAAAAAGACGGCTCCCTTAGGCTATGCCTAGATCCTCAAAAACTGAATGCCAGCCTTAGGAGATGCCCACACAAAATTCCAACTGTGGAGGAATTAAACCCAGAATTTGCTAATGCCAAAATATTTAGCAAGCTTGACGCAAAAGCAGGGTATTGGTCTATACACCTGGATAAAGACTCACAACTCCTAACAACATTCCGGACTCCATTTGGCCGGTACTGCTGGAAGCGCTTACCATTCGGTCTGAGTGTCTCTCAAGACCTCTTCCAGGCCAAGATGGACCAGATCCTAGAGGGGCTCCAAGGTGTGGTCAGCATAGCTGATGACATAGCAGTATATGGAGCAAACGAGGAAGAGCATGACAAGAACCTGATCAACCTGATGCAACGAGCTGGCGAGGCAGGTGTTGTTTTCAACAGCGACAAGTGCACCATAAAACAAAGCAGCATTTCCTTCTTCGGCAACCTGTACACAGGCAAAGGCATCATGCCAGACCCGGATAAGATCAGGGACATACAACACATGCCAACACACCAAAACAAAGATGATCTGCACAGATTCATGGGAATGCTAACATACCTGTCCCCCTATATACCAAAGTTTGCAGATAAGGCTCACACCTTGAGGGGGCTGCTAAAAAACGAAGCTCCATGGATATGGGACACTGACCACCAGAAATGCTTCGAGGACCTGAAGTCAACAGTCACGAGCATGCATGTCTGAAGTACTATGACCCAAACACACGTTTAACCCTGGAAGTGGATGCATCACAGAAGGGATTGGGCATTGCTTTGGTGCAGAACAACAGACCCATCGCCTTTGGCTCAAAGACACTGACTGACTGCCAGTCAAGATACAGCAATATAGAGCGAGAGATGCTAGCCATTGTATATGGGATGCAGCGATACCACACGTACCTATATGGGAAATCGTTTCTCGTGGTAACAGACCACAAACCACTCGTGACCATATGTGCAAAACCACTGCATGCTGCACCACCACGACTCCAGCGCATGCTGATAAAGACACAAGGGTACAATTATGAAGTCATGTACCGACCCGGTACTCAAATGATCCTGGCAGACACCCTCAGCCGGTTGCCAAACCCAGAAAACCATGGGGACATAGAGCTAGATGAGCGCATTGATGGAGTTGATATGGAGATCGAGGATCAGAAGCAATATACCATTGCATTAATAAACTTCTCCCCTGAGAAACAGGACGCTCTCCGTACAGAAACAGTGAGGGATCTCAAACTTAATGCCCTCAAAGAAGTCATTCACCTATGATGGCCAGAGCACATCAAAGACCTGCCGAAGGACCTGCGTGCTTACTGGTCCTTCAGGGATGAGCTCGCAATGGAAGCAGGAGTCATATTCAAAGGTAGACAGGTACTCATCCCAGACTCCATGACTGAGGACATCCTGAAACAGTTACATGTGGGCCACCAAGGGATTGAGAAAACGCGTCGCCTTGCCAGAGAAAGTGTCTATTGGATCAAAATGAATGATGACATCGAAAGGGTGTGCAGATCCTGCAGAGTGTGTGTGGAACATCAAGATGCAAATCCAAAAGAACCTCTCCACCCACACCACATACCATCCAAACCATGGCAGTCTATCGCTTCTGACCTATTTGAGGTCAAAGGTCGCCAGTTCCTTCTGACTGTGGACAGGTATTCCAAATATCCACTGGTGGATGAAATGCCTAATGTGTCTAGCCATGCAGTCGCACAAAAAATGCAGATGTACCTGTCACTGTTTGGCCGAGTAGACGAGATCCTAACAGATAATGGGCCACAGTACACAGGGCAGGCCTTCCAAAGGTTTGTAACAGACTGGGGAGTCAAACACATCACAAGCTCTCCCCATTACCCAAAGAGCAATGGGTTCATTGAAAGGCACGTGAGACACATCAAATCAATTGTGACCAAAACCCTGGAACAGGGAGGCAATCTACAGATGGCATTACTACAGGTCAGAGCGACGCCCATCGACAGTAAACTGCCATCACCAGCAGAATTGATATTTGGGAGACCTGTCACCACCCTGCTGCCAAGTCGGGCAGAGCCAGGCAGGGAGGAGCATAGGGTTCACATGGAACAGAGAACAGCGGACCTAAAAGAGCATCACGACCGCAGCTGCCGCAGAGAATTACCCCCACTCTGCCCCGGACAGCATGCGACTGTGCTGAACAAGGATAGAGGGACATGGCATTCAGCTATCATTGTACAAAAATGCAATGAGCCAAGAATCTATGTTGTACAAACACCAAATGGCAACCAGGTCAGGCGGTGCAGGAGCCACCTGCGTGAGCTATACATCCCACAGATGCAGAGAAGTCCAACACAGACACACTTTGCTGTGCCACAGCTTCAAGAGGACACCCACGAGGGCCCACCGGAAACACCTACAATGCAGAGTGACCCACCGGAAACACCTACGATGTCACCCTGTACTACACAGGTGCCCAATAGCCCAGGACCAAGACGCACAAGATGTGGGAGGGTTGTGAACAGACCAGATTTTTACAAAGACTATGTGACCTGAGCACACATAATTGCACGGAAGATGCCCACTACAGAGGGCTAGAACAACACCAGGAGCACAAGGCTGGGTCATCATGGGGACTCTGGTGCTTTGTTATCATTATGGTCTTGGGGGGTGAATGTAAACCTAAATAAGGGGGAGGATTTGCACTTGGTGATGTGATTTCAGTGGACTATTGACATAAGAGTGTTCCGCTAATTATATGGGGCGATGCTGCTAAACAGGGGGGATGTAGTGATATGCAGTAGGTACCATATAATGCCGGTGTGTAACCCGGACGAGATATAAGAGTGCACCAGTATGTATGAGCGTCGCTGTTGTGAAGGATCAGATTAAACCGAATATATATATTTATTTGTGGATATATATTTAATAGTATTTGTATATCGTTTGATATCCCTTGTATATTCCTTGTACATATACACTGAATATCCCTTTAGTCTACTAACAGCCCATAATAGTTTCATTCTACCATTGGACGAGAACCTGGCGCCAGCAGCCAAGCCCCTTGGTTCAAGTTCAATCGTGCCGACGAACATGTCGTTACAAGCCCGGTTCCGCGTAGGAATACGTCTGGCGAAATACGAATGGTACTATTTGTTCACAGCGCATATATATATGGCGCAAGTAAAGTAGAACTTTCTTTTAGTCCATTAGTCCTTTACCCTCCAACCTAGTAACAGGCGTGAAGCCTCACCCACGACCCACGTGTGGTGCAGTATGGCCTACTTGGCCTCAGAATAGGCATTGAGACATCGTGTGGATTAATAGTTGAATTGTCATAGTTTGGCACTATACCGTCGAGTGGGACGTATTTCTATTAAGTTAATAATAGTCTATTATGTATGGTGCATCGTTCGGTTAGAGTTATAACGTGAGCAGTACCCCCATCGTTCCTGGCGTTATCTAGAGTCTTAACCAGGCTGGGCAGACCACGTGTGGTGCTTGCATCCGAGGAGCTCTGGGCCAGGACGAGTGGACCTGTACATTGGATTACTTTACCCGGACGACGACGAGCCCTACACGGCTTGGATTATCTACGTGCTTTGGGTGCTTTGATTATGCCATGGATAACAGCCAACACTGCTGAGTGTTGGAACTACCCCCCCGAGAGGAGTCCAGGTGAGACGGCGCTCTACCCCAAGTGAGGTCGCCTCACGTCTCTTCGTTGTGGACCGGCAGCTACCGTCTACAAGAGGGCCCAGCTGTATTCATCTGCGGACCGAGGTTCTGTGGGCACCGTGTTCAGCACTCTGAATTCTCCCAAGAAATCGTCGGCCAGATGGGATATCGCCAGCGGCTCTCCTAACCCCCCCCCCTACTGACTTACAACCAGCGGGACCCCCCTTTAGTGTATCCAGCTATAATCATTTAAGTACCATCGCTATAGTTCCCTAAAGAACCAGGTTGTATACTTGCTCCCTGCGTAACCAGAGATTGGACATTCAATGTTGATTTACCTACGAATACTCATTTGCCTTACAAGTGCATTCAAATCATAAATGTCATTAAGTGAACGTTGTATATACCCTTTGCTATATAAAATATTCGATTTATACATTTGTGTGGACTTCGTTTCATCAGGTGGGAAAGTGTTCATCATATCTACATCATGTACTGTGTGGCCAGTATTTAAAGTACATAAAGCAGGTAGTGGTTTAATGATACCATACTTATCAATACAGTCAGGGAATTGTACCCCTCAGTTACAATTGGTCCTTCGAGCCGGAGGGTAACTAGTGTAATATTAATATAGTGTTATTAATATTGAAATGGCCTATGATGAACACTCCACGAAACGGTCCTCCTAACGTAGAACGCCCGCAGCGCAGACGACAGCCACCTCAGTACTTAGAGGAGTACGCTGTCAGTCAACTACCTAGCCTTCGACAAACGGTAAACGCGGTAAAAGTAGAAAGTAAAATTATGTCTGACCTTAACGACCAGGTTGCCCCGACCACAGAGGCCCTAGTGGGTTCTAATGTAACTGACCAAGCTCACGGTGGGGACCAGGAGGGAGCTGACATGCCTTTACCCCCCGCCAATACCGAAGAAGTAGTCCCCGACCAGCCCCGGGAGGAAGACAACCCCACAGAGAGAGAACTCTGCACGGAAGAAGAGGAGGAGAGCGCCGAGGAAATACAGCCCCGGGACTCCCCAACGAGTACCGTCAGGAGCGGCTCACCTCTACAACCGTCTTCCCCCAGCGAAGCGGAGAGGATGCTATCACAGGCGTTCCTCGTCAGCCTGACAGCCTCTACCGAACGCGATCGACTTCAGGGTGAACGCGATCGACTTCAGGGTGAACGCGATCGACTCCAAGCACAGATGCTTATCGAGCGCGAACAACTCCAAGCGCAGCAACGGAGCGAAGAAGAGCGCATACGCCTGGAGATGAGACGCCTTCAGACGGAAGAGAATATGGCAAGAGACCGGGCCGACGCCCAGCGCGCCGCTGCCGGTGCCCAAAGAGAAGCAGATCTCACCAAGCGCGAAGCCGAGCGCGACAAGTTACAAGCGCAGCTAATGGAGCAGCTGATCCTCAAGGCAACACCCTCTCCCTCCGCCAGGGGTTCAAGGAACTCGTCGAGACAACAGTCAAGGGCAGCGTCTCCTAACCGAGCAAGCGACCCTGAACTTGACCAACAGACCAAGCCTATACCCCCCGCAGACCCCCTTCCCAGACCGGTCCAAGCGAGACCCAGCTACAAGGAAGGAGCGGCATACACTGCGGAGAAGCTAAATAAACGACTACAGGATCTAGAGGACCTGATAGAAGAAGAAGAGGGAGAGGAGGAGAACCAAGCCCGACGACAGCACAGTACTCCACCGGACCAGGAGGTCCAGTACAGCCCAGGCTATACCCCCGCGCCGCTGCGCTACAGACCCCCGACTCTATTCACGGGTGAGCACGACGCACGACCAGCCCCGAGGAATAGCACCTGGACCAGCGGGCCATGGTACCCTGCCGGTACCAGCCCACAGAGAGGCGCAAGAGGAGACTCGCCTAGGAGGTCTCTCCCCCAACGCTCGCCGATGTATCAGCCATCCACGGCGGCATACATTGCCACGCCGACGTTTCCAGACTTCACCTATGAGAATCGAGCACAATACACGGAGCTCCGGATGTGCTTAGAGACAATGATGGTGGATGTCGTTGATGAACGTCACAAGTATGCAATATTACTGAAGCACCTGAAAGTACCGCGAGCGCACAATATAGCGCTAGCCTATGCCACCTCTACGACCCCATACACCGCGGCTCTAGCAGCGCTGGACCAGAGATATGGACGTATATGGGATTACGTAATCCAAGAGATAAGGCATATTGATCGCCTACCCCCAGCAACAGACAGTCGCTCATTAGACGACCTGTCTATAAAAGTGCAGTCCCTGGTAGGGATGCTGGGAGCGCAACGGGAAAAGGGCATGCACGAGCTATACGCCAACTCTAACGTCGAGAGGATTTTAGAGAAGCTGCCACCCGCCAGACAAGAGTGCTTCAGGCGGCAGAGAGACCACCGTGATCCTAACGGTCCCGAACCATCCCTCCTCGATCTAGCCGACTTCCTGGCGAGAGAAGTCAGCAGCTTACGACTGGATACGTTCGTGCGGAGCACGCCAAGCTCCAGAGAGGGACCCAGGAGAATAAACGATGGAAGAAGATCGGTGACTGTCATGCACCAATCAGAATCAGTACAGAGCAGTAAGAACCACAGTACCCCCTCGAGAAAAGAGAAGTGGAAGATGGTGTGCCCCTACTGCGAGAAGGAACACTGGCTGTCACAATGTGACCTGTTCACAAAGATGAATGCAGAAGAAGTGAGTCAATGGATAAAGTCCAACAGGCGCTGTTACCGATGTGCGCGCAGTCACATGGCAGCCGAATGCCGCCTAAAGAAGAGGTGCAGTCGGTGTGACGGAGCCCATCTAGATGTACTACACGACAGTAACAGAAGAAGGCCTGCACCTGCACCATCGAGCAGCACCAAGGCAAGTGTCATGTACATTGACCCCGCCAGCAGCAGCGGCGCCCAAGTGCTCTTAAAGGTAGTCTGTGTAACATTGAGCTACCAAGATAAAGTCATGGACACTTACGCCGTCCTTGATGACGGGTCAGAGAAGACCCTTCTGCTCGCGTCCGCTGCGGCCCAGCTGGGACTGCGGGGGAGCGAGAACCAAATGACGATTCGGACAATAAGAAGAGATTTAAAGACGATAAAGGGCGAGAATGTCTCCTTCACTATCGCAGCAAGCGGGCAGCCAGAGCGACGGTATAGGATTACAAATGCTTTCACCAGCCAAGAAATAGGACTATCGCAGTACACCTACCCCATCGCCAAGCTGATGGATAAATATGTGCACCTGCGTCAACTACCTATCCCGCTCATAGACGGCGCCACCCCGACCCTGCTGATAGGCTCCGACCATGCAGACCTCATCGTCCCGATTGACCGGGTCCATACAGGACCCCGAGGCTGTCCTGCAGCAGTCGAGACCCGCCTAGGGTGGACACTACAAGGCCCCCTCGCTAAATCTCTCAACCGAACAGCAGCCACTAGCTGCCTCCACTCCAGAGCGACAGAAGGAGACACCACACTCCTGCAGCATGTCGAGAAGAAAATTGACTGGCGACGTCGTGCGCTGCTCCGCGCCTCCCTGATCAAAGACGGCTTTGATCTCCGGCAGCGGGCCAGCAGCGACCCCCCAGTATTGCGCAACCTCAACCCAGAGGTCGCAGAGGACCCAGCAGCAGATGAAGAGGTCCGACACAGTGTGAAAAACAGTTTCTACGTGGACAACTGTTTACAAAGCGTTTCGACTCAAGAAGAAGCCGAGGCTCTCCTACTCAAGCTACGCGTCTCCCTGATCAAAGGCGGCTTTGATCTCAGGCAGTGGGCCAGCAGTGACCCGCACGTATTGCGCAGCCTCTCCCCCGCGGACAAGGCTGCCAGCAGCGAGACCTGGATGGCGACCATCCCAGGAGAAGCCCAAGAAATGACACTAGGACTAGTCTGGCGCTTCAAAACAGACTCGCTCCACTATAGACACAAACCCCTGACCACGGAGCAGGGAAGGTCGACGGCGATACCGACCACCAGACGGAGTGTGTACAGAACACTCGCCAGACAATATGACCCGTTGGGATGTATTCTACCTTACACCACCAGGGCAAAGATGATTGTACGAGCACTATGGGACAAGGACCAGGGCTGGGACAACCCAATACCCGCACACCTTGCCTCCACATGGAGAGAGTGGGAGACGGAGCTCCGCTCACTCCCAGGCGTCAATATACGCCGCAGCTACTTCCCACCCACAGTGAGGCCAGAGACATGCAAGATGGATCTACACGTCTTCAGTGACGCCTCCGAAGTAGCCTATGGATCGGTGGCCTACTTGCGTGCCCAAGAGAAGGGAGGAGAGATACACACTGCTTTCATCCTGGCTCGCTCAAGAATAGCCCCACGAAAGCAACAATCTATCCCGCGTTTAGAGCTCTGCGCAGCCCTAGCAGGAGCGCATCTAGCCACGTTAATCCAACGTGAACTCACCATTCCGGTGCACAGAACAATCTTGTGGTCAGATTCCACGACAGTACTCACATGGATCAAGTCTGATTCATGCAGATACAAGGTCTTCGTGGGAGTCAGAGTCACCGAGATTCAAGAGTTAACAGAAGCAGCGAGCTGGCGGTATGTGGACACCAAACACAACCCAGCTGACGTCATCACCCGGGGAATGTCCCTAGATGACCTCACCCGTCGCAACATCTACAGTGACGGACCAGAATTCCTCAAGCTCCCGGAAGAAGAGTGGCCTACGCCCACCCCACGGGAAGCAAGTAAAGAGGAGGCTGAGAACAAGAAACCTATGTTCTGTGGACTGAGCACAGTCGCCTCCACAGACCCCAACATAGATGATTGCATTACCCTACAGAGTGCGCAGCTAAAGACATTCCTGTGGCACCACCCAGAGATTCAGCACACTGCCGACATTTCAGCAGCTGACTACGAAGAAGCAGAACTTCTTCTACTACAACGAGCCCAGAGAGACTCGTTCCCCGATGAGCTAGACTGTCTACAGGGAGGAAAGCCCGTCCCATCAGACAGCAGATTGCTCCACCTGGCACCCGAGAGCGACGCCCATAATCTCATCAGAGTGGGTGGTCGTCTGCGGAGAGCCCCCGATCTACCGGATGACGTTAAGTACCCGATAGTCTTGAACAGCCGACACAAGGTCACAGAGCTGATCATAAAGAAATACGACGAGGATGTACACCACGCAGGAGCAGAGAGAGTCTTCGCGGAGATCAGACGTCGCTATTGGATACTTCAAGGAAGAGAAGCAGTGCGACGCTTCCAGCGAACCTGTCTAGACTGCCGAAAGTGGCGCGCGCAGCCCAGCATACCCCGGATGGCTGACCTACCTCCCTGTCGCCTCCGACTCGGCGACAAGCCATTCCACTCCACAGGCATGGACTGTTTTGGCCCGTTGTACATAAAGAAAGGAAGAGGAACCGAGAAGCGGTGGGGTATTGTATTCAAATGCATGACCACCAGAGCGATACATATCGAACTCCTTTCAACCATGAGCACAGACTCATTCCCTATGGCCTTCCGAAGATTCACATCACGGAAAGGAAAACCGTCTACATTGTTGTCTGATCACGGGACAAACTTCAAAGGCGGAGAAAGAGAGCTGAGAGAGAGCTTCCAAGCTATGGGCCCAGAACTTAAGACCCACCTCGCTCCATCCCAGATTGACTTCCAGTTTAATCCCCCGAACGCACCCCACTTCGGTGGAACCTGGGAACGAGAAGTACGTTCTATAAAGACAGCCCTGTACGCCGTGCTTGGGGCCCAGACTGTAGCGGAAGAAGTCCTAATGACAGTCCTCACGGAGATCGAGGGAGTATTGAACTCCAAGCCCCTCGGCTACGTCTCCAGTGATATAGCAGATGTCGACCCAGTCACCCCCAACACACTCTTGATGGGGCGGCTGGACCCCGCGCTACCCCAGACAATGTACAGGCCTGAAGAAGCGAACGGCCGAAGAATGTGGAGGTACAGTCAAGTACTAGCTGACAAGTTTTGGAACAGCTTTCTACTCCACTACCTACCGTCTCTACAGACCCGCCAGAAGTGGGTAAAAGAGAGAGACAATTTGACAGAAGGAACAGTCGTCATGATTATCGACCAGTCACTACCCAGAGCTATGTGGCCGGCTGGCCGCGTAAGCAAAGTGATCACCGGTGCCGATGGCAAGGTCCGAGCAGCTGAGGTGCTCGTCCAAGGGCGAACTTACACACGACCCGTGGCGAGGCTAATAGAACTGCCCAGACTCCCAGACACTATCGATGACGACCATGACCCCATGACTTTGTGAGTTGACTGACCCTTACAGCGGACCTTGAGTGGTAGACAGTGCGGTTAATCTGTCTCTGTTTAGCTAATTAGGTGGGACTAATTAGGGAGCGGCTGTTGTGAAGGATCAGATTAAACCGAATATATATATTTATTTGTGGATATATATTTAATAGTATTTGTATATCGTTTGATATCCCTTGTATATTCCTTGTACATATACACTGAATATCCCTTTAGTCTACTAACAGCCCATAATAGTTTCATTCTACCATTGGACGAGAACCTGGCGCCAGCAGCCAAGCCCCTTGGTTCAAGTTCAATCGTGCCGACGAACATGTCGTTACAAGCCCGGTTCCGCGTAGGAATACGTCTGGCGAAATACGAATGGTACTATTTGTTCACAGCGCATATATATATGGCGCAAGTAAAGTAGAACTTTCTTTTAGTCCATTAGTCCTTTACCCTCCAACCTAGTAACAGACGTGAAGCCTCACCCACGACCCACGTGTGGTGCAGTATGGCCTACTTGGCCTCAGAATAGGCATTGAGACATCGTGTGGATTAATAGTTGAATTGTCATAGTTTGGCACTATACCGTCGAGTGGGACGTATTTCTATTAAGTTAATAATAGTCTATTATGTATGGTGCATCGTTCGGTTAGAGTTATAACTAGGGATGTCCCGATCACCTTTTTTTGCTCCCGATCCGATCCCGATCATGTGATTTTGAGTATCTACCGATCCCGATCATTCCCGATCCGATAAATAAAAGAATTTAAAAAAATTAAATTTTTTTTTTTTTTTTTATTATCTTAATTTCTCACATTACATTCACCCTGAATGTTGACGTTATCCAGGTGAAAAGTTAACTTCATTCAAGCGAGGCATTTGCATTTGCAATCCTTGACATAAATCATTTGATGTATAATTAAATCAAAGGAAATGCGTTTGGGTCTGAGTGTGGCTGGTCTGCCGTTCTACAGCTGGATACTATTAGTTTGTTTTGGCAAAATTCTTCTGCTCTGTGACTGTGAGTCTGTGACAATAAATAAATGAATGGTGATATGCAATTTAAAACCAAAACTAAGGCCTCAGTATGAGTTTACCTACCTCCCAGCACAATGTGCTCCAGCCTGTTGCTTCATGAGATGGCAATAACATACATCGAGCAATGGCGCCATCGTCTGTAAAAACCAGGTGACTGCACGTCAGCTAAAGAAAATGCAATCAATGTTTTTGTTATTTTTTTATTTAACAGTATCCAACAGGATTCACTTATTGCAGCACAAACAAAATAAATATAAAGCGTATAGTTATATATCAGTGGTGCACCACAAAATAAAATAACCATGTAAAACAAATAGTGCAGAATTAAGAATAGTGCAGCAATAACAAATGTACTGGTCTGGTAGTGCAAGTAACAGAGGTAGCTTGACTTTACATTCAGTCATACTCAATGACTCATAAATAATAAAATAAAATATAAAAATTGTCTTAGTGCAGAATAATTCTAGTCTAGACTATGAACTAGTCTAGTTTTAAAATTAAATTAACAGCAGCAGCTCAATGAAACGTGACAAACAACATGTATATATTCAAATATAAATTGTAAACAATGGGATATAAAATTGCAACACACTTTTAAATTAACCCTTGAAATTTGAATGTACTCTAGACTATGACCTAGTCTAGTTTAAGCAGCAGCTCAATGCAATGTGAAAAACAACGTATTTCACAATTCAAATATAAAATGTAAACATGAGATTTTTTTTTAACAACCCCTTGAAATTTGAATGTACTCTAGACTATGACCTAGTCTAGTTTAAGCAGCAGCTCAATGCAATGTGAAAAACAACATGTATATATTCAAATATAAATTGTAAACAATGGGATATAAAATTGCAACACACTTTTAAATTTTTTTAAGGGAAGCCTAACCCCTTGAAATGTGAATGTACTCTAGACTATGACCTAGTCTAGTTTAAGCAGCAGCTCAATGCAATGTGAAAAACTACGTATTTCACAATTCAAATATAAAATGTAAACATGGGATATAAAATATTAATTTAAACATGGGATATAAAATTGCAACCAACACGCTTTTTTTTCTTTTTTTCTGCACTCTATTCTTACTCACTGTCTGGCATCACAATTAAGTGGAGATTTTTTTTTAAGAAAACCAGCATCTCTACCCTCTCAGCTGAGAGCCGATTCCTTTTCTCATCCAGGACGTTGGACACTGCACTAAAGAGTCTCTCACTGTCCACAGAGGTGCAGGGGGCACCGAGAAACTTGGTTGCAACAGCAGCCAGTGAGGGGAAACGTGAGACATTATCTTTCCAGTAGTGCAGAGGATTGCTTTTCCTAGGGTGGGTTTGCTCTGAGAGATAGGTCTGTACCTGGACTTCAGCTGATGTACTGCTCACAGACCGGGCCTCGAGCGGATTCTCTCCCAAAATCTCATCCATGACTCTGCCCAGGCAGCTGCTTGTGCTTGCTTCTTCTTCTAGACGTGGTGTCTTGCTTCTAGGCTCTGCGCTGGCGTCTGCGGCCTCTGGCTCTCTGGCAGCCCTCTCGTCCTCCATCTTCACCACCTCCTGGATGAGCTTCTCCTTGGCAAGCCTCAGGTTGTCTGACTTTGTGAAGAATCTGAAAGTAGATAAATGTATCAATTACCCACAAGTTCACAACTAAGTCAGTCAAACATATGGCAAGACAACACACAGCATTTTATTTAGATAAGATTATTTAGCATACATTTTTTTTTTAGATTATTCTTGCCTGTCTTTGTATCTTGGATCCAATATAGTGGCGATGGTGTATAGTGGCTCCACCTCTATCTCAGCAAAGCGGGTCTCCACTGCAGCTAGGAGCGTGCTCTTCATGGTTTTGACCCCCTGGTCAGTGGTCATCTCTCGAGAGAGTACACGTCTGAGGGCTGTTTGGATGAATGAAATGGATGAATGGTTTATTATTTAGAATATAAAATACATTTATTTTATAGTAAAATTAAATTATTAAAATATAGCAAATTATTAATTAATTTAATTATATAATAATAACCTGTTATTGCAGGGATTACATCAGCTGCAGATGCAGTGGGGTTGCTCACATCCCTTGTGAGTTCCTCAAATGGAACTAACACCTCAGCTGTCTTCTCCATCAGGGTCCACTGGCTGGCTGTCAGGGTGGTTGGGAGGGTGTAGTCGGCTGCATACACACAGAGAGCCCGCTTCTGCTCCAAGATGCTCTGCAACATGTAGAGGCTGCTGTTCCACCTCACAGCAACGTCCTGCTGTAGACGCTTGATGTCCATCTTCAGGTCGTTCTGGATATCTTCCAGACGCGAATAGGCCAACGGCGAATGTTTGAAATGGCCAATGATTTTCCTTGCGGTGGCCAGTGTGTCTGTGACGCTGCGCTGAGACAGTAGACCCTCATGCACGGCAAGTTGGAGCGTGTGCGCGAGACAGCCCACACTCGTTACTTCCATGTCATCCATGGCCTTCTTCATGTTTCGCGCGTTGTCCCGCAAAATAACATGGACCCGTGACTTCTCAATTCCCCAACTGTTAAGCATGCCCAGGAGCGCCTCTCTAACACGATCTGCCGTGTGAGATCCTCGGAAGTTCTGCGTATGCAATGTAGCATGATGCAACTCAAACTCGGAGTCAATCCACTGAACGGTGAAACTAATGAGTGACATTGGACTCACTGAAGAACTCCATATGTCTGTGGTAAATGATAAAGCAGGCACACCTCTTAACATGGCTTGCAGGTGGTCACGGAGCTTGGTGTGAAGCGCAGGCAGAGCTTTGTCTGTGAAGTAGTGCCGAGAAGGCAGCTGATAACGTGGCTCCAAGTGCTCTATGAGACGGCGAAACCCCACGTTCTCCATCACAGATAACGGCTGGTCATCCAACGCGATGAATTCAGCTATCTTGGCTGTTATTTTCTTCGCCCTGTCACCCTGCTCTGGCAGTTTATCTTTCCATTTAAGAGTCTCTGAAAGTGTCGGTTGTACAACGTGTCGGAGTGTAGTTGCAGCGATGTACTCGCCATGTTGTTGTTTGTGGCTTTTTTTCAGGTGACGAATTAGATTCGTGGTGTTGAACGCGGCTCTGTTTTTTCCTCCACGCGGAATCTCCTCCTTGCAAACATTGCAAGTTGCAAATGGATTGGCTTGACTTTGTACTTTAAAGTGCTTCCAAACCTCTGACATTTTTCTACTCCGTGGATAACGTGTTTCGGGAGCGACGTGTTGTTGTTGTGAGCGTGTAGGTATCTTGAGGGATTCGGCATACGTCACTCTTGCAACGGTGTAAATTAAAGGGAAGGTGTTTGTTGTGGACATTTCTTCTGCTGTGTGTGACAATAAATAAATGAATGATGATATATTATGTAATTTAAAACCTAAACTAAGGCCTCAGTATGAGTTTAAGACGTGAACATGGTCATGTTTGTTGAATAATAATATAAAAAAAAAAAAAAAAAATTATAATACCCCCTTTTTTTTTTGACTGCCGATTTTTTTTATTTTTCCCCTCCGATCGCCGATCCAATGAAAACCACGTGATCGACGCCGATTCCGATCACGTGATCGGATCGGGACATCCCTAGTTATAACGTGAGCAGTACCCCCATCGTTCCTGGCGTTATCTAGAGTCTTAACCAGGCTGGGCAGACCACGTGTGGTGCTTGCATCCGAGGAGCTCTGGGCCAGGACGAGTGGACCTGTACATTGGATTACTTTACCCGGACGACGACGAGCCCTACACGGCTTGGATTATCTACGTGCTTTGGGTGCTTTGATTATGCCATGGATAACAGCCAACACTGCTGAGTGTTGGAACTACCCCCCCGAGAGGAGTCCAGGTGAGACGGCGCTCTACCCCGAGTGAGGTCGCCTCACGTCTCTTCGTTGTGGACCGGCAGCTACCGTCTACAAGAGGGCCCAGCTGTATTCATCTGCGGACCGAGGTTCTGTGGGCACCGTGTTCAGCACTCTGAATTCTCCCAAGAAATCGTCGGCCAGATGGGATATCGCCAGCGGCTTTCCTAACCCCCCCCCCCCTACTGACTTACAACCAGCGGGACCCCCCTTTAGTGTATCCAGCTATAATCATTTAAGTACCATCGCTATAGTTCCCTAAAGAACCAGGTTGTATACTTGCTCCCTGCGTAACCAGAGATTGGACATTCAATGTTGATTTACCTACGAATACTCATTTGCCTTACAAGTGCATTCAAATCATAAATGTCATTAAGTGAACGTTGTATATACCCTTTGCTATATAAAATATTCGATTTATACATTTGTGTGGACTTCGTTTCATCAGGTGGGAAAGTGTTCATCATATCTACATCATGTACTGTGTGGCCAGTATTTAAAGTACATAAAGCAGGTAGTGGTTTAATGATACCATACTTATCAATACAGTCAGGGAATTGTACCCCTCAGTTACAGTCGCTATGTCAACCAAGTAAACTTGAGTCCAGTCTGCAACTCGGTGTCTTCATTGTCTCGATAACACTTCACTTATGATCAAATCTTTGAGAAGATTTGGGCTGCCTCGGGTACGATACATTACAGTGCTGCTTTAGTGTTGCCTCTGGTTATTTAAAATGTGTATCCAGAAAAGATATGCGAAGGGCATAATTAAACTTTGTCTAAGACTAACATGTATCGGTACTAAATACCTGTATGTCGATATGAATTGAAAATGGGGGACCCTGATGTAAACAAGACAAACGTCTTTCTCTCTGGTCTGCATCCCCTTAACAATTGTGTGTATTGAGCCGTACTGTATTGTACCCATTCTGCAATCTGTTAAAATAAAGTTTATTCATTTTTTATTTTGCATACTAATGTTCTGTGTCTTGAGTCGTACTTGTATTGAAAAACTGGTTTTATATGTCTGAGGAGAAGACTGGTACTCATCATCTTCGTCTCCACAAAGTAGGCTACTGGGGGGTCTACTGTATGTGAGACATATTTCCTTTAGAGTGAAAGAAAAATGACATGTGAACAAGTATGTTGTGTGCCAGGTTAATGTACTCTACTATTTTTGTATCACAAACAGTGCTGTATATTTGTAGACCTCTTCCAATGTACAGTTTATTCCCCCTCAAATGTATATTACTATATACTCTACTATTTTTGTATCACAAACAGTGCTGTATATTTGTAGATCTGGTATGTCATAAATGTCTAGTATATTTGTAGATCTGGTATGTCATAAATGTCTAGATGTAACATTACTGTCTATCTGTATGTCATTCCTCAGAGACTCAGCAGCCGCCATCACCCCAGTCATCACACACATAATAAACCTCTCCATAAAACAGGGACACGTCCCCAAGGACTTCAAAATAGCGAGAGTAACACCCCTGCACAAAAAGGGCAGCAAATTAGACCCAGGCAACTACCGCCCTGTTTCTATCCTTACATCCATCTCGAAAGTCATGGAAAAAATAGTATACGAACAGGTCGAAAAGTACCTTACGGATAAAAATCTAATCTACGAATTCCAATCTGGCTTCAGAACATCCCACTCCACTGACACATGCCTTCTCTATTTGAACGACCACATCAAGCAAGAGGTGGACGCGGGCAAATACTGCGGCATGGTCATGCTAGACCTACAAAAGGCCTTCGACACTGTCAATCACACCATTCTGATTGACAAGCTAAAAGCAATTGGTTTTGATAGTTTATCAGTGAGCTGGATACAATCCTACCTGGAGGGGAGAGAACAGATGGTGGAGGTAAACGGTACCCTATCCCCCCCCCTCACAGTGAACTGTGGTGTTCCACAAGGAAGCATACTAGGACCACTACTGTTCCTAATTTATGCAAATGACATGTCGTCAGCTTGTGACTGCAACTTGTTCCTGTTTGCGGACGACTCAGCCCTGCTGGTCTCTGACAAGAACAAGTTACAGGTTGAAAAAACCCTCAGCTCGGAACTAGGCAAAATCTGCATATGGCTCGCCGACAACAAACTATCATTACACATGGGCAAAACAGAGTCCATTCTCTTCGGTTCAAATAACAAACTCAGCAAAACAGACGGCTTCTCAGTTACAGTGGGTGACAATATTGTCACAAGGAAAGATGAAATTACCTACCTGGGTTCCATCCTAGAGGCTAATCTTTCCTGTGACAAAATGGCATCCAATGTAATAAAAAAAGTTAATCAACGAACTCGATTCTTGTACCGGATCTCCTCCCTGGTAAACAAGAATACCCTGAAGACTCTGGCAGGAGCACTCATTCAAGGGTACTACGACTATGCTTGCACCTCATGGTACCAAAGCACCTCAAAGGCACTAAAAACCAAATTACAAACATCTCAAAACAAACTAGTCAGACTACTGCTTGACCTGACTCCTAGAACCCACCTCACCCCTGCACACTTTGCCAACCTAGGATGGCTTAGAGTAGACGACAGAGTACAGCAACTTGCAATGGGCCTGGTCTACAAGATACACTACACAACCAAGGTACCCATGTACATGTCAAAATACTTCCCAAAGGTCAGTGAATACCACGATCACAACACCAGAGGGAGCTCCACAAATCATGTAAAACCCAGATTCGGCTCAAACAAGGGACTAAACACGTTTCGCAATTATGCCACAACAATGTGGAACGCCCTACCCAAAGCTGTAAAGGAATGTAAATCACTACCCACCTTCAAAAACACTCTCAAAGAACACCTACGGGAGACTGCAATTCAAAACTGGCCCCTACAAATGTCCTAACCCAGTTGTACAATAAAGACCAAGCATGGCTTTGTCAGTATTCCAATGTACAGCCCCACCCAACCCCACCCCACCTACCCAACCTCCTCCAATGTACAGTTTCCATGTCAAATGTATGTCAGTATTCCAATGTACAGTGTCCCCCCCCCCCCCCTACCCAACCCCCGCCCCACCTCCAATGTACAGCCCCACCCCACCTACCCAACCTCCCCCAATGCACAGTTTCTATGTCAAATGTATATACTCTTCTTCTGGATTTTTTTAGTATCACAAACAGTACTGTATTTGAAAATCTGGTATGTCATAAATGTATAGATGTAGCAGTACTGTCTATCTGTATGTCATGTGTGTCATATGATGAATTGAAAATGGGGGACCCTGATGGAAACAAGACGAAAGTCTTTCTCAGGTCTGCATCCTCTTAACAATTGTATGTATTGAGCTGTACTGTACTGTACCCATTCTGCAATCTGTTAATAAACTTTTCAATCAATCAATGTTATGATGAATTGAAAATGGGGGAAAGGAAATACTAAATATTTATACCGGAAGGGGAATATTTTGAGAACGTAACGTTATATAATAAATGATAGAGTCGCAATACAACTGCGTGATGGTACTTTTTGATCACGTGAAGAAGATGTAAACAAGACGAAAGTTGTGTATGTCGTAAACGAGAGAGAGAGAGAGCGAGAGAACCCCCCCCCCCCCCCTCATCCGCATGCGCACTCCAACAAATACTTGTCCAATACTTGTCCACGCCACGGAGCCCCGCCTCAAACCCGTCCACGCCACGAAGCCCCGCCCAGACGTTGGGCTCTGTGGCTCTGCAGATTATACCCTATTCTTTGCCTCGTTCTGGTCCCTCGAGATGCTTCCAGCTGCAGCTCCGGAGACCAGCGCTTACAAGCCCCGCACATACAAGCACCGCACATAGCAACCCCTCGCTTCCATTGGCTGATTTTGGTGACGTGATTTGGGTCCCACCCAATGGCTGAAGTTCTGCAGACGCCTCTCTGATTGGTTGGGCTCCATTTCTGCAGCCCCCTCTTTGATTGGTTGAGCGAAGCCCCTCTCTGATTGGTTTAGCTCGCCATGCGGTAAAATGCGGATGTTAATGTTATCATCTCAAGAAGATACAAATAAATATACTACCAGATTCGCGTTTATAACGTTATTTCGCGTGACTTCGCGGTTTATTCATAACGTTATGCACATTTCACAACACAGCCAGCTGTCAGAAACTGTACATTGTAACGTTATATGTTTATTCACGTAACGTTATTTCACGTGACGCGTTCAACTTGTTTACACTCCCCACTTACTGAAACTGTACCATGACGCACTCCCCACTTAACCCAGTTAATGCCTTAACTAGACAGTTAACAATATAACATTTAGATTAATTAACCCAGTTAATGCCTTAACTAGACAGTTAACAATATAACATTTAGATTAACACAGTTAATGCCTAACTAGACAGTTAACAATATAACATTTAGATAGAGAGGCTGGTGGTCAAGTCAAGAGTTTTATTTGTCACAAGTTGTTTATTTGCATACACGTTTATGGGACAGTTTTCTACACCTGACTGAACGGTCTGGGGACAAATGATTAAGGTGGGGTTACAATGATATCAAGGATGAATATGAAAAAGGGGATCTGATCTGATGGTACTTGTACTTTATAATGTGTTATATATGTATGTACATGGATTTTATGTCCGGATGGTATATCTATGGAATGGTCACTGTCTCTATCACACTCTCATATGTGCATGTTTAGCCGCATACAAGTATCTAGGATACACATATTCGTATGTGTACATAATAGGTTTACACACACTCATATGCACAAGGCTAAGTTATACATGTCAGGGGCACACATACATGCACATACTCACTTATAGGAAATAGGCATACACACACCTACATATACACATAGTTGAGGTATAGGCTCTCACTGACACATATGGGGGATATACATGTACATAGGAGACACACACATACGTAGCTGAGACGCACATATATATGCACACCTGAGATATACACTCACATAGGGGGCGGAGGCACACATGGATACGAGACACACACAAGAGATAGGAGTACAGTCGCATACCTGGAAGATGCACACACACACACATGTGAGGCATGTACACATGCTTACGTACACAGCCCTCACCCAACCCACCCAACCCCACCCCACCAACCTCCTCCAATGTACAGTTTCTACGCCAAATGTATATACACTCCTTTTCTGGACACTTTTGTATCACAAACAGTACTGTATTTGCAAATCTGATATGTCATAAATGTATAGATGTAGCAGTACTGTCTATCTGTATGTCATGTATGTCATATATGTTATGATGAATTGAAAATGGGGGACCCTGATGTAAACAAGATGAAAGTCTTTCTCTGGTCTGCATCCCCTTAACAATTGTATGTATTGAGATGTACTGTACTGTACCCATTCTGCAATCTGTTAATAAACTTTTCAATCAATCAATCAATCAATTCAATCAATCAATCAATACACGTACCCACATACATATGTTGGAGACACACATGCATGCATGCTATCATGCACACCTACATGTGTCTGGGACGCTTTCTCTCACATGCAATATGGAGAAGGGTGGCATCCCGATAGAGGATGCAGCACATACCTGCTCGCAGGTAGATCGGTCTACATGCAAAGTATATATATCAGGGATGTATACGCACAATGTATAGTATAGTATTTTTCTTTTTTTCGTAAGTCTTTTTTATTTTCCATGTCAGTTGTACCCATTCTGCAATCTGTTAATAAACTTTTCAATCAATCAATCAATCAATTCAATCAATCAATCAATCAATACACGTACCCACATACATATGTTGGAGACACACATGCATGCATGCTATCATGCACACCTACATGTGTCTGGGACGCTTACCGAACACTGTGACCTCATTTTCTTCTTCTAAATTCATGCTATATTATGTTATTATGTTATTTGATACTATCTTGTCTAGCACAGTCTCTGGAGCGTAACAGTAAGAAGCATTTTGTATGAAAGTATTCTGTACTTCTGTATGACAACTATTAAAGAACTTGAACTTGAACTTGAGTTGTTAATGTATTTGTATGAGTCCTTTACATGTTTTGTATGTTCTTACAAAAAAGAAAAAGGCAAATCTTGGAAGTTGCATATGGTGATGTGGAAAGAGATGTTTTGAATATTGGAGAGATTTGTGCAAAAAATATCAAAAAAAAAAAAAAAAATTAAATGCGGGTGGTCGTGCCCGCAAAGATGTGCATAATACAATAGTAATAACATATAATAGAATCCAATAGAACGACATTGTGCAATAAAACAAGTAAACAGAGTAGGGCATATCGGTATATGTACATAAGTTATTTACAGAGCATGGTAGGACATGCTAGGTCCTGTGGTAGTGCAATATTAGCTACGGATGAGGCACTGGGTCTTTATGTACATGCTATATTGGTGGTCAATGTCACTTCGGATTGCTACGACACATCTCTACTGCTTGTGACAGGCTGTGGTGCGTTCCAGACTTTACTCCTGTTGGGAAACTATAGCGATGGTCTGTGCTCACCACACTTTTCTTCGGCCTCCCCGCAGCGAGCCGTCGTCGACCCCCGAGCTTCATTTTACGACGGGCAACAGAGGTGGGTTGAGCCGCTATACTTGGCCCAGCACGGTTAGCGACTCGCCTGAGTGCGTGTGCACGTTTTGATGCATGGCTGATACCAGAGCGGCCGAAGGTGTGTAGCGCTGACAGCAGCTTGGAGGGATTCCCCTTCAGCTGATTGAAGGTCTTTATCATGGCTTTATCATCACCACCCTCTGTAGAGCCTCTTGCTCTGCCTTTGTGCAGCTGGATAACCACACAGACTTCACACAGACTGTCTGTACAATACTGCTGTAGGCCTATAATACTTATGTAAATAAGTAAGGCAATTGAAATATATCTGCAGTACAGCTCAATACACACAATTGTTAAGGGGATGCAGACCAGAGAAAGACTTCCGTCTTGTTTACATCAGGGTCCCCCATTTTCAATTCATCATAAATGTACAGTTCCCTCCCCCTTGTATATATTTACTGTATGTCACAAATGTAACAGTACTGCATGGTCTGCATCCCCTTAACAATTGTGTGTATTGAGCTGTACTGCATTCTGCAATCTGTTAATAAAGTTTTCAATCAATCAATCAATCAATCAATCAATCAATCAATCAATCGGTCACTGTACCCATTCTGCAATCTGTTAATAAAGTTTTCAATCAATCAATCAATCAATCAATCAATCAATCGGTCAGGTCACGTGTACCCATTCTACAATCTGTTAATAAAGTTTTCAATCAATCAATCAGGGCCTGTGGTCACGTGTACCCATTCGGCAATCTGTTAATAAAGTTTTCAATCAATCAATCAATCTGTTAATAAAGTTTTCAATCAATCAATCAATGAATCAATGAATCAATCAATCAATCAATCAATCAATCAATCAATCCCGCAGTGCAACGTGACCCAAATCATACGGCAATCTGTTAATAAAGTTTTCAATCAATCAATCAATCAATCCCGCAGTGCAACGTGCAACGTGACCCAAAATCACGTGACCAAAATCAGCCAATGGAAGCGAGGGGTTGCTATGTGCGGGCTTGTATGTGCGGGGCTTGTACGCGCTGGTCTCCGGAGCTGCAGCTGGGTACTATTGGGTCCCTCGGGCGTTCCGTTGTAGTTGCGCCGGTGATCCAGTAGTGGGCGGTGGAGGGTTGTTGACGTTGGATGATGAGTTGGTCGCAGCGCAGCGGTGGTCGTCGCTGTTTGCGTCTGTAGTCCGAGTTGTCTCGCTTGGTACCGAGTGATAACTGGACCTGGGTTCAGCGGAATGTCTCCCGAAAGAAGCAGGTATAAGAAGATCATCGACCTTCTATCAAACCTGCCCGACGGGGGTAAACTCTTTCGTCCCGGATTCGACGTTAACACGCTGTATTGCTGCTGGATGTTTTCTCTCCGAGCCATTTAGCAGGTAAAAGTCGCAATGAGACTATTTTTTTTACCCTTTCCACTCCTGTCTGGTGGTGTTTCCATGTTGAATTAAGGTACTGGTCCGTAATCCAAAGTAGGGAGAGTAGAACGTGTATAGTAAACCTTGTTGCTGATTTTCTTTGACGCCGTTGTTGGGAGCTGAGAATAATGCGACTGTCCATGTCCATCTCGAAAGCCGGATACTTAATCGATTCTCCTCGTTCTGGTAAACAAAGGTACATTAGGTTCATGTAGACCTCTCCGTTTTGTTACAGTAACATCTGCTTTTATTCATCTATTGACCGCACATCTGATCTGTTGGGCGTTTCTGCCACTTTTCCATCCAGACTGGGCCTTGACCAGAGGTAGCTGGAGCAGCTAACAAGATTGCAGAATGGGTACAGTACAGTACAGCTCAATACATACAATTGTTAAGGGGATGCAGACCAGAGAAAGACTTTCGTCTTGTTTACATCAGGGTCCCCCATTTTCAATTCATCATAACATATATGACATGCATGACATACAGATAGACAGTACTGCTACATCTATACATTTATGACATATCAGATTTGCAAATACAGTACTGTTTGTGATACAAAATTGTCCAGAAAAGGAGTGTATATACATTTGGCGTAGAAACTGTACATTGGAGGAGGTTGGATGGGTGGGGTGGGGTTGTGTGGGTTGGGTGAGGGCTGTACATTGGAGGGGGGGGGGGGGGGGGGGGGTTGGGTAGGGGACACACACACATTTTACACTGTACATTGGAATACTGACAAAGCCTTACTTGGTCATTTACTGTACAACTAGGTTAGGACATTTGTAGGGGCCAGTTTCGAATTGCAGTCTCACATGTTTTTTGAGAGTGTTTTTGAAAGTGGGTAGTGATTCACATTCCTTTACAGCTTTAGGTAGGGCGTTCCACATTGATGTGGCATAATTGCGAAACGTGTTTAGTCCCTTGTTTGAGCCGAATCTGGGTTTTACATGATTATTGTAAATTCACGTTATGAGTGAATTAATGAATAGTCAAGAGTTTTATTTGTCACGGCATACAAGTATACAATGAAATGCGGGGGGTCTTGCCCGCAACGATGTGCATAATACAATAGTAATATATAATAGAATCCAATAGAACGACATTGTGCAATAAAACAAGTAACAGTAAGCTGCAGCATGGTCATGCTAGACCTACAAAAGGCCTTCGACACTGTCAATCACACTAGGGCTGGTCGATATGGCCTAAATATGATATCACGATATTTTCTGACCTTTCGGCGATACACAATACACATCACGATGTTTTTATTTTTCCCCCCAAACAATTCATTATGAGGCTTACCAAGAATGTATTTGAGTTTGCAAGCTAACATTAAAGACAAAATAAAATACCCATGCATTTAGCATTTTTATATTATATATTAGATTTAGATTATTGGATTAGATTATATATTGCATATATTTAGCAATGAGATATTATATGATTTAGATATGAAATATGATTAATTGAAAATGGGGGATAGAGAACAAACTTAACTTTTTGACTTACCAGCCATTTGGCTGGTAGATTTGAAAAACTACCAGCCGGGCAGATTTCTTTACCAGCCAAAAATTATAAATAGCTTTTTAGTATATCGCCATGTGTTATTATTACTATATAATACTCTCATATGCTATTTTCAATTAATATCATAAACAACATAAGGAATTAGGGATGCACCGATATGAAAATTGGCCGCCGATACCGATACCGATTGTTCAACTAACACTATCGGCCGATACCGATATTTGTATATTTGTATATAAGTATTTGTAAAAAAAATTTTTAATGAAACTACTGTATATTTGTATGTGTATGTTTGTATTTGTAGGCCTCTTTACTTACTTAAAAAAAGGAAACATCAAGAAATATGTTTATGGTATCACTATCTCTCTCCCAGTATCGTCTTGCGGCCTGCAGAGGGATACTATTTTCTCAACCAGAGCTTTCAACCAATGCAATGGAACCATTCTTGCGGCCTGCAGCGGGATACTATTCTCTCAACCAGAGCTTTCAACCAATGCAATGGAACCATTTTGATTGACAGTCGATTCGGCCAATTACGCCACACCGCTAGCACCCACCTCCTGCTGTCCTTACCACCAATCGGCAAGCGTTTATAAATTTTTCTACTTCCGGGCATGCCGCCATTGCGAGAGCAGAACACACTTAACGTAGCTACGTTAGCTCAGCTGCCCGGCCCGCCGACCGGCGCTCCACGCATGACCAAATGAGACATAATGATTTTACTGCAACAAATGTTATAATAAAACAAAGCCTTCCTATACATTTGTCTGGTTGAAAACTTTATTAACAGATTGCAGAATGTGTAGTTGGGTACGGAATGAGCAACGGAATGGAACCAAGCTATGAACGGACTAACGGAGTAATGCCTTGTTTACTGCTATCTTCGGGTAAATAATATGCTTGTTATTGAACGTGTAACACTTCATTTTAACAGCAGATACTTTCTTAAATGCCATCTTCCCGAGAGAGGGTGTTGACGGGGAGTTGTGTTATTAATAGCATTGAACAGCTAACCGAAAGCTAGCGTTAACTTAACTATTGTTAAAGGTTTAGCCATAACGTTACCTTGGCTAAAGTTGGGGCTATTGCTATTCATAATGCAGCAATAATGACTGCAGACCTGCAAGCAAAGTACAGCAAGTTGACAAAGGAGTATTCCAACGCAAATCACATTTTCACCAGTAACGTTAGTCTTGCATCTAATAGCTAATAACGTAGCTACGTTAGCTGCCCGGCCCGCCGACCGGCGCTCCACGCATGACCAAATGAGACATAATGATTTTACTGCAACAAATGTTATAATAAAACAAAGCCTTTCTATACATTTGTCTGGTTGAAAACTTTATTAACAGATTGCAGAATGTGTAGTTGGGTACGGAATGAGCAACGGAATGGAACCGAGCTAATGAACGGACTCGGAGTAATGCCTTGCTGCTATGGGTAATAATAATATGCTGATGTTATTGTCCGTGTAACACTAACTATATAACGCTAATGCCACAAAACGAATGCCTTGTTAATCATAAGTAGTTACTTTGATGCAGTAGATTGTGTGTGTGTGTGGGGGACGGCGGGCGTTGTGCAGGTAGGTCACGAGTGAACTTTTTTTTTTGCCTTTTGACGCTACACAAATTGATGGGTATTTATCGGCGACTGCTATCGGCACATTTGAGCTTATAGGCCGATAGCAGTCAACAAGGCACTTATCGGCCGATACCGATACCCGACCGATATATCGGTGCACCCCTATAAGGAATATTAGCATAATTTTGAGTGGACTGAAGGAATGAGTCAGCGTTAATAGTTTTAAATGCAAATAATTTATTGAAACATAGAAGTGGGGTCGGGACACACACACACACACTGTTTCAACTCACCACCCCTGCATCATATTGTAGTCTGTCTTCAAACTTCCACTCCTCTCGAAAACCTTTTTATATTTGAATATCAACATTATCTGTCCATCCTCAGTTTACTATAATATACTCCTGTCCTGAGTCCTGACTAGTGACTTTGTCGTCTTTCCAAACGCACGTACGCACACACACAGGGAAGGGGAAAGTGCCCCACCATTTCCCTTTCCCCAGTCCACACTGTGTCTGCTGTTCTCTATGGCTCTGCGCCTCTGCCTCTGATCAGGATTAGCTTGTTAGCTTACGCTAACGTTGTAGTGATTGTAATGGTACATAAACGTTAATTTCGGGCGATGTGGGCATAAAGGAATGGCAACGGTGCAAAGCATGTAGATGCATTTGACCCGTTGTGAGAAGAAAAAAAACACCACAGACTTATTTCGAGTCTGTAGGGGCGCACTGCTGTGTTAACGCTGCTCTGCTTTCAGAAACACGGACTGGGCGGATATCATATGACTTGCGGAGTTGCTACAGGTCTTTCAAAATAAGAGTATCATATGAACCTGAACGTTGCTAGCTGCCGGAGCCCAGATATTATGACTGGAGCTGTGCTTGGGGCGGAAATGAGACCCGCACAGGATTTTCAAAATAAGAGTATCGATATGAACTACACGCCAGATGGCGGGCAGACCTATAATTTTGTATCGCCAAACCTTAAATCTACAGGCCATTGGCGCTTGGCGGGTGGTTATTTTGTTCCCTGATGGGGGACCCTGATGTAAACAAGACGAAAGTCTTTCTCTGGTCTGCATCCCCTTAACAATTGTATGTATTGAGCTGTACTGTACCCATTCTGCAATATGTTAATAAAGTTTTAAATCAATCAATCAATAGCATTTGAGCATTTTTATGAAACTACTGTATATTTGTATGTCTCTAAATGTTTTGATGAATTGAAGATGGAGGACCCTTATGTAAGAAAGCCGAAAGTCTTTTTCTGGTCTTCATCCTCCAGTCAGTCCACTGTTGTTGTATTGAGCTGTACTGTATTGTACCCATTCTGCAATCGTTAATAACGTTTTCATTCATTCAATCGTTCAGCCGGCAACAGAATAATTTTGATTGACAGTCGAGTGTGCCAATTACGTCACACCGCTTGCACCCGCCCTCCTGTTCTTGGCACCAATCGGCAAGCGCTATGCGTTTTTTACTTTCCGCTCTGTCCGCCATTGATTTTGACGAGAGCTCAGCTCAACGACAACAACAACAGCTCCCTGCGGCCGACGAGTGATTACCAGCGCACCGCAGCATGACTTAAACGAGGCATAATGATTTTACTGCAACGGATGTTATAATAAAAGCCTTTCCATACATCTGTCTGATTGAAAACTTTATTAACAGACCGCAGAATGGGCACGCACAACTCAGCACGGGCTGAGATATGAACAGTAATGTTTGCTATCTATGTCGTCATCGGACGTTGCTATGTTTGGGTAAATACGCTGATGTTATTGAACGTGTACCTATATAACGTTAATGCCACAAAACGAATGCCTTTGTTAATAATAAGTAGTAACTTTGATGCAGTAGTGTGTGTGTGGGGGCGGCGTTGTTCAAACGTTTGAACGGGTGTGGACCAGATTGACGCGGCACAATCCTCTTGGGCAAAACATCACGATATCCACAATACGTTAAAAAAGTGTATCGTTAATGAACTGTACCCGATATTTATATAATATCGTCATATCGCCCAGCCCTAGTTACAGGTTGAAAAAACCCTCAGCTCAGAACTAGGCAAAATCTGCATATGGCTAGCTGATAACAAACTATCATTACACATGGGCAAAACAGAGAGAGTCCATTCTCTTCGGTTCAAATAACAAACTCAGCAAGACCGACGGCTTCTCAGTTACAGTGGGTGGCAATATTGTCACAAGGAAAGAAGAGAATACCTATATGGGTTCCATCCTAGAGGAAAATATTTCCTGTGACAAAATGGCATCCAATGTAATAAAAAAAGTCAACCAACGAACTCGATTCTTGTACCGGATCTCCTCACTGGTAAACAAGAATACCCTGAAGACTCTGGCAGGAGCACTCATTCAAGGGTACTACGACTATGCTTGCACCTCATGGTACCAAAGCACCTCAAAGGCGCTAAAAACAAAATTACAAACATCTCAAAACAAACTGGGCCCCGTTCCCCGTACCTGGATAACTGAGTTAGCCGGATAACTTTCGGTCAAGCCTGACTTAAGCCGGACCTTTCTGTTCCCCGACGCGCGATTGTCCAAATCACCATGACAACAGATCAAAAAGTTTGAGCCTGGTCGGGAGCAGGGTTAAGTTCAGTTAGCCGGATGAACCACGCCCCCGCAAAGGAGTGACAGCTCGTTTCCTGAAATGATTCTCACAGTCTAGAGATCCCATTTATACCATTCTGAATTACGTTTCTGTGCTTCGTTTTCCTAGAGGGGGCTTTTGAAATGTATAATAATAGAACTAAATGCTGATAATAAATCATATTTAGCCTATAGATTTACTTTGTCCTAAATAAAATAATGCACGTCATATACGGCGCTCGGAGTCGCGATACACGCTGCATGTGGTTATTTTAATAACGGCTCATTGCAAATGTGAATCCCGCGGGGATATTTTTAATGAATGAAACCTATCGGCCGTTTGGCTCTGATTAGTTTCATATATTAATCTCCGCTGTAGATTTGCTTAACGGAGCGCCGGATTGTGTTTCATTCAAGCATAAAATTGAAGTGTCTATGCGGGGATTGTGGTTTTTGTGTGATATTGTAACTGGGATTAAAATGTCTGAGATGCGCTGTTTGACGGGTTTGAGAAATTGAATGAGCCGTTGACGTCACATCAATGCATTTGAGAATAAAGAGATAAAACTTCATTTTTTGGTAAGAAAAATATTCTAAACACGGGTCTCTCGTCCATTAATGCATAAACAATGAGTATATCACGTCTGGCACAGTGGCGCAGCGGCTAGTGCTGAATCCTGGCAACCGGGCGACCGGTGTTCGAAACCCCGCGTTTCCAATATAATTTTTTTGGAATATAATATTAATGATTATACGCAAAAGTAGCCTAGTTTTAAGTTAAAATATTATAAATCTACATGCATTGAGGATGTCATTCTTTATATAGCTCTCAACGTGCACCAAATTGAATTATTCCTACATTGCAAAAAGAAGGAAAAGACTAGGATTCGAACCCCGGTCGTCTGCGTGAAAGTCAAAAGGACAAACCGTCACACCGCAGTACAGATAAATAAAAAATCCACCATACATCAATCAATGGATAAGAGAGCCGTATCCTTATTCTGAAACAGTTGAACTAATTATTTTCGCTAGCAAGATCTCATTTGATTATTCAATGCATAAACCTACTGCCAGCAGGAACGTTTAAAGAAATATAATCTGATTGATTGGGGTAATGAGGGATTTAAAATTAGCCTATAGATTATGCATTTAACTTGTCGGCAAGGCTATTGAGCCGCCTGCAATCTGTAAAACAAGCAATCAATCAATGCCGTTAGAAGATCAGGATTTCTGCGATCTACACCTGCTGTCTTTTCAACTGAAGCGGCCGCCCGCACTTATCCAGAGTCTCAAGTCTGGCTCGAGTTAACGAGACTGAATCAGCGTTCCAGGAACAGGAAAATCCCGGCTTCAAACATCGGGTTAACTGAATCTGGATAATGGGACTCTTGATCGACTTAGTTGAACCAGGTACGGGGAATAGGGCCCTGGTCAGACTACTGCTTGACCTTACTCCTAGAACCCACCTCACCCCTGCCCACTTTGACAACCTAGGATGGCTTAGAGTAGACGACAGAGTACAGCAACTTGCAATGGGCCTGGTCTACAAGATACACTACACGACCAAGGTACCCATGCACATGTCAAAATACTTCCCAAAGGTCAGTGAATACCACGATCACAACACCAGAGGGAGCTCCACAAATCATGTTAAACCCAGATTCGGCTCAAACAAGGGACTAAACACGTTTTGCAATTATGCCACATCAATGTGGAACGCCCTACCCAAAACTGTAAAATAATGTGAATCCCTACCCACATTCAAAACCGCTCTTAAAGAGCACCTACGGGAGGCTGCAATTCGAAACTGGCCACCGTAAATGCCCAAACCCCCCACCACCTCCTAATAGACCAGTGTTTCTCAAAGTGGGGGGCGCAGAGGCATGACAGGGCCTTGAGATAAAAAAAAAAAAAAAAAAAAAAATCTTTTTGGATTACAGAAAATTATCACTAAAGTGCTATCTGTTGCAGCTGCACTGTTTTCCATGAAAATACCATATTTGGATAAGTTTGACCATCTCTCAAAATCTGAAAATCATTATTTAATAAAACACAGAAAAGGATCACCAAGTTACTCTCGATAAAAAAAAAACTTTACAGACAACATTGAGACAAAGCTTCCTGACACATCTCCATCCAAACTCTTGGAGGAACTAATTGAAATCTCATCTGATACCACCTGGAGAGCTAGTTTCAGAGTGTGGTGCTGAGTACCAAGTATCTCATGATGCAGCAGTTAAGGTGTCGATACCATTCAGCACCACATATCTGTGTGAAGCTGGCTTTTCATCCATGACAGCTCTGAAAACAAAATATAGGGCCAAGTTGAGCCTTGGGGATGACATGCGTGTTGCCTTGTCAAAGACTGACAGCAATAAAGACTGTTTGCTTATTTCCTATGTTCGCTTTGTAAATTCCCAGTCACTGAGTGAAGATCTGCTGTTTTGCAAATATGTCAAAAACAGAGCCACAGCTGATGAGCTCTTCAAAATTATTGACAGTTACCTGACAGATGTATGGGTAACAGTACTGTATATTTGAATACCGTTTATGTCACAAGTGTATCAGTACTAAATACCTGTATGACATGTATGTCCCTATACCATAAATGTCATGTATGTTGTGTATGTCATAAATGCCAATATGAAATAAAAATGGGGGACCCTGATGTAAACAAGACAAACATCTTTCTCTGGTCTGCATCCCCTTAACAATTGTGTGTATTGAGCCGTACTGTATTGTACTAGTGTTGTCACGATACTGGAATTTCTACTTCGATACGATACCTTGAAAAGTATCGATACTTCGATACCATTTCGATACCAAAAAATAATAATAATAATAATTTTTTTTTGTAAACAAATTTAGCTTTTGTTGCTGGTTGATTCTCCTCAGCTTCTCTCTGGTACTATAAGAGAAGATAAATATAACACTTTTAAAACCCTTTGTTTATCTTTAGATCACACATTTAAAAATAACTATTCATCTCACTTCAATCATTTTTATTGCAGATGCAGAACATGGTATTTTCTCAAGCAGACCGATGTAAACACTGTAATCTGTGTTGCATGTAGGGGTGGGACGATACATCGATCCAGATCGATACATCGATGTAATTATCAACAATCGTATCGGATCGATGCGATGTAATAAGATCGATTCATATCGATACTCTTATTTTGAAAATCCTGTGGCGAGTCTCATATCCGCCCAAGAACAACAGCAGTAGCTCCGTGTGTGTAGACGTTACAGCATAGCATTCTCCCTTTCTGTGTGTGTGTGTGTGCGTGCGTCTTTGGAAAGACCAGATGAGGTCAGAGGAGTTTGATGTTTAAATGTTATTTAAACATAAACAATATAATACATAATAAATGTAGGCCTATACATGATCATGCAACATCAACAAATTGTTGTAGGAACGGTTTGGGAGAGGGAGGTTGTGAGTTTTGAGTTCCAAAAAATGTAGCTTAAAGTTTAAAGCTCATTATATAAAAACGTGGCACTTTACAGTGAACAGGAGGTCTATTTGTATTAAAAACAATAGATTGATTTTCCTTTAAATGTCTGGAAGAGCTCAAAAATACAAAATGTCAAATGATATTTTCATTACCTTTTTTTTGTTGATCTAAATGTTACTGATTGTGTTAAATGGGCTTATGATATCATCTCATATCGATCGCAGGCACCTGAATCTAATCGTATCGTATTGTATCGTGAGAGACTTTGTGATATCGGCAAATATCGTATCGTTGTCCAAAGAATCGATATCGTATCGTATCATGATGAAACTGGTGATTCCCACCCCTAGTTGCATGTACCTGACAAACTGAACTGTTTGTATTACAGTAACAGTTTCGATTTTTATTTAAAGATAACAGGGCTATATAACTTCAAGCGACCCTATTGGGTACCAGAAAAGTCACGTGAAACATTGCAGACCACTGATTGGTCAGAAGAGAGACGCGTCACACGTTGTAGCGTCATGCAGTGTGTTACCACCAATCGGCAAGCGCGTATTAGGTTTTTACTTCCTGAATGTCAGCTCATCACAACACGGCTAATAACGTTAGCTTTAACTCTCCGCCGGAGTGGACTACCATCGCTCCTCAGGAGTACTAAACGAGACATAATGATTTTACTGTCTGCAACGAATGTTATAATAAAAGCCCTTCGTTCTATACACTTGTCTGATTGAAAACTTTATTAACAGACCGCAGAATGGGACAACTCAGCACGCTCTGAGCAAAGAAAGGAACTGAGATATGAATAGAGTATTGCTTGCCTTGCTATGGTCCGGTAAATACGCTGATGTTATTGAACGTATAACTATATAATGTTAATGCCACAAAATGAATGCCTTTATTATAAAGTAGTAACTTTATAGTAATAATAATAAGAAAGGGTCGGGGGGGTTACGGGTAACCACCCCTGCCCGCGACACCGAGTGAACTGCGCACGACCAGAGGGGAAACTTCGAATCCGTGTTTCACTTTCAATAACTAATGCGTGCTTGCCGAATCCCAAACAATATTCATGCTGCAAAGTCATCCTCTAAAGATAGACATTTAGACTAGAGGCAGGCTATATGCTATAAAGAGTAGACTACTACTAAAAAAAAAAATGCATTCGAACTTTTTTTTGTAATTTTTTGTGTGCGTGCGGTAATAACCGCGGCAGTAGGAAATATTTTGCAAATTTGTGCGGTAAGGAAAACATCAATACCGCGGCAGCTCTATTTACAAACTGAAGACGGCTCTGTGAGGGCTGGAGGAGGCAGAGGGGCAAGCATGCTCTGAACAGCGTGTCAACAACTTCCGGTAGAACACTCGCCAGCTGGTACCGATACTGCAGAAAGTATCGGTATTTCGGGAAATGAGTATCGAAACCGCTTTAAATATTCAGTATCGATATGTATCAATACTTCGATATTTTTGACAACACTATATTGTACCCATTCTGCAATCTGTTAAATAAAGTTTTCATTCATTCATCTTGACTGGAAACATCACTGCCTGGTATGGAAACAGCACGGCACAGGACAAGAAGGCCCTACAGAGAGTGGTACACTCAGCCGAGTGTACCACGGGTATTGCACTACCACCCCTGCAGGTTCTATACAACAAGAGGTGCAAATCCAGAGCCTGCAGAATAATGAAAGACCCTCACCACCCCAACAACAGCCTGTTCATGCTGCTGCGGTCAGGCAGACGCCTGCGAACACCAGCTACTAGGACAGAGAGACTTCGGCTCAGCTTCTTCCCCCAGGCCATCAGAGCCTTGAACACTGAACTCTCCACACACAAGCACACATGAGCACACACACGACACACTCATGCTGCACACGCTCACACTTATGATGGTCACTTTACAAAAGGAAAGGTCACTTTAAGAATAGTATAGTATAACTTGAGATAGTATAATATAGCATTGTATAGCAGTGTACATAAAGACCCAGTGCCTCATCCGTAGCTAACAGTGTATTGCACTACCACAGGACCTAGCATGTCTTACCATGCTGCTCTGTAAATAACTCATGTACATACCGATACGCCCTACTTTGTTTTGATTGATTGATTGAAAATAGGGATGCCCCGATCGATCGGCCACCGATCGTTATCGGCCGATAATCAGTATAAATATGCAATCGGGGAATTCCGATAATGAGTCATATTCGCCGATCGCGGAAACTGATCAAGTGGATATCTCACTCGCTTGTCTCAGACGCACAGGACCTGCAAACTGCTCCTCCTCCCTAGCCCCGCCCGCCCCCGTGTAGAGTTTGTAAACAAAGAGGTGCGGCTCCTCTGCTCGAGTCTGTAGTGCATTCGACCTGCGCTAACGTTAGCTACCTAGCTATCGTTACTGTTTAAACAAAATTACCCAGTCAACTATTCACGTTTAGTAGGCATTGTCTAACGGTATTTAGCCGGCTAGCTACCGATAGCTCCTGATATCAACAAATGATCCAGAAAATCTAGTAGTCCATGTTCATACCTCCGGTAGCTTGCGTTAGCTTGCGTTAGCTGACGTTAGTTTACTGTTCAAAACGAAATGTCCCATTGAACTAAAGTTCTGTCTTAACGTCATCTAGCCGGCTAGCAGTAGCTACAGATAGCTCTTGATATCAATGTCTTATAACATTGATTTAATGCGTATTCGAGCTGAGGGCTTGCTGAATGTGAAATGACCAAAGCATAACGTTACCAATAGGGTCCGGCTGCAGCGCCGGAGAATCCTTTTTGGAGCTGGGCTACTAGAGTACACACAGACAGTGGAGCTGTTTGCAGATAGCGAGCATTTTGACTTGTTGCGTGGTGGCGATGTCTCGCAGATAATACAAGTACAAGTCTAATTATATAATATATATATTTTATAAAAAAAAAAAAACTTTTTATATAAAATAATTTTTAATTTCTTTTTAATCAAAAACGATCGGTATCGGATCGGTATCGGCCGATATGGCTCACGACGATCGGTGATCGGTATCGGTGGCAAAAAACGTGATCGGGGCATCCCTAATTGAAAACTTTATTAACAGATTGCAGAATGGGTACAGTACAGTTCAATACATACAATTGTTAAGGGGATGCAGACCAGAGAAAGACTTCGTCTTGTTTACATCAGGGTCCCCCATTTTCAATTCATCGTAACATATATGACATACAGATAGACAGTACTGCTACATCTATACATTTATGACATACCAGATTTGCAAATACAGTACTGTTTGTGATACGAAAAGAGGCCAGAAAAAAGAGTATATACATTTGACTTAGAAACTGTACATTGGAGGTTGGGTAGGTGGGGGGGGACTGTACATTGGAGGTGGTTGGGTGGGGGGGGGGGGGGGGGGGGGGGGGTGTAAGATAAGATTGAATAAAAATGGAATAAAATATACAGTAAATAAATACAGTAAAAATATACTGAGGTCTACAGTAGGTGTAATATTGCACAGTGCTAAGTACAGGCCCCCAACGCACATTACAGGCCCCCAACGCACAGTACAGGCCCCTCCTATGTATGGGTCTGCGGCACTGCAGTTTTATGCTATTGCGCAGAGGGGAAAACATTCTATCCTCTGGACTGGACAGGATATTCCTTTATTGATCCCCTTGGGGAGATTCAGTCGTCATAGTAGTGGGGTGGGGGTACAGGTAGGGGTGGACGGTATAAACGGTATACGGTATAAACGGTATGAATTTGCTCTACGGTATGGATTTTGACTATACCGTGTAACCGGTAGGGCAGCTCTAAAATAGCAATGACGTCATGTAACCACAGCGCGACTATTTCACTCGCATTTGCCCCTAAAAATAGATAGAATTAGTCATAGATAATAGATATGTGCGAACTGGAAAAAGTTATTTAGGAGGCTTCGCGCAGTGGGCGTGCCAGCCCCTACCGCACGCATGTAAACACGGGTCTAGTAGTCTAGTGGGAGGACGGCGGCGTCTCCCTGAGCTAACGTTAGCTTAGCTACCGTTACAAAATGACCCAGTCAACTATTCACTTTTAGTTTAATACATGATGAGGCATTGTCTAACCGAACGGTATCTAGTCGGCCAGTTACCGATAGCTCCTGACATCAACAAACGCTCCACAAAGTCTAGTAGAGAGTAGACGTGTATGCTACCTGTTACCGTTCAAAACGAAATGTCCCATTGAACTAAATAATTCACTGAGGCGTTGTATTAACGTTATATATCCGGCTAGCAGTAGCTACAGATAGCTTCTGATATCAATGTCTTATAACACTGATTCGATGCGTATTCGAGCTGAGTGCTTGCTGAGCACAGTTAAGTAACGTTATGCCAATAGGGTCCAGGTGCAGCGCCGGAGAATCCTGGCCGTAGCTCTGCTCGAGGCTACTCGAGTATAGGTCCAGGTGCAGCTCCGGACAATCCTGGCCGTAGCTGGAGGCTACTAGAGTACACACAGACAGTGGAGCTTGTTGCGTGGTGGCGATGTCTCGCAGATAATACAAGTACAAGTCTAATTATATAATATATATATTTTATAAAAAAAAAAAAATTATATAAAATAAAATAAAAAGAAATTTTATCAAAAACGATGATACCGTGATATATACCGTTACCGTCTATGCTTCAAATTATACCGTGATATAAATTTTAGACCATACCGTCCACCCCTAGGTACAGGTATGGTCAGGGACGGGTAATTACTTACTTACGCTTTTTACCCCGTTTGGGGCATATTAGGCCGTCAACAAGGGTTCTCCAAGCATCCCGATGGGACACACCTGGGGCCAGCTGGAGAGGTTGGCTCAGGATCGGGATGGTCAGGGTAATGGGAGAGCAATAAATATAGGCAATAAAGAAATGTAATTTTAATAAATTAAACCATATACACAGAGGTACAGATGAGTCTGTATACCCTATTGGTCATAATATAAGTTACAATAAATATAGGCAATATAAAATATGACTAAAAGTAAACGGTATACACAAAGGTGCAGATGATGGTCTGTACCTATCGGTCATAATATGCGTTATAGTCCATGCAGGGTTTAGTTTCTTTAATAGTTGTCATACAGAAGTACAGAATACTTTCATACAAAATGCTTCTTACTGTTACGCTCCAGAGACTGTGCTAGACAAGATAGTATCAAATAACATAGTATAGCATGTAATTTAGAAGAAGAAAATGAGGTCACAGTGTTCGGTATAGACATATGTACAATGTTCTGAGTTACCATATAATATACAATACTATGCAGTGTACTAATGTACAGTACTATATAGTGCAAAGCAGAAATGGGATGAGGTACAATTTAGGTACAATTTACAGTAAGGTGTACGAGTTGTAGTGCAATCCTTCATCAATAAATATAAAGTGTGGGGAGTGGGTGCTACAGTGTGTTTGTTTAAAGTGGGTGTGTGCTATAAAGTGTGTGGAGTGGGTGCTACAGTGTGTTTGTTTAAAGTGAGTGTGTGCGTGTGGATGTGTGTGCTATGTGCGTTTGGTGGTTGTTGTTGTGTAGTGTTCATTGTTCGTTTAGCAGCCTGATGGCCTGGGGATAGAAGCTTCTTCTGAGTCTTTCTGTGCTCGCCTTGAGACTCCGGTATCGCTTGCCTGACCGCAGCAGTTCAAAGAGGCAGTTGTTCGGGTGACTGGAGTCTTTAATGATTCTCTTAGCCTTGCCCTTGCAACGCTTGTTGTAAATGTTCTGGAGGGTGGGGAGCCCCCCTCCAATTGTGCGTTCGGCTGAACGTGTCACTCTTTGTAGTCTTCTTCGGTCTTGTGCAGTGCTATTCCCAAACCAGGAGGTGATGTTGCCGGTCAAGATGCTCTCTATTGTACATGAGTAGAAGTTCTTAAGGATCTTCTGACTGACTTGGAACTTCCTTAGGCGCCTGAGGAAGTAGAGGCGTTGTCGTGCCTTCTTCACAACACTGTCAATGTGTGTGGTCCATGTCAAGTCCTCGGATATGTAGGCTCCGAGGTACTTAAAGCTGTTGACTCTCTCAACCGGTGCCCTGTCGATGCTGAGGGGGCTGTAGTCCTTGACCCCCGACCTCCTGAAGTCCACAATCATCTCCTTTGTTTTGCTGACGTTCAGGGAGAGGCTGTTTTCCTGGCACCATCCCGCCAGGACCTTGACCTCTTCCAGGTAGGCCCTCTCGTCGTTGGCAGAGATCAGGCCCACCACCACTGTGTCGTCAGCAAATAGGTGGTTAAGAGTCAGACATTCCTAATAGTTCTCAAGTTCTGCAGCCGTTGGATCTCCAGCTGCTGGCAGCAGTCCGTGCCCCCGTTTTGTGGAGCCTGATGGCCTCTAGCATGCAGAACTGGCAGACGGGCACACGGACACACACGTTGTAACAGTAACGTTAGTGCCAGCTTGCTTTGCTGTTGCTGTGGCCTGGTGTTTTGAAAGTGCTCCTGTCCTTACCGAGCGGTGTGGAGGTGAGGAGGATCTGACGGTGATCTGGGCTTGTTCAGTAGTGGTAGAAATCTGTTATCCAACTGATATTGGATTATCTGTGGTGACCATCCATGACTCTTCTTTTATATTATTATTAGTGTTATTATTATTATTAGCCGCGGCAGCCTCAGATATTAGCCCTTCATTAGCAAAATCCAGAACTAACATTAGCTTAGCAGTGTTTCTCATCTGTTTATCTGACATACATTTAGGGATGCCCCGATCACGTTTTTTGCCACCGATCACCGATCGTCGTGAGCCATATCGGCCGATACCGATCCGATACCGATCGTTTTTGATTAAAAAGAAATTAAAATTTATTTTATATAATTTTCTTTTTAATAAAATATATATATTATATAATTAGACTTGTACTTGTATTATCTGCGAGACATCGCCACCACGCAACAAGTCAAAATGCTCGCTATCTGCAAACAGCTCCACTGTCTGTGTGTACTCTAGTAGCCTCCAGCTACCAAAAAGGATTCTCCGGCGCTGCAGCGGGACCCTATTGGTAACGTTATGCTTTGGTCATTTCACATTCAGCAAGCCCTCAGCTCGAATACGCATTCAATCAATGTTATAAGACATTGATATCAGGAGCTATCTGTAGCTACTGCTAGCCGGCTAGATGACGTTAAGACAACTATTTAGTTCAATCGGACATTTCGTTTTGAACAGTGAATTAACGTCAGCTAACGCGAGCTAACGGAGGTATCAACATGCACTACAAGACTTGCTGGAGCATTTGTTGATATCAGGAGCTATCGGTAGCTAGCCGGCTAAATACCGTTAGACAATGCCTACTAAAAGTGAAAAGTTGACTGGGTAATTTTGTTTAAACAGTAACGATAGCTAGGTAGCTAACGTTAGCTCAGGTCGAATGCACTATCTAGACTCAGCAGAGGAGGTCCGCCTCCTCTGTGTTTACAAACTCTACACGGGTACGGGCGGGGCTAGGGAGGAGGAGCAGTTTGCAGGTCCTGTGCGTCTGAGACAAGCGAGTGAGATATCCACTTGATCAGTTTCCGCGATCGGCGAATATGACTAATTATCGGAATTCCCCGATCGCATATTTATACTAATTATCGGCCGATAACGATCGGTGGCCGATCGATCGGGGCATCCCTACATACATTATCCTAGTTTAGCTTGGTTTAGGAGTCCATGGTAAAGTTGTATTAGTTACATTTTACCAAACAATCATTTTTCAATCTTCTGTAGATGTCCACGATATTGCATTTAGTTGTATTTTCATTTAATTTAGTTTATTTAGTTTAATTTAATCTTAGTTTTTCAAATGTGACCCAGGAAACACCACTTGGAAGAAAAAACATCTGATTGCCTAAAAACAACAGCTGCCTGCATCACTAACCAATCAGATGTTTTGGCCATCAAATATCTGCTACGCAGATGACAGCCAGATTTACATGCCATTAAAAAGAAACACTACCAACCCGGTAAAACCACTATTAGCATGCCTTGATGATGTTAAGGCATGGCTGGCATCAAACTGTCTTTGTCTCAATGACAGTAAAACAGGTCATGGTGTTTGGTCCCAGCAATGGTCATGTGCCTCCTCCTGGTGATTTGGGCCCTCTTGGGCTTTTTGTGAAGCCAACAGTCACCAACCTAGGGGTGAAATTTGATTGTGACCTAAAGCTGGACAAGCAGATCAATACTGTGGTGGGAAGGAGCTTTTTCCAGCTTAGGAGGCTGTCTAAGGTCAAACATTTTTTATCCCGTTCCGTTTTTGAAACGGTTATCCATGCTTTTATGACCTCTCGCCTTGATTACTGTAATGCCCTGTACGTGGGCGTCAGTCAGGCCTCCCTCTCTCATTTGCAGTTGGTGCAAAACGCCGCTGCCCGTCTGCTGACGGGAACGCGAAAGAGGGAGCACATTTCCCCTGAGCTGGCTGCCCTCCACTGGCTTCCTGTGCGTTTTAGGATTGATTTTAAGGTTTTACTGTTTGTTTTTAAATGTTTGAACGGCTTGGCACCGGGTTACCTCTCAGACCTGCTGGAACCCTATGTTCCTCTAAGGTCCCTCAGGTCCTCTGACCAGCTCCTCTTGGCCGTTCCAAACTTCAGGCTGAAGCTTAGGGGGGACCGTGCTTTTGCAGTGGCAGCCCCAAAGCTCTGGAATGAGCTGCCACTGCATGTTAGGCAGGCCCCCACTCTGCAGGTGTTTAAATCACGCCTCAAAACACACTTATTTGCTCTGGCTTTTGTTTTTTAAACCGTTTTCGAGAGGTTGGCCTTTTTATGTGACACATTGTACTGTTTTATTATGTGTTTTTATAAAAAAATTATGTTTTATGTTTTATCCTATGTTTGTGGACTTGTACAGCACTTTGGTCAACTTTGTTGTTTTAAATGTGCTATATAAATAAAGTGGATTGGATTGGATCATATGCAATATATGCAATATCATAGGCTTATATTCATAGATCAGAACTATAGCAGTGCATCTGTCTATATACACACCCATGTGTTTTTCAGTTCTTATGAAAATCTTCCTGTCAGGATTTTCCTTCCTTTCCAATTTGTCAGCCTAGGAAAATAGAGCTACCTGTATAGCTGGTTAAGGACTGATGGTTCTTGCTTGGCTTTCTGTGTTCCTGATGAATTTCAACTGAAAAGTTAGACCTTTGTTTGTTAGGATGAATGTACAATGTACTGATATTTCTTTCCTTACTTTCCCCGAAGATTGGTCTGAATATGACTACCCCTCATAGCCTCTCACACCTTGGTTTGAGAGAACTGTCTGTTTGGTGGACTGCATGAAACCGCCACAGCTGGACCAGGAGCAGAGCTGTTTGGACTGCATGGAAACAAGTATGGAAATGTTGACTTTAATCTGTAAACATTATGACTTTATAAGTGTTGACTTTAACCTCTTAACACTTTCAGTGCCTTTGATTAACGTTGATTTACCACGTTGAATGCCGAGACCCACTTCAATGATAGCGTTGTGAACGCATATTCTCTCTCTTAAATTATGGCTGTGTCTAATCTGCCTGTCGTTTATCAATGACTTGTTTGCAGTCAACATTGTCGAAACTGATTGTTTTTTTATCGGTTCATTTTCATTTTATAGCATTTTGAAAAGCCCTTGTTTTCAAGGAAAATATAAAGATTCCACGATAAAAGACATTTACTGGAATATTCTAGAATACACAAAAACGTTGTAATTTTTCGGCCTATTTATGAATAGTTTACAAATAAACGCTAGATTATCGATAGTATATGTGTACGTATGCACGCTATAGAGGCGATCTGAAAAATCGATTCTCTTATTTCCTCATCAGCGATCACACTCTCAGTGAAAACAGGTCTGATTATCCTAAGACTATCCTAAATTATCCTAAAATAGATTCCTTACCTGAGATCGGATGTTATCCAAAAAGATTATTCCAAGTCCTGATCGCCATTCCAAATATCGATCACGCTTATTGATTACAGTGTTGGTACTGTAAAATAAATACATAATCGTCGCTGTTCTGAGGGCCGGCGATCACTTGGTCTCTTCAGTTGGCTTGATAGAAAAATAAAATGAGCAAACTGACCCCTCCCCCTGTATCAGTCTGAGCTGATGGGGTGCAGTTACACAGGGAGAGACGATAGGGGGCGGTATCTTCCCAATTGAGCTCAGAGAGACTCTGCAGCATGGCTCGATTGATGAAATATGAATTCAAATTGCAAATAAAAAAAATACGGCAAACAAACAACATTTGTCGTCCGTCGGCACTCACCGGGGGGGCTGATGAAACGAGATATGTCGTCGCTGGCACTCAATGTGTTAAGCCAGACTCTCAAAATTCGCCTAAAGATTGCTCCACTTCTACAAGCCTGGTGGTATATTAATATTCCAAATTGCATGCACAATTCAGTACTGTATCTACAAAAAAAACTGTAAATCATCTTCCCTTTATTCATTTACCTTTTTTATTTATTTTTTGTACACTTGATCTCAAGAAGGTGCTGAATGAGCACCTGAATCTTTCACGACTGGTCAATGTTAGCATGGTGTTATTCACCTTCAAAGTGAATTAAACAGTTTTATAAAAGACTGTATATTCTCCTTTGGTTCATTACAATTTACTTGAGGATAGTATCAGACACAATATTTCTGACACTGGGAATACATTCCCTAAGGTCCATCTATGTCCCTAGATACCAGGAACTTGGGTATGTACTTTTAGGCCGATTTTCTGAAAATATGGCTACGGCTTAACCTCTTAAGCCCGGAGCCCTATTTTCTGAAAATCTGCTTAAAATACATACCTAATTAAATGGAATATTGCTCCACTTCTACAAGGTCCATTTGCATGTTCTTGGTATCTAGGGACATCTATGGACCTAAGTGAATGTATTCCCAGTGTCAGAAAGATTGTGTCTATTACTAGGCTTGCTTAAATTGTGATTAAACAAAGGAGAATATGAATTATGATTTTTTTTGCATCTTTGACAGTGAATAACACCATGCTAAAAATGACCAGACATGAAAAACGGCCACTGAGCTCGTTCAGTACCTTCCTGAGATCACGTGTACAAAAAATCGAAGGGAATTAATAAAGGGAAGATGATTAAACAGAAGGTTTTGTAGATACAGTACTGAATTCTCCCATCCGGACCAATGCAATTTGAAATATTATTATAGAATAGCAGGCCTATAAATTACTTTATTATAGCCAATTCGCACATGGATTGGGCCAAATCTTCTCTTTCAAATGGCAGAGTTACATTTTGGATTTAGTATCACCAGGCGTGCATGAAGAACAGATAATGAAATCTACTGTATGTACAGTAGGTTTTTTATTCATGCAAGAGCTCCGCCCTTTTGAAACTGATTTCAAATCGGATGGTTGCTAAATGCTCAAAATAGGGGAGACAAACTAACTGCGCTCCAATATATGCCAATAACGTTCAGTTTTGTGGTATATAATCCTGAGTAATAAGAAAAATAAAAAATAATAATCGGGAAGCCTCTTGCTTGCAGAAAACTAGAAGCCTTTGGGAAGTGTAGTTTTGAAAAATTCCAACGCTCATTGAAAGCTCTGGAAGGATGTCCTCTTCTCAAAATTACTCAAAATGACTACATTCACAGACGGCCGGTTATCTGCGATAACAACAACAACACATTATTTTATTTCTTCTTTGGTCCACTTTTTCTCTTTTTCTATTTCTCCCATCTAGGGCTGGGCGATATGGCCAAAAATGTTATCGCGATAAAATTATAAAATTATTTTCATATAACTCGATATCGATAATTATCGTCGATATAATGTCTGTCAAGTTTAATTAACTTCTTACGCCCGGCGCCGATGGACGGGCTATTAATAGACTTGTTTTTCTGCTGCGAATGTCTCGAGTTGATGTCGTCATCAGTCCACGCACATTAGCAGTTAGCCAGAGCGAGCAGTGTATCCCATGACAATGTACTAAATATCCCTAAAATACTCTGTTCCGCCCCAATACATTGCAACGACGTCCACCGTATACCACACACTACTATAACCGTGGCATCAGAATTCACGCCACATACATACTCGGCACGTAAATATATAAAATAGCGCCGTGCAAGCTAATTATACTAGCCAGCCTTGAGTCCTAAACCAAAACAGTAGCACATCTGGAGCTGTGGTGCGTAAGCACGTCATCACGTAACGTTGGTTGTTGTTAGTGAGTGTGCTGAGCCGAGGCTGAGCGGAGCCAAACTTGGAAAATCGATATATCGAAACTTTGCGACCACGTTTCATGTTTATTTCGAGGAAATAATTTATCGCGATATTTATCGTTATCGTTTTATCGCCCAGCCCTACTCCCATCCCAATTTATCGTGCCAATCCTCCCCCCCCCTGTCTTGAACGTTGCTCGCATATGCCCCCTACAGGTCGGTCGTAGGGAGGATAGAAGCCTTGCATCACATGTCCCCTCCGATACACGAGGAGGCAGCCTGTCGCATCTTTTCACCTGCCAGCGCGGACTCTCATTGGCGAGGTGTAACGTGTGGGAGGCTCACACTACCCCCGCCATTTCCTGTCTCTGCTGTGCAGGCGTCCCCCAACCGACCTGTATGGGTCACTGTCCACAATGTCCATATTACCACTCATCGACTTCCGTACACTATATCCTGCAGTCTATGTGGTGCCACTATGTTCTCCTCTAATGGTCTCCAGGATACCGATGCTTGAGAATCAAACCAGGTGATCAGTGGTCTTAAGGAGAACGCTTTAAAATAATAGTTGAAGTCTGGAAATGCTAAACCCTCGTCGGCTTTATTTCTCTGTGCAGTGGATCTTTTTATTCGTGGAGGTTTGTTGTTCCAAATTAATTTATATGCCGCGGAGTGTAATTTTTGCCAGTAACCAACAGGGGGGGGGGCAGGGCTGTACGCTAAGCTTTTTCACTAGGGGCACACTTGCCCCTAAATTAGAAATTTAGGGGCAAAAAATATGTTTTAGGGGCAAATTTTTAAATAACAATTTTACCATTATAGTGCAAAAAAATATGTTCCTCCTGCCTCATTACTGTGGTCCTTTTATTTAACATTTAAGTGCTTTTGTTGTCAGGTTTGTATCTTTTATAATGAACCAACTAGGGCTGGGCGAAATGGCCTAAATATGATATCACGATATTTTCTGACCTTTCTGCGATACACGATACACATCACAATGTTTTTCTTTTTTACCCCAAACAATTCATTATGAGGCTTACCAAGACAGTATGAGTTTGCAAGCTAACATTAAAGACAAAATAAAATACCCATGCATTTAGCATTTTTATATTATATATTAGATTTAGATTATTGGATTATTAGATTATATATTGCATATATTTAGCAATGAGATATTATATGATTTAGATATGAAATATGATGAATTGAAAATGGGGCACCCTGATGTAAACAAGACAAAAGTCTTTCTCTGGTCTGCATCCCCTTAACAATTGTATGTATTGAGCTGTACTGTACCCATTCTGCAATATGTTAATAAAGTTTTAAACCAATCAATCAATAAATAGCATTTTAGCATTTTTATGAAACTACTGTATATTTGTATGTCTCTAAATGTTTTGATGAATTGAAAATGGAGGACCCTTATGTAAAAAAGCCGAAAGTCTTTCTCTGGTCTTCATCCTCCTGCACTGTATTGTACCCAATATGCAATCTGTTAATAAAGTTCTCATTCATTCATTCTGACGGAAAACAGAATCATTTTGATTGACAGTAGAGTCTGCCAATTACGTCACAACGCTTGCACCCGCCCTGCTGTTCTTAGCACCAATCGGCAAGCGCATTCGTTTTTGACTTCCTGAATGCCCCGTGTGCTGACATCAACAAAGCTACTTACATTAGCTCCCCGCGGCCCACGAGTAGGAGACCAGTGCTCTGCAGGATGACTAAATGAGGCATAATGATTTTACCTCAACGAATGTTATAATAAAAGCCTTTCCATACATCTGTCTGATTGAAAACTTTATTAACAGACCGCGGAATGGGCATATCTCAGCACAGGCTGAGATATGAACGAGTAACGTGTGGACCAGATTGACGCGACACAAGGTTTACACAACAGCCCCCACCCCTTGTTTTATTGTATTTGTACCTGTACTACCTGCTGTCAGCTGTTTATCTCTCTCTGTGAGCTTGATTAGCTCACGTTAGCTAGCGTTAGCTCCGCGGCTAACCCTGAACTAAATCAATGACATCATTTCGAGTAGTTTTCACTGCACATAGAAGCAGCCAAACAGCGGGAGAATTTCGGGAGCATATGGCCAAAACCCAGTTAGGAACCATCGATTCCCATCCCTACTACTAACTTTACTTTTCTTCATAGCTAAATCAGACTCATTTCATAGTCTATCAGAGTGAGTGCTCAGTTGATTTTCCCCGCTGATCATACCTGAGTGCTCAGCGTCATCACACGCCTTGGATCATTTAGGAGTGAAATGCGAATGCAAGGCTTGAAATCCCTACTCGCAAGCCCGCCCCCAAATATTATTTACCAATCGCAACGGCCAATTAAAGGGGCAATTTGCGATGAGATCATCGCAGCGTACAGCCCTGGGGGGGGGGGGGGGTAACGGCAACATCGAGCTGAAGAAGTTAATTCTGGGTAAAACATCCATCTTAACTATTGATGCTCGGGCCTGTAATGAGTTTTTAAATTTTGACCACCTGCCGAAATCATTTGTGATCCTATCTAGCAATCCGGAATAATTATACTTCACCGTTTGGCATATAGTGGGGAATATTTCAATTCCAAGACATCTAAAGTGTTCTACCATGGGTATATTTGCTGGGAGGATGGTAGCCTTCGCAGTCACATTAAGTGGAAGGAAGGCCGATTTTGGCCAGTTTATCTTAAATCCCGATAGATTGCCAAAATCATCTATTACTTTGAGAAGATGAGGTAGGGAGGTGGTAGGGTTTTGCATGAACAATATTACATCGTCCGCATATAAGCTAATGTGATGCTGTGTTCCCTTAATTGAGATCGGCGCTATGGACTGGGATTGTCTTATGTACTGTGCCAAAGGCTCTAGGGATAGAGCAAATAGTCCGGGACTAAGAGGACAACCCTGTCTAGACGAGCGCGACACAGGAAAGTGTGGGGAGCAGAATTTACCTGTTAAAATCATGGCCGATGGATCTGTATATAGTACTTTGATCATATTAATGAACCCCTCTCCTAACCCCATCCTTCTAAGTAATGCCCATAAATAAGACCATTCCAACCTGTCAAAGGCCTTCATCGCATCCAAGGATAATACAGCTGTAGGAGGCGCGGCATCCTTGCTGGAATCTATCACATGCAGTAACCGTCTAATATTATCCGTGATCAGGCGGCCTCTTATGAAGCCTGTCTGATCAGAGTGAACTAAAGATGTCATATGTTTTTGAAGTCGGATGGCTAGTACCTTAGCGTACAGCTTGAGATCGGTTCCGAGGAGGCTTAAGGTCTATAACTACCGCATTCGGTGGGGTCTTTATCTTTTTTAAGTAGGATAGATATGAGTGCCATATTGACATCCCTGGAGAAGTTCCCCTCTTTGACTGAGTATAAAATCATATCAAGTAATAGGGGTCCAATTACATCCCAACATGAGAGGTACAGTTCGGGTGGAATGCCATCCCAGCCAGGGGCCTTACCACTTTGCAATTCAGATATAGCCTCCCTAAGTTCCTCTAGTGTAATAGGTGCATCTAACCGTTTGCTGTTGTGACTTATGATGTTTATTCTTGAATACGTTTGAGAAAGAAAAACTATAATTATGACAGACAGTGTCCACAAAACTGGATTTAAGTATTTATTAGCAGCAATAATAGTACATAATATACTTTACTTTACTTTGGATGCGCTTATAAGGCAAAGGAATGTGCGTAGGCAAATCAATAACGTATGTCCATTCTCATATTACGCAGGAGATAATAATACAACCTGAATCTTAGGAATTATATCTATGGTACACTAGTAATATAGCGGGAGATACTGGTAGGGTCCCCCCGGTTGTAAGCCAGCAAGGGTAGAGGATTTGTCGGTAGTAGAGTCTGGGTCAACGATGATAAGGAGACTCCAAGTACAGGAGACTAGGACCAGACCCTTTGTTCCCAGAGCCCAGGAAAAGACGACGAGGAAAGAGGGCTGGGATCCGAAACAGGCTGAGATCCAGACGACACCGCACACCACTGCCCAGTATATTGCTAGCCAATGTACAATCAATAGACAATAAACTGGATGACATCCGAGCAAGGATTCAATATCAAAGAGACGTTAGGGACTGCAATGTCCTTTGCTTCACCGAAACATGGCTAACACCGGAGGTTCCAGATCACGCGATTCAACCAGCGGATCACTTCTTTATCCATCGCAAAGATAGGTCATCAGAGTCCGGTAAACAACGTGGAGGAGGTATTGTCTTCATGTTTAACAAAAATTGGAGTGATCCAACGAACGTGAAGGAATTATCCAACCACTGCTCCCCAGAACTGGAATATATAACCATCAAGTGTCGTCCTTTCTTCCTCCCGAGGGAGTTAACGGCGATCGTCCTGATCGGAGTGTATATTCCACCACAAGCCAGCAACAAGGTTGCGCTCTCCAGACTACACGACGAGGTAAATAGAATACAAGTGGCTAACGTTAACGCCGCCATTTTAGTACTGGGAGATTTCAATAGCGCCAATCTGAGAAAGGTATTGCCCGACTTCTATCAGCATGTGACTTGCAACACCAGAGGCGGTAACATCCTAGATCACTGTTACACGCAATTTAAAGGTGGCTACAAGGCTCATTCTGATAGTGGCTTCGGTAAGTCAGATCACGCATCAATTTTTCTTTCACCAAAGTATAGACAGAGAATTAAAAGTACTCCCGTAGTCTCGCGAGAGGTGCAGAAATGGGATGTGACGTCAGAGGATACGATCCGGTCAGTGTTTCACAACACAGACTGGAATGTGTTCCGCGACACAGATAACATTAATGCCTACACGGAGACAGTGCTGGACTATGTTTGTACTAGGGTGAAAGAAACAATCCCCACTACCAAAATGAAAGTTTACCCAAATCAAAAACCCTGGGTAGACAAATCCGTCCGTGAAGCTCTGAGAGAGCGCACCAAAGCATACAACGACGGCCTAGAGGCAGGCAACATGAATGACCACAAGGTGGCGCGATACAACGTAAGGAGGACTGTGTCAGAGGCCAAACGACGCTACAGGGATAAAATTGAACTCCAGTTTGAACAAGCTGACTCTAGAGCTATGTGGCAGGGGCTCAAAACGATGACAGACTACAAAGGCGCCTCCCTCAAACTGAACAGTGACATCTCCTTAGCAAATGACCTCAATACCTTCTATGCGAGGTTTGATGCTGGTAATAACAACACCAGCTCACAAGCCTCGGCAATGGGGGGGGGGGGTCGGCTGCTGATGGAGGCGCAGTGTTCAGGGTAACAGAGCATGAGGTGAGGCGGACCTTTAAAAAAGTGAATATCAGGAAGGCAGCAGGTCCAGACGGCATCCCCGGCCGCGTCCTAAAAGTCTGTGCCGACCAACTGGCCCCAGTATTCACTGACATATTTAACCTGTCCTTAGAACAGGCTGTCATCCCCACCTGCCTGAAGAAGTCCACTATTATCCCTGTACCCAAAAAATCCAAGCCTGCTTGCCTCAACGACTACCGCCCTGTAGCTCTCACCTCCATAGCCATGAAGTGCTTCGAGAAGCTAGTAAAGGGCTACATCTGCTCCTCCCTCCCCATCAACATGGACCCCCTGCAATTTGCATACCGCCCCAACAGGTCCACGGAGGACGCCATATCCCATGTGCTGCACACAGCAGCATCACACCTGGACAAGAGGCAGGGGAACTATGTGAGAATGCTATTCATCGACTACAGCTCGGCATTCAATACCATAGTCCCCTCCATACTCATAGCCAAGCTCAGGGACCTGGGCTTGGGCTATGACCTCTGCCAGTGGGTCTTGGACTTCCTGACTGGCAGACCCCAGGTGGTGAGAGCAGGCAACTGCACCTCCTCATCCATCACCCTCAACATAGGGGCCCCCCAGGGCTGTGTTCTGAGTCCCCTCCTCTACTCCCTGTACACACACGACTGTGTGGCTCAGCGGAGTAGCAATACAATCGTCAAATTTGCTGACGACACAGTGGTGGTGGGCCTGATCTCTGCCAACGACGAGAGGGCCTACCTGGAAGAGGTCAAGGTCCTGGCGGGATGGTGCCAGGAAAACAGCCTCTCCCTGAACGTCAGCAAAACAAAGGAGATGATTGTGGACTTCAGGAGGTCGGGGGTCAAGGACTACAGCCCCCTCAGCATCGACGGGGCACCGGTTGAGAGAGTCAACAGCTTCAAGTACCTCGGAGCCTACATATCCGAGGACTTGACATGGACCACACACATTAACAGTGTGGTGAAGAAGGCACGACAACGCCTCTACTTCCTCAGGCGCCTAAGGAAGTTCCAAGTCAGCCAGAAGATCCTTAAGAACTTCTACTCATGTACAATAGAGAGCATCTTGACCGGCAACATCACCTCCTGGTTTGGGAATAGCACTGCAAAAGACCGAAGCAGACTACAAAGAGTGACACGTGCAGCCGAACGCACAATTGGAGGGGGGCTCCCCACCCTCCAGAACATTTACTACAAGCGTTGCAAGGGCAAGGCTAAGAGAATCATTAAAGACTCCAGTCACCCGAACAACTGCCTCTTTGAACTGCTGCGGTCAGGCAAGCGATACCGGAGTCTCAAGGCGAGCACAGAAAGACTCAGAAGTAGCTTCTATCCCCAGGCCATCAGGCTGCTAAACGAACAATGAATGAACACTACACAACAACAACCACCAAACGCACATAGCACACACATCCACACGCACACACTCACTTTAAACAAACACACTGTAGCACCCACTCCACACACTTTATAGCACACACCCACTTTAAACAAACACACTGTAGCACCCACTCCCCACACTTTATATTTATGGATGAAGGATTGCACTACAACTCGTACACCTTACTGTAAATTGTACCTAAAATTGTACCTCATCCCATTTCTGCTTTGCACTAGATAGTACTGTACATTAGTACACTGCATAGTATTGTGTATTGTATATTATATGGTAACTCAGAACATTGTACATATGTCTATACCGAACACTGTGACCTCATTCTCTTCTTCTAAATCCATGCTATATTATGTTATTATGTTATTTGATACTATCTTGTCTAGCACAGTCTCTGGAGCGTAACAGTAAGAAGCATTTTGTATGAAAGTATTCTGTACTTCTGTATGACAACTATTAAAGAACTTGAACTTAAGATCTTGATCCACAGACGAATACAGCTGTTCTCCGTAGCATGCAGCTCCGCATGGAAGAAAGCTAGCCGGCCTCAGGCTTCTGAGAGGCGGACTCGACGTGGCTCCTCACAGGGTAAATCCCACACAATTGTGGGTGTCGGCGATTCTCCGCTCCATCAATTACAGGACCAAAAGCAAATATAATCCAGCCGAAAAGGGCTATGCAGTCGTCGGTAGGTTATCCAGTGTACATAATCCACACGGTCCTCGTCTAGGGCCCCTCGGGTGAAAGCGCCATGGTAAGCAGCCCAGCCTGGATAAGCACTCTAGCTGGTACGAGGAAACGTTGGTGATGCTGGTCACTGTAGAACTTTAGCCGCACGATACACTATACACAAATAGACTATTACTGACTTAATAGAATAGGTCGAACTCAACGGTACAGCGTTAAACTCTGATACTTCAGTTATTAATTCGCACGCGGTCTCAATGCTCTATTTGGGGCCAAACAGGCCATACTTCACCACACGTTGTATCGTGGGTGAGGCTTCAACTTTTAGTTACTCCAGACTTCTGACTAAGTGAGACTAAGTGCTTCTGTATTCACCTGCGCCGTATTTATACGTTAAGTGAACAAACTAGTACCAGCTTTATTCCTGTCTCATATCCTTGCGCAGAACCGTTCATGTCCAGGCAAGTCCCCGGCGGTGACTTTGAACCAGACCTTGGAGGTATGGCTATGGCGCCTGTGGACCGCTGTCCAATAGGAGAATGAAATATTATGGTCTGTACTAGGCTAAAGGGATATTCCGTGTATATGTACAAGGAATATACAAGGGATATCAAACGATATACAAATATTATGCAATATATATCAATCAATAAATATATATATTCGGTTTAATCTGATCCTTCGTAACAAATATCATATTAACCTCTTCCGCCTGTGCGGTCCGGGGCCGGACCGCAAATTACATCACGTCATGAATCAAGCTCTCCAGACTGTTTGACATAATAATATTTTTTTCCCCCAAACATATTCAAGAATAAACATCATAACCATGTCACAACAGCAGTTATAATGTATATTTTCATCAATACGTTTGTTTACCAATAGGTTCAAGTTTTATTAGTGAGGTTTTAGTTTTGAAAAATGTGTTGTCATCGTGGAAATCGGCCATTTTGAATTACCGGTCGTCGGTGAATGTCATTTTGAGTCATTTTGAGAAGAGGACATCCAGAGCTTTCAATGAGCGTTGGAATTTTTCAAAACTACACTTCCCAAAGGGTTCTAGCTTTCTGGAAGCAAATGTCTTCCTGATTATTATTTAAAAATGTTCTTATTACTCTGGATTAAATACCATAAAACTGAACGTTATTGGCATATATTGGACCACAGTTAGTTTGTCTCCCCTATTTTGAGCATTTAGCAACCATCCGATTTGATCAGTTTCAAAATGGCGGAGCTCTTGCAATAATAAAAAACCTACTGTACATACACAGGGCTGTACACTGCGACGAGATTATCGCAAATTGCCCCTTAATTTGGCCCGTGCGAGTGGAAAATAATATTTGGGGGCAACCTTGCGAGTAGTGATTTCAACCCTTCATTCGCATTTCACTCCTAAATTAATCCATACAAATTGGATAAAAAAAATAGTAAAACATTAGCCTACAACCAGGGCTGTACAGTGCGACATAATGTCGCAGTGCTATGAAAGAATCTGTCGGCAATGAATGAACTTACTGCGATAGCCTGAGTGGAAACAATATTTGCGTGTGAAGGGAATCTGGGCCACGCATCTTGGTAGTTGTAGTCTATCGTGCAATTAAATACCATGTCCCGTCTGCGTAGAGTCCATACATCCAACACCAAATCCCATAATTCCTAGCGAACCATCGAATCGAAACAAAACTGAATGTGGGCTATGCATCGCCAAATAAGAACTTCCTTTCAATAAGTTTAAGCCGCTAATTTTGCTCTGCAAGAAGAACGGAGCGGATATCAGTCCATCTTATGACAACCACGTCCGATGTGGAGAGATGATAAGAGACCATAGCCGATTAAATTAAGTCGGATCTGGCAGTGATGATTGACGGGGACACGGACACTTCTAACGTTCAGTTCAGCCATGCATTAGGTGAGTCGCCCACAGGACGTTTTTCAATACTTAAATACTGTCTACTTAAATTTCCCTCCGGGGATCAATAAAGTAACAACCTATCTATCTATCTAATAATGAGACAATATGCAAATAAGATAATACTAATAATTGTCACGGTTCCCCGTATATGAAATGAAAGTGGCTTGCAACTTACTGCTGGTAAAATCACTGTTTATTTCTCGTTTTGCATAGTATTACATTCTACTTCTATAAACAATCAAAGTCCTACCGTAAGAGCCTCATACGGGTCAATTAAAGCTTTTTGATTAGTCTTTCCTTTGAGCTAAGTTGAACTGAACATTTCACTGTCAAAAGCGCAAACTTAAACAAGGTTGCGTCGCAACACTGTTTTCAAAATAAAGGTCACATATACACATACCGTAGTAGGCCTCAATTCTTATAAAAAAAAGTCCCGGATATACATAAACATGGCATAGTCGGATCTCTATAAACGGCCCAACACATTGATCACTTTAGGCACCACCCTGAAACCAGTAACATCACAAATATGAAGCGGGTAATTACCCATAAAAATAATAAACCTTTCATGGGGTTATTTACAATAATAATAATTCATTTTATTTATAAAGCACTTTTCATTGTGAAACAAAGGTATGCAGAGTTTCTTGTCCTCCTGATTAATGCAATGGTGTGTGTGTGTTGTGGTGATCTCATTCAAGGAGCACTACAAGCGTGCGCACACACACACACAGTTTGTTGTATTTGTTCTATTAGTGATTTACACACTTTCTCAGTTGGTTCATTATAAAAGATACAAACCTGAAAACAAACGCACTTAAATAAAAGGACCACAGTAATGAGGCAGGAGGAACATATTTTTTTGCACTATAATGGTCAAATTTAGGGATGCCCCGATCGATCGGCCAGCGATCGGTATCGGCCGATATTCAGTATAAATATGAGATCGGTGAATTCCGATAATGCTTTATTTTCGCCGATCGTGAAAACCGATCGAAAAACATGATCCAATTCTTAGCGGAGATCTCACTCGCTGAGTTCTGTCTCAGGCACACAGAGCTGCAAACTGCCGCTCCTCCTCCTTGCTCTCCTGCACCTGTGTAAACACAGAGGAGGCTCCTCTGCTCTAGTCTAGTCACAGTGCATGGGACCGTGAGCTAACGTTAGCTACCTAGCTATCGTTACTGAATGACCCAGTCAACTATTCACTTTTTACATGAGGCATTGTCTCAATCAAATGTATTTATATAGCACGTTTAAACATGAAGCTAAGTACAAAGAAAAGTATAAAATAAACTGAAAAATGTAATAAAATCAACGGATAGACAAAGGAAAAACAGAACAACACGTCAACAAGTACGGCAAGCGTCAAAGTGAGTCAGGGAAGGCCAGGCGATATAGGTGGGTTTTGAGTTTTGATTTAAAAGACTCGATGGAGGGGGCAGATTTAATGGACATGGGGATGCTGTTCCAGAGGTCAGGGGCTGCGACTGCAAAAGCACGTCCCCCCCTAGACTTGAAGTTAGACCTACGGGTGATTAGGAGACCCTTATCAGCCGATCTGAGGGCCCTGGCGTTGGTATAGGGCAGGGATCGGCAATAGGCGGCCCGCGGGCCGAAATTGGCCCCCCAGCAATAATTTCTGGCCCGTCAGTTTATTTTGAGAATATGATATTTATTTTATTTTAATCATTTTTATTTATTTTTTATTATATTTATATTATATTATATTAATATTATATTATATATATATATATATATATATATATATATATATATATATATATATATATATATATATATATATATTCTTTTTATTATATGCATACTTTATGTTTTATCCATGTTGAGAGTGAATAACAGGTGAGTGCAATGTACCGTGTATATAGGCTTGCTCAAAGTGAGGTGGACAGCACTGGTGCTGAAATGGGAAACGCGAGTCCATGAAATAAAAACACCAGTTCAGTAAGTCATTCAAGCTTTATCTTTACTCATGACTGACGGCACCACACATGCATGTGAACAGTAATGCAATTAAAAACAATGCAAAAACAATGCAATTAACTTTAAAGAAAAAGAGTGCTTGAAGAAGCTCCTGAAATGACGGCGCTATAGGTATTTGAATTAAATGAAAAATACAATTTGGCATTAAACAGTAATGCAATTAAAAACAATGCAAAAACAATGCAATTACTTTTAAACAAAAAGAGTGCTTGAAGAAGCTCCTGAAATTACGAGACATTCGTTAACTAAATGAAAAATACAATTTGGCATTAAACAGTAATGCAATTAAAAACATTGCAAAAACAATGCAATTAAACTTTAAACAATTTGGCAATAGCAGGCTTAGTATTCACTTTAGTTTAGTGTGAAAAGTGGCATCTCCATCGGTCACTATTCGCTGGATATCTGGTGATATGGACGTCACTTTAATCCGCAGGCAGTTCTCAAGGCTTTTATGCGTCTGTCGGTTCCTCTGAGATGTCTTTATCGCATTCATTGATGAAAAGGACGACTCGCATACATAGGTGGAAGGAAACATTGTGAGCACATACAATGCGAGTCTCTTGATGTTGCTGTACTCTTTTGAGCATGCTATCCAAAAGGCACTCACAGACTCTGCACTCCGCAACGTCCATTAGCTCCATTTCCAGTGCAGCCTCATCTAACAAGGGGATCATTCCTTTCGCCAGGGAGGAGAAGTGTCCACCAGGTTTGACTGTGAGGGGGTCACGCACAAAGGCAATGATTTCTTTTGGGATAGAGTAGTCATCAAACCTAGAGGTGAAGTTGGCTCGTAGCTGCTTGATGAAGTCAATCATCATCTCCGTCACTTGTCCCGATGCCTTTTTTAGTGTGGTGAAATGTAGGAGCCTGCCACCAGTGGATATGTCTGTCTCAAACATTTCCAGCTTCCTCGTGAACGATTCAAGCTTTTCAACCATGTCCACGATGGTTTTATCTCTCCCCTGTAGCTGAAGGTTAAGCTGATTTATGTGGCCAAATATATCAGACAAAAATGCTACATTGGATATGAACTTTATGTCTCCCAGGAAGGCAAGGTGGTCAGCTGCTGCCTTGCTCTTGCTCAATGCAAGGAACGCCTTGACCTCATCCAGTAGCGCACAGAAGCGGTCCAATGCTTTGCCTTTGCTCAACCAGCGCACGTCATTGTGTAGCAGCAGGTCACCGTGGGTGGCATCTTCTGACTCAGCCACAAGTTGTCGGAAAAGCCGATGCTGGGTGCTTGACGTACTTCTGACAAAATTAATGAGTTGCATCACTTTATCCATAACGCCCTTTAGCTCGCCACTGAGCCTGGCACAAAGGACACTTTGGTGGATGAGGCAGTGCAGCCCATGCATTTGGGGGGCGAGTTCCTTCAACCTGCTAACTAGACCTCTGTGCTTTCCCACCATAGCAGGAGCCCCGTCTGTCACGATTAGATTAACCCTCTCAAATGACAGTGAATGCAGCCTAAACAACTCTTCCAGTTTAGAAAACAGAATATCTCCAGTGGTGTGCCCTTCTAATGGGATTAGAGACAGCAGCTCTTCCTTGAAATCCTTTCCATCAAAATATCTCACATACACGCACAACTGGGCTACATCTGTGCAGTCAGTGCTCTCATCAATGGCTAAGGAAAAGTTATTGGCTTGACCAATACACTCAATAATTGTACCATGCACCGCATCTGACAGTGCTTCTATGCGGCAGGGAGGGGAGCCTGCAGAGGGGGGCAGCTGTTTCACTGACGCAATTATTCCATCCATTGATTTGTCAGTGGCAAGTTCCTCAAACAGTCACCATCATCTCCTTGAAAACCTCTGCGTCTGTGAATGGCTTGTTGTGCTTTGCGAGCAGCCACGACGCCTTTAGAGACGCACTTGTCACTTTTTGTTGGTCTGTGAGGCCTCGCACCAGGATCCTGTTGCTGTGTGCATATCCAGCTTTCAGCGCTTCAATTTTGCGCTTTCGTGCCTCTGTCTTTGGTGGGAAGAACATTTTAAAGTTGGCATGTTTTGTATCGTGGTGCCGTCTAATATTGTATTCATTGATAACAGACACACCTTCATTGCAGATCAGACGGGTGGGATTTGCATGAATGAATCCAGGTAAGATGAACGCGTAGTTGTCTGTCCATTCATCTTTAAATACTCTGTTTTCACTCTCAATTTTCCTCTTTAAGTTTTTCGATAGTGACATTTCGATGTTTTTACATTAGCTAGCAGGCCTAGCAGCAGGTGAAATGTAAATGTCTATCTATGTCTGTCACTATAGCCAATTGAAATGCTAGAAATGATCACGTGAACTCGGAGAACCAATGGAAAATTCGTATAGTTTCTCTTTTCCGGTGCAGTGATCCCCCACGGCGTGCGCCAGCTAATTTAATTCAACTAAACCACGTTAGTTAAATTTAGTAAAAACAATGGATAGCTTCTTTGCAAAGAGGAAATACCAACTCAGGAGCCAGAAGAGGAAACTACGACTTCCAAGACACAAACAAAACGAGGAGTCATATTTAAAATACGGGTTTATCGCAACCGGTGTCTCTCGCATGTTCACATGGCAACACAAGGCTGATTGATTGATTGAAAACTTTATTAACCGATTGCAGAATGGGTTCAATGAAGCAAGCAACTGTGTTCAAGTTGGGTGGACATGGGTGGGCATTCAACGCGAGTGGACATTTGACATATTTCAAACATTAGCATGGATTTTGGAGGACCGAAGCAGAAACAATAATAAGCCCAGGGCTGCCTGCATTATGCCTGGTGAGTTGTACATTTGATGTATAATACACCCGCCGTGGTGCTTCAAATCAAATGCACCCTACTGATCTGTTCATGTGTTATAATAATAATAATAATAATAATAATAATAATAATAATAATAATAATAATAATAATAATAATAATAATAATAATAATAATACATTCGGATGTATAATACACCCGCCGTGGTGCTTCAAATCAAATGCACCCTACTGATCTGTTCATGTGTTATACTAATAATAATACATTCGATTTATAATGCAAGCACCTGCATTAAAATCAAATGACTGATCTGTTCATGTCTTATGCACTGTGTGAGAGGCACTTTATAATAGAAAAAAGACAGTGCAAACATGTATATGTCGTTTATTTTGACAGAGTTAAACATTTTTCATTGTCATTGGCCCGCCACACAATGGCTTGGGGAAGATTTGGCCCGTGGGCAAACCTAATTGCCGACCCCTGGTATAGGGGGCGAGGAGGTCTGCTAGGTAAGCAGGGCCCTTACCATTTAGGGCTTTGTAAACCAATATACCAATCTAGCCGGCTAGCTACTGATAGCTCCTGATATCAACAAATGCTCCAGCAATAGTCTAGTAGTGCATGTTGATACCTCCGTTAGCTCACGTTAGCTCACTGTTCAAAACGAAATGTTCCAGTAAACTAAATAGTTCACTGAGGCGTTGTCTTAACACTTTAGTTGCCAAAGGACGAGTTTAGGCGTCCTTCCCCGCCATGCTCAAGTTGCCGAAGACGCCGTAACTCGTCTTTAATATCAATATTTCAAAAATCTGTGATCGGAATCATATTTTCCATCCGCAGCCTTCACACACAGTTCAGAGTAGTGGTCTGCAAGGGCCTTGAAATAAAGCCCGAGCCCTGCCAGAGCCCTTGAACTTCAGGCCCTGCCCAAAAATAAGCCCGACTGTAAATAATATTTTAAGCCCTAGCCCGCGTGAAAACCCGAAAAAAATTATTATTATTATTATTATTATTATTATTATTATTATTATTATTATTATTAAAATATAATTTTTTTTGTATTTGTTTTAAATATTCGAAACACGGTTTTATATGAACGTAATAAATAAACAAAACTAAGAAGCATTTACATAGCCTGTTTCGCAATGCCGTCTCTCCCAGTGCTCGCTTATATAGACTGACTCACACTGTCACACATCAGCCTCGTAAAACGTATATTGAAGGCTATAGAATCTTCTTTGACACACGCACACACACACACGACACACAATAGCCTACTCAGTCAAACAAACAAACAGAAAACAGAAATCAGATTTCGAGCAGAGCAACGTAATGAAAATCACAACAAAACAAGTAGCAGTTGCGACCCAGCAAATAGTAAACATCACTCACCAGACGTCAGCAACGCGTTGAACACCGTTAACAAAACCGGCTACATACATCCCAAGAACAAATTAAAACGTTCGCCAACTGGCTATATTCCAACACAACCAATCGAGTTGAACTTGTCCCCTGAGTTCTCTCTGCGCGCTGCAGTAATTACATCCAAATGTTTCTCTGGCGCAAAAGAGAAAGCGAATCTTAAAACGAAGGTTATCATATAACCCTAGTTATATAAAAAAAAAAAAAAAAGCAAAAAAAAAAAAAAACGGCGGTGCCCGGGCCCGGCCGAGCCCGAATTATTTATTAAAAAAAAAGCCCTACCCAGCCCGAACCCGCCGGGCCGGGCCGGGCCCCGTCGGGCCTGGGCAAGGTTGCAGTGCACTAGTTCAGAGCTCCTCTCAATCCTCTAGCGGTTCAAGAGCGCCATCTGGTGGCCGATCGGCAGAAGCGCCAAACAGGAAGTTATGTGGATGAAGTGCTGCTCACCTATATTACTTCCGTGCACTCGCTATAGGTCCCGGGACTCGATCTCGACACAATACATAGCGATCCGTTGCCAATAACTCGATAAACAACATGATTTGGACGTATATACTATTATACAACCTGTAAATGGACCGGGTATTTCTACATCCCATAATAGGAATATTTCAGTTCCATGCTCATCGTCCAACGGCGCGAGGAAGATACGGTAAGATTCAGCGTTATTTTTGAACGTGTTCGATATAAACTGCTCTGATGATCATATCACCCACACTAGATGAATGATATAACGCTGCCCACGGAATTATAAACGATCCCCCGCCCATCCGGTCAATATCAGATGATACGTAGAAACTTCTAGAAGTACGTCCAATTGAAATTTTTGATCTCGCACAGATTCCTACCAAACTGTATTTCATCATCAATATAATGCATTTGGGGCTATAAATCACGTTCTGGAGAAAGCTGCAGAAAGAGATGAAAACATACTTATACTTTAGACCATATTTTACTATGAATATGTGAATGAAAAAGTTTAACGTTGCTACACAATGAACAATACATATAGGACCTTGAATGGGCCCTAATAATGGCAATCTATTTAAAAAGTTATAGCCCTGCAAAGAAGGGGAACTTCTCCATGTTAAATAGAGCTGGCAACGGATGGTATATCATGAATTTAGCCTTAGGCAATCAAAGTGTTAACGTTATCTAGCCGGCTAGCAGTAGCTACAGATAGCTCCTGATATCAATGTCTTATAACATTGATTCAATGCGTATTTGAGCCCCTGGCTTCCATCGCATGAGGGCATGCTGCATGTGATTTGACCGACGCAGAGTATAGGGCTCAGCTGCAGCGCCGGAGAATCCTTGCTGGAGCTGGAGGCTACTCGAGTATACACACAGACAGTGGAGCTGTTTGCAGATAGCGAGCATTTTGACTTGTTGCGTGGTGGCGATGTCTCGCAGATAATACAACTACAAGTATAATTATATAATATATATATATATATTTTTTTATATAAAACCAAAAACGATCGGTATCGGCCGATATGGCTCAAGCCGATCTGTGATCGGTATCGGTGGCAAAAAACGTGATCGGGGCATCCCTAGTATATAGAGGTTGGTCATGCTGGTAGAGGAGGATCATCAGTATATAGAGGTTGGTCATGCTGACATGGTAGAGGAGGATCATCAGTATATAGAGGTTGGTCATGCTGGTAGAGGAGGATCATCAGTATATAGAGGTTTAAGTTTAAGTTTATTTGGATCCCCATTAGCCACAGCAGTGCTGGGGCTATTCTTCCTGGGGTCCATAACACATCAAATACAGTTACAGACGTATACACTCACAACATTTACATGTCATACAGACAATTAAAACAACAATAAAAACCCTTATACACTCATAACATTTACATGACATACAGACCATTAAAACAACAATAAAAACCCTTATACACTCACAACATTTACATGTCATACAGACAATTAAAACAACAGTAAAAACCCTAATCAAATTCATAATACAATATACAAATACAAAATTATACAATATTTTAATAATATATCCCTATCAGACACATGCCTTTTCATCCATATATACCTATCTCTTTATCAGACACATACATTTTAATTTACGTACACACTATCTATTAGGGAATGTCAATTTCTTTGGTTGAAAATGTTGTTTTACCACGATTTTGAAACGGCATTTACTATTCTCCTGCTTAACATGTCTGGGAAGAGAGTTCCATTCCTGCATACCACGGAACATGACAGTTCGCTTCATTGCATTCGACCTCACTTTTGGAAGTGTAAAACCTTGTGCAGAAGCATGTCTGGTGGAATGGTTGTGTCTGTCAAGACTTATTGATAAATTGTTATATAAAATTGAGGGGATCTTTGTAACAAAAATATTCCTAGTGAATACAAGGAGTGAGCAGAGTAATTTATGTTTGACAAGTAACCAAGTTAAACAACTGTGCATCGCTGCAACATTAGTTCTGTACTCACAGCGAAGCGCTATACGTGCTGCTTTGTTTTGTACCATTTGTAATTTTTTCAGTTTACTCGTCGTTACATTCGACCATACTGCAGGACAATAGTCAAGATTTGACAAAACCAGAGCTTGAATGACCTGTTTGATAGAATTTAGTGGTAACAAATGAGCACATCTTTTAACAACAGAAATCCCTCTTCCCATTTTCACTACTATATTGTTTATATGGTGTGACCATGACAATTTACTGTCTAATGTTACCCCTAGGAGTTTAGTCTCCTGGACTTGATTAATTACCACATCACTTATCAAAAGTTTCAAGACTGGGTTCGTTCTTAGAGTATGGTTTGAACCGAAAATGATGCTACTTGTCTTTGATATGTTTAGAACTAGTTTGTTATTCTTTATCCATTCCATCACTGATTGCAACTCTGCCTTTAGGACCGTATTTAATTCATTGGCTGTTGAGGCTGATGTGTAAATCGTTGAATCATCCGCATACATAGAAATATAGGACTTATTTAGGACAAGAGGCATGTCATTTGTAAATATGGTGTAGAGCAAAGGCCCAAGGCAATTTCCTTGGGGTACTCCACACCTTACCGTTTTAACTTCTGAGTAACTCCCATTAAAAAAAACTATTTGTTTCCGGTTTGCTAAATAAGTTTGCATCCAAGATAGTGCAGATGAGGAGAAACCGTAACATTCAAGTTTTTTAAGTAAGAATTTGTGATCTATGATGTCGAATGCTGCAGTAAAATCAAGCAAGACAGCTCCAACCATTTTCTTTTTATCTATCTCTTTCAGCCAATCATCCGTCATTTGGGTTAAAGCAGTCGCTGTTGAATGTCCTTCACGATATGCATGTTGAAAATCAGTGGTCAATGTGTTAAAAGAAAAGTAGCTTTTAATCTGTTCACTTACTATTCTTTCCATCAGTTTACTCAAAACTGGCAGTAAACTTATGGGACGACTATTAGATCCTGAGAATGGCAATTTCACATTTTTTGGCAGTGGTATTACTTTGGCAGTTTTCCACTGTTGCGGATACAAACATTCACTAAAGGATTGATTTATAATATGACAGATAGCAGGGGCAATTAAATCAGGGACCAATTTCAGAAGTTTCCCATCAAGACCGTCAACACCTGGTGGTTTGTTTTTAGTGGTACTTAACATATGTTCTACATTACTTATAGTCACGCTATCAAAATTAAATTGACAATTTTTATCTTTCATTATTTTATTCTTTATTAATAAATAAGATTTTTCATTATCTATTGTTTGCATATTATTCCTTAAATTATCTACTTTTCCAATAAAATAATGGTCCTCTACCAGGTCATGCTGACATGGTAGAGGAGGATCATCAGTATATAGAGGTTGGTCATGCTGGTAGAGGAGGATCATCAGTATATAGAGGTTGGTCATGCTGACATGGTAGAGGAGGATCATCAGTATATGGAGAGGTTGGTCATGCTGACATGGTAGAGGAGGATCATCAGTATGGAACCGGACCGCTCAGGCTTAAAGATTCAAGAACAGACAGTTTGCCGTACAATGAAAATCTTACTTTGCTAGTCCGCCCTTCACACAAAATCACACAATACATTGACGTTATTGCACATTCCGATTCACAGTGTAGGATCCAGTAGTGTTTACAAATATAAATATGGAGGTGACAATGGGTCACAGCAGCAGTTAAAAGTGTCTTCAGTGATTGACAGTTTGGGGGAAGGGTGACAGTGAGGTCACAGCAGCAGTCAGCTCAGAGTGTCTGTCTGCCTGGCACAAAATAAAAAGTGGGCTAGCATTCACAAGCCTGATGGCCCGTCTGTAAAAACGGTTTGAAGAGTGCTGGGGGTGTGTACTGTCCTTAATTATGTTTTGTGCTCTCCTGGTGGCCCTGGTAGAGTAAATGTCCTGTAGTGAGGGGAAGGCTGTTTGTGTTCAATAACGAGCCACGAGACTAGAGCGTGTGTCAACTGTGCGTCTGTATTGCCAACCCATAACACAACATCATATTTTACATCCTGGTAGGGGTGGACGGTATAAACGGTATACGGTATAAACGGTATGAATTTGCTCTACGGTATGGATTTTGACTATACCGTGTAACTGGTAGAGCAGCTCTAAAAGAGCAATGACGTCATGTAACCACAGCGCGACTATTTCAATCGCATTTGCCCCTAAAAATAGATAGAATTAGTCATAGATAATAGATATGTGCAAACTGGAAAAAGTTATTTAGGAGGCTTCGCGCAGTGGGCGTGTCAACACGCAATTGTCATTTCATAATAAACACATATCACCGCGGCGCACAGCAAGTTTCAATTTCAGTTCCTGGCATTTTTCACCAGTGGAGAAAGGTAAGGGATTTCCCTATCGTTTTTCTTATATGAATTATTCTACGTTAATAAAACATACCTGGTGATCAACTACAGTTTGCTGTAAACATTATGATATGTGTGTAGTGTTATGATAACGACAGCGGGAGGACGGCTGCAGCAGTGGAGTTGCGAATAGCATGTAGCTGCAGAGCCGCAGAACCATGGGCGCTTTTAGGTCTGGTCACAGGCCCGCTCAACAGCGCCCCCCCACCCAACGGCTGAATTGCCAATGGCTCCTGAAAGCGCCCATGGTTCTGCGGCTCTGCAGCTACATTTGTTTCTAGCAAAATCCAGCATCCAGCCTCGCTGTTTGCAATGGGAGCAGCACGGAGTCTCGACTCTGGACTTATTTTATTTGGAATATAATGACTTTATACGCAAAAGTAGCCTAGTTTTAAGTTAACATATTATAAATCTACATGCCTTGAGGATGTCATTCTTTATATAGCCTGCCTATCAGGCAAAAAAAAATATTCTAACGGAAACACTGATACCGTGATATATACCGTTACCGTCTATGCTTCAAATTATACCGTGATATAAATTTTAGACCATACCGTCCACCCCTACATCCTGGTCCCTGCTGGGATGTACCAACTACACACACCACTGTGGGGGGGTTTATATAACATTCCCCATTCCCTTGTAACATCTCCTTTTTTTTGTTTTTTAACAGTTACAACATCCCTTAGTGCAAATTATTATTATTACAAGAAACCCCATAAACGTCCTTATTTAAAACTAGGGATGCACCGATATGAAAATTTGCCACTGATACCGATTGTTCAACTAACACAATCTGCCGATACCGATACCGATATTTGTGGCAAAAAAATATATATATATAATTTTTTGATTTTTTTGTAATTATTATTATATTTTTTTATGAAATTACTGTATATTTGTATGTCTCTAAATGTTTTGATGAATTGAAAATGAAGGACCCTTATGTAAAAAAGCCGAAAGTCTTTTTCTGGTCTTCATCCTCCAGTCCACTGAGCTGTACTGTATTGTACCCACTCTGCAATCTGTCAATAAAGCTTTCAATCAATCAGACAAATGCATAGAAAAGCCCTTATTATAACCATATAACAAAAAATTATATTATTGTTTATGAAAATGTTTTAGCCCTATGCTTGACTATTATTTTAGCCATGGCAACAAATAAAATAATAATAATAAAATGAATAAATAAAATATTAAATAAATAAATAAATAAATAGGCTACACGTCTCTTTTTGTGTTACAAATTGTGCTCACCGATATGAACATAGGCCTCTTTACTTACTTAAAAAAAGGAAACATCAAGAAATATGTTTATGGTATTAATTCCACCGTGCTATGGTCTCTCAACTAAAGCAATGCAACAGAACAATTTTGATTGACAGTCGATTCTGCCAATTACGTCACACCGCTTGCACCCGCCTCTGCTGTTCTTACCAATCGGCAAGCGCGTATTCGTTTTTTTACTTCCGGGATGTCCGCCATTGATTTTGACGAGAGCTCACAACAAAGCTAATAACGTTAGCTGCCCGCCGGCCACGAGTGGACTACCAGCGCTTCACAGGAGTACTAAACGAGGCATAATGATTTTACTGCAATGAATGTTATAATAAAAGCCCTTTCTATACACTTGTCTGATTGAAAACTTTATTAACAGACCGCAGAATGGGCACAACTCAGCACGGGCTCTTTGAGCAAAGGAAGGAACTGAGATATGAATGAGTAATGCGCTTGCTATGGTCCGGTAAATATGCTGATGTTATTGAATGTGTAACTATATAACGTTAATGCCCCAAACGAATGCCTTTGTTAATCATAAGTAGTAACTTTGATGCAGTAGCGTGTGTGTGTGGGGGCGGCGTTGTGCAGGTCGCTTGACTGAAACTTTTTTTTAAGTTTGAACGTGTGGACCAGATTGACGCGACACAAATTGATGGATATTTATTGGCTACTGCCATCGGCACATTTGAGCTTATCGGCCGATAGGCCGATGGCAGTCAACAAGGCACTTATCGGCCGATACTGATACCCGACCGATATATCGGTGCACCCCTATTTAAAACCTGAATCATCGTTTCTGTGCATTTTTCATTATTTATTTTTTTACCATACCATACCCATTAACACATTGACGACCAAAGTCCCGCGGCGATTTATAGTCCAGAGTAGGGCTGGGCGATATGGCCTAAATATGATATCACGATATTTTCTGACCTTTCGGCGATGCATGATACACATCACGATGTTTTTTTTTTCTTCCCCAAACAATTCATTATGAGGCTTACCAAGAATGTATTTGAGTTTGCAAGCTAACATTAAAGACAAAATAAAATACCCATGCATTTAGCATTTTTATATTATATATTAGATTTAGAATATTGGATTAGATTATATATTGCATATATTTAGCAATGAGATATTATATGATTTAGATATGAAATATGATTAATTGAAAATGGGGGACCCTGATGTAAACAAGACGAAAGTCTTTCTCTGGTCTGCATCCCCTTAACAATTGTATGTATTGAGCTGTACTGTACCCATTCTGCAATATGTTAATAAAGTTTTAAATCAATCAATCAATAGCATTTTTTTTTTTTTCAATTATTATCTTTTATTTTCTTTTAACATTTCATTTACATACAGTTGTAAAATGCAAGTTATAAATATATAAATTACATTTCCTAACTAAACAATTACTAACCCTTCCCCGACCCTTCCTAAGAAAAAACTATCGAATGCATGATTTACTTTAAGATCATGATTGTCTGTGCTACTACCTGAATAAAATAATAAATATGACAACAAAAAGAAAAAAGAAAAACAGGCAGACAAATATAGAATATAAAAAGACAATATCCACAATCTCTATGCTTCAATTGGCTCTCTCCAGTTCTATACCCATATTTGGTATGTAATCCATTGCCCGACCCCAGATCTTCTGAAAGTGTATTATTTTTCCTTTCACATTATACATGATTTTTTCAGGTGTGCAATAGGATAGGAGTTCTGCCCACCATTGTTTAGTCGGGGGAGGGGTTCAGATTTCCAATGACAAAGAATACATTTTTTTGCAGCAGACATTCCTAACAGGATACATTTCTTTTCAAAGTTGTCAAAGTTACTCAGCATAGAGATATCACCCAAAATAGCTATTCGTGCGTCAGGAGTCATCGTCTTTCCAATAATTTTTGAAAGTTGTTCAAATATAAATTTCCAGTAATAATTTAACTTCCGGCAATTCCAGAACGTGTGGATTAGGTCCCCTTTAGCATGTTGACATCGAAGACAATTGGGTGATGTCTCGTGGCTAAATTGATATAATCTGTGAGGTGTATAATAAATTCTGTGTAGTATATTAAATTGTGTTAACCTATGGTTTAGGGCTGGGCGATATAACGATAACGATAAATATCGCGATATATTTTAATAATCGATATCGAATATCGAAATTAAAAAAAAATCGAAAAATCGTTTTTTTTTTTTTTTTTTTTATTTACCTGCAACAGGGCAGTTTTAAAACCAGAGACAGTGGACAGACTTGTCTTTCTTGCCTGCAACTTAAAGTAATGGCTTTGCTTGTCCAAATGACAATACTGACCAAATTCAGATTTCTTTTTCTCTTGTCCATTTATTTTGTTTGCTTTCTAATTTAAAATACATTTTGAAACCGTCTGTACACAGTAGGCTATGTGTGCTAGCAGAACTAGACTCCAGTCACGAGTCACAGTGCACATATGTGGTGGTTTGTCCACCAAAAAAGCGCCAAAAGATAGAAAATAAACTAGCAGAGCCAGAACTGTTCAACTCCTCTGGAGCCACAGCCAGCAGAGAAGCCGGTTTACTTTAGCTTTTAAACCAGCTGCAGCCTGAGAACTGGAGTGTGAGGGGATGTAACACTAAAGATGGCGGCAATGACAAAGAATTGCTGCAAAATAAACATACATCTGTTGTTAAAAAAAAAAAAAAAAAAATGTTTTTTTTTTTTTTTTTTTTTTATACTTATAACAATTCGATACTTATCGATATCGAGAAATAAAATAAAATTATCATATCGTTATCGCGATATGATTTTTTTCCATATCGCCCAGCCCTACTATGGTTGGTATTTGTTAAAGTTGTTTGGGAGTTCTGGAGCAATGACTGCCATTCTTTCATGGTATATTTGTGTTTAATATCTTTTTCCCATTTATCTTTTTGTTGTAGCATCCTATCATCTTTCTGTTCAGTGTTCATCAGTGTGTAGATTTTAGATATCAGGCCCTTTGATGTTTTTGTAGTGTTAAACAGTTTCTCTATTGGTGTTTCAGACATATGGGGATAGCTATAACTGTTATTTTTGACCCAGTTCCGTATCTGTAGGTATTTAAAAAAGATGGATGAAGGTAAATTATATTTCGCTCTCAGGGAATTAAAATCAGAAAAGATGCTTTGGTTATACAAGTCTCTTATTTCGCTGATTCCCTTGGTTCTCCAATTTTCAGATATTCCATCACTAATAATTTTGGGGACACAAGGGTTGTTCCACAGGGGCATGCTCATTAACAAGGTATTTTGATTTCCCATTAGTTTAATAGTTTCTTTCCAACATGCAAAGGTATGATGTATAATCTGGTTTTTAGTGATAGAGTTAAGGGTTTTTTGCGTGTCTATATAGGGGATTACCTAGGGCTGGGCGATATGACGATATTATATAAATATCGGGTACAGTTCATTAACGATACACTTTTTTAACGTATCGTGGATATCGTGATGTTTTGCCCAAGAGGATTGTGTCGCGTCAATCTGGTCCACCCCGTTCAAACTTTTGAACAACGCCGCTCCCACACACACACTACTGCATCAAAGTTAGTTAGTACTTATGATTAACAAAGGCATTCGTTTTGTGGCATCAACATTATATAGTTACACGTTATATAGTTACACATCAGCGTATTTACCCAAACATAGCAACGTCCGATGACGACATAGATAGCAAGCGTTACTGTTCATATCTCAGTCCGTGCCGAGTTGTGCGTGCCCATTCTGCGGTCTGTTAATAAAGTTTTCAATCAGACAGATGTATGGAAAGGCTTTTATTATAACATTTGTTGCAGTAAAATCATTATGCCTCGTTGTCATGCTGCGGTGCGCTAGTAATCCCTCGTCGGCTGCGGTGAGCTGTTGTTGTTGTCGTTGAGCTGAGCTCTCGTTAAAATCAAGGAGGGCATTCAGGAAGTAAAAAAAGAATAGCGCTGCTTGCCGATTGGTGCTAAGAACAGCAGGGCGGGTACAAGCGAATGATTGAATGAATGAAAACGTTATTAACGATTGCAGAATGGGTACAATACAGTACAGCTCAATACAACAACAGTGGACTGACTGGAGGATGAAGACCAGAAAAAGACTTTCGGCTTTTTTACATAAGGGTCCTCCATTTTCAATTCATCAAAACATTTAGAGACATACAAATATACAGTAGTTTCATAAAAATGCTAAAATCCTATTGATTGATTTAAAACTTTATTAACATATTGCAGAATGGGTACAGTACAGCTCAATACATACAATTGTTAAGGGGATGCAGACCAGCGAAAGACTTTCGTCTTGTTTACATCAGGGTCCCCCATTTTCAATTCATCATATTTCATATCTAAATCATATAATATCTCATTGCTAAATATATGCAATATATAATCTAATAATCCAATAATCTAAATCTAATATATAATATAAAAATGCTAAATGCATGGGTATTTTATTTTGTCTTTAATGTTAGCTTGCAAACTCAAATACTGTCTTGGTAAGCCTCATAATGAATTGTTTGGGGAAAAAAAGAAAAACATCGTGATGCGTATCGTGTATCGCCGAAAGGTCAGAAAATATCGTGATATCATATTTAGGCCATATCGCCCAGCCCTAGGATTACCTGTAGTGGAGTAGGATGGATTATGTTCTCTTCCAGTTTAACCCATGCTGGTGTGGGCAGCCTCTCACTGTTGAGCCAACACCAAATAACACGTGATTGACAGGCTAGGTAGTACAGTCTGAAGTTGGGGAGGTTTAAGCCCCCTTTATTCAGGGGAGCCTGTAGTGCTTTTAATCTGATCCTAGCCCGTTTCTGGGACCACAAAAACATTGAAATGATTTTATTCAGTGATGTAAACAAGCTTGGTGGACAGCTGAGTGGAATTGACTGGAACAAATAAATTAATTTAGGCAGAACATTCATCTTGACCACATTAACACGTCCAATTAAAGAAATTGGTAGATCTTTCCATTTGTATAAGTCTGTTTTGATTTTTTCTAGTGATGCACCGATGTGAAAATTGTGGCCGATACCGATAACCGATATTAATATTGCTGTTCTGGCCGATACCGATATTTACCGATGTCGATATCTCTGTATAGAAAACACTTTTTTATGATAATCAAATAAAGAGCTATTTTCCAAAACGCATAATTTTTTTACTTTTGTAACTTATTTTCAGAAATGACTGATATTTTGAAACTATTTAAGGCCAAAACATGTAAAAAGAAGAAAAAAAATATAAAAAAAAAATTAATTTTTTTTTTTTTTTTTTTTTAATATCGGCCCTATCTTGATATCGGACCGATACCGATGTGTAAAAAAACGGCCATATCGGCCGATATTATATCGGCGGCCGATATATCGTGCATCACTAATTTTTTCCATAATAGGTAGATAGTTATTTTGGTATGTTTGGTTCAGGTCATTAGATATTTGGATTCCCAGGTATTTGAAGCTTTTTGGTGCCCATTTAAAATGGGAAATCATTGGGTGGGTATTCTGGGTGGTAACACTATTTAGTGGCATTATTTCACTCTTGTCATAATTTATCGTGTAACCAGATATGGCACTGTATGCCTCTAGTATGCTGAGTAATTGCGGCAAGGATATATCTGGTTGGGTAATATAAATTAATAAATCATCACAATATAGTGAGAGTTTGGATTAATTTGCTCCAGTCTTTATGCCACATATATTGTTGTTGTTCCGTATTGCCACCGCCAACGGTTCAATGGCTGCGGCGAACAGATATACGGAGAGTGGGCAGCCCTGTCGTACTCCACGTCCCAATTGGAAGGGTTTAGAAAGTATACCATTTGTCAACACTTGTGCCTTCGGAGAGCAATAAAGCATCTTAATATAATTAATGAAAACATCACAAATTCATCTGTTTCAGAGTATAAAAAAGATATTCAAATTCTATTGTATCAAAAGCTTTTCGAGCATCCATCGAGATTACAAGTCTTGAGTCATTTGTTTGTTTAGAGAGCTCAATGATATGAAAAAGTTTTCTGATATTGTCAGATCCCTGTCGCTGCTGAATAAAACCCGTCTGGTCCTCGTGGATTAAGAGAGACATCACAGGTAGAGCTGCTGCGGTATTGATGTTTTCCTTACCGCACAAATTTGCAAAATATTTCCTACCGCCGCGGTTATTACCGCACGCACACAAAAAATTTAAAAAAAAAGTTTGAATGCATTTTCTTTTTTAGTAGTAGTCTACTCTTTATAGCATATAGCCTGCCTCTAGTCTAAATGTCTATCTTTAGAGGATGACTTTGCAGCATGAATATTGTTTGGGATTCGGCAAGCACGCATTAGTTATTGAAAGTGAAACACGGATTCGAAGTTTCCCCTCTGGTCGTGCGCAGTTCACTCGGTGTCGCGGGCAGGGGTGGTTACCCCTAACCCCCCCGACCCTTTCTTATTATTATTACTATAAAGTTACTACTTTATAATAAAGGCATTCGTTTTGTGGCATTAACATTATATAGTTATACGTTCAATAACATCAGCGTATTTACCGGACCATAGCAAGGCAAGCAATACTCTATTCATATCTCAGTTCCTTTCTTTGCTCAGAGCGTGCTGAGTTGTCCCATTCTGCGGTCTGTTAATAAAGTTTTCAATCAGACAAGTGTATAGAACGAAGGGCTTTTATTATAACATTCGTTGCAGACAGTAAAATCATTATGTCTCGTTTAGTACTCCTGAGGAGCGATGGTAGTCCACTCCGGCGGAGAGTTAGGCAGAGGTTACACCTTTCGTATCATCTTCGTATTGTTTTCTTATGCGTATCGCCGCGACGTTGTGCGCCTGAGTCACACTTTCGTTTTTTTTTCGTTTTTGTCAGCCAAGCACACTGATGTAGTACACTGCCAAAGCAGTAGGTGGCAGTAGGTGGCAAACATGAAGGCAATTTCAACCAATCAGAACGAATGTGCCAATACACTTCCTGGTGGAAGCTCCAGCAAAGAAATGTCAATAAGGCAGGCGCCTATGCCGCGCCACCATCTTGCTTGCTCACTCAATGCAGCAATTCTTTTTTCAGCAAAGCCTAATAAAAGTGCAATAAACAAAACGGATACATTCACTGTGTGTTCTGCCTGTCATTTGTTGATGAAACAAAACTAACATCAACACAAGTGACCACCAAGAGCGGATAGTTTAGGCTAAAAACGATCGGTAGCATTGTTAGCTGCATGCTAACGTCAATGGAGTATGCCATTATAACAATATAGCATTGTGGCTAGAAGCTAACGTTAGCTCACGCTACTTAGCCAGCATCAAAACTGATGATATCGCGAGCTATCAGTAGTTAGATAACATTAGAGACAACGCTGTGTGTATTAAACAAAGGTGAATAGATGACTGGGCCATTTTGTTTAATGCTTCTTAAGTTGAAAGAGGAACTCTGAGCTAACAGGGTCTGAATCCTGATAGCTCACGTTAGCCCGCTGCTCATGCAATCGGTAATGCTAGCAGAATGAATGGATGTAAACTTTATTTAACATATTGCATATGGGTACAATACAATACGGCTCAATACAAACAATTGTTAAGGGAATGCAGACTGTTGTAGCTTGGACTGGGGTCCTTATAACAATAACTTGACAACACATGGTAGCTGAAGCTATTTGGGACACGGAGCTCTGTCCCAAACACACACACTGTACACAGGAAGGGCACGCAGATGGTATCTACTGCGCATGGGCGTTTTCGCAACAACTGCTCCGTGCTGCCTACACGCTGTATTCCTGGCGTTTTTTTTGCGTATCTCCAAACGCAAACACAATTTTGCGTTTCAGCCGTATCCACAAAAAAACGCCAAAAAACGCGTTTCTGTGTAGATAGGACATGATACGTCGTCAAAAACGTATAAAAAAACGCCAGGAATACACTAGTCTAACCTCAGCCTTAAAGCTAACGTTATTAGCCGTGTTGTGATGAGCTGACATTCAGGAAGTAAAAACCTAATACGCGCTTGCCGATTGGTGGTAACACACTGCATGACGCTACAACGTGTGACGCGTCTCTCTTCTGACCAATCAGTGGTCTGCAATGTTTCACGTGACTTTTCTGGTACCCAATAGGGTCGCTTGGAACCTCGATAGAGGAGTAGGGTATATCTGCAGAGCCGCAAGCCCAACGAGAGGAGGGTAATTTATTATTATTATTATAAAAAACAGCGGTGACGCGGTATTCAGCCTACTCTGCGGTGGCCGTGATGTAACAGCGATACCGCGGTAATGCGGTAATCGCGGCAGCTCTAATCACAGGGTCCATTCTTAGTGCGAGTGCTTTAGAAAATATTTTATAATCCACATTTAACATTGACAGGGGCCTATAGGAGTCACAAAGTTGTTTATCCTTAGAGGGCTTAGGAAGTACATTGATTGTTGCTAATTCTAGACTTGGTGGTAATTTACCATTATTGAGACTGTCTTTGAGCATGTCCATATAAGGGCGGATTAATTTATTTATGAACAGTTTGTAAAATTCAGCAGGTAGGCCGTCGGGACCGGGTGCTTTGCCCGTTTGCAATGAGTTAATAGCCTTGGTGATTTCTTCCTTTGATATTTCTGTTTCAAGAGTAGTTCTCACTTCTACAGGAAGCTTAGTAATCGGTAAGTTTCCCAAGAATTCCTCGCATTTTGTAGCAGTTGAGTCTTGGTTTTCAGACGTATATAGATTGTGGTAGAACATTTCAAAACGCTGGTTTATCTCTTCAGGTTTATGTAATACATAAGATTTGATTGAGTCTATTGTTTTTGCCATCTCTTCTTTTCTTATTTGCCAGCTGAGTAGCTTGCCGGTTTTGTCCCCCTTTTCATAGTAGTGGTATTTAGTTCTGGCCATGTCTGCTTCTACTTGGCTAGTAGTTAAGTTGCTATATTCAAGCCGCTTTTTTACTAGTATGTGCAGAGTTTCTGCTCTATTGGATTCTGCGTGTTTTTTCTCTAGTTCATGAATTTCTTTGTCTAGTGTGTTTAGATACTGTCTACTTTTTCTTTGTTTAGAAGCTCCAAAAGACGTTATCTGACCTCTTAGGTAAGCTTTCAGTGTCTCCCAGATTATGCTTGGGGAGGCAGAGTTTACATTAATTATTAAAAAGTCATCGATTTGATTTTCTAGGAAGTTAACAAAATCTGGGTCGTTAAGGAGATATGGCTTGAATCTCCAACGCTTAGTTTTAGGTTTGTCCAAATATTGTTTCACCTTCAATTTCAAAGGACAGTGATCCCATATTGTAGAGGCTAGATATTTACATTCAATTACATTGTGAAGTAGTGATTTAGTTGTTAAAAACAAGTCTAATCTGGAATAAGTGTCATGTACCGCAGAATGAAATGAGTATTCCCTCTCCAGTGGGTTAAGTATTCTCCAAACATCGACCAAACCCATTTCAGACATACCATCCCTTACTACTTTGGCTGCGGCACTTAATGGCTGGGGGATGCTATTAGATCTATCTGATGTGCTCAATGTTAAATTATAGTCACCTCCAAGGATACATGTGCCATAGTTTTGTGCAGAGGATAATAGAATATTCCTAAAAAAGGGTGCATCGTCTTTGTTGGGGCCATATAGATTAATAAGTGTAAAAGGTTCGTGATTTATGTCACATTTGAGGATTATCCATCTACCTGCAGTGTCTTTTTCTTGAGAACGTATTTTTAGGTTTAACTGTTTGTGACATAGTATGGCCACTCCTCTTGATCTGGAATTAAATGAGGAATAAAATACTGACCCAACCCAATCTCTTTGCAACTTCACATGCTCTGCATCAGTTAAGTGGCTTTCCTGAATAAATGCAATGCCGCAATCTTGATTCTTTAAATAGTTGAGAATCTTTTTCCTTTTAATGGGATTATTGATGCCCTTAACATTGAAGGACATAAATGTCAGAGTGCTAGTCATCTAGGATCATTTTCAATATCGACTTTAATAGGGGTTTAATTGTGGTTTTGTTATAGAGATTGCAGCATTCCATTTGAACATGAGCGCGTGCGTGTGTTTTTGCACACACACACACACACACATGTTCACAGTGCATATGCCTACCATTAGTCACTCCAGTTATATCATACAATCTATCATGGTTCACAAGATCACATGCATTGAGTTCGTGAAGATAATATGTATTTGTACTAGGTCCCCCCCCCACCCTTTTTCCCCCCATACCCTCCCCAAACAGAAAGTAAACCATAACATAGGCTCACTAGTCCTATATTACCCTACTTGGCTCCCTGTTAACTCCCCCTTTAAATTGCCAGGTGGCACACCACTATTTGAACCAGGCTGTGAAGCGTTACTCCTTATAACAAAAAGAAAAAAGGAACAAAATTAAACAAAAAAACAAACAATACAGGCAAGCAATTGATTCAGTAATAAGGCAGAGAAATAAATAAATTAATGAATAAGAGAAATGAATAATGAATAAGAGGGGAAAGATAATAGGCTACCAATTTACTTGTCAGTTTTTTTTTTTTTTTTTTTTTTATTATTTTTTTTTTCTTTTTTCTTTATAGGCCTACATGATCTAACTATCCTTTCCCCTTGCAAAGGCTACGAAAAGAAATAAAAATGCAAAGTTCTACAACTATAGTTGCCTACCAACACCCTAAAAAGTTAAACAATCAACCCAATCTATGTCAAATGTATATACACTCTTCTTCTGGATTTTTTTAGTATCACAAACAGTACTGTACTTGAAAATCTGGCATGTCATAAATGTATAGATGTAGCAGTACTGTCCATCCGCATGTCACGCGTGTCATATAATGAATTGAAAATGGGGGACCCTGATGGACACAAGACGAAAGTCCTTCTCTGGTCTGCATCCTCCCAACAACTGCATGTACTGTACTGTACTGTACCCATTCCGCAATCTGCCAACAAACCTTTCCATCAATTCAACCAATCAAACCAAAGAAAGAAAAAATATATGAATAATTGGATGTAATAAAAAAATAGAGAAAATGGAAATATATATATAAACACCATAAAATCAAAAAAAAAACTAGAAATTATACACTGATGATTCAGTTTTGATACTTGTCCTTTAATTAACCACGTTCAGGGTTGTTTCTGGTTTTTCTAATAGCTCATAAGAGTCATTTGGTAGTGTGTGTGTCTTAGTTTTGGCTACTTATCTCGTCTCACGGTGTTTGTCTTGGTAGTAGAGGGATCCTCAGTTGCCCCCCCAGTCATTTCATCCTGGCGACGGGCTTGATCTGCCCGCTTTCAGCCTCGATCAAGTCCACGGATGAATTCTTGTGCGGCTTCTGGGGAATGAAAGTCACGGGAGGTCCCGCCGTGTTCGACTCTTAATATTGCTGGGTGTCTCATTGAGTAAGACAGGCTTTTAGATCTGAATATGCGTTTCACGTCGTCAAACAGCTTGCGTTTCTTCATCACCTCCTGGCTGAAGTGACTGTAAAAGTAGATCCTGCTTCTGGAGGTTTCCTCGGTCCTGCCGTAGTACAGTTCCACCTTCTCCCTCGCCAGGCGCATGATAGTGTCCTTTTGTTGTGCTCGCAGTAGTTTCAGGAGTATTGGTCTAGGCTTGCTGGGGTTTGGTTGTTTTAATTTCAAGCGATACGCGCTGTCGATCAGCACGGGTCCGCCGAGTTTATCTTCGCCAAATAGCCATAGTAAAAAAGCAGCTAGGAAGCCGGCGAGGTCCTGTTTCTCCACTGACTCTGGAAGCCCCTCCAAACGAACGACTGCGCGCAATGAGCTGTCTTCATACTGTTGGACTTTTAGTTTTACAGTGGTCATCTCTTTTTCTAGTTTAGTGATTGTTTCGTGAGCCGTCTGGATGTTGTCCTCGTTGCGGCTGACTCGTTGCTGCACTTCTTCCACTTGTTCGTTAAGCGTCGTCATCGAGCTTCTGATTGTTTCCAAACTAGTTTGAATATCAGTTGTCTTTTGGAGCAGCTCAGTTCTGCTTTGCTGGATGGCATTCCACAATGTTTGTAGGGTGATTTCACCGGCCATGTTGTGCTGTAGGCTGTAGAAGACCAGTGTTTGTAGCGCCGTTTGTTAAGGCGGGGTCTGCTGCTTCTCAGAAGGTTCCTTGCTTCTTGTTTGTCAGTTCCAAAGTGTACAAAGGAGTAGGGTCGTTTAGTTTAAAATGAAGTAATCATTTCGGTTGGTATAGCGCTTATAATTTAGTTTTTAAGATAAAGGTGGTGAGCCCTGTGCATCTGCCTCACTCCTGCGCGGCCATCTTTTTTTTCAATCAATAGCATTTTAGCATTTTTATGAAACTACTGTATATTTGTATGTCTCTAAATGTTTTGATGAATTGAAAATGGAGGACCCTTATGTAAAAAAGCCGAAAGTCTTTTTCTGGTCTTCATCCTCCAGTCAGTCCACTGTTGTTGTATTGAGTTGTACTGTATTGTACCCATTCTGCAATCGTTAATAACGTTTTCATTCATTCAATCGTTCAGCCGGCAACAGAATAATTTTGATTGACAGTCGAGTCTGCCAATTACGTCACACCGCTTGCACCCGCCCTGCTGTTCTTAGCACCAATCGGCAAGCGCTATGCGTTTTTTACTTTCCGCTCTGTCCGCCATTGATTTTGACGAGAGCTCAGCTCAACGACAACAACAGCTCCCCGCGGCCAACGAGTGATTACCAGCGCACCGCAGCATGACTTAAACGAGGCATAATGATTTTACTGCAACCAGGGACCGAAACTAGAGAGCGCCACCCGCCATTTGCGCTCAGTTTTTACGTTTGGCACCTCCCACTGAGACGTCTGAGCGCCGTGTGACGGGCAATCAAATAGTCATGTGAAAACCGAAAATCATGATCCAATTCTTTAGCGGAGTTCTCACTCGCTGTCTCAGCACAGACATGAAGCGTGCACCGCGCACTGCTGCTACCCCCTCCCCACCTGTTTCTGTATGCTTGCATGTAAACAGAGGCTATTGCCTCCGAGTCACTGTGACGTTAGTTAGCACTGCTGCTGCTGCTCCTACCCCTGTATGCCTGCATGTAAACAGAGGCTATTGCCTCACCGTGACGTTAGTCTAGTCAGTGTGGGACCTTCGTGAGATAACGTTAGCTACCGTTACAAAATGACCCAGTCAACTATTCACTTAGTTTAATACATGAGGCATTGTGTAACGTTATCCAGCCGGCTAGCTACGGATAGCTCCCGACATCAACAAATCCTCCAGCAATAGTCCAGTGCATAATACCTCCGTTGGCTAGGTAACTAGTCACTACGAAATGTCGCAGTAAACTAAATAGTTCACTGAGGCGTTGTCCCAACGCCATCCAGCAGTAGCTACAGAAAGCTCCTGACATCAATGTCCTACAACAACAACATGCGTATTCGAGTCCCTGGCTTACATCGCATGAGTGAGGGCTGCTGACTAGGGTCCAGGTGCAGCGCCGGAGAATTATTTTGCATGCTGAATGTAGCGTTTAGGGTCCAGCTGCACCCCCGGAGAATCCTTGCTGGAGCTGGAGGCCACTCGAGTATACACACAGACAGTGGAGCTGTTTGCAGACAGCGAGGTGGCGATGTCTCGCAGATAACACAATCACAAGTATGATTATATAATATATATATTTTATTAAAAAAAAATTATATAAAATAATAATAAAAAAAAATGTTATCAAAAAAAAGTTGGCAGGTAAGAAATATGCTTGGCGGGTAGATTCTTCCCATCTACCCGCCACTGGCCGGTGAGTCAAAAAGTTAATTTCGCTCCCTGACTGCAACGGATGTTATAATAAAAGCCTTTCCATACATCTGTCCGATTGAAAACGTTATTAACAGACCGCAGAATGGGCACGCACAACTCAGCACGGGCTGAGGTATGAACAGTAATGTTTGCTATCGTCATCGGACGTTGCTATGTTTGGGTAAATACGCTGATGTTATTGAACGTGTACCTATATAACGTTAATGCCACAAAACGAATGCCTTTGTTAATAATAAGTAGTAACTTTGATGCAGTAGTGTGTGTGGGGGCGGCGTTGTTCAAACGTTTGAACGGGTGTGGACCAGATTGACACGGCACAATCCTCTTGGGCAAAACATCACGATATCCACGATACGTTAAAAAAGTGTATCGTTAATTAACTGTACCCGATATTTATATAATATCGTCATATCGCCCAGCCCTAGTCCAGAGGACCGAGCTTTGTCAACAAACCGATGTACTTTCTAACAGCTATATATATACTTTATAGTATTGCTATCTGTCCATTCTCATTGTCACTTGAGTGCATAAACCGTGCCTTCATAATGGCTTAAAGAAAATAAAAATCCATCGGTTGGTTGTCATTTTATAGCGCCGTGAATATAAGGTTTATCGCACTTTTTGTCTCGTCTTTTTTCTGGGGAGCTAGATAATAGGCTAAACGTTGGCGCCGTTATATCAAACGCCATTTCTGCTGTATATATATACGAATGAAATAAAACAAACTGCGTAGCATCCGGACTATTACAGAGCATCTATGGATGAAATGGGGGCGGCGGGCGACGCCGATTACTATTATTGATTAGCAATATAGTGTGCGTTCAATCAGCCATGTTCATTGATCGATCACGTTAGGTTTTAAAACAATGTCCAATCCAGCTGTAATTTGGGGGAATAGTATTCTACCGTCAGGCCATGTGATCGCCGGCAGCATTTCGTCAGTAGTCATCGGAATATGGTAGATCGATATGTCCATTGGCTAATCATAAATCCCATTATTCCAGGCTGAAATATACGTTCGGTAACGGGATCAAAGATGGCGGGTGTTTGTTTGGAACCGAGGCTCATATGAAACGCCCACAGACAGCGAAAATATTTTTTTTTACAATCGCCCTCAATGATACTGCAGTGGAGCGATGGCGCCCCTAAGCGGATCTGGCAGGTATTGCATGTTTCGAAAATCAAATATGTGGGTAATTCCTGCAAGTCGATCGCGGACCTAATAAGCAATATACAAATTGAATAAAACAATAACAACTCGCCACGAGTTAACTTGTGGGTCTGGTCCACTACGCATGGCACCGAATCACGAGTTAACTCGTGCTCAGGCGGCAAAGTGTTAACAGTCTCTATAAGTCCAGTCTTTGTGGCGCTCTCACCAGCCTACCACTGGACGTCATGTACTCTGGCGCCGGTGGAGGGTCCTCCGCAGGCTGGTACAGGCTGCTCCGCCTGAACGGCCTGACTTCCTGGGTGATAGTGTCACTGCCCGTGTTACTGTCCATCCCGTCGCTGGGCGGACTGCTGTGTCGCTCCTCAGGTGGGCTGCTGTGCTGAACGCTGTGTTGCTCCGGGCGGCGTCCGGTCAGGTCCACCTCCGCTGGTCGCAGGTACGCCCGGTTCCGCCGGTAGAATGTCCCCTCCACATCCACCAAGTACGATCTGGGGGCCACCGGTTGCAGGCACACTCCTCTCCTCCACTTGCCCGTCCTGTCTCCAGGCAGGGGCTTCATTCTTATGTCCTGGCCGAGACACAGCTCGGGCAGATCTCTGGCCGACTTGTCATAAACAAGCTTGGCCGTTTGATGCTTAACCCTCAGCTTCTCAGGAACCCCTGTGACCACGCTGGGGCCCAGGAGTGTGTCAGCGACCAGACTGGGGTCTTCAGTCTCCGGGACATCAGTCTCTGTGCTGGGCTGCTAAGCGTGCCCTCTGTGGGCGTGTTCCTCCACTGCAAGATAGCTAACCATGGGTCGTTACCTGCACTAGCTGCCTCCTTGCACAGGTTCTTCACTATCTTCACCGCCGATTCAGCCTTTCCATTAGACCTTGGGTGCCTGGGTGAGTACATGACATGGTCGAAATCCCATTCCTTTGCAAACATTCAAATGTTCACAGTCAAACTGAGAACCACAGTCTATCACCCGGTCAGGCTGCCCATGGCGTGCAAATTGGAACTTACACCTTAACACTGTGTCTGTGTCTGTGTGTTTCATGTATCTCGTGTCAGTCCTCTGTGGTGGAGCTGTGGCCCTGCTCAATGTGTCACTGATGTGCATGTCCGGGCCTGGCTTCTATGTGACCTTGAGGTTGTAGTTCTGTAGCGTGTGCAGCATGCTCTGGAGCCGTTTGGGTGCAGTGAGGAGGCGTTTGTTGAATATTGAGATGAGTGACTTGTGGTCCGTTTCCGCCATGATCTCCCCCCGTCCATACAGATGATAGTGAAAGCGTTGGCACGCAAACACAATACTCAGACACTCTTTCGCGATCTGCGCATAGTTCTGTTCTGTCTGAGTCAGTGCCTGTGATGCGTACCCTACATGGCTGACCCTCCTGGAACAGACAGCAGCCAAGTCCTTTCTGACTTGCATCACTCTGGATGGTGACCGGCTTGGTCACATGGTAATATTTCAGGATCGGGCTGCTTGATCTCCTCGACCGCCGCCCCATGTTTGGGTAGCCAGTGCCATGGGACGGCCTTGTCCAAAAGCCTCCTCAGTGGCTCGCATATCTCAGAGAGGAGGGGCATGAACCTTGCGAGGTATGTCACAAACTAGGGATGTCCGATATTATCGGCCGACCGATATTATCGGCCGATATCGGCAGTAAAATGTGATATCGGAAAATATCGGTATCGGTTTAAAAAAAGAAAAAAACAATAACAATATTTGTTATATATATATCCAGTGAAATTATTAGTTACCTGAAATTATTCCGTTTTTTGGGGTGGGAAACCCTGCATATATCGGTATCGGTTGATATCGGTATCGGAAATTAAGAGTTGGACAATATCGGAATATCGGTATCGGTAAAAAAGCCAATATCGAGCATCCCCCAATGAACCGCTGCACTGCCTTGGCGTCCGTGGGGTGTGGCATGTCTTGGACCGCCCTGATCTTCTCTGGGTCGGCCCTGAGCCCCTCTGCTGACAGGATGTGCCCATGAAACTTGACTTCTTTGAGCCTGAACTGCAGTTTCTTTAAACTTAGCCTCAACCTAACCTCTCTGCACCTCTCCATGAGTGCTATCAGTTTAGTGGCATGGTCCTGTATAGCCCCTCTTCTGTCTCCCCACAGCCAACTATCAATATATCGTCTGCGATGGGCTTTACCCCACTGAGCCCTGCTAAAAGCTCATGCTGCTTTCGCTGGTATATCTCTGGGGCCACAGACACCCCAAATGGCAGCTTTAACCAGCGCTTCCTGCCCCAAGGTGTCCAAAATGTGGTGGTGTAACTACTTTCCTCGTCTAGTCTGCACTGTAGCAAAGCATCACGTGCATTCACAAGAGTGAAAATGCAAGCCTTGGGCGCCTATTCTTTAATTGGAGCCGAAGAGTGCTGCGGAGTGCTTCCGCGTTTTCCCTGATTGGCTGCGACACGCCCCGCGGAGCAGCAGAGCTTGTGGCATTATGTAGCCGTAATCCCAGATGTTTTTCCATCGACGCTTAGCTCAACTGGTACGCCGCAGTGCTGTGGATCCTGCGGTGCGGTTAGTCACAAGTTCGAATCACTTACATTTTTTTTTCTTCTTTTTTACGTTTATCATCTCTCGCTATAAACGTGCATTCTTCCGCTGGTTAAGTTTAGGCATTCTTTCGGAGTTGGTTAAGGTTAGGGTTAAGTTAAGGTTAGGCATTATTTCGTAGTTGGTTAAGGTTAGGGTTAAGTTAAGGTTAGGGAGGGTTAAGGTTAGGCATTCTTTCGGAGTTGGTTAAGGTTAGGGTTAAGTTAAGGTTAGGCATTATTTCGGAGTTGGTTAAGGTTAGGGTTAAGTTAAGGTTAGGGAGGGTTAAGGTTAGGCATTATTTCCGAGTTGGTTAAGGTTAGGGTTTGTCACAGAGAATGCCTGTCTGTCTTTCTTGACGTGGAGGATGCAGCCTATTTCCGCACTGCCGCTCTCTCGCGCTGCCGCGGTCACATGGGCGTCATGGCCAATCAGAGAAACGCGACGCACTCTTCGGCTGTGATAAATATAGACGCGCCCTGGGCAGCTTGTATAGCACATCCTCAAGCATCGGCATTAAGTAGTGAGATCTCCTTAAAGCCATATTTAATTAATGACTTTGGGTCTATACATATCCTCAGCTTCTCTGGCCATCTGACAATCACCATATTGCTGATCCATTCTGTTGGCTCTGACACTGAAACCAAGTGGCCATCTTTCTCATATTTATCTAATTGCCCCTGGAACATTACGTGGAGCAGCTTGCACTGGGGCTACATTACTGTCTAACTCAAAATGAACTTCACCTGTGACTGATTCCACAGGGGCATTGAAAACCTCATCGTCCGTACAGACAAGTTGCTGCCTGGTTAGTGGGACTGAGCTGCTATGTCCTACCATCACCAGCTCCTCAGGGATGGTGAAGCGCATCAAACCTAGGCGCTCACTGGTTTCACCTGACAAAAGGGCTCTCTGTCTGCTTCTTACTACCTCGAAGGTCAGCTTGTGTGTCTTCCCTCTCACTTAATAAAATGTTCAATCAATCAATCTGCATGGTGATTGATTGAATGAAGATTTTATTAACAGATTGCAGAATGGGTAGAATACAGTACGGCTCAATACACACAATCAGGGACCGAAACTAAAGCCCGCCGCCCGCCAGGGGCGGGCTGTTTTTACCTTTGGCGCATGAGGGCTGCCCGCCGTGTGGCGTGTAGACGTGTAGTTCATAACTTCATAACGATACTCTTGTGCGAGTACAGATTATAGCCGCTCGTCTTTTTTTTCTCCGCCGCGAGATCGTTAAAAAACTACAAGTCCCACATCGCACTCAAGTCAACGGTCCAATCACAGTAGAGTGACGTGACTGGTTTCATGAGAAAAAAAGCAAATTACCAATCGGAAGCTATCATTTGGCTTGTTTACTTCCATCTGCTCTAGTCTATATCGGACCTCCAAGAGTCTAACGTTACTGTTTAAACAATGACCCAGTCAACTATTCACTTTTAGTTTAATACATGACGAGGCATTGTCTAACGGTATCTAGCTGGCTAGCTACTGATAGCTGCTGATATCAACAAATGCTCCAGCAATAGTCTACTCGAGTGCATAATACCTTCGGTCCCTCGTTAGCTAGCTTAGCTAGCTCACGTTGATCCATATGTCCCAGTAAACTAAATTGTCTTAACGTTATCTACTGGGCTAGCAGTAGCTACAGATAGCTCCTGATATCAATGTCTTATAACATTGATTGAATGCGTATTCTAGCTGAGGGCATGTTGAATGTGATTTGACAAAAGAACGGTAACGTTATAAATAGGTCCAGCTGGGCGGTTAGGTGGTCGAGCGGAGATTGCGTTCGTCACCAGCCCCGGAGCTGTGAGCTTGATTCGCCTGTTCGAATCCAGCTCACAGCTCCGGGGTTGTCACCAGCTTGGCTGGCCGTCTGCACTGATACAATTGGCTGTATCAGAGGGTGGGAGAAGCTGGCGGGGTGGGTCCGGGTCGTTGTAAACAGCGACTCCTACAGTTCGGTCGGGGCGCCTGCTAAGCGCGGATTGGACGTGAGGGGGATAGTGTGGTGCTCCCACACGCTACGCCCTCTCAATGAGAATCCGCGCTGCCAGGTGAAAAGAAGCGGTGATTGGCTGGACGTGTGTCGGAGGAAGCACGTGGTAGCCTCCACTCTCCCAGATGATCTGACTGTGGGGGGTAAAGCGCAGCGACCAGGAAGGGACTGGGAATTGGCATACGACTAACATTGGGATGGGAGAAAAATCGGAGGAAAAATGGAGGGGGAAAAAGACCAATAATAAAAAATAAAAAATAAATAGGTCCAGCTGCATCGCCGGAGAATCCTTGCATGCTGAATGTAGGGTCTAGCTGAATATAGGGTCTAGCTGCAGGGCCGGAGAATCCTTGCTGGAGCTGGAGGCTACTCAAGTATACACACAGACAGTGGAGCTGTTTGCAGATAGCAAGCATTTTGACTTATTGCGTGGTGGCGATGTCTCGCAGATAATACAACTACAAGTATGATTATATAATATATATTTTATTTAAAAAAAAATTTATATAAAATATATATATATATATTTTTTAATCAAAAAAAATTTGGCAGGTAAGAAATATGCTTGGCGGGTAGACTCTTCCCATCTACCCGCCACTGGCCGGTGAGTCAAAAAGTTAATTTCGCTCCCTGCACACAATTGTTAAGGGGATGCAGACCAGAGAAAGACTTTCGTCTTGTTTACATCAGGGTCCCCCATTTTCAATTCATAATGAATTGTAAGTAAGGGTGCAACTTGCACCGTGCAATCCATTCTTTGTGGATCTAGCTAGGGATGCACCGATATGAAAATTTGCCACCGATACCGATTGTTCAACTAACACAATCGGCCGATACAGATACCGATATTTGTGGCAAAGAAATGTATATACTTTTTTTTTCTTTTTTTTTTAATGAAACTACTGTATATTTGTATGTCTCTAAATGTTTTGATGAATTGAAAATGGAGGACCCTTATCAGAACTCTACAGTGCGACCATATTGCTCGCATATGCCCCTAAAAATCTGTGTGTGCGAACCTGAAAAATCTATTACGCACACAGTGTGCGAGTGCAGATTACAGCCTCATTCGTTCTTTTTATTTCTCCGCTGAGAATCGTTAAAAAACTACAAGTCCCACATTGCACTCAAGCCAGCGGTCCAATCACAGTAGAGTGACGTGACTGGTTTCATGGGAAATAAAGCAACTGACCAATCGGAAGCTCTCATTTTGCTTGTTTACGTCCTGAAACTCCGCCATTGCGATCAGGGCTCTGATTGCGATATGAGAGTGTTTTCTGAGACACTAACTTATTATATAGGTGAGTCAATCTATGAAAAAAAAGCACTTAACCCAAAAAAAATTTATACAAAAGGTTTTTCGATGGATTCCGATAGTATTGGGCGTGCTAAATAACATACTAAAAGTCGATAAAAATCGACCCCCCCCCGAAAGCCGCCATTTCCAAGATGGCGTCCCAGATGGCGGTGGAGATATTAAAATGGCTATATCTCAAATTGAGAATATGGTGCAAAGGATTTCTCAACTGATTCTGGTACCTCTGGGCATGTTCACTAACCTAAAAATCTAGGAAAATACACCTTCCAGAAAGGCTTAATTTTCAAGATGGCGTCCAAAATGGCGGCAGACCAAGCTTAAAATGGCTATATATCTCAATAGAAAAAAATATATAACTATGATTTTTCACTTGATTCTGGTACCTCTAGACATGCTTGTGAACATACTAAAAATCTAGGAAAATACACCTTCCGGAAAGGCATCATTTTCAAGATGGCGTCCAAACTGGCGCCCAGGAGCTTAAAATGACTATACAAATACAAATAGCTTACTAAAAAAGGTGTTTGCACTCTCCAGCTCTCAAGCTAGCATAGTTGAAGCCTTCTTTTTGACCATTATAGTTGTTATAGTTAGAGGTGTTTGCACTCTCCAGCTCCCAAACTACCATCGTTGAAGCCTTCTTTTTTTTAATCAGTCCGACCACAAGCTGTCCTTGCCCCTTTGCAAATTGGCCTAGCAGTGCAAATGCACCACTTAAACCGGTCTCGGTTCATTGTAGATATGCTGAATAAGATGGGATTCTGCTCTTCCTATTCTGAACTGCAGAGGTTTGAAATGAATGCTGCAAATTGTATTGCACCAAACATGCTTGGTAAGGATATTGATGTGTTGAACACGACCGTCTTATTTGCTGCAGACAATGTAGATCATAATATTCTAACAATTGATGGGAAAGGGACATTTCATGGGATGGGCATGATAGCTGCCTTGACACCAGGACAGAAGACAGACCAAAGGATTCCGAGGTTCAGAATTAATGAACTGAATCTTGTGCAGAGGTCAAAAGTTGTGATAATAGATTATCACTTTGCCAAACACTTTTGCAGAGACACCACATTTAAAGAACTTCCAAGACTCGCAGAATGTAACAAGATGGTTGATCTGCTTTGGGAGTTATCGTTCAATTTCAAACAGCCTGCACCTGGTTGGCAGGGGATGATGCACATTATTCATAAGGGAGATGAACATCCAGGGCAGTCTTCAGTGAGATACTTACCAATGATAGACATGTACTCCGGAGACAAAACATGCATTCTGTCAACACTGGAGTTCATTTGTGGTCTGGCATCCAAACACCACCTTGCCCCAGTAGTTACATTTGACCAACCCCTATATTGGAAAGCAGCAGAGATAATCCTAGATGCACCACAGTGCAGTCACCTCAAGTCCTTTGTCCTGCTCCTAGGAGGATTTCACACATTTATGAATTTGCTAGGAGCAATTGGTACACTGATGGACGGTACAGGACTTAAGGACATTCTAGGGGTAGTCTATGGGGAGAACTCAGTAACCCATATGATGACAGGCAAATCAGTTCAGAGAGCATTCCGTGGCCATCTTCTGGTTGACAAATGTCTTAACCGCATGATAATATCAGAAATGGTAGATGATAGTCATGAATTTGCAGCAATGGTTGAACAGTCTGAATCAATGTATACCTCAATAGTTAAGGGTGAAATGCCATTGGAAACAGTGTTCACATCAGAGACCCTCATTACAATAAATGAAGAGCTGGGAAAAAGGAAGATGGAACTGTGTGCTAGATCCAAAACTAGTCAGTTGTGGCTAAATTACCAACACATGTTAGAAGTTGCTAGGTCACTGATAACAGCAGATCGCACAGGTTCCTGGCTTTTGCACCTACACGCTGTTTCTGAATGCATGCCGATATTCCCTGCGGCTGGGCATTACAATTACTTGAAATCGGCACACTTTTATGTCCAAGAGATGAGTCAGCTTCACATCAACCACCCAGATGTCTTCAGACAATTTGAAAAGGGTTTTCATGTTATCCGTCGCAGCAGCCAATCATGGGCAGGCCTCAGCTCAGATCTTGTAATCGAAACAACATTGATGAGGTCATTGAAGACTACAGGAGGGATGACACATGGAAGTGGAATGACCGACAATCAGAGATCCCTTTGGACAATGTCAAAGGGCATAACATCAGAGTATAACACCGCAATGCAGGAGTTCTCAAACCAGACATACACAACATCAGAACAGCACAAGGATTCAACAGAGGCAAGGATGAAAAGGGATGCTGCTGACCTGGAGAAGATCACTTCAAAACTTGCTATATGTTCACCTTTCTCTCCAGACTCTTCTTTAAGGAATGTTGTTACAGGTGTTGTCGCTGAGGATGGAGTGAACGTGCATGATTATGACTCTGTTGGACGCAACATCATGCACAAAATGATCGGACAGCCGGCAATGCATTCACATTTTCATTTAGTAGAAAGGATAAAGCCATAACCCTTGGACAAAAATCGTCTATCAAGGTTGCTCCTGATCGAATCATTGATTCTGCACTTCTTTTTCAACGTTTCCTTATTGTCTCCCAAACTGGAGAGCTGTCATTGGAGGAGGTTATGCGTTACGAACTCAGTCCTTTCCCTCCTGCCCTCTTTGAAGCCGGAAACGTCTTCCGCAAAGCTGATAAACCACAACTAGCGCACGCAATCTGTGATCATGCAAGTGATGCAATCCTAGATTCTGTACCAGAAACGGAGCATTATGTTCTTGATGGTGGTTCACTCCTTCACCGAATACAATGGAAGCACGGACAAAGCTATGGTAAAATTGCACAGTCATATGCAGACTTCACCATCCAACATTATGGCTCAGCTACAACTAGGGATGTCCCGATCGCCTTTTTTTGCTGCCGATCCGATCCCGATCATGTGATTTTAAATATCTTATCGATCCGATCGTTTCCGATCCGATCTTTCACATTAGTAATCAATTTTGACGCATTTTTGTCAGGCTGAATGTAATAACAAAAGCCTCCGGCGCGCCCCTCTGTTGCCTATAGTCCGGGGCGCGAGCGCGCCAGCGCGGAGGCTCTTGTTATTACATTCAGCCTGAGAAATGTGCTTCTGCTTCATTATGAGAAATATTAAAAGTTTCAATATATGTTTGCACATTAGTATACATTCAGTGTTCGACTTACGTAATGGTCCATTCTGGTCTGAAACGCCGACGATAATCCTCAGTCACGGCAAATAATTGACGTTATCCTCCAGGTGAAAAGTTAGTCTGAAAACATTGCAACTGGCTTGACTTTCTATTTTAAAATGCTTAGTTCCAAACCTCTGACCTTTATTCTAGCTGCTCAAGTCAGTGGATATTAACCGTGTTTCGGGAGCGACGTGCTGTTGTTGTGGCAGAACACCGGTCTAAATTAAAGGGAATGTATTTGTTGCAACGGTGTAAATTAAAGGGAAAGTGTTTGTTGTGGACAATTATTCTGCTCTGTGTGACAATAAATACATTAATGATGATATATTATATGTAATTTAAAACCAAAACTAAGGCCTCCGTATGAGTTTAAGGCGTGGACATGGTCATGTTTGTTGAATAATTTTTTTTTTTTTTTGACTGCCGATTTTTATTATTATTTTTTCCCGATCCCCGATCCTCTGAAAAGCACGTGATCAACGCCGATCACGTGATCGGATCGGGACATCCCTAGCTACAACCATTGTGTTTGATGGCTATGAGGATGGGCTATCCATTAAAGACAACACACATCAAAGAAGAGGAAACAATATTCATCCCATTGTCAACTTCACTGCTGAGACAGAGTTCTCAGGTAAGAAGGAGGAGTTCCTGTCAAGAGATCTGAATAAACAGAAACTGATCCACATGATAAGTGATGAACTGAAAGAACGGGATTGCACTGTGGTCAATTCACTTGGAGATGCTGATGTAGACATAGTAAGGGCCGCAGTGGGATCATCTCTTCTTCACACCACGACGCTGATTGGAGAAGATACTGATCTCCTCGTCTTACTTCTTTACTATGCACAGAGAGATAGCAAGGGCCTTTATTTCAGATCAGACAAGTCGAAAGCTGATGGCAGTTTTAAAGTGTACGCCATAAACCATTTGAAAGAAGTACTCGGACAGGATGTGTGTTCTCAGTTGCTGTTCATCCATGCTGTGACTGGCTGTGACACAACTTCCCGGATCTTCGGAGTTGGCAAAAAGACAGCATTCCAAAAACTTGTAAAAGGGGATCCTGTCCTTCAGGCTTGTGCCAATGCATTCACTGTACCAAACCAGACAACAGATGTGATCGATGACCTTGGGTGCCAAGCAATGGCTGTCTTTTTTGGTGGAAAGTGCACAGATTCGCTTGCAAAAATGAGATATAACATTTTCAGCAAGAAGGTTGTCTCAGCTTCATCAACGGTAACGCCTGAACGTCTACCACCAACTGAATCTGCTACCAAATTCCACTGTCGTAGAGCATACTACCAGGTCATGGTCTGGATGGGAACAGATGATGGTATAGATGCTCTAGACTGGGGCTGGAACCTGCAGGACAATAGATTTGTCCCACTCATGTCAACAATGAATGCTGCTCCAGCTGACAGTCTCTTGTAACTGTACCACTGCCTGCAAGACACTTCGCTGCTCATGCAGAAAATATGGACTACCTTGTACTACTGTCTGTGGACCATGTCAACTTCATGAATGTGACAATCCACATAACAAGTTTCTCCCAGAGGATCCTGAAGATGATGATGAGTAGGCCTAAAGACCACAATAAGTGGGTCATTTATTTTGTGTTCAACACCAAAGCCAGCTTTCTAGGTTGAATATAATAACCAATTTTAATTTTAGCCAAAATAAGCTACAGGCAGCCATTTTGATGATGCAAATGATGCATTCCTAGCAGATATATTTAGCTAGATATTTTGCTCGTTATTAATGTATAGAGGTGCCAGAATCAGTTTATAAATCCTTTAGAAATGTTTTCCCATTGAGGCGGTTAGGTGGCCGAGCGGAGATTGCGTTCGTCACCAGCCCCGGAGCTGTGTGCTGGATTCGCCTGTTCGAATCCAGCTCACAGCTCCGGGGTTGTCACCAGCTTGGCTGGCCGTCTGCACTAATACAATTGGCTGTATTAGAGGGTGGGAGAAGCTGGCGGGGTGGGTCCGGGTCGTTGTAAACAGCGACTCCTACAGTTCGGTCGGGGCGCCTGCTAAGCGCGGATAGGACTCGAGGGGGATAGTGTGGTCCTCCCACACGCTACGCCCTCTCGATGAGAATCCGCGCTGCCAGGTGAAAAGAAGCGGTGATTGGCTGGACGTGTGTCGGAGGAAGCACGTGGTAGCCTCCACTCTCCCAGATGATCTGACTGTGGAGGGTAAGTGCGCAGCGACCAGGAAGGGACTGGGAATTGGCATACGACTAACATTGGGATGGGAGAAAATCGGAGGAAAATGGAGGGGGGAAAAGACAAAAAAAAAAAAAAAAAAATGTTTTCCCATTTGAGATACAGGCATTCTAAGCTCCCAGTCGTCATTTTGGACACCATTTTGAAAATTAAGCCTCTTCGGAAGGTGTATTTCCCTAAAACTTTAGTATGTTCCTAAGTATGTCTAGGGGTACTTGGGGTACTAGAATCAAATGACAAAATCATTTATATAATTTTTATATTGACATATATATAGCCATTTTAAGCTTGGCCAGCCGCAATTTTGGACGCCATCTTGAAAATGAAGCCTTTCTGGAAGGTGTATTTTCCTAGATTTTTAGTATGTTAGTGAGCATGCCCAGAGGTACCAGAATCAGTTGAGAAATCCTTTGCACCATTTTCTTAATTTGAGATATAGCCATTTTAATCGACCCGGCACCATCTGGGACGCCATCTTGGAAATGACGGCTTTCGGAGGGGTCGATTTTGGTCGACTTTTAGTATGTTATTAACACGCCCAATACTACCAGAATCCATTGAAAAACCTTTTGTATCAATTTTTTTGGGGTTAAACCATATATTGACTCGCCTAATAGTCTTACCAATAGCAATAGATTTTAGAACACCTAGATTTATCGATAGCAATAATAATATAACGTTAATGCAACTAAACGAATGCCTTGCTTTGTTAATCATAACGTTGATGCAGTAGCGTATGTCCTTGTGTTGGCTGTAACGGACATGACAATAACAACGTGTACACATTAAAATTGCGATAATCGATTCTAACATTTTCAAATTGATGCAGTTGAATTTTCCCCTTAGGATCGATGCATTGTTACACCCCTACACCAAAGTCACTGGCCCACTGTGTATCTGTGTGTATAATAACTTGGCTAGCATTATCAACAGCAGAGATGGGCAATAGGGTCCAGCTGCAGCGCCGGACGGCCGGAGTGCAAGCGGTCTGACGTAATTGGCAGACTCGACTGTCAATCAATGGTCTACCTGACACGCAAACTCATAAACAATGTTTCTGTACTGGAGGTGTACAGTATTTCAATAGGCAACCCTGAAAGGATTATTTTTCTAGAAGAGCAACACAGCCAAAACATAGGCATTGTATGCATAAAAGGGGCAAAAGCTAAAGTTAAGTGACTGTTACTTTTGTAGCAGTAGTTTGATTTGATAGTTTATTTGATAGGGACAGCACATGTTAATGAACATCAAGTACAAAATGTAAACATGCAGGGTTGTAGCAAGAGCTAATTTACACACATGCACGCACAGTACAAATATACATTTATTTTTGAAAAAAAAAAAAAATCTGTTACTTGAAATATTTTCACTGTGCTCCTAAATATTTTTGGGTGCTCCTAAATTTCTTTGTGTGCTCCTAAATTTTTTCATTTAGGAGCACATGTGCTCCTTGGGGAAAAGGTTAGCGTAGAGCCCTGCTTATGTAAAAAAGCCGAAAGTCTTTTTCTGGTCTTCATCCTCCAGTCCACTGAGCTGTACTGTATTGTACCCATTCTGCAATCTGTTAATACAGTTTTCAATCAATCAATCAGACGAATGTATAGAAAAGCTTTTATTATAACTATATAAAAAAAAATTATATTATTGTTTATGAAAATGTTAGCCCTATGCTTGACTATTATTTTAGGCATGGCAACAAATTACATAATAATAAAATGAATAAATAAAATATGAAATAAATAAATAGGCTACACGTCTCTCTTTTTGTGTTACAAATTGTGCTCACCAATATGAATATAGGCCTCTTTACTTACTTAAAAAAAGGAAACATCAAGAAATATGTTTATGGTATTAATTCCACCATGCCATGTGTGTTTTTATTTTATAATGCTCATGAGTCATGATTATTGCTGAAGTCTGAGTCATACAATACTCACTGGCTTTCATAACAGACTAACTTGTCTTGCTCAAGACGTGTTTATTAGTTTAAGAGAGCACTATCTCTCACAACCAAAGCAATGCATGTAGATGGCAACAGAACAATTTTGATTGACAGTCGATTCTGCCAATTACGTCACACCGCTTGCACCGGCCTCTGCTGTTCTTACCACCAATCGGCAAGCGCTTATTCGTCTTTTACTTCCGGGAAGTCCGCCATTGATCTGAACCACAACAAACCTACCGGCGCTAATAACTTTAGCTCCCCGTGGCCCACGAGTAGACTACCAGGGCTCCGCAGGAATATTAAACGAGGCATAATGATTTTACTGCAACGAATGTTATAATAAAAGCTTTTCTATACATTTGTCTGATTGAAAACTTTATTAACAGATTGCAGAATGGGTACAATTCAGTACGGGCTGTCTGAGCAAAGGAAGGAAGTGAGAGATATGAATGAGTAATGCTTGCTATGGTCGGGTAAATACGCTGATGTTATTGAACGTGTAACTATATAACGTTAAAAATGAATGCCTTGGAGAAATGGGAGAGAGAACTAGAGATAGGAATAACAGGGAAGGAATGGGGGAACATATGCGAGGTACAACATTCAACAACAGGATCGAGAATATGGAAAGAATTTGGATGGAAAAACATAATCAGATTCTTTATAACCCCAGAGCTGAAGGGAAAATATGCACCAACACAAAAAGCATGCTGGAGGATGTGTGGGAAGGAGGGGGCAAATCACACGCACATATTCTGGGGATGTCAGAAGCTGAAGGGGTATTGGGAGGAGATAGGGGAAGCAATGATCAGAATATTAGGATACGGGCTACCACAAACAGGACTGGTGCTTTACTTAGGAGACCTGACACACGAGGGAATACAAGGGGGGGACAAATATTTAATAAAGATAATGTTGATAGCGGCCAGAAAAGCAATAACGAGACTGTGGTACAAGGAAGACCCACCGACAATAGCAAAATGGGTAGGAATAGTGGAAGAAATACAGGATATGGAAAGGATAACACACATGCTGAGGTTACAGGAAGAGAAATTTGGGGAAAGATGGGGAAAGTGGGAGGATTATAAAAGGAACGAGAACGACATCACAGAGGAAGAACCAAATGCAACACAAGAGGGCGAAGGGTAAAGGAGGAAAGATGTTCAAGGAGGGTCTATGAACCCATGTCACACACCTGTGCTTTAGTTAGTATTTTCTATTTTGTTTTTGGGATATTACAATTGCTGAATGCTTTTATACCTTATTATTTATGTCTGTTTAACGGTGTGATATTAAATATTCAGGGATGATGTGGTTTGTGTATGGGTGAACCAAAAGGCAAAGTGAAAGTTAATAAACAAGAGAAAAAAAAAAAAAGGACGAAGGATAAGGGAAGAAAGAAGCTCAAGGAGGGTCTCTGGACCCAGATCACACATACAAGCCTTAGTCAGCATTTATCTTCTTTGAGTAGGAATTACCTGTTTATGCCTGTTTAAGGGAGATACACAATCAGCCTTTGTATCAAATACCTAGAAAACAACAGTAGGGGAACCAGACAACTAACCATGTGATACCCATGTAAATATTTATGTGCACTGTTTTTTCTTTTTGTTTTTATTGTGGTGCTAGTCTCTTTATTTTTTATTATTTATTTTTTGTAAGTGCTGTCTGTCTAAAAACTGTTAATAAAAAATTTAAGTTTAAAAAAAAGTAGTAACTTTGATGCAGTAGCTTGTGTGGGCAGGTCGCTTGACTGAAACCTTTTTCAAAGTTTGAACGTGTGGACCAGATCGACGCGACACAAATTGACGGATATTTATCGGCTACTGCCATCAGCACATTTGAGCTTATAGGCCGATGGCAGTCAACAAGGCACTTATCGGCCGATACCGATACCCGACCGATATATCGAGTTTGATAGTATTTACTGAGGATTGCCAGATAATGTTGATATTTAAACGTAAAAAAGATTATAATACAAAATAAATGTACATGATCATGCAACATAATTTTTTTTTGTAGGAACGGTTTGGGAGAGGGAGGTAGGGAGGGGTTTTAGATTGTGTGTTGTGAAGTTTAGACTTCAGAGTGAAGTTTAGACTTCCGAGAGAGAGAGTAAAGTACAGAAAAAAGGTACCGTTGGGTACCGGTATCGATTCCCAGGTAAAAAGAAACATTTCGGGCTGCTAAAAAAAAATTTGTATTGCAATATCTGTCAGGAAAATCGCAATTAGATTATTTCCCAAAATCGTGCAGCCCTAATCCTCAGTGGACCTGTTCTGACGGTACGCAAACTACAAAGGGTCCAGTGTGTCTGGGATGGTCTCCTTGATGTGTGACATGACTATACTCTTGAAACACTTTATCACTATTGGGGTGAGTGCAATGGGACGAGTGGTGGTCTTGAAGCAGGTGGGCACAATAGCTTGTGCTAGTGACAAGTTGTATATGTCAGCAAGTACGTCAGCCAGCTCTGATGAACAGACCCTGAGGGCACGGCCGGATGTTGTCTGGGCCGGCTGCCTTCCGTGGGTTTGTTCTGCTCAGAACCGTTCTGCTCAGAACCGTATGTACCTCTGCTGTTGTCACAGTGAGTGGTAAGTCCTGCGTGCGCTCCGTGGTCAAAACCCCTCTCTGTTGGTTGGTGTTGGGGACTTCAAAGTGGCTGTTGAGTCTAGAACTGTAGACGACTCTGGACTACGCTGTGTTCTTAAACTATAAAACCCAGCTACATACCATTATAAACCTCTTACATGGAAATTAAGCTGAATAAAATCACCAAATCTCCTTCCTCTGACACTCTTCTCCATCACTATCTCCATCCAGATAGCTGTCCTGTCAGGCCTGGGATGAAACAAAGAGGCTTGGATGGAAGAAAAGGTCTCTGCTGTGACCAGTGTGGAAAAAGCTTCAGTTCAAAGACTAATCTCAATAAACACCAGCGCATTCACACAGGAGAGAAGCCCTACTCCTGTGACCAGTGTGGGAAGAGCTTTAGTCAACTGTCTAGTCTGAAAAGACATCAGAGAATTCACACAGGAAAGAAGCCCTACTCCTGTGACCAGTGTGGAATGAGCTGTAGTGATCTGAAAAGACATCAGAGAATTCACACAGGAGAGAAGCCCTACTCCTGTGACCAGTGTGGACAGGGCTTTACTCTGCAACAGAATCTGAAAACACACCAGAGAATTCACACAGGAGAGAAGCCCTACTCCTGTGGCCAGTGTGAGAAGAGCTTTAGTCGACTGTCTAGTCTGAAAAGTCATCAGAGAATTCACACAGGAGAGAAGCCCTACTCCTGTGACCAGTGTGGACAGGGCTTTACTCTGCAAAAGTATCTGAACTCACACCAGAGAATTCACACAGGAGAGAAGCCCTACTCCTGTGGCCAGTGTGGAAAGAGCTGTAGTCACCTGTCTAATCTGAAAAGACATCAGAGAATTCACACAGGAGAGAAGCCCTACTCCTGTGACCAGTGTGGACAGGGCTTTACTCTGCAACATAATCTGCAATCACACCAGAGAATTCACACAGGACAAAAGCCCTACTTCTGTGACCAGTGTGGGATGAGCTTTAGACATCAGAGTAGTCTGCAATCACACCAGAGAATTCACACAGGACAAAAGCCCTACTTCTGTGACCAGTGTGGGAAGAGCTTTAGTCAACTGTCTAGTCTGAAATCACACCAGATAATTCACACAGGACAAAAGCCCTACTTCTGTCACCAGTGTGAGAAGAGCTTTAGTCAACTGTCTCATCTGAAAAGACACCAGATAATTCACACAGGAGAAAAGCCCTACTTCTGTGACCAGTGTGGGAAGAGCTTTAGTCAACTGTCTAGTCTGAAATCACACCAGATAATTCACACAGGACAAAAGCCCTACTTCTGTCACCAGTGTGAGAAGAGCTTTAGTCGACTGTCTCAGCTGAAATCACACCAGATAATTCACACAGGAGAGAAGCCACATCATTGTGGTTTGTGTGATAAGGGATTCAGGACATTAGCATATTTCAGAAAACATGAGAAGATTCACCTGGGAGAGAAGATTCAGGGAAATGTCAAACCTGTCAATTGACCTGCACACTCTTGGGAGATAAACTACTGCTGTGACCAGTATTAGAAGAGTTACACTCATGATGATGCTCCTGAAATGATATCAACTTATTCACACAGGAGAGAAACTATACCACTGTGGGGAAAACTTCACATGAAAAATAGGTACCATTTTAACTAATGTAGCAGGAATGTAAAACCATCCAAACTGATAATACACAACACACAGGGAAGAAGGTCTACTATTGTGACCAGTGTGGGAAACGCTTCAGTACGTCATTACAGCTATCAGTCCATCAACAATCATAACAATAATAGTGGTAGTAATATTTGGCCATTCTTTTGAAATGAAAAACTACTACCAAGAGCTTTTGACCTGCACAGAAGCCTCTGAGAGAGAAGCAGTACTAGCATAGACACGGTTTTCGCTCTGAGGAGTGAGACAGACCGTGTGGATGTTCCTGGGACAATATGTCATGGTATAAGTGTGAACACACATTTATTTAACCTTTATTTTACCAGGCAGTCACTTGAGATCAATGATGTCTTTTTCGAGCAAGACTTGGGCAAAATGGCAGCAAAACAAAAACAAACATGCAATACACAAACACAGACAGAGACATAAAAGGCAAAGTGGGGGAAGGGGATGCATTTGAGCTGCAGCAAACTAGATTGAATGGGATTGGGGGGAGATTGGAGGGTAGGGTAGAAAGAGGAAGGAAGGTGAGGCTTTGCAGGAGGTTGCTGGGGAGAGAAGGTCAAGTAAATATAAAATATAACACCACATTGTTCTGGTGTTTTAAATACTGGGATCATAGGAACTTTCTGACATCAGTATGGGATGACCAGCCAAAAGCCAAGATGGTTAACAAACACTTTGTACACACTGGAGGGAGAAACTGCTTCTCGTATGGATTTTTATATTTTAATGTGGATACTAGTGATTTTTTTTCCTCTAGTGTCACATATTGTGAACATTCCTAGTACTACACAATAATAAGTGTTTATTTTAGAGTAATGTTCCATGTATTGTCTTCATTGGTATTATTTTAAAGGAATGGATCTTCCTGTATATGAATTTATCATCTTTAGTGGTTTTTCTACCATCTAACCGCTTGTGGGTTTATGGGAATTGCAGAGCAACCTGTTGCACAAGTAACTAACTATTTTGTCATTGTGTGTATATTGACAGTAATGGCTGTACTATTGATGAAACTATCAAAACATTATAGGGTTGGAATCAATTCACTTTAAATTCAATCAATTAAAAATCAAAACAAGTTGTTTACTTTATGATGATAGAACATCCATTCACATTTACTTGTCATTAGGTTGGATAGTAAAACCTTTTCATGATGGAACTTGTACAATATTTAAAATAAAATCTACATCTTGAATAAAAAAAAGTGAATTGATCCAAACTTTGAAACATTCTCATTAGAATGTATGATATGCTAATAATATGGGGCGACATTGGCTCGGGAGGTAGAGCAGTCTGGTAATCCGGAGGTTCCAGGTTCGATTCCCGCTCCTCCCAGGCAGCGTGTCGAAGTGTCCTTGAGCAAGACACTTAACCCCTAATTGCTCCCGATGAGCAGGTTGGCACCTTGCATGGTTGCCTCCGCCATCGGTGTGTGAATGGGTAAAAATGTGAGGAACAAATTGTAAAGCGATTTGGATAAAAGCGCTATATAAATGCAACCATTTACCATTTAATAATATGGATGAATTGTAAGCGTCAAGATAAGTGGCATGGTGTGAATTGATCTCTTAGAAGTAACTAACTCGGAAGTATGAAAATTAAATATTACATTTTTAACCTACTTTGTATGATGCTTCATCTAAGTGCAACCAGTGTTAATTTTGTTGACTAAATTGATGAAGAAAGATGTTCGTCAACGAACGTTTTTTTCATGACGACAACGAGACGTGACGTCACGTTATTGAATACCATGTGACGCTAACGAGACTAAATAGTTTATTAAATATCGTTGACCACAACTGACGACACAAAAATGTAATTTACAAAAACCAGGACGAAATTTCTTTTCATGTATGTTGATATTGTTGACTAAAACAAGACGAGACAAACTAATTATAACTTTTCTTAATGCCATCGTCCCGACAGAACAGTGTGACGGCTGACGGGAGCTCTGTGTTATTAGCATTAGCTGGAGCTATTTGAAAAGCTAGTTTTAGCTGAACGTTACCTTGGCTAAAGTTGGGACTATTCATAATCCAGCTGCAGACCTGCAAGCAAAGTACAGCAAGTTGGCAAAGGAGTATTCCAAGGTAAATCACTTTGTCACCAGTAACGTTACATTGTTTGTATTTCCATCTAGATCGCGTTAGCTAGCTAGTGCCTAAGCTAGCTCACGCTAATGTGGCTAACTGCACACAATTAATGACATAATGCAGACAGCCATACCGGTGACAATGTTTAGCTTTTAGTGCCAAATGATAAGAGTCTGAGGCGGAGTCTCAAAAGAGAATGTTGAATATTTATTTTGCATAAAAAATCACAACAGTGCCTCTGCTAGGAGCTAACTGAACCGTATAGGAAGTGCGCAACAACGTTTAACGTCTGTGTGGAACCAATGTGCCAAGTGCCAACAACCTTTCCGTGGGTGAAGCATAGTTGAGCATAGTTGTCATTTAATAATACTAATACTAATCTATACAATCACCTGTTGTTGAATAAATACCATTACTTTCTAGTTATTACTAAAAAAAACAGTATATATAAAACAGTAGCTGTAAAAAAGAAAAGAAAAAAAGTTTTATAATTTATATAATATAATTTTTTTTTTATGTATGCACTGGTATCGGATCAGTATAACCAGACCTAGACCACCTCTAACTCTAACCCCTAACCAGACCTAGACCACCTCTAACTTTAACCCCTAAGTTAGGGTTGTGACTTAGAGGTGGTCTAGAGTTGGTCTAGCCCTTTACATCCATCTATCTAAATAATAATAATAAATTATAATGAATGCTTAACTACCCCTAAGTTACCCTAACCAGACCTAGACCACCTCTAACTCTAACCACTAACCAGACCTCTTCCATGTGGCACTTTAACACTGACCTCAGAATGTGATTTTATATAATGTTTTTATGCAAGCAGATTGCAATCAGTGTGTACTACTACTAGTACTACTGTGTGTTCTGTTTACTTAGTTTACAGTATCCTGTTATAGAATAAACCGCTGCCAGACACAGCGGAGAGAGAGAGGACAGACATGACGGAGAGGACAGACACAGCAGAGAGAGGACAGACATGACAGAGGACAAACACAGCAGAGATAGGACAGACATGGCAGAGGGAAAGGAAACACACAGCAAACAGAAGACACAGAGTTCAGCGTCGTCTCTCTGGTCAGAAACAACGTCACCACATCCGTAATGCTCTCTTAGATGCATACATTGGACCATGTCTACACCAACATATACTGTAGGAGCAACAATACATTGGACCATGTCTACACCAACATATACTGTAGGAGCAACAATACATTGGACCATGTCTACACCAACATAATACTTCCTGTGTATCACTTGTGCCGCCGACTCAGATTCCCCTAGGTTAAAAAATAAATACGCAATTTAAATCAGAAAATGTTCCATGTTGACTTCTGACAAGTTTTTTTCCATTAACTAAAAATAGACAAAAATGTCATCCGTTTCGTCGACTAAATCTAGACTAAAACAAAAAAGACAAAATTTAGACAAAAACTGACTAAGACTAAAATGCTCAGACATTTAGTTGACTAAAACTGACTAAACGAAAAATAAATGAAGATGACTAAATATGATGTAAACGAAAAAGGAGCACTTGACACATGACTAAAACTAAAATGAAAATAGCTGCCAAAATTAACACTGAGTGCAACAATGATAATTTAAAAAAAATCTGTTGCAGCGTATCTTGGAACTGTTCAACTGTACAAGCACACCCTTCCCATTATGTATTTTTTTCTTCTTTTTTTGTAACGCACATGTGAATGCATTTTCTTAATTTTTTTAATGTTCTGGCACCATATTTTGGCTAAATATGCCTTGTTTTATAAATGTGTATACAAACAATTCTGTTGCTTTTGTTGACATTCATTTCATTGATTACATAGTGCTGTAATTTCATTTTCTAATAAATATGCATGATCAAGTTCAACGTGTGCTTTTATTTTGATATTCCACGTTGAAATTACGCGATACATTAAGTGTGGGGTCGCCAAAAAAAATCCTAAATAAAATGGGTCGTGGTATAAAAAAGTTTGAGAACCCCTGAATTACATGCATTCCTGGGGGGAGGGGATCTCTAACTTGTGATTGGTGGAGACAGGCCTCTGTTGGCTCCCACCAACTCGGTTCCCTTTGTCCATACCAAAGAGCCTCGTTGCCTGAAAAATCGTAATCTAATCTAATCGTTGTGGGGTCAAATATTTACACCCCTAGTGGAAATGAATGTGCCACAAGGGAAGTATTTTAGGACTTTTATTTCTTTTATATGTCAATGACATGAAATCTGCCTGTGAATGTGTTTTTGTTTGAGGACGATGCATGGTCTCCCATCAGGACAAAAGAGAAGTTCAGAGGTCACTCAGTCATGAGCTTGACGAGATCAGTCATCGGCTGGTTCATACTTCACTGACTCATACTCTTTGCACATAACTGCCCAATTGCACAGCCCTGGCCTATTCCTATTTTATCTTTATTGTACTATATTCTATTGTGCTATATTTCATTTAGTTTATATCCCATTTAATATTATTCAACCTCTTTATTTACAGTTGTACAGCCCTGGCCTATATTTTATTGTATTTCATAATTCTATTCTATTCTATTGTGCTCAACTTAGTTCATATTTCATTTGATTTGACTCCACCCTCTTTATTGTATTATCTGTCTGTTAATGTCTGTCCGCTAATGTCGCACCGAAAATGACCAAAGCAAATTCCTTGTATGTGAAAACGACTTGGCAAATAAAGACCTTTGTGATTCTGATTCTGATTCTGGTTGAAAATAGGTTGTCCCTCCAGCTGGGTAAAACCGAAGCTATCCTTTTTGGCTCTGCCATTCGACTTAATTAACTCATTGACCGCCGGGGATTGGCCTTATCCTGTGGTAGCTACTGCCACGCTGTAAACGATGGGAGTTAGTCACCTTGTTTGTAGAGCTAAATCTATATTCTATATTATAGCCATGGATACAATACTATGGTCATTTGACATTGAGTTTCTTCCGGTCAAGATGCAAAAAAGAGATAATTTTTACATCCATACATTCCCGTGTTATACCGTGGTGAATATAAGTATGGTTTTAGAGCGGTCTAGGGTAATTCATGAAATGCTTAGTTATGGCAGTATACGTCGATGCCATTGTAGACGTTGCTGTTTCTTGCCTGAACCCGCTATTGTTCCGGAATCAAATCTACATCATAGGTATTATGTTCCATCATGAATGCATGAAAGGGGGGGGGGGGGTCGTTTCTGATGATTTGATTGTGGGTAACGGCATTCGTATTCAACACTAAAAACGCTTATCAGCCCGATCAGTACAAAAGCCTTGCAAGATCAAGCTAAAATTGGCGTCAAATCGCCTTACCTGTAGCCGGGAGTAATCCAAAAACAATATTCCAATTTCTTGATCGCCATCTGACACATCCAATGTCCATTTGCTCTACGGCATAATCCACCATAACATATGGATCGGGCATATTTGACGGGCTTCAATGTAACCGGCAGAACCGTTCGTCTTGCCCGACAAGGGAAAATGTAACCCGACACCTTTGGCCATCCCACAGCTCAGGATACAATGTTAGAAAGGGTGCTCGATACCGCCATCTAGCGTGATGCGGCCGGTATTGCACCTAGGCATTCTCAATGCGATTCCCAATGTTAACAGCAAGTCAGTGGGCCTGTAATGAATAGAAATATAGAATAAAATAAATAACGATCAAATAATGTATACTGTATATACGTGGTTGGCGTTCAACGGTTGTCGGACAAACACGTATATAATCATTGTTGACGGCCAATGTGTTAAGAGGTCTCCTAAAAGAATGTAAAGATACATCGTCTCCATGCTTTAAAAGATGGCTCACTGAGATGGTCTCCTCTCTGCAGCTGGAAAGCATCCGTCACAGTAGGTCCGAGACCTTGAACAAATTTAACATGATATCGGGTCCCTTTTTGGAATGCTTAGCTAGAACATAAGTTGTAACTGAGGGGTTACAAAACCCTGACTGTATTAAAGATTGTGATAGATTAAACCACTGCTAGTTATGTACTTTAATTACTGGCCAGACAGTACATCAAATATAGATGGTGAACACCCACAAGAACACGGCATTGACAAATAAATAGTATTTGAGGGTAATTTATTATTATTATGTAACATTAGGTTACAGAATGAGAATTAGGGTCGCGCTTGTATGGCGAAGAATATACGTAAAGTCAGTAAATAGCATGAGTCACTAAGAATAGCAGGAATCCTACGATGGGTCTAAGTTGACACCACCTGTCGTATAGTAGCAACTATATAGGGCAACACTGGTACCGCCTGGAGACAATGGGTTCCCTCCGGGGGTGTAAGGCCTGGAGGGTAGAGGAATGTTCGGGTACTCAGTCTGATTCAATGAGGAATAAAGAGACTCCAGGTACAGGAGTCGGTCCTTGTAAATCCCTTGATCAGCAGCAAAGCAACAATTGTAATCCAAATGCTCGATAGCACTGATGACAGCTAGCCAGCCTCCGTCCACGAGGCCAGCCCGAGTTGTAATCCTCACGAGGTTGAATCCCAAACGATAGTGGAAATCAACGAGGCTCTTCTCCGGGTAACACGTTCCAAATCAATATAATCCAACCAGTAATGGTTCTGCAATCGTCGCCGCTGGTTCTCCTGTGCACATGTCCAACGCTACACACGAACAAACTGGGTTGCACGATATACAATAAATGAACGACTATTTACTTCACATTAAACTAGGTCGAACTTGCCGTTACTGCATTAAACTCTGACACTTTACTATTCTATTCGCACATGTTCTCAACGCACGAGTTGCTCACTTCACCACGATGAACTACGTTGGCTTGTTTAGATGGACAAGCAGGTGCTCGGGGTAAGGTGGGGTAAGGTACTGCTGCGCGCATCTTGCGCTGTATATATACTTAAGTGACGATCTAGTCCCAAACCGCAGTCTTTGTCTGGTATCAATACGCTGTCTCCGGGCATGTTCTACTAGTACTACTGTGTGTTCTGTTTACTTAGTTTACAGTATCCTGTTATAGAATAAACCGCTGCCAGACACAGCGGAGAGAGAGATGACAGAGAGGACAGACACAGCAGAGAGAGGACAGACATGACAGAGAGGACAAACACAGCAGAGAGAGGACAGACATGGCAGAGGGAAAGGAAACACACAGCAAACAGAAGACACAGAGTTCAGCGTCGTCTCTCTGGTCAGAAACAACGTCACCACATCCGTAATGCTCTCTTAGATGCATACATTGGACCATGTCTACACCAACATATACTGTAGGTGCAACAATACATTGGACCATGTCTACACCAACATATACTGTAGGAGCAACAATACATTGGACCATGTCTACACCAACATATACTGTAGGAGCAACAATACATTGGACCATGTCTACACCAACATATACTTCCTGTGTATCACTTGTGCCGCCGACTCAGATTCCCCTAGGTTAAAAAATAAATACGCAATTTAAATCAGAAAATGTTCCATGTTGACTTCTGACTTCTGACAAGTTTTTTTCCATTAACTAAACATAGACAAAAATGTCATCCGTTTTTGGCGACTAAATCTAGACTAAAACAAAAAAGACAAAATTTGGACAAAAACTGACTAAGACTAAAATGCTCAGACATTTAGTTGACTAAACGACTAAACTGACTAAACGAAAAATAAATGAAGATGACTAAATATGATGAAAACGAAAAAGGAGCACTTGACACATGACTAAGACTAAAACTAAAATGAAAATAGCTGCCAAAATTAACACTGAGTGCAACAATGATAATTAAAAAAAAATCTGTTGCAGCGTATCTTGGAACTGTTCAACTGTACAAGCACACCCTTCCCATTATGTATTTTTTTCTTCTTTTTTTGTAACGCACATGTGAATGCATTTTCTTAATTTTTTTTAATGCTCTGGCACCATATTTTGGCTAAATATGCCTCGTTTTATAAATGTGTATACAAACAATTCTGTTGCTTTTGTTGACATTAATTTCATTGATAACATAGTGCTGTAATTTCATTTTCTAATAAATATGCATGATCAAATTCAACGTGTGCTTTTATTTTGATATTCCACGTTGAAATTACGCGATACATTAAGTGTGGGGTCGCCAAAAAAAGTCCTAAATAAAATGGGTCGTGGTATAAAAAAGTTTGAGAACCCCTGAATTACATGCATTCCTGGGGGGAGGGGATCTCTAACTTGTGATTGGTGGAGACAGGCCTCTGTTGGCTCCCACCAACTCGGTTCCCTTTGTCCGTACCAAAGAGCCTCGTTGCCTGAAAAATCGTAATCTAATCTAATCGTTGTGGGGTCAAATATTTACACCCCTAGTGGAAATGAATGTGCCACAAGGGAAGTATTTTAGGACTTTTATTTCTTTTATATGTCAATGACATGAAATCTGCCTGTGAATGTGTTTTTGTTTGAGGACGGTGCATGGTCTCCCATCAGGACAAAAGAGAAGTTCAGAGGTCACTCAGTCATGAGCTTGACGAGATCAGTCATCGGCTGGTTCATACTTCACTGACTCATACTCTTTGCACATAACTGCCCAATTGCACAGCCCTGGCCTATTCCTATTTTATCTTTATTGTACTATATTCTATTGTGCTATATTTCATTTAGTTTATATCCCATTTAATATTATTCAACCTCTTTATTTACAGTTGTACAGCCCTGGCCTATATTTTATTGTATTTCATAATTATATTCTATTCTATTGTGCTCAACTTAGTTCATATTTCATTTGATTTTACTCCACCCTCTTTATTGTATTATCTGTCTGGTAATGTCTGTCCGCTAATGTCGCACTGAAAATGACTAAAGCAAATTCCTTGTATGTGAAAACTACTTGGCAAATAAAGACCTTTGTGATTCTGATTCTGGTTGAAAATAGGTTGTCCCTCCAGCTGGGTAAAACCGAAGCTATCCTTTTTGGCTCTGCCATTCGACTTAATTGACTCATTGACCGCCGGGGATTGGCCTTATCCTGTGGTAGCTACTGCCACGCTGTAAACGATGGGAGTTAGTCACCTTGTTTGTAGAGCTAAATCTATATTCTATATTATAGCCATGGATACAATACTATAGTCATTTGACATTGGGTCTCATTCCCGAAATTTTTTCAAAGATATATTCTGGAAGACTTATCTTGGAACCACTGAGACATAATCTATGACAAGTACACTCTGAGTCCTGAACGTGCTGGAGATATGTCTTAAGTGGCTGAAACGGTCGCAGAAATTATATGATCTGATATCTGCTTGGAGAATGGCATTCTGTCGTAAACTCCAACGCGTGTTCCTGTTCAGCTCATTTGCATACAAAACACCGCCTCCATAGCTCCTTATAAGGCAACTGGTGACGCAGCTGTGTGAAATGGAATGGCGGAAGTGCTTTGCGAGCCGCGTGATTATGAAACCTAGCGTCAGTCAGTGCCAATCAGAGAGCGTCTCCGAGAAATGCGGCTAGGTTTCGTAATCACGCTTGCGCCCATCAAAACTAGATTAGATTAATGTATTGGCATCATATACAGCTCGCGGTACACACCTGCCGCACCGCGCGCGCACACACAGACACGCGTGCGCGCGCAGTACTGTATATGAATGAATGAATGACATATAATATATATAGCCTACGGCGGGCGTAATGAATGAACGCAGTATGGCTTATTATTCCATAATTAAGCCTATAGGCTACTGTTCATTCGTAGGCGCACACAATACTTGTTATGGAATATTAATGCAGTCTATTTCCACCGATTAGCTTTAGTTCTTATTTATTTATCCACTGTCATTTCAGTGTTGGTGTATAGGCTATATAGTGTATTTCAATATAAGTTTAATTGATTAATGATATATTCTAAGGAATGCAGGTTTATAGCTATATCAACCCCCTCCAATGTACAGTAAATGACCAAGTATGGTTTTGTCAATATTCCAATGTACAGTTTTGCTTGTACAGTGTAAGTCTATCCCCTACCCAACCTCCTCCAACAGTTTCTACGTCAAATGTACTCTCTTTTTGTATCACAAACAGTACTGTATTTGCAAATCTGGTATGTCATAAATGTATAGATGTAGCAGTACTGTCTATCTGTGTCATGTGTGTCATATATGTTATGATGAATTGAAAATGGGGGACCCTGATGTAAACAAGACGAAATTCTTTCTCTGGTCTGCATCCCCTTATGTAATTGAGCTGTACTGTACTGTACCCATTCTGCAATCTGTTAATAAAGTTTTCAATCAATCAAACAAAGGTCTGTCCCATTGTATACCAATCAATGGGATACATTGCATGTTGACCTGCATTCTTTCAAATGTATATAATTAATCATTAAACAGATGTGTAACAAATAAGAAATACAAATTCCACAGAAGGCATTAAATTATTATTATTTTCAATCATTTCACAATAATTGCATAATTGTGTTTGAATATCTGAGTAATTATTTGTCCAAAATAGCTGGTTCAGATATGGTTAATCCAGCTGCCCTGTGATCAGATGAATCCATATTATTTATTTTTCCGACATCAAATTCGTAATTTCTTATCGTACAAATATTGTCATATTTATTTTAATTATGTATTAATTAAGTAATTAATTCCAAGGAGGCCTGTAGCGTTGACGTGAAGGAATCACTATGAGAACACAGTCTGTCAAGTTATAATAACATTTTAAATTAGTCAATCAATCATGAGATTTGATCGTGGGCTGAGAGCATATTTAAGTGTGCTCCTCAGCACTCTTAGATCTGCTCTCAAATAAGATCTCAGGAAAATTTGAGGACTCCCACTCCCAGCCCTAATATGGCTTAAATAGGCCGAAATCTGGCTAAGACGAAATATTTTGTCGTAACTTCGTTCGAGAATGAGACCCATTGAGTTTCTTCCGGTCAAGATGAAAAAAAGAGATAATTTTTACATCCATACGTTCCCGTGTTATACCGTGGTGAATATAAGTATGGTTTTAGAGCGGTCTATGAAATGCTTAGTTATGGCAGTATACGTCGATTCCATTGTAGACGTTGCCGTTTCTTGCCTGAACCCGCTATTGTTCCGGAACCAAATCTACATCATAGGTATTATGTTCCATCATGAATGCATGAAAGGGGGGGGGGGGGGGGGTCGTTTCTGATGATTTGATTGTCGGTAACGGCATTCGTATTCAACACTAAAAACGCTTATCAGCCCGATCAGTACAAAAGCCTTGCAAGATCAAGCTAAAATTGGAGTCAAATCGTCCTTACCTGTAGCCGGGAGTAATCCAAAAACAATATTCCAATTTCTTGATCGCCATCTGATGCATCCAATGTCCATTTGCTCTACGGCATAATCCACCATAACATATGGATCGGGCATATTTGACGGGCTTCAATGTAACCGGCAGAACCGTTCGTCTTGCCCGACAAGGAAAAATTTTACCCGAAACCTTTGGCCATCCCACAGCTCAGGATACAATGTTAGAAAGGGTACTCGATACCGCCATCTAGCGTGATGCGGCCGGTATTAACCCCAAGTCAGTGGGCCAGTAATGAATAGAAATATCGAATAAAAGAAATAACGATCGGGCACCCAAGTGGCGACCCATGTAACGCGCTGCGTCGCGAAGCGGCCGACCCGGGTTTGATTCCGGGACCCGGCGTCCTTTGCCGAATGTCTGTCTCCCGTTCTTCCTCTCTCTCTCTCTCTACCGGACTGCCCGGTAGAACAAACAAATAAAACATCTACCAAAAACATAATTAAAAAAAAGTAAAGAAAGAAATAACGATCAAATAATGTATACTGTATATACGTGGTTGGCGTTCAACGGTTGTCGGACAAACACGTATATAATCATCGTTGGCGGCCAATGTGTTAAGAGGTCTCCTAAAAGAATGTAAAGATACATCGTCTCCATGCTTTAAAAGATGGCTCACTGAGATGGTCTCCTCTTTGCAGCTGGAAAGCATCTGTCACAGTAGGTCCGAGACCTTGAACAAATTTAACATGATATGGGGTCCCTTTTTGGAATGCTTAGCTAGAACATAAGTGCTTCTCAATGTCCTCCCTTGTATTTTTTGTAAAAAAAAATATATATACTGTATATATTTATATGTCAGTAAATCAGCCCCTTGCGTCATTAATGTACATATGACATGGTGTATGTTTGTTCATTGATGTGACAGTGCCTGGCAACATACTGTTTGTGTTTTATTTACTTATTTTTTTATTTATTTTTGTGTTTGTGATTTGTCTTGATGTGTATTTGTGAAACTATAAAAACTGAAAATAAAATATATATATTAAAAAAAAAAAAGGTCTCTTGGGTTCAAAGTAGTGGTAGGAGATACAGAGGTTACAGCTAAGGAGGAAGTCACGTACCTAGGATGTGTTTTGGACAACACCTTATCAGGGGTGAGCATGGCACAAAAGGTGGTCTCAAAGATCAACCAGAGAATTACATTTCTCGGCAGAGTGTCCACCTATATTAACAGGTCAGCCTTAGAAGTCCTCAAGACTCAATGTCATTATGACTATGCATGCTCCTCCTGGTACACTGGCATCACAGTAGTACTGAAAGGTAGGCTACAGACAGCTCAGAACAAATGAGCTAGACTGATATTAGAACTCCAACCCTTCACATACTGTGTGTGAGAGAGAGAGAAATGCACATGGTACTGTGTGTGTGAGAGAGAGACCTTCACATGGTTTGATTGATTGATTGAAAACTTTAGTGGGTACAATATAGTATGGCTCAATACAAAACAAACTGCTAAGAGGATGCAGACCAGAAAAATACTTTAGTCTTGTTTACATCGAGGAGAGTGACCTTCACATGGTACTGTGTGAGAGAGAGACCTTCACATGGTACTGTGTGTGAGAGAGAGAGAACTTCAGTTTTACTGTATAAAAGTATATTAGTCTGTAAAAGTTTGGCAAGAGATTAACATTGGACTCCATTCTGTTGGATCTATGACACTGTTTTGAACCTTTATAAGAATAAAGTTGAACACTACCTTGTGTGAGTGAGTACTCATATTACTGAGTAATGTTACATTTAGCAGGTCAATGTGGCCATCTGTTGTTGCCTATTGGGCTTTGTCTTGTTATGATTGCAGCATATTTATTTTATGCAGGGGTGCACTGCAAAGTACTTGAGTAATTGTACTTTGTTACAATACTTAAGTACTGTTTTTGGGGATTTGTACTTTACTCCAGTATTATTAGGTTTGTATACTTGTACTTTTACTCAATTACATTTCAGAGAAAAAAAACATACTTTTTACTCCTTACATTTAAAATGCAGACCTGCAAAGTACAAATCTCGCAGGTCCAACAATTTTAATTAATATATTTATTTCTCTGGCCGAACTAACGTTAACGTTATTAATCCTGCGGCCGCCGACTTTATTTAAAAACAGCCAATCAAATCCCCATCAATGGAACATGAACCCGTCCATACCCATGCTGATTGGTCCTTGTGCAAGACTAGAAAGCGGGGATATTTGATTAATAAACACCTGCTATCAGAAGAATAGATAACGTTTTTACTTTTTAGTACTTAAGTACATTTAAAAGTAGAAACTTTTTTACTTTTACTCAAGTGTGTTTTTAACCAGATACTCTTGACTTTTACTTGAGTACGATTTTGAGACGGTACCCATACTTTGACTTAAGTATAATTTCTGGGTACTTTTTACACCCCTGGTCTTTGGTTTTGGTTATTTATTTAATAAAATTTAATCAATGTAAATTTGCATAAAGCAATCATATCTCTACACTCCCATGTTCATGTGTATTAAACATTTGAAAAATGGACAATCATGCAATTAATTAAAACGATAATTTACTCGATCGCCAGCCCTAATCTTCCAAGTTGTGTCTCACCTATAACAGAAAAGCCTCTACTCTCGAAAGGGCACATTTTGAAATATCTGCAGAATCAGGAAACTCTATTACAGAGAAGCACATCATAGATCATAATCTGTGTCCTGACTGCTGAGTGGTAGTTTCCACGATCAACTAACCACAGACCACATCTGCTGGAAGCCTCTCCATAGTATAACCTGGGCACCCTTGCATACGTAACACATGCAACATTATACATATAAAGACATTATAATACCCACAGCATAAACACATATTTAGTTCATCTAAAATGTGCATTCTTGCATAAAAAAGGATTTTGTCTGTGATAATGAATCACTAAATAAGTTAAAGTAAGGATGTAAGTAACTAACTATCACTATAACAACTTGATTTCTCATGTCAAGGATGTATATACATATTTAGAATGTAAATCCCAGACTGTATTTTTATTCCTATTTGTGATCTTTGATTTTGACTACCTAAATGTTTATTGTGCTGAATTTCCCTCGGTATCAATAAAGTACTTCTATTCTATTATATTCTATTCTAAATATGACACGTGTTCAGTAACTACAACATTGATTGTAAATATGACACGTGTGAGAGATGTTCAGTTGAGAGATATTCCTACAGATGAGTCTTTAACTCACAGTTCATTTCACTATGAAAGATAATTATTAGGAGGAAGGAAGTCAGGTTGTTCACGTGTTCCAAGTTTCCAAGTGTCTGCAGCTCAGTGGTAAAACCCTCCTCAGTTAGTGGGCCAGACCCGGCGCCATGGGCGGGCATTAGGGGGCCGGGCCCGCCCACAGAGTCAGCTGTGCCCACCCTGGTAATTTTTTTTTTTTTGTCAATCAAAGTCAACTATCCAAATCCTTAGTCGGGGACAGCCCTAGTGGGCACTGATGTCAACAACAACACTACTTAAGCTAGCACGGCACTCTGTGAGAATTAGTTTTCTACCCTCAAGAACGTCTTTACAGAACATCGCCTTAGTATGCTTCATCGACGCAAGGCCAATTTAATTCAGTTGGCATTTGAGAAGGACTTAACAAAAAAGTTCAGGAATGAGTGGAGGGGCAGTGTTTTAAGAAGATTTCACTCTGTCCCCAAACGCCGCTTGCCGCTCTACTAATGATGGTGAGTAGCAGGGACGTGCACAGGACTTTAGAGGGGCAGGTGCTCAAAGGCTGAAAAGGGCACTAGGCTGGGGGGTTTTGGTGATCAAATATTGAATATTGAACTATAATAATCAGTGCAGGAGCTCACTTATCCTTGAAAGACACTTTTATCACTGACTTAAAAGGCCCATACATCTCCATAAATGTTCAGGGGGGAGGGAATAAGCGCTTACCCTACAGACCCCAAGAAGTGCTGTATATTCTGTATTGTTAATGTAAATGCATTTTTTATTCCAATCCCGAATTGTATTTGAGATTCCCAAATCCCATTGGACTTGATTGTCCCTCAGTGAGTATAATACCAGCATTCAACTGTATGCGCCACAGCGGTTTCTATCATCATCATCATCATCATCATCATCATCATCACCACCCACGCTATGGATAAAATATATAGGTCCGCGGAGAGGCACGCTGAGGAGGCCGTGCAAACTGCAATGGAATATGGGGCATCTCTCTCTCTTTACCTAATATTTCGATTCTATCCTGAAATTTTTCAGTTGGAAGGGCAGTCTATATGCGCAACGGTAAAAAATAAAATAAAAAAATTCTTTTCCCCCCCAAAAAGAGCACTTTTTTATGAGGCTCAAAAAGGCAGGTTCTCAAGCACCCCTTGGGCTCTATGTGTGCACGTGCCTGTCTGTTACTATGCTTGAGTAAATTGTAATGAGCCAAAGGAGAATATGAATTATTATAAAAATAATTATATTTTCCATCTTTGACAGTGAATAACACCATGCTAACATTGACCAGATGTGAAAAGCTGAACTCATTCAGAACTTTCGTGAGATCACGTGTACAAAAGATCTAAGCAAATGAATAAAGGACAGATGATTTACAGGTTTTTTTGTAGATACAGTACTGAATTTTGCCATCCGGACACATGCAATTTGAAATATGAATATAGAATAGCAGGCCTATAAATTACCTTATTATGTCCAAGTCATACATCTATGGATCGGGCCAAATCTCCTCTTTCCAATGGCCGAGTTCAATCTGGATTTAGTACCACCAGGCGCCCCTGACAGGGCAGCAAAAACCGTGAATGAAATCTACTGTAAGTACAGTTACTTTTTTATAATGTAAATAGCTCCGCCATTTTAATCAGATTGAGACTTTTTTCTAGACGTTCACAGAAAGGTAAAGAAACAAACTATGTCCTATTTTATGGCAATAACGTTCAGGTTTGTTCGACCCATGAGATATAATAAAGTCAGAATTTTTTGCTAATAATATTTTCAACAGCTTTGACAGAGGCTGGTGTGAGCTGTGTAGTGTAGTTTTATTAAATGTCGATGTCCATCGAAAGCCTGGGTCTCTTCTCTCTTAGGACTACAACGTTTCTATGACAGCTTCCTTTATTTCCATCTAATTCATCCAGTTTCCGCCGGGATGCGCCGAGATATTTATAAAGTCATATTTCGCTATTAACACTTAAAATCATTGGTAAACAAACGTAGTGCTGAAAATATACAATTTGACAGGGTTTTGATAGGGTTAGGGTCTTTACTCTTGGCTACATTTGACAAAGAAACGCAACATTAATTAATATGGACTGTATTGGTCTATTTATGGCGTGAAATTTATCTCGTACCAGTACCGGACCGCTCGGGTTTAAGGGGTTAAGAGCGTTGAGCTCCAGATTATTCTGGCTGCACCAGGTCAGCAGATGGGCAATCTCCCACCTGTAGGCGGACTCATCCCCACCAGAGACGAGTCCGATGAGGGTGGTGTCGTCCGTGAACTTCAGGAGCTTGACGGACTGGTGACTGGAGGTGCAGCTGTTGGTGTACAGGGAGAAGAGAAGAGGGGAAACAACACAGCCTTGGGGGGAACCTGTGCTGATGGTCTGGGAGTCTGAGGTGTGTTTTCCCAGTATCACATGCTGCTTCCTGCCAGACAGGAAGTCTGTGATCCACCTGCAGGCTGCAGGTGGAGTCGGGCACGCTCAGCTGAAAGCTTGTCCTGTAGCAGGGCCGGGATAACTGCGTAACCCTTTCACTACCACACTACCAAAGGGTTAACCATTTCACTGCGACAATACAGAAGGTTAACCCTTTCACTGCCACACAACAACAACCACACTACAGAAGGTTAAAGGAGGAGTTGAAATCCATAAACAAGATCCTGGTGTCCAGGAGAGGGTCCGTGATTGATTTGAGGTGTGTAAAGTACAAGGCGTTCAAAAGACTTCAGACATCACCACAGAGGTCAGGTATTCTACTTCCAATATCTCAAGAACCAAAACATGTAGGGTGGTGGTGAGCGGTTGGGTAGTGTAGGTCTAAGCAGTCTCTTACCATCGCAGAGACCCGGGTTCAATCCCTCAAGAACCAAAACATGTAGGGTAGGGATGTCCGGTATTATCGGCCTACCGATATTATCAGCCGATATTGACATTTAAAGGAAAACTCCAACATTTTGGGAAATTAGCTTATTTGCCATCTACCCTTTTTCTTCTCTGTGCATGCAGTAGGAGTAGGAAGACGTTGGGAACTAGGCTAATGGAGGAACCTACTTCCAGTGACTGACGCTAAGCTAGGCTAACGGTGCGCGTCTTCCTACTCCTACTGCATGCACAGAGAAGGAAAAAGGTATGTATCTTCTTGTCTAACTCCAGGGTAGATGGCAAATAAGCTAATTTCCCAAAATGTTGGAGTTTTCCTTTAAATGTAATATCGGAAATTATCTGTATTTTTATTTTTTTTACATTTATTTAACCTTTATTTACCCAGGCAAGCAAGTAAGAATATATTCTTATTTTATTTATTGTGAAAAGTATGCATAATGTTGTGTTAATTCCACGACAAGAGATATGTAATGTTAATTAATTAATGTTAATTATTCAGTTTTTTGGGGGGGGAAACCCTGCATATATCGGTATCGGTTGATATCGGTATCGTAAATTAAGAGTTGGACAATATCAGTATATCGGATATCGGTAAAAAAGCCAATATCGAACAACCCTAATGTAGGGTGGTGGTGAGCTGCTGGGTAGTGTAGAGGTCTAAGCAGGGAGGTCCTGGACCTACCTCCAGGACCTCCTCCCCCCTCGACCTGCATCCAGGTCACTCAGGTCTGGCAGCCAAAACCTCCTCGCCATCCCACGCACCAGGCTGTCAACCATGGGGCACCGTGCTTTTTCCGCACTGGGGCCGCTGCGCCTGTGGAATCAGCTGCCAGCAAGGGCTAAGACTCCCTTGCTGCCTTCACGGCCAGCCTTTAAACCCATTTGTTTTGCTCTGCCTTCCACTAGGGCCTGTTTTATTTTTTAACTGCTCCTATGTTTTTATGTTTCATTTTATTTGATTCATTTGAATGTTAAGCACCTTGAGATCACACTGAGTTTAAAGTGTGCTATATCAATTAAATGTATTATTATTATTATTATTATTATTATTATTATTATTATTATTATTATTATTATTATTATTATTATTATTATTATTATTATTATTATTATTATTATTTGTTGTAGCCAATTTAATGATTTTCTGCCGTTACGTTATTGTATGAAGGCACCGTGTCACCATGAAAGTGTTGACCAGGTGTGCTCAGGTGCAGTCTATATGTATGTGTTCACAGGTGTGCAGCGGGAGGGAATTGGGTAATTATCACAGGGAAGCCACACTATCTTTTTACTGTGCTCGTTTGTTTTGTTTTCAGTTATATTGAGTCACTTTTTGGGTTTACTTTGTAGCAACTATCCTGTGTTTAAAGTCCAGTTTAAACACAGAGTTTACAGTACGCTTATATTTGTCCACACTGCAAGTAAGAATAAAAACTCTCAAAAGTACTCAAGGAGAAGACATCTTTTTATTATTATTTAAGCATCACGCGTTGGAAAGAGCTTCACCCAGTATTCCCTCACTGGCATCTTTTCTTGTTAGGTTGCCCTTACACAAGTAAAAAGATAAGCTAAACAAGATTGTTTTCGAAGACAGACAGATACGGAAGGAGTCAAGGAACAACGCCCTTTTCATTGACGTTTCTGCCGATTCAACCACGATATCAACATGCACGTAGCACAACGCGGAACAACACATAAAAGAAGCTACGGTGAGACGGATTCATGAATGAATGGAATAAAATTGTGGAAGGAGTGGCCTCGCGCAACTGGATATAGGCAAATCCTATCAAGAATTCTAAGTAAAACCTCCGCCTATTGCTTGACATTGTAAACATGAGTAGCATGGGGAATCAGGAAATTAACGTTGAAATGGATGCAGCTGTCAATCAAGGTGAAACAGAAACTGAACTTGGCAAAAGGCTTTCTAAGCCCACATTTAAAGCTTTGGAAACAAAGATCATGTTGTTGCATAAAGAAAGGAACTTTGGACTGAAACAATTGTGTAAAATGGCTAAAGAGTTGGATCAAATGATGGGCTCAAATGAAAATATTACCGTCATGCAAATTAAGCATGACACACTGTGGAAATTGCTTGGTGAAACTACACGGTTGCATGAATCACTAAAACCTTTATTGCCTGACGACGAAATGTCTAAACAAACAAAATGGTTTCAAGGTCACATGCACAATGTTAATCAAATCATTGACAAAATGGAGAAATGGGTGCGTGCTAATAGGGAGCAGTGCACGCCCACACAAGTTGATGACAATGATTATGAATTCAGTGGTGTGCCCAATGCAACTGAGGTTGTGGTTGACCCAAAGAACAATGCTGTGTCGAGTACAAATGAGGTTCTGAATAACAACGGTTCAAATGACAATGCTGTGTCATATACAAACGAGGTTCTTGCTAATGACGGTTCAAATTTCAACTTTGTGTCAAATGGAAATGAGGTGGATAGTATTGGGCCAGATGACAGTGTTTCCAATACGGGTAAATCAAGGGTGTCACGTGGTAGTTCTACCAGACACTCAATGTCATCAAACATTTCTGCATCCATCTTGGCACAGGCCGAGGTGGCGGCACTCGTGGTATTGGAAATGGCGTTAAAAGAAAGTCATGAACTGGAAGCCCAGGAGGTACAATTAAAGGCACAAATGGAAGCCCAGCAAGCACAATTAAAAGCACAAATGGAAGCCCAGCAAGCACAATTAAAAGCACAAATGGAAGCCCAGGAGGCACAAATAAGAAAAGATATTAGCTCAGACAGCTAAGGTGACTGTTCTCAGGAACAGAGGGTCTGACATTGAAAGCAGAGTTACAGATGGAATGAACTCTTATGCGTCAAAAGAAAAGGCTGCTCTCAACCCCTCTGCTGTACAATTCATTCCATCACTGTCAGACTGTCATGTCAACTATCCACCAACAGGAGGCAGCAAACCTGCAAGACCAACTCAATCACACCAAAAGCCATACAATCAGCTCAGTACTGTAGCCACCCGGCACAAGGAAATCATTTCTCAAGGAACCAAAACAAAACCAAGTGCTCCAACTCTCACTGCAAGCATGCCACAAAGATCTCAACACCTACCTCATGCTGTATATTCACCGCAGCAACCCATTCAAAGCAGTGAGGATCAAGGCAATATCTTCACGATCATGCAGAAGCAAAATGACATTACAGCATTACTTGTGCAACAGCAAGTTTCCTTATCACTACCCCCCAGGGATATACCAATCTTTGATGGAAACCCTTTTGAGTACAACACATTCATTAGAGCCTTTGAACATGGAGTGGAAGGAAAGGCTGCTAACAGTGTGGACTGCTTGTACTACCTGGAGCAGTACACTAGAGGGCAACCTAAAGAGCTGGTAAAGAGCTGTCAACATATGCCATCCGACAGGGGGTATCAAAAGGCTAGAACGCTTCTACATGAACGTTTTGGAAATTAGCAGAAAATAGCCACTGCATATATGGAGAGAGCGTTTGGATGGGTACCTGTAAAATCAGAGGATATCAAGGCCTTACAAGCATTTTCGTTATTTCTACGCATCTGCTGTAATGCCATGGAAGACATCAGCTACATGTCTGAGATGAACATGCCATCAAACCTACGGGCAATAATCATGAAGCTACCTTATAAACTCAGAGACAGATGGAGAAACATTGCTTTTGAATACCAGGAGAGACACCATCGTCAAGCAGGTTTCAGTGAAGTTGTCACCTTCATTGAAAGACAAGTGTCTATTGCATCTGACCCACTGTACGGGGACATTCTAGACACTGTTGTCTCAATGTCAAAGTTGAAGATTGGAAACAAAACTTCACAAGGACGCCTGCAGGAGAGAGGAAGCAGTTTTGCTACATCTATGTCACCTGTTGAGTTTGACAATCAAGAGGAGAGAGACAAACCAATAAGAGAATCCTGCCTGCTATGTGAAGAGGTCCACAGTTTGGAAGCATGTCCTAAGATGGAGAAGAAGCGGTATGGCGAAAAAATTGATTTTCTAAAAAGAAAGGGTGCTTGCTTTGGATGTCTATATGTCGGGCACATAAGTTCACAGTGCCATAGTAGGCTATTTTGTAAGATATGTAACCTGAGACATCCTACCATTCTCCATATTCATGAAAGGGAATGGAAAGAACTAAGATCACGACAAGATGACACACGAGATGAAAACAGAATGAGTCAAGTCACCATTCCCAAGACTTGTGGCCACATAGGGGCCGGAGCACAGGACTGCGTTTTGTCTATTGTGCCTGTAAAGATCAAGGCAAAGAAAGGCAGCACAATCATAAAAACGTATGCATTCCTAGATCCCGGCAGTTCATCCACTTTCTGCTCTGAACAACTGATGAGGAAGCTCAATGTGAGAGGAAGGAACACTAGATTCCTAATGAAAACAATGAACAAAGAGAGTTTTGTCAACAGTCATGTCATCTCAGGACTAGAGGTCGCTGCACTAAATGGTGACGCCTACATCGAGTTGCCTGATGTGTACACACAACGTAAGATGCCTGTAACTCGCAATAACATCCCACGACAGGAAGACTTGTGGGCCGTACTTGAACACTGTAGACATTCCTACTATCAATGCTGATGTGGAGCTGTTAATTGGAACAAACACTCCAGAAGCAATGGAGCCATGGGAGGTGATAAACAGCAGGAGTAGAGGACCTTACGCTGTTAAAACCCTTTTGGGATGGGTTGTCAACGGACCATTGAGAGGAGGCAATGAGAGTGGGATTAGCTGCCCCACAGTCACAGCCAACCGCATCTCCATTTCTCAGAAAGATAAGTCAAAGGAGCGGCTTTCAAAAAATGGAACCTGAGGACGAGGACTGGTCTTCTGGGAAAGAGCTGCAGAGAACGGCGAAGAAGGAGAAAATTAAGAAAGTTAAAGAATCAGCCAAGAAGGAAAGGACCCTCAAAGAGAGAGACAAGCTCAAGGAGGAGAAACCTAAGGCTCACAAAGAGGAGAAAAGGTCCAAGGAGAAGTCCTCCTCAAAGGCTGACAGGAAAAGTGAACAGAACGAGGAGAAACATCTGCAGATGGACAAGGAGAAGAACACCAGGGAGGAGAAGGAGAAATCTAAAAATGAAAAGGCACCAAAGGGGGAGTCGAAACATGAAGGTTACGACGTCAACAACCGTTTCCTGAACATGGAAGATACCAAGCTCAGTGCCTCCGATGACCACCACGACAGGTGGGCCTCAGACCCCTTCTTTGATTCCTGCCTCTACGGGAACGACAGTTGGGACGGTCCTGTGAAGGAGTACAAGGAATACAAATCCCACAAACGCTGTGTAGCTAAGTTAAGTGATTCTCCAGGCCTCTCTGACTCCCATAGGAAAGACTCAACACCTGGTCAGGATGAACTGAACCACTTCCCAACAGAAAAAACAAAAGAGAAAGACCATAAAGAGAAGAAGGAGGAAAAAGGGCATATTTGACATGGCTAAAGAGAGGAAAGACTCCCTGGAGAAACACAACAAAGGCAAGAGACTCTGTGGATGCTACCCACACACAAGGAACACAAGGAACGTAAAGACAATGTCAGTTGACTCTAATTAGGAAAAGAAAAGGAAACAGGAGCTGTCGGACAAGAGGGATACCAGCGAGGAAAAGACAAAGACAACGGTGGCCAAAGAACAAGATGAACTTTTCATAGGAGACGTTTCCATGGTAGCGGACTCTAATGCACCTCGTGGATCCTGTCAGACATGGACTTGTGCAGTTTGAATGTCCGGATCAAGTACAACGTCCTGGAGCAAACCATCGCAAAGACCTATCTTCTATTGGACGCTGAATAGACTGAAGCCAATTCTCTATTACTGGGGTTACCAACCCTACTGGATTACATAAACATTATGAACTACATGAACTTTGAACTATCACCAAGATCTGTCTTCTTTTGGAAGCTGACTAGATTAATATCCATTTTCCTTTGGACTACATGAACTTTGGACATTACGAATTAAATATCAACGTGGACTACGCACTTGGCTACAATCACTTGCATGCATTGAATTGTTACGTGTTTATATAGTATCAATTGGGGGCCGTGTGTGGTAGCCAATTTAATGATTTTCTGCCGTTACGTTATTGTATGAAGGCACCGTGTCACCATGAAAGTGTTGACCAATTAGCTGGCAGTGGGCACAGGAGGCGGGGGTCAGGTGTGCTCAGGTGCAGTCTATATGTATGTGTTCACAGGTGTGCAGCGGGAGGGAATTGGGTAATTATCACAGGGAAGCCACACTATCTTTTTACCGTGCTCGTTTGTTTTGTTTTCAGTTATATTGAGTCACTTTTTTGGTTTACTTTGTAGCAACTATCCTGTGTTTAAAGTCCAGTTTAAACACAGAGTTTACAGTACGCTTATATTTGTCCACACTGCAAGTAAGAATAAAAACTCTCAAAAGTACTCAAGGAGAAGACATCTTTTTATTATCAACAAGCATCACACGTTGGAAAGAGCTTCACCCAGTATTCCCTCACTGGCATCTTTTCTTGTTAGGTTGCCCTTACATTATTATTATTATTATTATTATTATTATTATTATTATTATTATTATTATTATTATTATTATTATTATTATTATTATTATTATTATTATTATTATTATTATTATTATTATTATTATTATTATTATTATTATTATTATTATTATTATTATTATTATTATTATTATTATTATTATTATTATTATTATTATTATTATTATTATTATTATTATTATTATTATTATTATTATTATTATTATTATTATTATTATTATTATTATTATTATTATTATTATTATTATTATTATTATTATTATTATTATTATTATTATTATTATTATTATTATTATTATTATTATTATTATTATTATTATTATTATTATTATTATTATTATTATTATTATTATTATTATTATTATTATTATTATTATTATTATTATTATTATTATTATTATTATAAGCACTCTCCTACCACCACAGAGACCCGGGTTCAATCCCTGCCAGCGGTACCTCCGGGCTCCGGCTTGGTCAGTCATCCCTACCAACACAATTGGCGATGTTTGCGGGTGGGAAGCCGGTGGGGCTATGAGTCCTGGTCATTGCAACAGCGACTCCTACTGGTCAGTCGGGGCACCTGTTCAGCAGGGAGGTGATCTGGGGGAGATTGTGTGAACCTCCATGTGCGTTGTTACACTCTGTCAGATGAAAAGAAGCAGGCTGGCGACTCCACATGTATCGGAGAAGGCATGTGGTCGTCTACACCCTCCCCAGACCGACAGTGGGGCAGCACCACGACCAAATTGGGGGGATGTGTTGACAGAGTCTGGCTATGGGGCGACAATAATGTGGTCATGAGGCACGGGTTCTACCTTCAGCCTTAACTGGCGTGGTTTATTATTTGCATTGCACCCAACAGTACAGCAGCACATGAGGTCTCCTCTCCTTGAGAGGTAGATGGGCAAGAGAGATAGAGGGGGAGGAGACATCTCCTTAAATACCCTCTACCTGGCGGTAGCATTAGTGGCTCCGCCTATAGCGCCCTCTAGTGGAAACAGTTATGCCTAGTTAGACAGTTACTAGCAATCATATATAACCTCTAACTTTAACAGGATGGGAGAAAAACAACACACATGGATTCAAATGAATGACTAAACAAAACAAACTAAAAACCAGAATGATATGCTTACTGTAAGGGATGGTTCTGATGTTTGGACCCCTTTATGTCTTACTTACCAATAATGGTGTTGATCAGTAGAGTCCTTTCTTGGCATAATCCATGCTGTTCCTCACACTTGCACCGGATAGTTAGTCACAAACCAATGCAAAGTCAATGCTGACTGAGGCTCACTGAACTCCACAGTGCACACAACGTCGATTAAAGTGAGCCTCAGTTACTGTAGCTTGTACAGACAGGAGCTCGACCCCATTGACATTGCATTGGTTGATTGATTGATTGAAAAGTTTATTAACAGATTGCAGAATGGGTACAGTACAGTACAGCTCAATACATACAATTGTTAAGGGGATGCAGACCAGAGAAAGACTTTCGTCTTGTTTACATCAGGGTCCCCCATTTGGTCCCATTGGTTTGCGGCTAACTGTCCGGAGCTAGTATGTGGAACAGTATGGACCCAAGCCTCTCTAGACTCTCATTGACTTTGCATGGATTGTGCTGATAAAGGACTCGTTCCAATCAACAACATCCTTGTAGCAAATAGAGCTGGGTCTAAAGTCACAACTATCACTTTCCCCTAGTCCATGTCTGTGCAACTGGCTCATAAAGAATTTATTTTGAACAAGAGCCTCACCGGGATATGTGGTAATTAATCTGGAATACTGTGCGCATGTAAACAGTCTCAGTGGCATTAAGAACAATGAACACTGATCTCTCCACACACAAACACACATGAACACACACGTACACACACACACACAACACAATATTCTGCACTCGCGCACACACACACAAACGCACCACAGGTCACTTTAAACACAGAAAAGGACACTTTAAGAAAATAACTTGTTGTATAGTATAGTTAGTAACAGCAAGTATAGCATAGGGACATAGAAGAAAAACTGCACATTGTATAGGAATGTACATAGGATCCAGTGCCATGTTTTACCATGTCTATTCTAGTTATCTTTTTATTATTATTACTATTACTATTGTTTTATTGCACAATCGAAGCGTGCATGGTCAACCGCATTTCACTGTATGCCCTGGTATGTATGTGATGAATAAAACTCTTGAATCTTGAATGAATGCTTGGACAATAGTTTGTTGTTCAACATCCAACCCATTCATCTTCTCTTTCACTGAGCGGAGAACATTGAGTATCAAAATGTACTTTTGACAATGGAAATGGTTTGTGTGTGATTGATGTGTGATTGATGTGTGTGAATTGTGAAGACACGACAAGTAGAAGAGAAGATTTAATTCGATGGTAATTTATATACACAGTACACAATTGAGATTCAGAACGTAAAAGTCGCCCACCACACTGCAGCACTCCTGGAGCAGTTGTGGGGTTCAACGCCTTGCCCAAGGGTACCTGCCACCGTAGATGTAACACCAGCGACCCTATACGGTCACTAGCTAGCTCACAACTGGAATACACTGGAACTGGAACACAACTGGAATACATGGAATACATTGACTTGTCATAGATGGGTAAACGACTATTCTATATCCATGGTTACACCTTTGTTTACCCATCCATGACAAGTCATTATGGCTTCTGTGAAAAGGACCTACTATATGACAAGCCAGCCATCCTGCCCTACACACCACTCCCCCCCCCCCCGCCCCACACACTTCTCTGCTAAGTGCTGACTGTCACAGGCAGGTAGGAAATGTGTGTGTGTGTGTGTGTGTGTGTGTGTGTGTGTGTGTGTGTGTGTGTGTGTGTGTGTGTGTGTGTGTGTGTGTGTGTGTGTGTGTGTGTGTGTGTGTGTGTGTGTGTGTGTGTGTGTGTGTGTGTGTGTGTGTGTGTGTGTGTGTGTGTGTGTGTGTGTGTGTGTGTGTGTGTGTGTGTGTGTGTGTGTGTGTGTGTGTGTGTGTGTGTGTGTGTACACATGCATTTGCGTGTCCATAAAGGTGTGTACTCACTCTCAGGGAGACACACCACCTCCTGCCAGAGGTTAAGTACTGCAATACAACCCTGTATATAGGTGGACCCCCCTCCCCCTCAGAGCAGAGAGACTATTGTGTGTGTGTGTGTGTGTGTGTGTGTGCGTGCGTGTGTGCGTGCGTGCGTGTGTGTGTGTATGCACAATAGTTTGGAGGTTAAATAATGGAAGTGCTCACACACCTTCCAGGAGCGAGGGCGGCCCTGCACTGTACATGATGATGTGGACTGGGGGGGGGGGGGGGGTGTGTGCTAGCAGTGTGCTAATGTAGAGCAGAGCATACATTCAGAGAGGTTCTCAAAACAATATAACTAGTCCACTGCTTTTAAAGCAGATTAGATAAAACAGACCTTTTCAACTGGTAGCTGTAACCATGAAACAACAAGCTCCACTAGCTTAGCGCACGTTGAGCAGGGTCAGCAGAACCAGCTAGCTCTTCCGGAGCTGTAGGTACTGTGTCCACATGTCAGCTGTAAGTACTGTGTCCAGGTGTCAGCTGTAGGTACTGTGTCCAGGTGTCAGCTGTAGGTACTGTGTCCACATGTCAGCTGTAAGTACTGTGTCCAGGTGTCAGCTGTAGGTACTGTGTCCACATGTCAGCTGTAAGTACTGTGTCCAGGTGTCAGCTGTAGGTACTGCGTCCAGGTGTCAGCTGTAGGTACTGTGTCCAGGTGTCAGCTGTAGGTACTGTGTCCACATGTCAGCTGTAAGTACTGTGTCCAGGTGTCAGCTGTAGGTACTGTGTCCAGGTGTCAGCTGTAGGTACTGTGTCCACATGTCAGCTGTAAGTACTGTGTCCAGGTGTCAGCTGTAGGTCTTTCCTCACGGTGGCTGGTAGTAATGGAGGACTTTCCTCACAGTGGCTGGTAGTAATGGAGGACTTTCCTCACGGTGGCTGGTAGTAATGGAGGACTTTCCTCACAGTGGCTGGTAGTAATGGAGGACTTTCCTCACGGTGGCTGGTAGTAATGGAGGACTTTCCTCACAGTGGCTGGTAGTAATAGAAGACTTTCCTCACAGTTGTAGGTGGGGGATGTTAGTCCATGAGGTCCCGGGATAGTGCAGGCTGGTGATGTCCAAGGGTGGAGGTGCAGGCCGGAGGTGTGTGATCCAACAAAGGTAGTTGTTGGTAGCTAGCTGCTACAGGGTTGGAGGGTAGCTGCTGGTAGCTAGCTCCTGCAGGACTGGGGCTAGCTGCTGCAGGGCTGGTGGGTAGCTGATGGTAGCTAGCTACTGCAGGGCTGGTGGGTAGCTGCTGGTAGCAGTTGAACAGGATCCAGGGTGCAGTGTAGGCCACAACAGGAGTATGGTAGTGCAGGCCTCACCAGAGTTTGAACAGACCAGTGATGGTAGGTAGCTGTTGGTAGCTAGCTGCTGCAGGGCTGGTGGGTAGCTGCTAGCAGCTAGCTGATGCAGGGCTGGTAGGTAGTTGTTGGTAGCTAGCTGCTACAGGGTTGGAGGGTAGCTGCTAGTAGCTAGCTGATGCAGGGCTGGTAGGTAGTTGCTTGTAGCTGGCTGCAACAGCTAGCAGCTGGTAGCTAGCTGCTGCAGGGCTGGATGGTCCACCAATCCACAATAAATAATCCTTATTCGGGGTTGAAGGAATGGCCTGGGGGGTGAGAGAGGAGTGAAGGACTGAATTTGACCCTCTCCTTCAAGCTTCTATCCCCAGGCCATCAGGCTGCTCAACGAACAATAAACACTATGCAACAACCATCAAATGCACACAGCACACACATCCACACGCACACACTCACTTTAAACAAACAACACACTGCAGCACCCACTCTCCACACTTTAGAACACCTAAACACACTTTATATTTATTGGTAAAGGATTTGCACTACAACTCGTACACCTTACTGTAAATTGTACCTAAATTGTACCTCATCCTATTTCTGCTTTGCAATATATAGTATATTGTATATTAGTACATTGCATAGTATATTGTATATTGTATGGTAACTCAGTTACTTCTATTCTGCATCGAACATTGTACATATGTCTATACTGAACACTGTGACTTCTATTTTTACTTCTATTTTTACATGCTATACTATTTTATTTCATACTTATCTTGTCTAGCACAGTCTTTGGAGCGTAACAGTAAGAAGCATTTTGTATAAAAGTATTCTGTACTTCTGTATGACAACTATTAAAGAAACTTGAGACTCTGAAGCTCAGGTTGCCCAGGTGTTTGGCCTCGTCCTTCAGCGCTCCTGAGACCAGCTGTGGATCCGGCAGCTTATACTGAGTTCTGGAAGAACATTCAGGAGTCATTGATTGATTGATTGATTGAACATTTTATTAACAGATTGCAGAATGGGTACAATACAGTACGGCTCAATACACACAATTGTTAAGGGGATGCAGAGCAGAGAAAGACTTTCGTCTTGTTTACATCAGGGTCCCCCATTTTCAATTCATAACATTTATGACACACACAACATACAAGTATACAGTACTGTTTATTTACAGACAGAGTTTATAAAAGAGAATATATACATTTGAGGGGGAGGAAACTGGGGGGGGGGGGTTTGGACATTTACCGGGGCCAGTTTAGAATTGCGGCCTCCCGTAGGTGCTTTTTTAGAGCGGTTTTGAAGGTGAGTAGGGATTCACATTATTTTACGGCTGTGGGTAGGGCGTTCCACATTGTTGTGGCATAATTGCGACGTGTTTAGTCCCTTGTTTGAGCCGAATCTGGGTTGAACATGATTAGTGGAACTCCCTCTGGTGTTGTGGTCGTGGTATTCACTGACCTTTGGGAAGTATTTCGACATGTACATGGGTACCTTAGTGGTGTAGTGTATCTTGTAGACCAGGCCCATTGCAAGTTGCTGTACTCTGTTGTCTACTCTAAGCCATCCTACTAGTTGTAGTAGTAGTAGTAGTAGTAGTAGTAGTAGTAGTAGTAGTAGTAGTAGTAGTAGTAGTAGTAGTAGTAGTAGTAGTAGTAGTAGTAGAGTAGTATTAGTTTATTCAGTCATCATCTCACACAATACAATATACACCATCATTTAACCCTATTTGATTTTACAGTGACTGAAAAGGTACAGACTGAAGCATAATGCTTATATGCCTGTCCTATATTCTTAACAAATTAAGACTCCAAAACAGTATTATAAAAGAAAATAGTAAAAAAAAAAGAAAACAGTATTATTCACCCTTGTAGTTTTCAAAAATAGCTTTACAAACCATTTTCTTAAAAACCAAAATCGAATGACTCATTCTTAACTGTATATCAGCATTGTTCCACAAGTTAACCCCAACAGATGTATTTAAAAATATGTCATGTGGTGTTGTATTCAGAGGGGCGTGGCGGGGCGTGTCTCTTCCATCACCTGCTCACAGTGCAGCACGTCGTTGGGGCAGTGGGTCTAATTATTAGCGAAATTATTTGGGTTTTAACACTTATTTTTAAGAAATGGTAGTGATCGACACTATTACACTACTTTTACCATTAAGGTTACACACGTTTAAACGGTATTTGATTTGATTTCAACGAAGTCCAGTGCAGGTAAAAATTGTCTCTCTCTCTCAGTGTTGTTCGCTAACTCGCTAGCTCACCTCAACACGTTAGCAGCATAGATACGGTTAGACAAGTTAGGGATCGATTAGTTTGTTACGATTAGTTGATTTGACATGTTTGTGTTAACGCCATATACTAATATAGCTTAGTAATAGTTGATTGACGTAAGTGTTGCCTGTCAACGGGCTTAGAGATGGGTTTCAGCAGCAAGTGCAACACCGAGACACTCCTCATGTTGCTCCCCACGGTCTCACAGCGTGCTGCTCGCCACAGATCTGAGATCAGTCTTCTATATCACAGATCAGTCTATCTGCAATCTAAAACTCTATCTGCAATCTAAAACTCTATCTGCAATCTAAAACTCTATCTGCAATATAAAACTCTGGAACAGCCTTGTTGTTATTGCTGTGATATTCTTGCAGAAAGCTAGAGATGACCGTGGAAACATTGAGAGACAAATCCAAGGACCATCTTATTGAGTTTGAATGGGAGACCAACTTTGTGGTTGGTGTAACAGGAGTAGGACTAGTAGGCTTAATAAAGGGGCACTTCACCAAAAAACAATGCAGATTTATTTTGCAACGGGTTCGTTGGTTCCATCCATCCGAGATGTACCACAAAGCCTGTTAGCATAGCCTCCTAGACAATATATCCCTGTGCCTCTGGTGCTACCAACGTATGTGTCTAATCTGCCCGTCGCAAGCACTAGTTTTCACGGAAAACAGTTGCCATTCTATGATAATCGCCCTTTACTGGAATATTCTAGAATGTTGTCATTTGTCTGCCTATTTATGAATCGTTTTCAAATAAACGCTAGATGATCGATAGTATGTGCGCACGCTCGTGCCGCGCGCTGATAATCGCTGCTCCTATTTCCTGATACACATAGGGGAAACGCTTATATATCCGTGAAAACGAGTCTGATTATCCTAAGACTGGTAACAGATTCCTTACCTGAGATCAGATTGTATCCAAATGGATTATTCCAATTCCTGATCGCCATTAGAAAAAAATCGATCATTTTTAGCATGATGTTTTATAGATGGCTAGGTTAAACACAGGTTTTTGTTTTTAAGAGGGGGGGGTTTGATTTGATTTGATTGAAGTTTATTTCAAGTATGCAACACAACAAACAAACATCAAGTACAGATATAGCTTTAAGCCGTTCAAATAATAAATGTATACATAAATAAATAGTTACAATATATAATCTAATAATCTTGTGAGGTTCGCCTGTTCCCTGGACCTTTAATTCCCTGTCTCCTCACCTCTCCAGCCCCCACCCTCGCGTTCGTTTACTCTCCTCTGCTCTTCAGCAGCCCACACCCTTGGACTACCTTTCACAGCTGTGTTAAGTTATGATTAGCGCCCCAGAGGGCTTTAAATACCTGGACTTCCCCTCCAGTCCTCGTCGGGTCGTTCCGTATCCGTATCTTATCTGTATCTGTATGCTGGTTCTTCTCCGGTGTGAGACGAGGTGCCAGCCATCGCCACCTGTCGCCGTTTGCCTGGAGTGGGACACAGCCGGTGCGCTCTCTAATTCTCTACGGGGGGTTTTCCAGTGTCCCACTCCAGACGTCTAGCCGGCGCGCTACTACTCCAGACGCGCATCGCTTCCTAATCCTCTACGGGAGGATGCGTCTCTCCGAGCCGGCGCGCTCTCCGAGCCGGCGCGCTCTTCAAGCCGACGCGCCCCACTCCTGACCCCGAGCCGGCGCGCTCTCCAAGCCGGCGCACATCGCTCCCTATCCTACGGGGGGATGCGCGCTCTTCAAGCCGACGCGCCCCACTCCTGACCCCGAGCCGGCGCGCTCTCCAAGCCGGCGCACATCGCTCCCTATCCTACGGGGGGATGCGCGCTCTTCAAGCCGACGCGCCCAACTCCAGACCCCGAGCCGGCGCGCTCTCCAAGCCGGCGCACATCGCTCCCTATCCTACGGGGGGATGCGCGCTCTTCAAGCCAGACGCGCCCCACTCCAGACCCCGAGCCGGCGCGCTCTCCAAGCCGGCGCACATCGCTCCCTATCCTACAGGGGGATGCGCGCTCTTCAAGCCGACGCGCCCCACTCCAGACGTCTAGCCGGCGCGCTACTACTCCAGACGCGCATTGCTTCCTAATCCTCTACGGGAGGATGCGTCTCTCCGAGCCGGCGCGCTCTTCAAGTCGACGCGCCCCACTCCAGACGCGCATCGCTTCCTAATCCTCTACGGGAGGATGCGTCTCTTCGCTTCCAAGGAGGATCTCCTTGCCAGGCCTCCGTCGTCTGAACCCTGCCATCCCTGTAAGCAGCTCTGGCCCTCGCCCTGTCCTAGGCCTTAACCCTGTTTTCTCTGTCCCTGTCTCCAGCCCGCCTCCCCGGGCCTCTGTCCCTGTTCCCCTCTCCAGTGCCCCTGTTCCTGCCCTGTCCTTTGCCCTGGCCCAGTCCCTTAGCCTTCCCCGTAGCCTGCTCGCCTCTTAAAGGCACAGTGCCTCATTTTTCCCTATTTCCTTGTTCCAGTATTTTTGTGTTCTCCCTTAAAGGGACAGTGCCGCTTTTTTGTTTGTATTCAATAAATACCCTGTTTTGGCTTACTCTCATACCTGTCTTGTGTTGTGCGATTGGGGTCGGTTACAAACCATAACAGTACGACCCGACCCGTCGACAACCCCAGCCAGTACAGACAGTGTATGTTGAGTTTGCCTTTTTTAGTTCCCTCTAACCCACTCTAGCTCCCTCAAGCTCCCTTTAGTTTTCCCCTGTTAGCCTTTGTTAGCTCCCCTGTTAGCTTGTTAGTCTCCCCTGTTAGCTCCCCTGTTAGCCTTTGTTAGCTCCCCTGTTAGCCTTTGTTAGCTCCCCTGTTAGCCTGTTAGCTTCCCTGTTAGCTCCCCTGTTAGCCTGTTAGTCTCCCCTGTTAGCTCCCCTGTTAGCCTTTGTTATCTCCCCTGTTGGCTTCCCTGTTAGCTCCCCTGTTAGCCTGTTAGCTCCCCTGTTAGCTTCCCTGTTTAGTTTCCCCTGTTAGTTCCCCTGTTGACTCCCCTGTTAGCTTCCCTGTTAGCTCCCCTGTTAGCCTGTTAGTCTCCCCTGTTAGCTTCCCTGTTAGCCTCGTTAGCTCCCCTGCAGCTTGCCAGGCCTCTACTACCAGCATGGCCCCAGTCTGCTAGCTTAGCCCCGGCTGCTAGCACAGCCTCTATGTTAATGCAGCCCTTGCAGCTAGCATAGGCCCTGTAGCTAGCCATGCCCAGGCAGCTAACCCGGTCCCTCTGCTTGGTCTCCACTTTTTGTGTAGCTTTCCCACTGCTAGGACTGCCCCTTCAGCTAGCAAGGTCAGTTTCCCCACTGCTAGGACTGCCCCTTCAGCTAGCAAGGTCAGTTTTCCCCACTGCTAGGACTGCCCCTTCAGCTAGCAAGGTCAGTTTCCCCACTGCTACGACTGCCCCTTCAGCTAGCAAGGTCAGTCTCCCCGCTGCTAGGACTGCCTCTTCAGCTAGCAAGGTCAGTTTTCCCCACTGCTAGGACTGCCCCTTCAGCTAGCAAGGTCAGTTTCCCCACTGCTAGGACTGCCCCTTCAGCTAGCAAGGTCAGTCTCCCCGCTGCTAGGACTGCCTCTTCAGCTAGCAAGGTCAGTTTTCCCCACTGCTAGGACTGCCCCTTCAGCTAGCAAGGTCAGTTTCCCCACTGCTAGGACTGCCCCTTCAGCTAGCAAGGTCAGTTCCCCACAGCTAGGACTGTCCTTCCAGCTAGCTTGTTCTCTCATGCTGGTCCAGCCCTGTCTGCTAGCCTAGCTCCGGCAGCTAGCGCAGCCTCTATGTTAATGTAGCAGTACAGCTAGCATAGGCCCTGTAGCTAGCAGTGCCCTGGCGGCTACCCTGTCCCTCTGCTAGCCCCACTTTTGGTGTAGCTTCCCCTGCTAGCATGGCCCTTTTTTTTGTTTGTTGCCTTGTCATGTCCCCTGCCCCTCTGTCTGTATTTTTGGGTCGCCCGGTGGCTCCCGTGGAGGGGGGGGTACTGTGAGGTTCGCCTGTTCCCTGGACCTTTAATTCCCTGTCTCCTCACCTCTCCAGCCCCCACCCTCGCGTTCGTTTACTCTCCTCTGCTCTTCAGCAGCCCACACCCTTGGACTACCTTTCACAGCTGTGTTAAGTTATGATTAGCGCCCCAGAGGGCTTTAAATACCTGGACTTCCCCTCCAGTCCTCGTCGGGTCGTTCCGTATCCGTATCTTATCTGTATCTGTATGCTGGTTCTTCTCCGGCGTGAGACGAGGTGCCAGCCATCGCCACCTGTCGCCGTTTGCCTGGAGTGGGACACAGCCGGTGCGCTCTCTAATTCTCTACGGGAGGTTTTCCAGTGTCCCACTCCAGACGTCTAGCCGGCGCGCTACTACTCCAGACGCGCATCGCTTCCTAATCCTCTACGGGAGGATGCGTCTCTCCGAGCCGGCGCGCTCTTCAAGCCGACGCGCCCCACTCCTGACCCCGAGCCGGCGCGCTCTCCAAGCCGGCGCACATCGCTCCCTATCCTACGGGGGGATGCGCGCTCTTCAAGCCGACGCGCCCCACTCCTGACACCGAGCCGGCGCGCTCTCCAAGCCGGCGCACATCGCTCCCTATCCTACGGGGGGATGCGTGCTCTTCAAGCCGACGCGCCCCACTCCAGACCCCGAGCCGGCGCGCTCTCCAAGCCGGCGCACATCGCTCCCTATCCTACGGGGGGATGCGCGCTCTTCAAGCCAGACGCGCCCCACTCCAGACCCCGAGCCGGCGCGCTCTCCAAGCCGGCGCACATCGCTCCCTATCCTACGGGGGGATGCGCGCTCTTCAAGCCGACGCGCCCCACTCCAGACGCGCATCGCTTCCTAATCCTCTACGGGAGGATGCGTCTCTCCGAGCCGGCGCGCTCTCCGAGCCGGCGCGCTCTTCAAGCCGACGCGCCCCACTCCAGACGCGCATCGCTTCCTAATCCTCTACGGGAGGATGCGTCTCTTCGCTTCCAAGGAGGATCTCCTTGCCAGGCCTCCGTCGTCTGAACCCTGCCATCCCTGTAAGCAGCTCTGGCCCTCGCCCTGTCCTAGGCCTTAACCCTGTTTTCTCTGTCCCTGTCTCCAGCCCGCCTCCCCGGGCCTCTGTCCCTGTTCCCCTCTCCAGTGCCCCTGTTCCTGCCCTGTCCTTTGCCCTGGCCCAGTCCCTTAGCCTTCCCCGTAGCCTGCTCGCCTCTTAAAGGCACAGTGCCTCATTTTTCCCTATTTCCTTGTTCCAGTATTTTTGGGTTCTCCCTTAAAGGGACAGTGCCGCTTTTTTGTTTGTATTCAATAAATACCCTGTTTTGGCTTACTCTCATACCTGTCTTGTGTTGTGCGATTGGGGTCGGTTACAAACCATAACAAATCTAAATCTAATCTAATATATAATCTAAAAAAACGAAATAATAATAAAAATAATAATCTAAATCGAATCTATATAATGTTTCTCTCTCACTTCGTTTCTCTCTCTCTCTCTCTCTCTCTCTCTATCTCTCTCTCACCACCCCCTTCCAGAAATGGGCACCACGTCCAGAGTGTCCAGAAGATACTCGGACCTGGTGGAGCTTTTTGAGTGTGATTATTGCCCGTTACATGAGTTGGATAACTATGCCCTACCCTCCGTCAACGGGATCAGCGGCGGGATAGGAGAGGATATTCTTGGCCTGGTATGGTGTTATTTCTCTCATCACTATAACATAACTGCTTCTGTTACCATCACATCACAACACTAAACCATTACAGCAGCGAACATGAGATAATACCCAGTGACCGGCGCAAAAGTACTCATCTATAGCGTGTTCTCTCCAGGGCCCATAGAGGAGGGCGGAGCAGCAAGAGGAAGAGGCAGGGGACGCCCTGGAAAGTGATCTGGACCTGAGGATCCAGAGGACCCAGCTCTTCTTCCCAGCCTGCGAGCACAGCCAGCTGCTGGGCAGGGAGGTGGAGGAGGAGAGGCTCTGCCAGGAGGCCCAGAGACCCACCACCCTGCCTGTCCCAGCAAACTGCCATATGTTCTACAATTCAGGGCCCAGAACTGACTTAATGGGTCAATAATAAACCAATGGATTTGGATCAACGGTTTGCGTTATTTTTAATTTTTAATTGAATTTCTTTTAATCATTAAAGGTGTCATGCAGTGCTATTCCTAGCACTATTTGGGCAACTTTACACACTTCCTGTGAGTCTATGTAACACATGTGTAATTTTTATTCCAAAAATAATCATTGTTTTATATTTCTAATCTTGTACTCAAAACCAGCATTTTTCAGCCTCATGAAATCAGGCTATTATTGGCTTGGCTCCACCCACACTTTGAGTGACAGCCACCCACCAAATAGCTCCGCCCATCTCCCCGTCATTCCATCCAGGTAGAGGTCTGAGGTCTTAGGTTTCAGGTTTTTATTTCGACACGCAAAAACATATACCGATTTTACTAACTAATACAACATGGATGTACATTATGTTTGGGATCCAGAGAGCGACCCACAGTTTGATCCCGAAGAAGAAGAAGAAGGCGATTTGCTACAGCGAGGCTTACATTACATCGTTTCCGATTGGTAAGTTGATTAATTGCACGATTAGTTACTTACTGTTATATAATAGTTGTGTACTTCTGTCGCGCGCGGCCCGTCGAAAACACACACTCACTAACGTTAGATTGTACTGACACTAACCCCCAAACAACAGCGATCGAGGCTTACGTTACATCGTTTCTGATTGGTAAGTTGATTAATTGCACTATTAGTTACTAAATTTGATTTGCAAATACAGTACTGTTTGTGATACTGAAGGAGTCAAGAAAAGGGAGTATATACATTTGACTGTATATACTGTATATATACTGTATATTGACAACCATACTGGGTAATTTACATTGGAGGTGGGGGGGGGGGGGGGGACACTATACAAACAATCCACATTCCTTTACAGCTTTGGGTGAAAGCGGTGGGTGAAGGGGGCCAATCTAAACAATTCTGGGTCACATTATTACACATTATTACATTACATCACACTGAGTTACAAACCTACCTTGACTCTTGACATGCGAACGAAGTGTTTTCATAGAAAGCTGTGTACCAACAGAACGAATCTTTGGGTTGTCTGTCTGGCAACTGAAGTCCCTTGAAGCAGGAGAAAGGCGTACATTGCCGCTGGAACTTGTGGTGGCCTAAGAGTTACCAAATCGTAAATCAATTACAATATAATACAAGCCACTAAATATAACGTTACCTTGTTTACCTCTCACTAGTTGTGTTCTTTTATTTAGAAGTTATGACTAGCTTGCTTCAATAGTTTTCTATAACGTTACTTTATAAAGAGCAGCAGTTACTATAACGTTAGATGGTATTTATGATAACATATCTCACACGACATATCTACTTACTATTTCTTGTGTCGGGTCGCGTATTGAAGGCACAGCTCTTTTGGTTAGCACCAACATGGAGACCACTCCAGCATCAAAAATACCTTGATTGGTGACGTCGTCGGCGGAGAAATGTGCAGTACAAACCCGAGTATTAGACGTTGCAACGGAACTTGGAGGGTCACCAAAAAGGAACTTGTTCCATTGTTGGCGAAGTTCGGCATCAACGGGGAAACTGTGCAAAGACTTCTCGGTAGCTCTACAACCAGGAACATTACATCTGCGGGGTTTGCTGCTCATCGTGAAATTGAGGCGAGTGACGGCAATTTCTGTTTCCAGGTTGTATCGGCTCCAGGTACCAAGAATGGAGGCGGGCATTAGGTAAAACCACACAGCCAATCACATCACCTTGCGCTATAAACAGCGCCCTGTGACGTTGCCCAGCTCGTCAAATCAACATGACCTGATTTACTAGAGGCAAACAGGGGATGGGCTGTAGCTGAGGAATTCGTCAATATAGTATTTAGGCCCAAAACCACATTGATACGAACTCCTATTACTATAATACAATGCTAGAGACTGAAAAATGACATTTATAACGCATAGCCCCTTTAAATAAAATAATTTGCTGAATGTTCTGGCTGGTTTGTTTATATTGATATTTGTAAACCAAAGTACCTGGATTACAGAGCATGCATCTGGACGGCAGAGTCGCCGCCCTTCTCTGGGAAATTGTTTTAATATTGAGAGGATCTACCGCGACATTATCAAGCATAACGCAATTCATACCCTCTTGTAATAATATAAGAGGTTGGTTATTTGAGTGCATCAGAAGGGGGAGAGGAAGACGTACTTTCTGTCTGAAAGCTGGAGTTAGCAGCAGCGGTCTTGGTGTCCTCGGGAGAGGAGGGCAAGGCATCGCTGGACTTTACCGTCTGAGCAGAATCAGAAAGGTGTTTATTGCCAAGTTCACCCCTCCCATCAAAAGACAACAAGCTGCATCTGGGTTTTTTACTGTTTTGTTGAAATGGTGCGAAATAAAGAAATACTTCTACTTAAAAAAAAATATTTCTACTGTCATTCATCGTTTTATTATTTTCTTTAATAAAATGTTGTGTTTTAACTTTTATATATAAATATTTCTACTACTGCTGTCTGATCTTTCATCCATTGTTTTTCTTTTTTGAATCAAATGTGTTTTACTAAAAAAAAATATATATATATATTTCTACTACTGCCGTCTGATCTTTCATTTTTTTTCTTAAATAAAATGTTGTGCTAGTTGACTTTTACAGACAAAAATAAAGAGTTATTGTCAAAGTTATCTGGCTAATTTGCAAATCCTGCTTTGTGAAAAACTCCACTGGAAGATTATATAAATTGTGCCGTTTTGTGTAGGTGCATCAGGGAGGAATTATAATGAATTATACAACGGCATGCAAATATCGCGATTCTGATTGGCTGAAACACACACGTGGGTATTAAGACTAACCTCACGCTCTTGGTCCCAGGACCCGCCCACAACCGCATTACTCTCACTCCGCCAAGCAAGTTTTTAGAAGTGAAGCAAGATGGCGGACAAACCGGACAGTAAACATTACAAGTATATGGATCAATAGGGTCATAAAGACTAAATGAAAAACGATTCTGTCACGGCAAATGTGTTAGTTGCTTAAACAATGTTGGATGATGTAATTGATGGGTCATGAGTCATTGTGGAACAAAATAAAAATCGCGTGAATTGAATCAACTAGCCCTGAAAATGGATGGCGCTGGAGCGTCGGGCCCATGCCGCGCCGTCGCCAACCGTCGGAGCCTCGAGGGCTACGTCGCGACGAGTAGGAGGGCCGCCGCGGTGAGCACGGAGGCCTAGGGCGCGGGCCCGGGTGGAGCCGCCGCGGGTGCAGATCTACGACCTGGCCACACTTTTTGAATGTTCTCTATGCTTTCGTCATAAATATGCCCTACCCCACGGGATGCGAGAGACTCATGGCTACATTTATCAGACCCAAAACCTATGCTGTGCCGCGCCTCCGGGCCGGCGCCGGTCCCTCTGGTGACTCTGGATAACAGTTAGCCGATCGTTGGCCCTTGTAGCGGTGACGTCTCTTTCGAATGTCTGCCCTATCAACTTTCGATGGTACCTTACGTGTCTACCATGGTGACCACGGGTAACGGGGAATCAGGGTTCGGTTCCGGAGAGGCAGCATGAGAATCGGCTATGATGCTGGGCCCGGGCTGTGATGCTGGTCCCGGGCTGTGATGCTGGTCCCGGGCTGTGGTATAACGAAAGATTGGACGGGTTTAAAAAAATGGACTCTTTATACTCTCACAGTCCACACGCATGCACATACACATTGCGCACTCCAACACATAGCGAGAGAGCCCCCCCCCCTCCCGAGTAGGGGGTATCTGCAGAGCCGCAGAGCTAGGCTGGACGGGTTGGAGGCGGGGCTTCGTGGTCTGGACAAGTATTAGTGGTCTGGACAAGTATTGCGGATGAGGGGGGGGGGCTCTCTCGCTATGTGTTGGAGTGCGCAATGTGTATGCGCATGCGTGTGGACTGGAGCACGTGAGAGTATAAGGAGTCAATTTTTTGAAACCCGTCCAATCTTTCGCCGTTGACTAAAGACTCACTACTTCAACCATTATCTAAATTAAAAAAATCTAACCCTAACTAACCTTACTGTCATGCACTTGTCCTAATAAACTAACCTACACTGTAGCACTCAACACTTTATGAACATTGTTACTCAGCTGATAGAGTTGTGCCCTTCCTGATGGCTTGTCGTACAGAACTTGTAAGTCGCTTTGGATAAAAGCGTTGGCTAATCATAAATGTCTAGATGTAACATTACTGTCTATGTACCTATGTAAACGAGACGAAAGTTAAGTTTACTCTATTATTTCGCCGTCGACTAAAGACTCACTTCTTCAACCATTATCTGAATAAAAAAAATCTAACCCTAACTAACCTTACTGTCATGCACTTGTCCTAATAAACTAACCTACACTGTAGCACTCAACACTTTATGAACATTGTTACTGAGACGAAAGTTAAGTTTACTCTATTATTACTAGATCTGGTATGTCATAAATGTCTAGATGTAGCAGCAGTACTGTCTATGTACAAGTTTACTCTATTATTACTAGATCTGGTATGTCATAAATGTATAGATGTAGCAGTACTGTCTATCTGTATGTCGTGTGTGTCATATGATGAATTGAAAATGGGGGACCCTGATGGAAACAAGACGAAAGTCTTTCTCAGGTCTGCATCCTCTTAACAATTGTATGTATTGAGCTGTACTGTACTGTACCCATTCTGCAATCTGTTAATAAACTTTTCAATCAATCAATCAATCAACGAGACGAAAGTGAAGTTGAAAATGGTGCGCAGTAGTGCAAATACTTGTCCAGACCACTAATACTTGTCCAGACCACGAAGCCCCGCCTCCAACCCGTCCAGCCTGGCTCTGCGGCTCTGCAGTTACCCAATAGGGTCCAGCTGCAGCCTCGGAGCCTCAGTCCAGATTGGGCAACTTCCGCCCAGCCACAAGATTATTACTCCCGTGACAGGGCAATGCGCTGATTGGCGGAAAGTACGGAAGTATCTCGAAGTACGTCTGACGTATCTCGAATTACGTCTGACGTTTCTCTACGTTAGCGAACGTTAAACGTTGTATTAATAAAATAAGAAATTCAGCAGCATGGGGAGGGCCGGGGGGAGGGGAGGTACAGGTAGTAGAAGACATAGAGGTACAGGTCACATAATTATAGTACAGTGGAGAAGTAAAAATAGAATAAAAAGGCAGTGTAAACAATATACAATATTATTAACTCTAATAATAACACGCCTCGTGGGCTCATTATAATACGAGAGCCGTGGGTCTGCATTGTATAGAGCGGATCCCCCGGCCGTATTCAAGCGCTGGAGCGCTTTGCGATGGATCAAACTGTATTAATATAGTAGTAATAATAGTAGTTGGCTAGTTGCGCGCTTCTGGCCACCTCCCGCAGTGCGCGCATACACACATACTGTAGCCTATACAGTACGTGCAAAATTAGTTGTCAAGAGCCAATCGCACAGGTTGCCTCATCTCATCTGGCTCTGCAAATAGATCTAGAGTCTGAATATCATATATAGCCTCAAGCGCTGGAGCGCTTTGCGATGGATCAAATTGTATTAATATAGTACTAGTAATAATAGTAGTTGGCTAGTTGCACGCTTCTGGCCACCTCCCGCAGTGCGCGCTATACACACATACTGTAGCCTATACAGTACGTGCTAAATTAGTTGTCAAGAGCCAATCGCACAGGTTGCCTGATCTCATCTGGCTCTGCAAATAGATCTAGAGTCTGAATATCATATATAGCCTGCTGATGATCTCTCTCGAGTCAAATCCATTCTGAGAACGGAATGCAGTGCCCGCGACGCGGGTCTTGATTGATTGATTGAAAATTGTATTAACAGATCATGCTGGACCGTTAGCGAACGTGTTAATTGAACGTCAAAATCAAAAGCAAGTACGTCTGCGCTGACGAGAGGGGGGGGGGGGGGCTTGTATTGATCAGGTTAGTAGATATTGTACCGATCAGGTATTACAGATCATATCCGCATGAAATAAACTAAAATGTTAAGACCCATTTAGACTGTTTCTCATTCCTGTACTGTTGTTTATACTCTGCTCCTGTGTTGTAACCCAACCCCCTCCAATGTACAGTAAATGACCAAGTATGGTTTTGTCAATATTCCAATGTACAGTTTTGCTTGTACAGTTGTACAGTGTCCCCCACCCACCCACCCCTCCTACCCGACCCCCCCCCCCCAACCACCTCCAATGTACAGTCCCCCCACCTACCCAACCTCCTCCAATGTACAATTTCTACGGCAAATGTATATACTCTCTTTTCTGGACTCTTTTTGTATCACAAACAATACTGTATTTGCAAATCTGGTATGTCATAAATGTATAGATGTAGCAGTACTGTCTATCTGTATGTCGTGTATGTCATATGTTATGATGAATTGAAAATGGGGGACCCTGATGTAAACAAGACGAAAGTCTTTCTCTGGTCTGCATCCCCTTAACAATTGTGTGTATTGAGCTGTACTGTACTGTACCCATTCTGCAATCTGTTAATAAAATGTTCAATCAAGAATGGAGTGATTGACAGTGTCAAAGGCCTTTTGTAGGTCCAGCATGATCTGTCAATTTTCAATCAATCAATCAATCAATCAATCAATCAATCAAGACCCGCGTTGCGGGCACTGCATTCCGTTCTCAGAATGGATTTGACTCGAGAGAGATCATCAGCAGGCTATATATGATATTCAGACTCTAGATCTATTTGCAGAGCCAGATGAGATGAGGCAACCTGTGCAATTGGCTCTTGACAACTAATTTTGCACGTACTGTATCAGGGGCGTAACTGACGCCGGGGACATCGGAAAGTGTCCCCCCCACGTTTTACCGTCCAAAGAGCTGAGTCTGACTACCTGTTCTATTATTATGCAAAGAGCAGTAGATGGGGGTCGCATTCTTGCCCTGCACGGGCCAAGTACCCACTCGCTAAAGTACTTGTCTTTGCATAATAATAGCTCGGGTCGTCAGCCTAGGTGTGTGTTAAAATACGTCAAACATATTGTTTACACTGTCTTTCTTCTATTATAACCCTCCCAAATTGTAAGGTTTGGCTCTTTCCCCACCACGGGCTTCTTGAAGTACTGTGATGATTGGTCCGCTGCTCTCCCACTCGCTCTGTCCCTTTAAGTTTTCTGTTAATCATTTCATTCCCCTATTCACACGCTTCTTCCCAGAGACGTCGTTGATTGGTTCTCTCCCGTCCACACGCTTTTCAATCACATTCCCCAGCTGTCACTGCTTGTCAATCAATCAATCCCGTATTATTTATACCCCGTTTCCCCACTCAAGTTTGTTGGATCGTTTTGATATTTCTCTGTTAGCATTCTCCGTTCCTGCTGCTGCTGCTGTTTGCTCTCTGTGCTTTACCTCCAGGATATTCCAAGAAGCCTTCCTCTTGGACACCTTTTCCCCGTGGCGACGCGCTCGCTCCGCTGCTGTTCCAGCACTCATTACGCACTACGTCTGGGTGAGTTTTTTACTGACTGTCTTGATCAAATTCCGTTTTCGTGTGTTTCTATAACACTGAAGATTACCACCTTTTTTATCAGACAGTCACTCACCCAGCGATTCGCCTTTTTGTTGTTCTCACTGGGATAATATTTTGGGACTTTACATCTCCCACTGTGTGTTGTTCACACCGAAGATATTATTCACATTGGATTGTTTTTTGGACTTCACTCTCAGTGTCTATTTTTGCACCGAAGATATTCACTTGGGATTGTGTTTTGGAACAGTGCTCACTGTGTGTATTTACACGAAGATATTCACTTGGGATTGTGTTGTGGAACTTTGCTCACTGTGTGTATTTACACGAAGATTAGTTCACTTGGATAACTTTTGTATTTGGGTACAAGTCACCTCTCCTGTTCTCCTGCTCGTTCCACCTGCACCCTTGTTGACTCGCTCCCTCTCTCTCTCTCTCGGTCCCGCAACACTTCGGAGATTCTGCCGAGAGAAGTCTGCAGAGCGGCTCAGACGTCAGCATCTGCTACCCCCTACTACCACCACGGGAGAAGCTGCAGAGCAGCAGAACATTTTCCCCCTTGCTTGTGTACCTGTCTTGTTTGACTTGCCTATTCTGTGCTCATTAATTAGTCTCAATAAACAAGCCCTTGTTTTTGGCAACTCTGAATTCCTACTCTCTTGTGTCGTGCGTTTGGGGTCGGTGTCAAACCATAACATTACGATCCAACCAAAATGACGACCCCAGCCGACACAGAGAGGGTCAGAACCGCACTTGCTAATCAAGTCGAGTTGACCAGGGATCACAGTCACCAATTAGAGCGGGCTGCGGCTGCGGTGCAGAATCTCAGGGATCAGGTCCTGCCTATGCAAGGGTCAATGGCCGCTATGGCGGGACAACAGTCCGACATTCTCGCTCAGCTTCACTCGCTGGGCGACGCCATTAATGCTTTTCATTTCTCACAACCTTCAGGAGCATTCCCCGCAGCCCCAGCAGATCCCGCACCTCGGGAACCCCGTCTCTCCGTCCCACGGCTGTTCGACGCCAATCCCGAGGAGTGTGCCACATTCATCATGCAATGTGAGTTGGTTTTCCGTCATCAACCAAGCCGGTTTTCTGCTCGTGGGTCCCAAGTGGCTTATATGACGAACTTGCTTTCAGGCCATGCTGCCCAGTGGGTCACTTCCTCCTGGGCAATGGAAGCAGATTTTGTGTTTTCCTATCCAGACTTCGTGGCGGAGCTCCGCAGAGTGTTCCACCATCCAGCCCGAGGTCTGGACCCTGGAGCCCGGTTGGGGACTTTCCGACAGGGGAGCGGCAGGGTGACGGACTATGTCTTGGAGTTTCGACTGGCGGCGGTGGAGAGTGGATGGAACGAACCTGCTCTTCGCCTAACCTTCTTGAGGGTGCTCAGTGACGCAGTCCGGGACCAGCTCGCTACCCGGGAGTTGCCCGACTCCCTCGAGGATCTGTTTAGCCTCGTCATCCGTATTGACGGACGCTTCCTGGAGAGAAGGCGCGAGAGGACCCGACTGTTAACTCCTGAAGCACCCCGGATCCCCCGGACGCATGACGTCACTCCTGGACGTCCTGTCCTCAACACTACTGGTGGTAGCAGGCCCCCCCGTTCGGTTCGCGAGGAGGAACCCATGCAGCTGGGACGCTCTCATCTGAGCCAGGCGGAGCGTGAGGCAAGGCTCAGGTCCGGTCTCTGCCTCTACTGCGGAGGTGCGGGACACCGAATCGCCGACTGCCCCACCCAGCCAAAAGATCAGGCTCACCGAGACCCCGGGAGATCCTGGTGAGCCGTCTTTCCTGTTCCCCCACCCGTGCACCACCCAACCGTCTGGCGGACGTCACCCTAGCCTGGGCGGACCAGCGGGCGACGGTGGGTGCACTCATGGACTCTGGTGCTGAGGGGAGTTTCATGGATGTTGGGTTTGCCACCCGGGCCAACATTCCACTTGAGGACCTCGAGAGGCCCTTGGAGGTCTTCGCAATGGATCATCGCCGCCTGGCTGACGTCACTCAACGCACCTGTCCAGTCCTTCTCACCGTTGCTGGTGACCACGTTGAGAGGCTCCAGTTTTTCGTCACCAGCTCTCCTCTTGTCCCTGTGGTCCTGGGCAGGCCCTGGCTCGCGCTGCACGAGCCCCACATCGCCTGGTCCTCCGGTGCCATCAAGGGGTGGAGCTCCTCCTGTCGTGCCCGGTGTCTTCAGGTGCCGTCCAGCCCCCTCACCGGGTCCCAGTCCCCGTCTCCGGCCTCCCTCGCCGGTCCTCTGTCCCCGTGCCCGGCCTCCGCTGTCGGGCCCCAGTCCCCGTCTCCGGCCCTCCTCGCCGGTTCTCTGTCCCTGTGCCCGGCCTCCACTGTCGGGTCCCAGTCCCCGTCTCCGGCCTCCCTCGCCGGTCCTCTGTCCACGTCTCCGGTCCCCCTCTCCGGGCCTCTGTCTTTGTCCCCCTCTCCAGTGCCCCTGATCGCCGGCTTCCTTGGGTCCCGTCCGGGCAGGCCGGGGCCGTGTGGGTCGCCGGGTGGCTCCCGTGGAGGGGGGGGTACTGTAAGGTTTGGCTCTTTCCCCACCACGGGCTTCTTGAAGTACTGTGATGATTGGTCCGCTGCTCTCCCACTCGCTCTATCCCTTTAAGTTTTCTGTTAATCATTTCATTCCCCTATTCACACGCTTCTTCCCAGAGACGTCGTTGATTGGTTCTCTCCCGTCCACACGCTTTTCAATCACATTCCCCAGCTGTCACTGCTTGTCAATCAATCAATCCCGTATTATTTATACCCCGTTTCCCCACTCAAGTTTGTTGGATCGTTTTGATATTTCTCTGTTTGCATTCTCCGTTCCTGCTGCTGCTGCTGTTTGCTCTCTGTGCTTTACCTCCAGGATATTCCAAGAAGCCTTCCTCTTGGACACCTTTTCCCCGTGGCGACGCGCTCGCTCCGCTGCTGTTCCAGCACTCATTACGCACTACGTCTGGGTGAGTTTTTTACTGACTGTCTTGATCAAATTCCGTTTTCGTGTGTTTCTATAACACTGAAGATTACCACCTTTTCAGACAGTCACTCACCCAGCGATTCGCCTTTTTGTTGTTCTCACTGGGATAATATTTTGGGACTTTACATCTCCCACTGTGTGTTGTTCACACCGAAGATATTATTCACATTGGATTGTTTTTTGGACTTCACTCTCAGTGTCTATTTTTGCACCGAAGATATTCACTTGGGATTGTGTTTTGGAACAGTGCTCACTGTGTGTATTTACACGAAGATATTCACTTGGGATTGTGTTGTGGAACTTTGCTCACTGTGTGTATTTACACGAAGATTAGTTCACTTGGATAACTTTTGTATTTGGGTACAAGTCACCTCTCCTGTTCTCCTGCTCGTTCCACCTGCACCCTTGTTGACTCGCTCCCTCTCTCTCTCTCTCGGTCCCGCAACACTTCGGAGATTCTGCCGAGAGAAGTCTGCAGAGCGGCTCAGACGTCAGCATCTGCTACCCCCTACTACCTCCACGGGAGAAGCTGCAGAGCAGCAGAACATTTTCCCCCTTGCTTGTGTACCTGTCTTGTTTGACTTGCCTATTCTGTGCTCATTAATTAGTCTCAATAAACAAGCCCTTGTTTTTGGCAACTCTGAATTCCTACTCTCTTGTGTCGTGCGTTTGGGGTCGGTGTCAAACCATAACACAAATCATATTCAGAAAGTATCACAGAGACTTCTATTGACCAAGGAATTAGTTATTATTTCGCGGTTTATTCACATAACGTTATATTGTTTACACTGTCTTTCTTCTATTATAACCCTCCCAAATCATATTCAGAAAGTATCACAGAGACTTCTATTGACCAAGGAATTAGTTATTATTTCGCGGTTTATTCACATAACGTTATATTGTTTACACTGTCTTTCTTCTATTATAACCCTCCCAAATCATATTCAGAAAGGCACACACAACATATTCCAGTTAACGGTATATTTTTTTAATGATTCGTTATGGCGTAATCAATACTTCCATGCGTATAAATTGCGTTCGCGACCTCCGTGTTTTGGGGGTAGTCATCAGAAACCTCAGATCCGGGATTCGCTCCCATCCGTCGGGCAAGAACTGTGGGTTTTCAGCCTCTCTCTCTGGAGCTTAACGGAGTTTCTGGAGGAGTTTCTGGAGGAGCTTGTCGCGGCTCATGCGCATGCGCACGCTCAACCAATCAGAGAGGGGCTTCGCTCAACCAATCAGAGAGGGGTCTGCAGAAATGCGGCTACGAAATGTAGAGATGTGGCCCTAACCCCCCCCCCCCCATCGACGTCACTCGCCACGCCCCCAAATCTGTCCCCGGCACACATTGAGAGAGAGAGTTACGCCACTGAGCCAACTACTATTATTACTACTATATTAATACAGTTTGATCCATCGCAAAGCGCTCCAGCGCTTGAATACGGCCGGGGGATCCGCTCTATACAATGCAGACCCACGGCTCTTGTATTATAATGAGCCCGCGAGGCGTGTTATTATTAGAGTTAATAATATTGTATATTGCTTACACTGCCTTTTTATTCTATTTTTACTTCTCCACTGTACTATAATTATGTGACCTGTACCTCTATGTCTTCTACTACTTGTACCTCCCCTCCCCCCGGCCCTCCCCATGCTGCTGAATTTATCTTATTTTATGAATACAACGTTTAACGTTCGCTAAGTAGAGAAACGTCAGACGTAATTCGAGATACGTCAGACGTACTTCGAGATACTTCCGTACTTTCCGCCAATCAGCGCATTGCCCTGTCACGGGAGTAATAATCTTGTGGCTGGGCGGAAGTTGCCCAATCTGGGGATTATCTCCGAGGCTGCAGCTGGAGGCTACTCCAGATACCCCTTATTAGTCTATTTGCCAACACAATGAACCCGGAAAGGAACCACCAAACTTTTATGATAGATATGGATAGTATGGGTCACCAGTACTTAGAAACTGCCGGATGCTAAATTGTACATGTTGGGCAATTTTTTTTATGTGCATAATTAGCACACATTTGCATAATCACCTAAATTGACAAATCTCGGAAACTACTTGATCAATTTCAACAATGTTGGATCGGTTTTGGGGGTTATTCAGGATGCTGAATCCATTTATGATACTCAAGAGTTTCGAAATTGCAATATTTACTGGAATTTACCAAATTTCAACACATTTTGGTGCAGACAGTTTTAGAGGACATCATCATCAAACCTTTATTTGAATAGGCAGGTTAATTAAGAACAAGTTCTTATTTTCAATAACGGCCTATTTGGGGGTAAAAAGCCCCCTAGGGGATGGGGGATAAAATCAAATAAATAAAAATAAAACACAAAGGAAATGATTACATTTGGATAGCACAGACATTATGTATTTACAATATCTCTAATGACCCCAAATAGTTCCTATGGTAATGTCATATTGTCATAGTACAGTAGATACTAGATAGGCAGGTGTATAAAGATCTGTGTTGTCAAGACAAAGACTCAGATGTGAAGGGCATCCGCTATTTTATTTACTACCTGTGACGTCACAGCAAATTGGAAAAACACTAAAACTGGTCAAACTATGTTCCTTAATACAATAACATAGCTTAATAAAACAGAAATAACAAAAGAAAGGTATTTACATTACTCAAGCATATAGGCCACAACATAACAATATGTGCTTCTTCTTACTGCATAGTAGTAGTCGATAATTACTTGTTTTGGATTGTAAGTCTTCCTGAAACTTCTCACATCATCAAACTTGTCATCATCAAACTCCTCCCCACTGTCTTCATCTGTTCTCCTAGACCAGTCAGTGTTCAGGTGGGGTATCTCCATGTTCTCCCAGACCAGTCAGTGTTCAGGTGGGGTATGTCCATGTTCTCCCAGACCAGTCAGTGTTCAGGTGGGGTATCTCCATGTTCTCTCCAGACCAGTCAGTGTTCAGGTGGGGTATGTCCATGTTCTCCCAGACCAGTCAGTGTTCAGGTGGGGTATGTCCATGTTCTCTCCAGACCAGTCAGTGTTCAGGTGGGGTATCTCCATGTTCTCCCAGACCAGTCAGTGTTCAGGTGGGGTATGTCCATGTTCTCTCCAGACCAGTCAGTGTTCAGGTGGGGTATCTCCATGTTCTCTCCAGACCAGTCAGTGTTCAGGTGGGGTATCTCCACGTTCTCCTAGACCAGTCAGTGTTCAGGTGGGGTATCTCCATGTTCTCTCCAGACCAGTCAGTGTTCAGGTGGGGTATCTCCATGTTCTCTCCAGACCAGTCAGTGTTCAGGTGTGGTATCTCCACGTTCTCTCCAGACCAGTCAGTGTTCAGGTGGGGTATCTCCACGTTCTCTCCAGACCAGTCAGTGTTCAGGTGGGGTATCTCCATGTTCTCTCCAGACCAGTCAGTGTTCAGGTGAGTACAATAACATAGCTTAATAAAACGGAAATAACAAAAGAAAGGTATTTACATTACTCAAGCATATAGGCCACAACATAACAATATGCGCTTCCTCCTACTGCATACTAGTAGATAATTACTTGTTTTGGATTGTAAGTCTTCCTGAAACTTCTCACTCACAAAGTGCCTACCGTGTTCAGAACTCTGAATCCACATCATCAAACTCCTCATCATCAAACTCCTCCCCACCGTCTTCATCTTCCTCTGAATTTACTTTAATGTCATCTTCTTTTTCCTGCGAGTGTGTCAGTGAGTTGCAACATGTGCTGTCATTGCCTTTGCAGAAGCAGTAGTTGGCGTCAAGCTTTGTCAGAAGAGGTAGCGTTAGTGACATGACCCCACCACCAGGAGTGGCTCCTCCAGGGAACAGAATACATGCAGGATTCTGCACAAATTGAGTGGCCATGGCATGAGTCGTGCGGCGACCGTTCGGTGTGAAGACCACAAGATCAAAATGGTCACCCCAACTGTGGATGGGGTCAATCTGCCTCTCCAAGCCAACTGTGCGCAGATACTTCTCTGGGTCCTCTGAAGCATATTTGGCATATGACTTCATCGTAGGTGGTGACAATGCGATGCTTGTTAAGATTCTTGACCAGCTCTGCGCTACCATATTTATGGTGGAGTCTTGCTGCAAGCCCCAGGGTTGTCTGATTCCAGCTCCCACTGATGTGCTGCTGGATGCACTGAGCGAGTGTAAGTGATGGTTTGGTCACTTTTCCTTCCTTTGATACTAGACAGGAGACAAACTTCAAAAGGGATGGACTTGTGGCTTGTATGATCTTGTCATGCTGGAAGCTGCCAAGGTCATATTCACGGTGCAAGGGAATATTCTGCACCTCAGCTTGCACTCTCTTCACAAGCTTGGTGATAACTTCATCAGCGGCAGTGGTTTTATCTCGTTTTACCAGTTTGAGTGACTGAGTGAGTGAGTTACTCATGGAATGTCTAAAACCAACAATAGTCTGGCACCCTTCCACCCTCATGACAGCTACAGCATCACCATAAAAGTCACACAAGTTAGATAGCATCTGCTTACTGCAGAGGTGCCCGGAGTTGGCTACATATATATCATGTAATTCGGACACTGTCCAGGTTGATGACTTGTCTGCATTCATGTGGTCAATGACAGCAGCTAAACAGCTATCAAATGGTCTGCACTGGGAACTTGCACTTGAGGAAACTCTCTTGAAGTCATCGTAGCACTTGGTGTGATACTGGGCATCAGCTGCATGCAGGTCCAGGACGGCATTTACCCGTAGAGCCACTTCCTCAGCCCATTGATCCTGGCGCTCATCACATTTAGACTAGATGATGTTTTTGAAGGATGGCATTCCTGGTCTCTCAACAGTCCGGCATTGTTTCACTGGCTTCCATCTATCAGGGTGTTTGGTGTCTTTGGGTTCGCAAATGATACCACAAAACAGACATTGTTTAGAAAACTCAAAGGCATGAGAACGAGACATGTTTCCCTAGCTGACCATCAGATGAGCTGAGTTTGCGTTTGGTTGCATTTCTAGACTTAGAGGTATATGAGCTATAACATTATTTGTGACAAACTACAGAGGCTGACACACCATGGGTAGCAATGGTGTTCGATAAAGTCTCAGTTGTAGCTGAATCGTCAAGCTCTTCACTCCTCTGAAGCAAAGCTGTAATGCCTTTTGGTCCAGATGTCTTGAAGTCATTGTCCTTGCCGCACAGGGCTCGAATAGGCATTTCTTCCTTGACATGTCAATCTGAAATGAACAAAAGAAGAATGCACTATTTGGACCCTCCGTCTCTGCACTACCACACACTCTACATTACAGAGCAATATGGATACATTGCCAGGATGTACATTTCGGACGGGCTGTTCACTATTCCAATGAAAACATGTATTTCCCATGTTATTGTATGGTATCCTACATGAACTTGACTGGTATTGCATTACCTTTTGGGTCTCTTTCTCTGCCTCAGATCTTCTATCACACAATTCTACATTAAGGAGAGCAAAAGTACCATATGAATACTCTATACAATATTTAGAATCAAACTTGATGCTTCTCTGTGTGACGAGGGATAGAGCCTGGTGACGCGAGGCTAGGTAATAGCAGGTAATAATCACACATTCATGTCATGACATACATTGCTAACATAGCTAAGCTATGCTTGCATTAACATTAGTTACCGTCAGATGGCTAACGTTAACCCTAAGAGCTAGCTTACTACAGCTTGTGATCATATTATATTCAGTGTTTGTTATTGGATAGTAATAAAACCACAGTTTGTGTATCTGTTTCTATTTTCTCAACTTACTTGCATTGAAACAACAATCCTTGAAAATCAGGGGTCTGTATTTGTTGCAGCTGCAGTTGCTCGTTGCCATCGTAGGAATGAAATCATGGTGCAAATTAGCCACTACTCACTTGGAAGTTTTGCATTAACGATTAGCACACTGAAGTCTCAGTCAAGGCTAGGAACTGGGGTTCTGCGGACATTTTATAAGGTAACAGTCACAGTCATTCTGCAATCTGTTAAATAAAGTTTTCATTCATTCACATACAAAAATCCAATATAATAGTTTCTAGTTGTGGCAGCAAACTGCTCCGCTGCCACGTGGACTCATGGCAGAGCTCAACTGCAGCAGTTACCCCAGTAACCAAGCATAAGGACCTAGAGTACCCCATTAGGCGCTCTACAAATTAAAGTTATTATTATTATTATCATTCTGTTTACAATTGAACATTCCATGAAAATTATCTATAAATTCAGCATCTTCTGAAACATTTATAAACAGAACATTCATAAAAAATGGCACCAAAATGAGTAGAAATTTGTTAAATTCCAGTAAATATTGCAATTTTGAAACTTTTTTCTTCTCTTAAGTATCATAAATGGATTCAGCATCCTGAATAACCCCCAAAACAACTCCAACATTGTTAAAATTGATCAAGTAGTTTCCGAGATTTGTCCATTTAGGCGATTATGCAAATGTGGGCTAATTATGCAAATAAAAAAAGTTGTCCAACATTTACAACTTAGCATCCGGCAGTTTCTGAGTGCTGGGGATCCGTACTAGTATCCATATCCATCATAAAACTTTGGTGGTTCCGAAATGTCCGGGTTCACAATGGGGCTCTATGGGATGGCAAATAGACTATATTGCCTCGTTCTGGTCCCTCGGGCGTTCCGTTGTAGTTGCGCCGGTGATCCAGTAGTGGGCGGTGGAGGGTTGTTGACGTTGGATGATGAGTTGGTCGCAGCGGTGGTCGTCGCTGTTTGCGTCTGTAGTCCGAGTTGTCTCGCTTGGTACCGAGTGATAACTGGACCTGGGTTCAGCGGAATGTCTCCCGAAAGAAGCAGGTATAAGAAGATCATCGATCTTCTATCAAACCTGCCCGGATTGCGTGTTGCTTAATAACAGGCCAACAGTACCATCGAAACCTGGTGATTTCCCCTGTTTCATTTCTTTCAGTGCATCGTAAAGTTCCTCCAGGGTAAAGGGAGAATCCTTTTACTGTGGTTCAACAGTTTTAGTAGCAGTGCACAGAACCAGAGCCTTTAGACCTTTTACTGTGTTACTGACATGAAGATGGAACACATTTTTGTTGTTAATATTATTTATATTACTGGTAGTTCATACAAGACTTTCTTTGTAAAATGTGTCATAATGACTGTAGCATTTGTGTGTGTGTAACGTACACTGTAAAAAATAAATGTTTTTTCACAGGAAATTCACTATTATTTTACAGATTACTTTTGTTTTTCTACTTTAAGTGTAAATGCCATACAAATATAGTAAATTACCTTTTATCAAACTATTAACCATTAAATAAAGGTTGTAATTCCTTCATAGTTAAATACAGTAGAGGTTGCATACTTCATTATCTAAAGATGGTAAGTTAAGAGTGTTGTGTTCACTCATAGTTAAAGACTGTAGAGGTTGAGTACTTCATTATCTAAACATGGTAAGTTAGTTAGAGTGTTGTGTTCAGTCAGACAGTAGACAAGTAGAGGTTGAGTACTTTATTATCTAAACATGGTTTGATTGATTGATTGAAACGTTTATTAACAGATTGCAGAATGGGTACAGTACAGTACAGCTCAATACATACAATTGTTAAGGGGATGCAGACCAGAGAAAAACTTTCGTCTTGTTTACATCAGGGTCCCCCATTTTCAATTCATATATGACATACAGATAGACAGTACTGCTACGCCTATACATTTATGACATATCAGATTTGCAAATACAGTACTGTTTGTGATACAAAAGTGTCCAGAAAAAGGAGTGTATATACATTTGGCGTAGAAACTGTACATTGGTGAGTTAGAGTGTTGTGTTCATTCATAGTTAAAGACAGCCGAGGTTGAGTAGTTTCTTCTGATATTCCATAGTAAAGTACACGTTAACGTTACAATGTGTTGTGTTCACAACAGCGTTTAGTCCGACGACGCGTCGCGATAATATACTATATTCGCGAAGTACACGTTAACGTTACAATCGTCGCGATAATATACTATATTCCATAGTAAATTACACGTTAACGTTACAATCGTCGCGATAATATACTATATTCCATAGTAAATTACACGTTAACGTTACAATGTCGCGTTGTGTTCACTCATAGTTAAAGACAGTTGTGTTCACTCATAGTTAAAGACAGCCGAGGTTTCAAGTGATTCGTTGCAATGTACGCGGAAATGCCATAGCATTTGTCTAAGCGGGCCTGAAAAGAAAGGCGCTTTACCGTAGTGCCCTGCGGTGACGAATGCGGAAGCATTTTTGCACTGTTGGCCTGTTATTAAGCAACACGCGCCCGGATTCGACGTTAACACGCTGTATTGCTGCAGGATGTTTTCTCTCCGAGCCATTTAGCAGGTAAAAGTCGCAATGAGACTATTTTTTTTACCCTTTCCACTCGTGTCTGGTGGTGTTTCCATGTTGAATTAAGGTACTGGTCCGTAATCCAAAGTAGGGAGAGTAGAACGTGTATAGTAAACCTTGTTGCTGATTTTCTTTGACGCCGTTGTTGGGAGCTGAGAATAATGCGACTGTCCATGTCGAAAGCCGGATACTTTCTCGATTCTCCTCGTTCTGGTAGAAAAAGGTACATTAGGTTCATGTAGACCTCTCCGCTTTGTTACAGTAACATCTGCTTTTATTCATCTATTGATCTGTTGGGTGTTTCAGCCACTTTTCCATCCAGACTGGGCCTTGACCAGAGGTAGCTGGAGCAGCTAACAAGCTAAGCTGCTATGCTAATGCTACGTTAGCACCACGCTATGAGTGAATTAATGAATAGTCAAGAGTTTTATTTGTCACGGCATACACGTATACAATGAAATGCGGGGGGTCTTGCCCGCAACGATGTGCATAATACAATAGTGTAGTGCCCGGAGGAAAGAGGAATAAACGGAGGTAACGTAATGCTTGTTTAATGTACAAAGCCACGTCAGTAAACAAGAACACCAGTACATGAATCCCAGCACAGCCATGAATGAATAACAACCAGTGCAACCTAAATAGATGTCCCCTCTGGCGCCCGGTGCCAGATCATTAGTTCCCTCCCACTACACAACATAGTCAGAAGATGAACACGAACCAATACTGTAGTCACTACACCAGCCCCCCCAGTGTTCACCTCAATATACGAAATCCTCACGGTGAGGAGGGCGTATGGCCCGGCCCCTACGACTGTAGGTAAAGTCAGGAGGTGCGGGAGGGGGTGTGACAGCGTCCGTCACATCCTCCTGCCGAGCAGGATGGGGGTCAGTGACCAGACGCTCACGAGCGGCGGGGGGTCCGAGGGGTCGCAGGGGGGAATGGCCCCGGCGTGGCAGGGGAGGCAGGACCGGGGGCCGGCCCCTGCGCGGCGGCAGGGCCAAGTCCAGGGGCAGTTCAAGGTCCAAGTGTGCCGGCTTGAGGCGATCCACGGAAACACACTCAGGCCTACCCCCCACGTCGACCACAAAGTTCTTGGCCCTGGCCTCGATGACGCGGAAGGGTCCGTCGTAAGGAGGGCGTAGCGGAGTCCTGTGGCCATCGTGACGGATGAACACGAACCTCGCCGAGTGCAGCTCCGGGGGCACCCTCGACGTAGGGACCCCATGCTGCGTAGTCGGGACCGGGACGAAAGTCCTGGCGCTGTCCAGCAGCGAGGCGCGCTGAGCAGCGGCAGACCAGGGCTCAGTCGACCCGGGAATAAAATCACGTCAGGGTCACCAGTGTAGTGCCCGGAGGAAAGAGGAATAAACGGAGGTAACGTAATGCTTGTTTAATGTACAAAGCCACGTCAGTAAACAAGAACACCAGTACATGAATCCCAGCACAGCCATGAATGAATAACAACCAGTGCAACCTAAATAGATGTCCCCTCTGGCGCCCGGTGCCAGATCATTAGTTCCCTCCCACTACACAACATAGTCAGAAGATGAACACGAACCAATACTGTAGTCACTACACCAGTAATATATAATAGATAATCCAATAGAACGACATTGTGCAATAAAACAAGTAACAGTAAACTGCGGCATGGTCATGCTAGACCTACAAAAGGCCTTCGACACTGTCAATCACTCCATTCTAATTGACAAGCTAAAAGCAATTGGTTTTGATAGTTTATCAGTGAGCTGGATACAATCCTACCTGGAGGGGAGAGAACAGATGGTAGAGGTAAACGGTACCCTATCCCCCCCCCCTCACAGTGAACTGTGGTGTTCCACAAGGAAGCATACTAGGACCGCTACTGTTCCTAATTTATGCAAATGACATGTCGTCAGCTTGTGACTGCAACTTGTTCCTGTTTGAGAACGACTCAGCCCTGCTGGTCTCTAACAAGAACAAGTTACAGGTTGAAAAAACCCTCCGCTCGGAACTAGGCAAAATCTGCATATGGCTCGCCGACAACAAACTATCATTACACATGGGCAAAACAGAGTCCATTCTCTTCGGTTCAAATAACAAACTCAGCAAGACCGACGGCTTCTCAGTTACAGTGGGTGACAATATTGTCACAAGGAAAGATGAAATTACCTACCTGGGTTCCATCCTAGAGGCTAATCTTTCCTGTGACAAAATGGCATCCAATGTAATAAAAAAGGTCAACCAACAAACTCGTTTCTTGTACCGGATCTCCTCTCTGGTAAACAAGAATACCCTGAAGACTCTGGCAGGAGCACTCATTCAAGGGTACTACGACTATGCTTGCACCTCATGGTACCAAAGCACCTCAAAGGCACTAAAAACCAAATTACAATTCGAAACTGGCCCCATACAAATGTCCTAACCCAGTTGTACAGTAAAGACCAAGTATGGCCTTGTCAGTATTCCAATGTACAGTGCCCGCCCCCCTACCCAACCCCCCCCCCCCCACCTCCAATGTACAGCCCCACCCAACCCCACCCCACCTACCCAACCTCCTCCAATGTACAGTTTCTATGTCAAATGTATGTCAGTATTCCAATGTACAGTGTACAGTGTCCCCCCCTACCCCCCCCCCTCCCCCACCTCCAAGGTACAGCCCCACCCCACCTACCCAACCTCCTCCAATGTACAGTTTCTATGTCAAATATATATACACTCTTTCTGGATTTTTTTAGTATCACAAACCGTACTGTATTTGCAAATCTGGTATGTCATAAATGTATAGATGTAGCAGTACTGTCTATCTGTATGTCGTGTGTGTCATATGATGAATTGAAAATGGGGGACCCTGATGTAAACGAGACGAAAGTCTTTCTCTGGTCTGCATCCCCTTAACAATTGTATGTATTGAGCTGTACTGTACTGTACCCATTCTGCAATCTGTTAATAAACTTTTCAATCAATCAATCAATGGTGTTCCACAAGGAAGCATACTAGGTCCGCTACTGTTCCTAATTTATGCAAATGACATGTCGTCAGCTTGTGACTGCAACTTGTTCCTGTTTGCGGACGACTCAGCCCTGCTGGTCTCTGACAAGAACAAGTTACAGGTTGAAAAAACCCTCAGCTCAGAACTAGGCAAAATCTGCATATGGCTAGCTGATAACAAACTATCATTACACATGGGCAAAACAGAGTCCATTCTCTTTGGTTCAAATTAGAGATGTTCCGATACCATTTTTCCCTTTCCGATCCGATTCCGATACCTAAGCTTTGGGTATCGGCCGATACCGATATTTATCCGATACCAGTGCATACATAAAAAAATTAAAATAAAAAAATTATTATATAAATTATACTTTTTTTTTTTTTCTTTTTTTTAAGATACTGTTATACTGTTTTTTTAGTCATAACTAGAAAGTAATGGTATTTATTCAACAACAGGTGATTGTATAGATTTGTATTAGTATTATTAATCAATGAGTATGGGTTGCAGCACTGCAGATATACCCTACTCCAATGATCCACACGGACATTAAACGGTGTTGCACTCGCTACTCAGTGGCTCTGCAGATATACCCTATTCAGTCTGTAAGCTAGTGGGAGATAGAACGTTCATGTTGTGATTTTTGATGCAAAATAAATATTCAACATTCTCTTTTGAAACTCCGCCTCAGACTCTTATCCTTTGGCACTTGCTGTACTTTGCTTGCAGGTCTGCAGCCATTATTGCTGGATTATGCACCAACTTTAGACACGGTAACGTTATCAAGCTAAGCTAACTGACCTAGCTCGTCTTCCCGCATTGACATTTGATAACGTTAGTAATAGTCAGCTAACGCTAGTCAGTAGCTACTTATACAATTCACCGTGGGTGCATTATTGTTGATAGCCGGTCACGGACAGTGTTAGGTCCTGGAGAAAGGACAGGCGATCATCTGATTTGATGTAACGTTAAAGCGGATGTTGTTCCAACTAGCTATCTTTCCAGCTAATGCTATCATAACACCAGCAAAACACATCCCGTCCGAGCTCCCCGTCACACCAGCACTGTCGGGGACAATGGAATTTAAGAAAGTGTATCTGCTGTTAAAATGACACAGCATCACACTTTAAAACATGTTCATTTTATAATCCTCACTCTCCGCAGGACTCGGCAGGAGATAAATTACATCATGGGATCGGAGGCTACAATTCACGTGTACTTGCCGATACCGATACCAGCATTTTAGGCAGTATCGGCTGCATTTCCGATACTGGTATCGGTATCGGAACAACTCTAGTTCAAATAACAAACTCAGCAAGACCGACGGCTTCTCAGTTACAGTGGGTGACAATATTGTCACAAGGAAAGAAGATATTACCTATCTGGGTTCCATCCTAGAGGCAAATCTTTCCTGTGACAAAATGGCATCCAATGTAATAAAAAAAGTCAACCAACGAACTCGATTCTTGTACCGGATCTCCTCACTGGTAAACAAGAATACCCTGAAGACTCTGGCAGGAGCACTCATTCAAGGGTACTACGACTATGCTTGCACCTCATGGTACCAAAGCACCTCAAAGGCGCTAAAAACAAAATTACAAACATCTCAAAACAAACTGGTCAGACTACTGCTTGACCTTACTCCTAGAACCAACCTCACCCCTGCCCATTTTGACAACCTAGGATGGCTTAGAGTAGACGACAGAGTACAGCAACTTGCAATGGGCCTGGTCTACATGATACACTACACGACCAAGGTACCCATGTACATGTCAAAATACTTCCCAAAGGTCAGTGAATACCACGATCACAACACCAGAGGGAGCTCCACAAATCATGTTAAACCCAGATTCGGCTCAAACAAGGGACTAAACACGTTTCGCAATTATGCCACATCAATGTGGAACGCCCTACCCAAAGCTGTAAAGCAGGGGTGTCAAACTCATTTTCACAGGGCCACATCAGCATTATGGTTGCCCTCAAAGGGCCAAAGACCGTATAAATGTTAATGTAATGTAAAATAAATGTAGCTACTCATTTACATATTGTTAAACATGTTGTTTCTGTATTTATTACTTATTCAAGTTATACATATTGCATATGCATTTGCATAGATGTAAAAATATATGTTAGCTTATGTTATTTTAACAAATAATTTTAGTTTATCAGAACCCCATATTACTCCATCAATCAATGATCAAACCATTCAAGTAAATAACAAAGAAGAATATTATCAAATACAAGCTATGCTATGACATTAAGTTTGTTCAAAACCTTTTTGTCACAGTCAAGAGGGGCAGAACTAACAACTGTGAGCTGCAAAGAACACGTGGGACAGATGTAGCAGATGTTACAAAAACAAATGGCAGCACACAACCTTGCCATACATCCAACTAATGGAAGATAGTTTAATTAACTTTAATTAACAGATTGCAGAATGGGTACAGTACAGTACAGCTCAATACACACAATTGTTAAGGGGATGCAGACCAGAGAAAGACTTTCGACTTGTTTACATCAGGGTCCCCCATTTTCAATTCGTAATGAAATTGCTATTATGTGTCTGCATAAACACACAACTGTAACTGTACTCAAAAATAACTACGGGTTGTCTCAGTTCACAACTATATTGGTCAAGTTTTGGGTGGGACTTGTTTGCGTCCTTACAGCTTCTTATTCAATTGAGCGAGATGCTCGATTATGTCACACAGCCAGTTTGCATCTGACAGTTCAGACAATATTTCTTCAACCCTTTCTCCGCCTGGATCTTTTTTGTATTTTGGGCTGTAAAATTGTCACACTTCTTTTAACGCCGCTATTTTTTAACCCAAGATTAATGTTTAAAAAACGAATTAATTTTTAATTTTTAGCAGGGCTCTTGGGGGCCACATCAAATGACGTGGCGGGCCACATTTGGCCCGCGGGCCATGAGTTTGACACCTATGCTGTAAAGGAATGTGAATCACTACCCACTTTCAAAAACACTCAAAAAACACTAGAGTTGTTCCGATACCTATAGCTGCCGCGGTATCGGTATTACAGCGGTATCGCTGTTACATCATGCCCACCGCAGCGTTGGGCTGAATACCGGCATCACCGCTGTTTTTTATTATATTATTATTATTATTACGCTCTCGTTGGGGCTTGCGGCTCTGCAGATATACCCTACTTCTCTGTCGAGATTCCAAGCGACCCTATTGGGTACCAGAAAAGTCACATGAAACACTGCAGACCACTGATTGGTCAGAAGAGATACGCGTCACATGCTTGGAGCATCTTGCAGTGCGTTTACTTCCTGAATCTCAGCCATCACAACACGGCTAATAGTACGTTAGCTCCCACCGGAGACCGGAGTGGATTACCGACGCCGTCGCTCCTCAGGGAACGAGGCATAATGATTTTACTGCAACGAAATGTTATAATAAAAGCCCTTCGTTCTATACACTTGTCTGATTGAAAACTTTATTAACAGACCGCAGAATGGGTACAACTCGGCACGCTCTGAGCAAAGAAAGGAACTTAGATATTAATTGAGTAACGCTTGCCTTGCTATGTGGTCCGGTAAATACGAACGTGTAACTATACTAACGTTAATGCCACAAATCGAATACCTTTGTAATCATAAGTAGTAACGTTATAATAATAAGAAGAAGAAAGGGTCGGGGGGGTAACCGGCGGGCGCGACACCGAGGGGAGACTTCGAATCCGTGTTTCACTTTTAATAACGAATGCGTGCATGCCGAATCCCAAACAATATTCATGCTGCAAAGTCATCCTCTAAAGATAGACATTTAGACTAGAGGCAGGCTATATGCTATATAAAGAGTAGACTACAAAAAAAATGCATTCAAACTTTTTTTTTGTGTGTGCGTTAATACCGCGGCGGTAGGAAATATTTTGCAAATGTGTGCGGTAAGGAAAACATCAATACCGCGGCAGCTCTACCGATACCGATACCAGTATCGGAAATGCCGCCGATACTGCCTAAAATGCTGGTATCGGTATCGGCGAGTACACGTAAATTCTAGCCTCCGATCCCATGATGTAATTTATCTCCTGCCGAGTCCTGCGGAGAGTGAGGATTATAAAATGAACATGTTTTAAAGTGTGATGCTGTGTCATTTTAACAGCAGATACACTTTCTTAAATTCCATTGCGGTGCGGTGTGACGGGGAGCTCGGACGGGAATCGGGGATGTGTTTGGCTGGTGTTATGATAGCATTAGCTGGAAAGATAGCTAGTTGGAACAACATCCGCTTTAACGTTACATCAAATCAGATGATCGCCTGTCCTTTCTCCAGGACCTAACACTGTCCGTGACCGTCTATCAACAATAATGCACCCACGGTGAATTGTATTTAAGTTAAGTAGCTACGGACTAGCGTTAGCTGACTATTACTAACGTTATCAAATGTCAATGCGGGAAGACGAGCTAGGTCAGTTAGCTTAGCTTGATAACGTTACCGTGTCTAAAGTTGGTGCTACTCATAATCCAGCAATAATGGCTGCAGACCTGCAAGCAAAGTACAGCAAGTGCCAAAGGATAAGAGTCTGAGGCGGAGTTTCAAAAGAGAATGTTGAATATTTATTTTGCATCAAAAATCACAACATGAACGTTCTATCTGCCACTAGCTTACAGACTGAATAGGGTATATCTGCAGAGCCACTGAGTAGCGAGTGCAACACCGTTTAATGTCCGTGTGGATCATTGGAGTAGGGTATATCTGCAGTGCTGCAGCCCATACTCATTGATTAATGATACTAATACAAATCTATACAATCACCTGTTGTTGAATAAATACCATACGTTCTAGTTATTACTAAAAAACAGTATAACAGTATCTTAAAAAAAAAAAAAAAAAAAAAAAGTATAATTTATATAATAATAATTTTTTATTTTTATTTTTTATGCACTGGTATCGGATAAATATCGGTATCGGCCGATACCCAAAGCTTAGGTATCGGAATCGGATCGGAAAGGGAAAAATGGTATCGGAACATCTCTAAAAAACACCTACGGGAGACTGCAATTCGAAACTGACCCCTGTAAATGTCCTAACACAACCCCCTCCAATGTACAGTAAATTACCAAGTATGGTCTTGTCAATATTCCAATGTACAGTTTTAGTTGTACAGTGTCCCCCACCCACCCCTCCTATCCCCCCCCCACTCCTACCCAACCTCCCCCCCCACTCCTACCCAACCCCCCCCCCCCCCCCACCCAACCACCTCCAATGTACAGTCCCCCCCACCCCCCCCCCCCCACCTACCCAACCTCCAATGTACAGTTTCTACGTCAAATGTATATACTCTTTTTTCTGGACTCTTTTCGTATCACAAACAGTACTGTATTTGCAAATCTGGTATGTCATAAATGTATAGATGTAGCAGTACTGTCTATCTGTATGTCATGTATGTCATATATGTTACAATGAATTGAAAATGGGGGACCCTGATGTAAACAAGACGAAAGTCTTTCTCTGGTCTGCATCCCCTTAACAATTGTATTGAGCTGTACTGTACCCATTCTGCAATCTGTTAATAAAGTTTTCAATCAATCAATCAATCAAAACAAAGTAGGGCGTATCGGTATGTACATGAGTTATTTACAGAGCATGGTAGGACATGCTAAGTCCTGTGGTAGTGCAATACACTGTTAGCTACGGATGAGGCACTGGGTCTTTATGTACACTGCTATACAATGCTATATTATACTATCTCAAGTTATACTATACTATTCTTAAAGTGACCTTTCCTTTTGTAAAGTGACCATCATAAGTGTGAGCGTGTGCAGCATGAGTGTGTGTTTGCTCATGTTAAAGTGGCTGCTAGTGTGTGAGCGTGTACAGTGTGTGTGTCGTGTGTGTGCTTGTGTGTGGAGAGTTCAGTGTTCAAGGTTCTGATGGCCTGGGGGAAGAAGCTGAGCCGAAGTCTCTCTGTCCTAGTAGCTGGTGTTCGCAGGCGTCTGCCTGACCGCAGCAGCATGAACAGGCTGTTGTTGGGGTGGTGAGGGTCTTTCATTATTCTGCAGGCTCTGGATTTGCACCGCTTGTTGTATAGAACCTGCAGGGGTGGTGCAGGTTCCCGTGGTACACTCGGCTGAGCGCACCACTCTCTGTAGGGCCTTCTTGTCCTGTGCCGTGCTGTTTCCATACCAGGCAGTGATGTTTCCAGTCAAGATGAATGAATGAAAACTTTATTTAACAGATTGCAGAATGGGTACAATATAGTGTTGTCAAAAATATCGAAGTATCGATACATATCGATACTGAATATTTAAAACGGTTTCGATACTCATTTCCCGAAATACCGATACTTTCTGCAGTATCGGTACCAGCTGGCGAGTGTTCTACCGGAAGTTGTTGACACGCTGTTCAGAGCACGCTTGCCTTTCCGCCTCCTCCAGCCCTCCCCCTCACAGAGCCGTCTTCAGTTTGTAAACAAACATTTTAGCTGAAGATGGCAAATGCACAGCCTCCGCAACTTGTGCTTGTGGATAAAGAAAACAGCAGAAGTGCTGTTTGGATGTACTTCGGGTTTGAAGTAAACGACGAAGGAAAAGCTAAAGCGTTGTTACAGAGCAGTGCCAACGATAGCTATTAGCTAACGTTAGCTTATGCTAGCTAGCTGGCCACCTTTATAATTACTTCATGGAAACGGAGTAACGTTAAGTCGAGTTCATACTAACTACACTAGTACACGTATGAACTCGACATAACGTTACCCCGTTTCGGGAAAAGCTAAAGATGCCACGATGCCCATTTGCAAGCGTTGTTACAGAGCAGTGCCAACGATACGAATACAGCTATTAGCTAACGTTAGCTTATGCTAGCTAGCTGGCCACCTTTATAATTACTTCATGGAAACGGAGTAACGTTAAGTCGAGTTCATACTAACTACACTAGTACACGTATGAACTCGACATAACGTTACCCCGTTTCGGGAAAAGCTAAAGATGCCACGATGCCCATTTGCAAGCGTTGTTACAGAGCAGTACCAACGGTAGCTATTAGCTAACGTTAGCTTATGCTAGCTAGCTGGCCACCTTTATAATTACTTCATGGAAACGGAGTAACGTTAAGTCGAGTTCATACTAACTACACTAGTACACGTATGAACTCGACATAACGTTACCCCGTTTCGGGAAAAGCTAAGGCCTAACAAAAATAATAGTTGGTTTCAGGTTGGTTGTCAGTTTGGCCATGGGTAGGTAGGGAATTTATTTTATTTTATTTTTTTATTTTATTCTTTCCCATGGATAGGGAATTTCTTTATTTAATTAAAATGTTCACAACAACATGGATGCATGTACTCTGCCAGCATGTTTAATATCCATAATACTAAATGTTTGACTAAGATTTCTATGAAACTTTATTCTAAAAAAAAAAAAAAAAAAAATCAGATTTTTTTTTTTTTTTTTAAATATATAATTTTTTTTAAAAACTCATAAAATATATTGGGTCGCACCTAAATCGGCAGGGTCGGTCGGCAACCTGAAACCAACCATTATTTTTGTTAGGCCTAAAGATGCCACGATGCCCATTTGCAAGCGTTGTTACAGAGCAGTACCAACGGTAGCTATTAGCTAACGTTAGCTTATGCTAGCTAGCTGGCCACCTTTATAATTACTTCATGGAAACGGAGTAACGTTAAGTCGAGTTCATACTAACTACACTAGTACACGTATGAACTCGACATAACGTTACCCCGTTTCCATGAAGTGTTTAAGTAGCAGCAATCTTGTTGAAAATGTAACGTTAATAAATGCTCAGAGTTCGAGCATACCTCCGGAGATATCTCTCTCTCTCTCTCTCTCTCTCTCTCTCTCTCTCTCTCTCTATATATATATGGGTAACGCATGTATTCCCGGTAACCTGCCCCATTTCTAAGCCATATAACCCAGGACGTTATACGAACAACATTAAAATCTTTATGTTATGTATTAATACCTGAATATCTATTTAGGTAACCAAGAATACCTAGGCATGGTATTCCTGGTACCTCAAGGTATTCTTAGTAGGGATGCACAATATTGATTTTTTGACACCGATATCGATAACTTTATGCTCCTCAAGCCGATAACCGATACCGATAACCGATATTTATTGTATTATAATATTTTTTTTTAAATGTATTTATATATATATATATTTTTTTTTAGTATTTATAAGCTCCGACGTCATCGGTACTGCTATCGGTACTCGAGAAATTATGGAGTTTTTTTTTGAGGAATTTAAACGTCGCAAACTAATCTTGTTGGCCGTTGTCTATCTCTCCTGCCCTCGGTGTCTCTGCCTGCGCGGGGAGCAGGCTGTGCTGTGCTCTCTCCTCTCTTCCCCTCCCACACACACACACACACACACACACGGGTGCTGCGCTGCCGAGTACAGACAGCTCTGCTCTCATAATGGCGGACAGAACGAAACGTTCAAAAGTCTGGGTCTATTTTACTAAAGTCGATGCTGACAACGCTCGTTGCCACAAGTCCAACAAGACATTTGCCAGTAATGTATAAGCGCTGGTACTTGTCAATGTGGCTGGCGGGGAGATAACGTTAGCTCCGAGTAGAGTAATGGCTGACAATCCGGAGGTAAATAAACGAACGAGAGCTTCTGATTGGTGGTAAGAAGAAGAGGTGGGTGCAAGCGGTGGGACGTAATTGGCAGATCGACTGTCTGCCTCCGAATGTAACTTGACTATGTCACAGCCAAGAAAGGGAGCGCTGGATTTGTGAAAAACTCCCTGTTCCTAAACCACACGCTATCAGTTTTACCACAGTACTGGCAAAACGGGAGGAGGCTATAATAAAAACAAGCGCCCTTCATCCAAATCCACCCACACCGGATTTCTTTTAACCAAAAAATTTATTATATTATCGGAGCTATCAATAACGTTATCGAGTTTATCGGGATGACGTCATAATTGCTGATATCGGCCCGATAATTATCGGCCCGATAATTATCGTGCATCCCTAATTCTTAGTATGTTATGTTTATGTATTAGATGCCAAATAATTTACCTTTAAAAAAAAACATCATGTAATGAGGGATGGCGGACCTCTAAAGTTGACCTAAATTACCGAGAATACCAATTCACTATCTCCTCCAATTTAAGAGAGAATTAAAATGTTTTGGTTGTTTTGTAGGGATATCATCATCATGTAACATAATACCATAGTTCTCCCTGAGTTATCTCAAGAGAATTCAAATTTAGCTGAATCTGAAGGAAAAATCCGGGTATGGGATATGAGTCAACATAGTTCATGGCCTTCAATTGATAACAAACAAAAAAGGCTTAATTTCCATGGCAGATGCATGATATGTTTTGGGCATGATCTTGGCACCCCAATGAACAACCAAAATTAGTTTCGTCTTTTGCGGCCAATTATTTTAGGAGATAATTACGTTTCACATATTGATCCCAGGTTACCGCGAATACCTATCCTCACAATTCCAGATAAACACTTAAATCTCCTATTTTACTAAAGATTAGTGAGATTTTATTTTTGGAAATCATAACAGCAATAATAAGGGTTAGGTGTAAACCAGAATTACTAGAATGTGTTGTGTTTTGTCTGTTAAAATGAGCAAAAACAAGGAAAGGGTATTCCCAGTAACTTAACAAACAAGTGCAAAAAATACAGTTCTAGAACAAGTATTTTAATTTTTTTCTATATTCAAGAAAGTGGAAAGGAACCCAACATTTTCAATTGTCTGCACACAATCGTTGTTTTGTTATTCCAAGATGGCATTTGAACTGAATTTTGATGTGTGTGTACAGTGTGTGTACAGTATGTGTGTGTACAGTATGTGTGTACAGTATGTGTGTGTGTACAGAATGTGTGTGTGAGATAACAGTGTATCTTCATTGATCTCAATCAGCTCTGCTCTGTTTTGTCTCGTCAGCACTTTCTCTGCCCTGATGAGACAAGATACAGGAGCTGGGAGGGGGGGGGTCACATATAGGGGGGGGGTCACATGTAGGGGGGGTCACATGTAGGGGGGGGGGCACATGTGGGGGGGGGTCACATGTAGGGGGGGGTCACATGTAGGGGTGTGTGTGTAGCTTGTAGCTAACGGCCTGGGCCTCCATGATGTGTTAGCTTCAATTAATTAATTACATTAAATACATATAAGTTACCGTGAATACCTATATGGTAATGGTATTCCTGGTAACCTCTCCTTTTCACAAGTCACCGGAATACATATCAATATCTAAAGTTACCATGAATACCTATCAGGTTACGGGAATACGGTAACCAACCTAGGCATGGTATTCCTGGTACCTCAAGGTATTCTCTGTTACCCATAGGTTACGGGAATACCTTTCTCCAGTTACCGGGAATGCTTTACAGATCTCTCTCTCTCTCTCTCTCTCTCTCTCTCTCTCGGTGCATGCTGGGAATGGGATTGGAGAGGTTGGAGGTGTAGTGAGTTTTTTTTCTATCTTTATCTGTCTATTTTGGTAATTTGTTTATGGGATATTGTTTTATAAGGGTAGTGTTGGTTTGCTGTGTGTTTTGGTGTGTATAGGGTTAAGTGGGAGTGTATTGTTTGTTTGGCAGTCGCGTCGGCCAGGCTCGTTTGCTGGCTGACGTCAGACGCCAGTATGGAGTTTGCCAAAATGAGCAGGAAGCATGGTATAAAGATTAATGCTTCTAATGTGTCCGTAGAGGATTGCAGCTTGGCAATAGGTAAAGTCGTTGGACATAAAAGTGTGAAATCAGCCGCGAAGATGAGCGGTAGTGTTGTCATTTTTCTAGATTGCCTTGAGAAGGTGCACTCGGTTGTTGAATCGGGGATCAATATCGAGGATGTGTTTATTACAGTGGAGCATCTATCCACACCAGGCAGAAGGGTTAATATAAATAACATCCCGCCGTTCATAAGTGACGAAGTACTGATAACTCAACTTGCAAGGTATGGGAAGATAATTTCCCCGATAAGAAAACTGTCATCTGGATGCAAATCTCCGTTGTTAAAACATGTTGTGTCACATAGACGCCAGGTTTTAATGATTCTCAAGAACAACAGAGAGGAGATTGATTTGGTTTTGAAATTAAGAGTTGATGATTTTGATTACGTTGTTTTTGTGAACTCTGGAAGCTCAAGGTGTTTCCGTTGCGGGGAAGAGGGTCATTTAATTCGAGATTGTGTGAGGGGAGAGGCGCACGGTCTCAGCCTGCGCGCAGTGCAGCGGGGACGGTGATCCCAGTCACGGATGCGCATAGCGCAACGGGGACGGTGATCTCAGTCGAAGCTGCGCGTAGTGCAGGTGTAGAGAGTGAGGGGAGAGGGGCAAGGCGAACTCCGCCTCAGCCCCAAGACGAGCGCGGGGCTGGGCTCAGCGCAAGTAGTGGTACAGAGGAGGGCAGAGTGTTGCAGCGCAAAGCAGCGAGCGGTGACGACAACAGAGTCCCGCTGCAGACCGCCAGCAATGTAAATAGTGTCCTTGTGCAGACCGTCAGTAGCACAGCGGATGGTATCCAGCTGCAGGGTCACAGAACCGGTGTAGCAGGTACGAAGCAACCTGTTGATATAATGAGGACAGTTGCTGGGGATGGAAATGAGGGGGGGGGGGGGGGGTCGTGGCAGGAAGGATTACGGAGGTGGAGGGTGGATCTGTTGAGACACAAGGGACTGGAGAAGGGGATGAGGATGAGGGGGGGGGGGGGGGGGGGGGGGTCGTGGCGGGAAGGGTTACAGATGTGGGGAGTGTACCTGGGGTAGCTGCAGATGTTGAGGGGGTCGGGGTGGAGGAAGTAGAGGATATTGACATGGGGGAGGGGGACGGCGGGGTGGGGGTTGCTAGGCAGAAGAAGAAGGTTGAGGTGTTTGGAGTGTCGAGCTCTCAAGCTAAGAAGGCAGATGTTACGGAGGAACTTAGCAGTACGCAGAGTACGCAGGGGCGTTTATGGGCAGACTTTGTGGATTTAGTGATGATGAATATGTGGAAGATGGTTATTCCTATTCAATGGAGGCAATGAAACTGTTTTTAAAGTTGACAAAGAACAGGAAGAGTGTGGAGGTGAAAGATTTTTTTCCAGATAAAATTTTGTTTGTTGCAGCAGCAAAGGAACATATGAGGTTTAAAGGGGAAGGTCGTTTTGTTGACAAAGATATATACAGGATGAGGAAGATTGTACAGAAGGTAATACAGGGCCCCAGTGTGGAGGGGGCTTGAGTGGAATAGGTGTAGTTTTTGTTTTGTTTTATTTTTATTTTTTATTTCTGAAATGAGAGTTTTTTTTATTGACGGGACTGGTGTGTTGTCACTTAGGACTGGACGTTTCATGGTGTCCTGATGCTGAGGCCTGGAGGCTGAGACTTTGGTTGATCATCTCATGTACTCGTATGCATTTGTGGAACTGTGTGAACATTTTACTGGCTCAGCCTCGGAGGGTGATGGAAGATGGGAAGTCACTGGGGGCTGCCAGTCTCCGCACGGGGGTGTGGGAGGTGAGGTTGGAGCGGCATCTGGACCGGGAAGGAAAAGGCGGCCTCGGACGGGGAGGCGAGGGTTACAAACTGTCTACTGAGGATGTCGGTCCAGAGTGCGTCTCGGTCCCCCTGCTCTGGTTTCGGCCCCTGACATCATTGAGGCCATATGATATAAGACGGGTGGACGGTAGGAGCTTACGTGATAAGGATGAAGGAGGAGGGTCGGCTGTCGAAGCGGCCCGTTTTATCCACAAGATGGGTGTTGACTGGAGTCTGTCAGACATGCACAAAGGCCTGTTGTGTTGTACCAAAAGGGGAAAGGTGAAGACAGAGACGCTACAGTGCCTCTCCGGCAGGGTTAGAAATTAACATTTTTTTTCAAAGGCTTTTTTTGCCCCCCTTAATTGATTTTCGGGGGCTTTTTTTTGTATTTCGGGGGCACTGAATTTTTATGATGAAAATTAACATAAGGATTATAAAACATTGTTGACACTTTTTTTTACAGTCTTCGTCCCTATGTTTGATAATGTAATGTTAATGTCTCCATATATAGGGCTCTACGCTAACCTTTTTCCCAAGGAGCACATGTGCTCCTAAATAAAATGTTAATAAATAAAATCGAAATAAAAATTTAGGAGCACACAAAGAAATTTAGGAGCACAGTGAAAATTGTTCAAGTAACACAGAGTTTATTAACTATTTATCTCATGCATTATTATACTGTGCGTGTGCACACTATGAATTGAAAATGGGGGACCCTGATGTAAACAAGACGAAAGTCTTTCTCTGGTCTGCATCCCCTTAACTTGTGTGTATTGAGCTGTACTGTATTGTACCCATTCTGCAATCTGTTAATAAAGTTTTCAATCAATCAAACGCAAAGGATATCGGTTGTCAAGCTGCTTTTGTATGTTGTAGTGTTGTTATGATACCAACATTTTGACTTTGATACAGATAGGAAAGGTAATGGAATATATTATTAGATGACAGAACATTGAAAATTCTTTATACAATTATTTAATTCATTATGAAATAGAAATTCCGTTTTTGGGTGGAACGTTTGTTGCAAGGAGGGAGGAGGCGGGGACCGCTGCGTGTTACACACAACACGGAGAAATGGTCTAGCTGCTTCGGTGCGTCGTTAACGTTAACGTCGGAAGAAATTCCCCACTAAGCCCTAAATTCAGAGCAGAGCAGTATCCTAATGACTTTTATGCTTCAGTCAATAAGGTGTTTTGCGAATTCTGTCAACATACCGTGGGGACTGGACCCGCAAAAACACGTGCGAATATCACTTCAAAAGCCATGTCAGCCGGATTCCTCTCTTTCTCCTCGTCTCTCTTTTGCTCAAAATAAAAATGAATGGGCTTCATGGCTGGCTGATTTTTTTGCGTTGTCTGATTCTGAATGTATAACTTGCCTAAGCCGGTACCGTGACTTTGTTTTCGGGCGCTACTGTGATTGGACGTTTATGCGCCTTGTGTAATGTGGGACTATTATAACAGCGGAGCTGTTTTGTAATCGTCACTCGTCTCGAGTAAATGATTTTTCCGGGTGGCGCACACACACATATTATTAGGGCCAAATACAAGGGAAATGCTCGCACTGTAGATCATATATATAATTATATATATAATTAGTAAACTGTCGGGGGCATTTTCTGCCCCCCTTAACTGATATTCGGGGGCATTTTGTCCATTTTCAAGGGCATTTTGCCCCGAGCCCCCCGTTAATTTCGAACCCTGCAGTCTCCGGTGTGTCTCTCGTTGATACACCCAGACTTTTGGATCGTGTAGAGTTTTTTTTCCCCCTCCATATGGAAAAGTTCTAAGTGACAATTTGGTTCAGTTTAAGCAGTGTTGATTTGTTTGTTGTGATTTGTTTTGTTTTTTTTGTGTTTTGTTTGTTTGTTTTGTTTTTGTTGTTTGGGTTGTAGAGTATTTTAATGTTGAAAGTTTATGTTGCATCTTGAGTGTTTTTAGTAAAGAATAAAGTTTTTTTATAAAATCAAATCTCTCTCTCTCTCTCTCTCTCTCTCTCTCTCTCTCTCTCTCTCTCTCTCCTTCCTAGTAATTTTGCTGTTGTGAAGTTATATAGCCCTGTTTGTTATCTTTAAATAAAAATCGAAACTGTTACTAACTGTAATACAAACAGTTCAGTTTGTCAGGTACATGCAACACAGATTACAGTGTTTATCTGTCTGCTTGAGAAAATACCATGTTCTGCAATAAAAATGATTGAAGTGAGATGAACAGTTATTTTTAAATGTGTGATCTAAAGATAAACGAGTTTTAAAAGTGTTATATTTATCTTCTCTTATAGTACCAGAGAGAAGCTGAGGAGAATCAACCAGCAACAAAAGCTAAATTTGTTTAAAATAAAATAAAATAAAAATGATTATTATAATTTTTTGGTATCGAAATGGTATCGAAGTATTGATACTTTTCAAGGTATCGTATCGAAGTTGAAATTCCAGTATCGTGACAACACTAGTACAATACAGTACGGCTCAATTAACACAATTGTTAAGGGGATGCAGACCAGAGAAAGACGTTTGTCTTGTTTACATCAGGGTCCCCCATTTTCATTTCATATTGGCATTTATGACATACACAACATACATGACATTTATGGCATAGGGACATACATGTCATACAGGTATTTAGTACTGATACATTTGTGACATAAACGGTATTCAAATATACAGTACTGTTACCCATAGATCCTGACTGAGTATATACATATGATGGGGAGGGGACTGTACATAATTAATTTTAATTTTTTGCATTTATCTAAAAATGTTTGGACCTTATGGTGTTCTTGTTCTGTTCTTGACTTATTGTTATGTTTTCTTCTTGACTTGTTTAAAGAAGACCTGTACGGCCCATGGGGACATTAACGTGTGTAAGGGTTAGAAATTAACATTTTTTTTCAAGGGCTTTTTTTTGCCCCCCTTAATTGATTTTCGGGGGCTTTTTATTTTATTTCGGGGGCACTGAATTTTTATGATAAACGGTAGGGGTGGGACGGTTCACAAAATGGACGGTTTGGTTCATATCACGAATTTGGGGTCACGGTTTTCAGTTCGATATACGTTAATTTTTATTAAAAAAAATGTAACACTCAAATCTAAAAGTCAAGATAGACTGCGCTCACAAATTATAACACTGGGTGCTGAAATCCCGTCGAGTATAATAGAAAAAGAAAGCAATACGCTTGGACCAGCACTCACAGATTTTGGTATATTTAATGGCAGCCTGAAACAAACATGTTTCGGAACATAATCGTTCCGAAACATGTTTGTTTCAGGCTGCCATTAAATATACCAAAATCTGTGAGTGCTGGTCCAAGCGTATTGCTTTCTTTTTCTATAACACTCAAATCTAAACATGTTTCTCATTTATTAAAAATAAAATAAAAGGTTTACAGTGTTTACAGCCTTAAATAATGTTTGGCACACAAAGACCGAACTGACTGAAAAATATAGGCTACATTTGTCAAAGTATTAATTTAGTGCAAACAAACAATATGCTCAGCCAGCACTAGACTTTCCTTTCTTTAATTAATATAAACACACAAAAACAATGTCAACCATGTTTAAATTCCCTACTTGTCAGTTCTTAATGGAAAGATTCGTTTTCTGCTTGAAATTATTGTGTTTCTGTCTACATATATTTAGACTAACATTATTTAAATATTGAGTGCAACTGTGGTGGATTACGTAATTCGGTGAGTTGGAACTATCTATGGGTTGGCGCCGGGTCCCCACGGACATTTTAGCGTGTGGCACCGCCACCTTCAGCTCCGGTCACGTTAGGAGCAGTTCATAACGTCAACAAGCAGCGCGAAAGCGGCAATAGTCCCGGTTGGAGTTAGTAAAACACAGTTGTATGTTAGCCTTCTTGGATGTTGAATAAACGCCTATCATTGTCTTTAAACACCCCGCCTCTCAGACTCCCATTTCCTCCTCTGCTACAGTAGCTAGTAGCTACGGTGTTAGCTGTTGTTGTGAAGGGCTAGCTAGCTAACAGCTACAAACATTGTACAAACTGCTAACGCTATGGCAAGATGTGTGTAGGCCTATGTAATGTTAATGGCTATGTTTTTAAAGTCGTAATGAAGATTGATTTATATTGTGCGTGCCATTTTTACACAAACTGACTAGCACCTGGCTGCTGCTGCTGCTGCCAGTGCAGAACACCGGCTCCGCCAAATGATTTTTTTTATTTGCGCGTCATCTGAACCGTATACGATACACAGACGCTCCATTACCGGATAAATATATATATATATATAATTAGTAAACTGTCGGGGGCATTAAGTGCCCCCCTTAACTGATTTTCGAGGGCATTTTATCCATTTTCAAGGGCATTATGCCCCAAGCCCCCGTTAATTTCGAACCCTGACGTGTGTTGTCGGGCCTTATAAATAAATTTGATTTGATTTGAGAGAAATATATGGGGTGGAGACTGTACATTTGGAGGGGGTGGGTGGGTGGGAGAGAAATATACATGCGGTGGGGAGGAGACTGTCTATTAGGAGGTGGTGGGGGGTTTGGGCATTTACGGTGGCCAGTTTCGAATTGCAGCCTCCCGTAGGTGCTCTTTAAGAGCGGTTTTGAATGTGGGTAGGGATTCACATTATTTTACAGCTTTGGGTAGGGCGTTCCACATTGATGTGGCATAATTGCGAAACGTGTTTAGTCCCTTGTTTGAGCCGAATCTGGGTTTAACATGATTTGTTGAGCTTCCTCTGGTGTAGTGGTCGTGGTATTCACTGACCTTTGGGAAGTATTTTGACATGTACATGTAGTGATGCACCGATGTGAAAATTGTGGCCGATACCGATAACCGATATTAATGTTGCTGTTCTGGCCGATACCGATATTTACCGATGTCGATATCTCTGTATAGAAAACACTTTTTTATGATAATCAAATAAAGAGCTATTTTCCAAAACGCATTTTTTTTTTTTTTTTTTACTTTTGTAACTTATTTTCAGAAATGACTGATATTTTTAAACTATTTAAGGCCAAAACATGTAAAAAGGGAAAAAAAAAGGATTTTTATTTTTTTATATATATATAAATATCGGTCCTATCTTGATATCGGACCGATACCGATGTGTAAAAAAACGGCCATATCGGCAGATATTATATCGGCGGCCGATATATCGTGCATCACTATGTACATGGGTACCCTAGGCGTATAGTGTATCTTGTAGACCAGGCCCATTGCAAGTTGCTGTACTCTGTCGTTTACTTTAAGCCAGGGGTGTCAAACTCATTTTCACAGAGGGCCACATCAGCATTATGGTTGCCCTCAAAGGGCCAAAGACCGTATAAATGTTAATGTAATGTAAAATAAATGTAGCTACTCATTTACATATTGTTAAACATGTTGTTTCTGTATTTATTACTTATTCAAGTTATACATATTGCATATGCATTTGCATAGATGTACAAATATATGTTAGCTTATGTTATTTTAACAAATAATTTTAGTTTATCAGAACCCCATATTACTCCATCAATCAATGATCAAACCATTCAAGTAAATAACAAAGAAGAATTCGTAATGAAATTGCTATTATGTGTCTGCATGAACACACAACTGTAACTGTACTCAAAAATAACAATAAGGGTTGTCTCAGTTCACAACTATATTGGTCAAGTTTTGGGTGGGACTTGTTTGCGGCCCTACAGCTTCTTATTCAATTGAGCGAGATGTTCTGTTATGTCACACAGCCAGCTTGCATCCGACAGTTCAGACAATATTTCTTCAACCCTTTGTTACCTATTCCGCCTGGATCTTTTTTGTATTTTGGGCTGTAAAATTGTCAAAGAATGTCTGAGGAGTAAGTGCTTTTGGCTTTTTTCCTTTGTTACTTCATCAATACCTCAGATGTTCAACACACATGTATGTGTAAGAATGTGTAATAACTAAGGCTGTCAAAGCTTTATTAACGCATTAACCCACAATTATTTTAACACCGCTATTTTTTAACCCAAGATTAATGTAAAAAAGATTTTTTTTTAACTAGAGCTCTTGGGGGGGCCACATCAAATGACGTGGCGGGCCGCATTTGGCCCGCGGGCCGTGAGTTTGACACCTATGCTCTAAGCCATCCTAGGTTGTCAAAGTGGGCAGGGGTGAGGTGGGTTCTAGGGGTAAGGTCAAGTAGTAGTCTGACCAGTTTGTTTTGTGATGTTTGTAATCTTATTTTTAGCGCCTTTGAGGTGCTTTGGTACCATGAGGTGCAAGCATACATTTACATTTACATTTAGTCATTTAGCTGACGCTTTTATCCAAAGCGACTTACAAGTTCTGTACGACAAGCCATCAGGAAGAGCACAACTCTATCAGCTGAGTAACAATGTTCATCAAAGTGTTGAGTGCTACAGTGTAGGTTAGTTTATTAGGACAAGTGCATGACAGTATGGTTAGTTAGGGTTAGATTTATTTTTTTTATTTTTTTTAGTCATAGTACCCTTGAATGAGTGCTCCTGCCAGAGTATTCAGGGTATTCTTGTTTACCAGAGGGGAGATCCGGACCGGTACAAGAATCTAGTTCGTTGGTTGACTTTTTTTATTACATTGGATGTCATTTCGTCACAGGAAAGATTTGCCTCTAGGATGGAACCCAGGTAGGTAATTTCGTCTTTCCTTGTGACAATATTGTCACCCACTGTAACTGAGAAGCCGTCGGTCTTGCTGAGTTTGTTATTTGAACCGAAGAGAATGAGTTTGGGAGAACATGTGACGTTAGGTCAGAAACTGGTGCGACTCTCTCGGGGAACAAACGTAACTTTTTGACTTTAATACCAGCCATTTGGCTGGTAGATTTGAAAAAACGACCAGCCGGGCAGACTTTTTTTACCAGCCAGAAATTATAAATAGCTTTTTAGTATATCGCCATGTGTTATTATTACTATATAATACTCTCATATGCTATTTTCAATTAATATCATAAACAACATAAGGAATATTAGCATCATTTTGAGTGGACTGAAGGAATGAGTCAGCGTTAATAGTTTTAAATGCAAATAATTTATTGAAACATAGAAGTGGGGTCGACACACAAACACACACACACACACACACACACTGTTTCAACTCACCACCCCCGCATAATATCGTAGTCTGTCTTCAAACTTCCACTCCTCTCTAAACTTTTTTATATTTGAATATCAACATTATCTGTCCATCCTCAGTTTACTATAATATACTCCTGTCCTGAGTCCTGACTAGTGACTTCGTCGTCTTTCCAAACGCACGTACGCACACACACAGGGAAGGGGAAAGTGCCCCATCATTTCCCTTTCCCCAGTCCACACTGTCTGCTGTTCTCTATGGCTCTGCGCCTCTGCCTCTGATCAGGATTAGCTTGTTAGCTAACGTTGTAGTGATTGTAATGGTACATAAACGTTAATTTCGGGCGATATGGGCATAAAGGAATGGCGACGGTGCAAAGCATGTAGATTAGAGCCATATGAAATCCGCGTTCACGGAATCGCGGACGGAATCGCGGAATTGACCAATAAAAATGGAATCAACTGCAAAACGTGGAATATTGCAGAATTTGGCCTAATCTGGACTGAAATTCCGTTTTTTGGGTGGAACGCTTGGTGCACACGCGACCGGGGAGGCGGACGCTAGAGCGGGTTACACACAACACAGGCAGTCTCCCAAGCGTCTCGCTGCTTCGGTGTTTACATCGTCAAGAAGCTAATAAATTCCCCAATAAGCCCTCAATTCAGAGCAGAGCAGTATCCTAATGACTTTTATGCCTCCGGCGATAAGGTGTTTTGCTAATTCTGTCAACGTTCCGTGGACTGGACCCGCAAAAACACTTGCGACACTATTGTGATTAAATAGCTATGAATGAATGAATGAAAACTTTATTTAACAGATTGCAGAATGGGTACAATACAGTACGGCTCAATACATACAATTGTTAAGGGGATGCAGACCTGAGAAAGACATTTGTCTTGTTTCCATCAGGGTCCCCCATTTTCAATTCATATAGACGTTAGGACATGATCGCTTCTTGCTAAATCTAGTGCACCCATCCATTTGTTTAATGCAAACGAGTCATTATACACTGCCCTTTATAATCGAAATAAACTTAAATAGCTATGAAACGTTTTACAGTACATAGGACTATAGATGGAAATGATAGCTTCTTGCTAAATCTGGTGCAATCCATTTGTTTAATGCAAACGATTGTCATTATACACTGTCCTTTATAAACGAAATAAACTAAACTAAAGGTGCCTAAATTATGCATTACTATATTTCATCACAATAAAATAGATATAGCTAGGCTACTGACATTGTGATAATGTCAGTAGTAGCTAGCTGTATCCATTGTTTACACTTGAAATGTGTATTTTTATTTTGTCACAATATTATTTGAAAAGTATTGTGTAAAATGTAACTGTATTTCTGAGTTGCAGCACTTAAAAACATTAAATGGACTGTTATATCATATTCAATTGTAGACATTTATTCATTCCCACTTATTAGACACTATTTCTGATGGTAAAATGAGCATAAAAAGCAAAATACAGAATTCTGAAATATTAAAACGGAAAAAACGGAATTTGGGAAAAAATAAAATGGAATTTGGAAAATAATAAAACGGATTTCATATGGCTCTAATGTAGATGCATTTGACCCGTTGTGAGAAGAAAAAAAACACCAGACTTATTTTCGAGTCTGTAGGCGCACTGCTGTGTTAACGCTGCTCTGCTTTCAGAAACACGGACTGGGCGGATATCATATGACTCGCGGAGTTGCTACAGGTCTTTCAAAATAATAGTATCATATGAACCTGAACGTTGCTAGCTGCCGGGGCCCAGATATTATGACTGGAGCTGCGCTTGGAGCGGAAATGAGACCCGCACAGGATTTTCAAAATAAGAGTATCGATATGAACTACACGCCAGATGGCGGGCAGACCTATACTTTTTAATCGCCAAACCTTAAATCTACAGGCCATTGGCGCTTGGCGGGTGGTTATTTTGTTCCCTGGACTCTCTGTATAGAGGGAGAAATGTGCGTTTATTCAGCTCGTTACTAATAATGACCGAACATCTCAACTGTTGAGCGTTTCAGCCACTGTTTCGGCTATTGAGAGGCTATGCTAAGCTAATGCTTCTAGGATGAAGTTGGGATGGAGGAGATGGCCTCAAACAGGTCTCGCCCACGCAGAGGGAGTAGGGTATATCTGCAGTGCCGCAGCCCCATACATAGGAAGGGCATGTACTGTGCGTTGGGGGCCTGTACTGTGCGTTGGGGGCCTGTACTGTGCGGTGCACTACTGCACATGCGAGAAACAAAGTAACATATAATATAGGACACTAGAAACATAAAGTAACATACGGAACATAAAGTAACATACGGAAAATAGGACCTAATGTCCAAAATATTTTTGTCTTAAACTGAATATCAATTGGATTAGGAGTAACCAAATAAAGCATTCAATGCAACCAATTGTTTATAGTCTAGAATTTGTTATCTTAAACTGAATATCAATTGGATTACCAGCCCTGACTGTTACTATAAGCTTAACCTCTTCTGGATGAGGCAGGGCTCTACGCTAACCTTTTTCCCAAGGAAATTTAGGAGCACACAAAGAAATTTAGGAGCACCCAAAAATATTTAGGAGCACAGTGAAAATATTTCAAGTAACAGTTTATTAAATTTTTTTAAATAAATGTAAATTTGTACTGTGCGTGCATGTGTGTAAATTAGCTCTTGCTACAACCCTGCATGTTTACATTTTGTATTTTGTACTTGATGTTCATTAACACTTTGGTTGCCTAAGGTTAAATTAATGATATACCATAGATTGCCAGCGCTATTTGTCTATGGAGAAAGTCCCCTTCTTTGCAGGGCTATAACTTTTTAAATTCTATTGCTACATTGCCATTATTAGGGCCCATTCAAAGTCCTATATGTATTGTTCATTGTGTAGCAACGTTAAACTTTTTCATTCACATATTCATAGTAAAGTATGGTCTAATGTATAAGTATGTTTTCATCTCTTTCTGCAGCTTTCTCCAGAACGTGATATATAGCCCCAAATGCATTATATTGATGATGAAATACAGTTTGATGGCAATCAGCGCGATATAAAAAATTCCAACTAGACGTACTTCTAGAAGTTACTACACGTCATCTGATGTTGACCGGATGGGCGAGGGGGCGCTTATAATTCCGTGGGCAGCGTTATACCAATCATCTAATGTGGGTCAAATGTTGATAATATCAGTTATTATCGAAGACGGTAACGTTACACGCTGAAACTCACCCCAGTCTCCGCGCGCCGTTGGGCGATCATCGTCGAGTAGAAATTTTATCATTATGGGATATATTATTACCCGGTCCATCTCCAGCTTGTATAATGGTATATACGTCCAAATCATGTTGTTTATCGAGTTATTGGCAATCGATCGCTATGTAGTGTGACGAGCTAGAGCCGGAACCTATCCCGAGTGCCCGGAAGTAATATGGCCGACCAGCAAAACCTCTACTGCGCTTCCTGTTAAGCGGTTGCGCCGATCGGCCACCAGACGGCGCTCCTGAACCGCCAGAGAGCTCAGTGGGTCCTGCTGGTGGATCTCAGGCCAGCGGAGGGACATTATGAATCCGATCGCAGATTTTTGAAATATTGATATAAGGACGCTGTACAGCGTCCCCCGGCAACTTTAGCATGGCCAGGAAAGACGTCTAAAGACGGGTCCCAGCAGTCAAAGTGTTAACATGTGCTGTCCCTATCAAATAAACTATCAAATCAAACTACTGCTACAAAAGTAACAGTCACTTAACTTTAGCTTTTGCCCCTTTTATGCATACAATGCCTATGTTTTGGCTGTGTTGCTCTTCTAGAAAAATAATCCTTTCAGGGTTGCCTATTGAAATACTGTACACCTCTAGTACAATAACATTGTTTATGAGTTTGCGTGTCAGGTAGACCAGGGGTTCCCAAACTTTTCAGGCCGGGACCCAAAAAATAAGGCGTCAGAGAGCCGCGGCCCAATGCACATCGTCAGGCTTTTTTTATTTTATTTTTTTGCCAGGCGACCGATTTTTTAAGCCAAATATCACTTCAATCCTATTAAGTTAGTTCAAGTTAGTTATTCATTTATATGTGCTATTTATGAGAGGGCTAACTTGTTGCAAAATAATAATGATAATAATAATAATAGCCTCATTAAAATACTATTGTTGCTTCGGTTGTTTTCAGCGTTTTATGTGCATAAGCATAATCTGTTATTTAGTTTGAAATGTTCGTTGAAATAAGTCGATTTTTATCTTTTGTTTATTTATTAAGTTAATATAAAACCATATAGTCACATTTTAGAATACAATAGAATAGAATTTTAGAATACAACTAGAAACACTGTCCTGGCCTGCTTCTAAGTTCAGTGGCCTGACAAAAAAAAAAAAAAAAAAAATTGGATTTTTTTTAATCATCTCGCGGCACCTTTGGGTCGCGACCCCGACTTTGGGAACCACTGAGGTAGACCATTGATTGACAGTCGCGTCTGCCAATTACGTCACACCGCTTGCACTCCGGCCGTCCGGCGCTGCAGCTGGACCCTATTGCCCACCTCTGCTGTTGGGTTGATAACGCTAGCCAAGTTAGCTGTACACACATACACAGTGGGCCAGTTACTTTGGTGTAGGGGTGTAACAATGCATCGATCCTAAGGGGAAATTCAACTGCATCGATTTGAAAATGTTAGAATCGATTATCGCAATTTGAATGTGTACACAGTGTTATGTTGTTATCATGTCCGTTTGTCAACACAACAACATATACGCTACTGCATCAACGTTATGATTAACAAAGCAAGGCATTCGTTTTGTTGCATTAACGTTATATTACTATTGCTATCGCTAAATCTAGGTGTTCTAAAATCTATTGCTATTGGTAAGACTATAATAAGTTAGTGTCTCGGAAAAAGCTTGCATATCGCAATCAGAGCCCTGATCGCAATGGCCGACTTGCAGGAAGTAAACAAGCCAAATGAGAGCTTCCGATTGGTCATTTGCTTTATTTCCCATGAAACCAGTCACGTCACTCTACTGTGATTGGACCGTTGGCTTGAGTGCAATGTGGGACTTGTAGTTTTTTAACGATTCTCAGCGGAGAAATAAAAAGAACGACTGGGGCTGTAATCTGCACTCGCACGCCGTGCGAGTAATTGATTTTTCAGGTTCGCACACATATTTTTAGGGGCATATGCGAGCAATATGGTCGCACTGTAGAGCCCTGTGAGGGCCTAAATTTAACCCTTAGACTAGATTAGAATGACTTTACTTTGTTTCTCGCATGCGCAGTAGTGCACCGCACAGTATAGAATAGAATAGAAATACTTTTATTATCCCGTGGGAAATTTGACACTGCAAATCGCTCAACATTTAAACATTTAGACAGAACAGGTCACGAATAAGAATAATAAAACGAATCAAATCAAGTTGCCTAAGATAAGAGTAGCGTAAAATAGAATAAAAATGGAATAAAATATACAGTAAATAAATACAGTAAAAATATACTGAGGTCTACAGTAGGTGTAATATTGCACAGTGCTAAGTACAGGCCCCCAACGCACATTACAGGCCCCCAACGCACAGTACACCTAACAGTAACCCTAACCCTCCTATGTATGGGTCTGCGGCACTGCAGTTTTATGCTATTGCACAGAGGGGAAACATTCTATCCTCTGGACTGGACAGGATATTCCTTTATTGATCCCCTTGGGGAGATTCAGTCGTCATAGTAGTGGCGTGGGGGGTACAGGTATGGTCAGGGACGGGTAATTACTAGGGATGCACCGAAAATTCGGCCACCGAAAGTTTTCGGCCAAAAATGGCCTTTCGGCTTTCGGCCGAAAGAGTTTTTTCACCGAAAATATATCACCGAAACAGAAGCAACCTAACGCGTGTTGTTGTGATGATGTCATCAAAACGCGGATTCATTACATGCGCGCTGTGAGCTCTTCAGTCCTGTGTGATACTCCTCTTGGGACTCTGGAGCAATGCATCTCCTCGGGAGTCGCGCTGTTTCTACAGTATGTAAACTCCGCGCGCAACAAGTCCAATAAATGCGTCTTTAACATACTTTATCCTTATTTACTATATATATCACTGAGTGATCTAATATGCATATTATTCAGAGCGAGAGGGGGAGGGATTGTTTCTCTCACATTGACGCTGTCTGTCCTGCGTGATACTCCTCTTGGGACTCGGGAGCAATGCATCTCCTCGGGAGTCGCGCTGTTTCTACAGTATGTAAACTCTGCGCGCAACGAGTCCAATAAATGCGTCTTTAACATACTTTATCCTTATTTACTATATATATCACTGAGTGATCTAATATGCATATTATTCAGAGCGAGAGGGGGAGGGATTGTTTCTCTCACATTGACACTGTCTACTGTGCCAAAGTCATCTGGGGACTAGAAAGGTGTGCTCAGTAGAGCACAGATGTCTGCCTCTCTCTCTCTCTCTTTCTCTCTCTCTCTGATTGAAAACTTTATTAACAGATTGCAGAATGGGTACAATACAGTACAGCTCAATACACACAATTGTTAAGGGGATGCAGACCAGAGAAAGACTTTCGTCTTGTTTACATCAGGGTCCCCCATTTTCAATTCATCAGGACATATATGACATACATGACATACAGATAGACAGTACTGCTACATCTATACATTTATGACATACCAGATTTGCAAATACAGTACTGTTTGTGATACAAAAAGACCCATAATAGTGATTATTTAAGTTAAGTTTAGCCATAATCATATATTTTTCCATAATCAGGTAGCTGAACTACATTGGTAAAAAAAAATTCTATTCTATGAATCATTTTCGGCCTTTCGGCTTTCGGTTTTCGGCCAACTGTTTCCTATTTTCGGTATCGGTTTCGGCCAAGAATTTCCCATTCGGTGCATCCCTAGTAATTACTTACTTACGCCTTTTACCCCGTTTGGGGCATATTAGGCCGTCAACAAGGGTTCTCCAAGCATCCCGATGGGACACACCTGGGGCCAGCTGGAGAGGTTGGCTCAGGATCAGGATGGTCAGGGTAATAGGAGAGCAATAAATATAGGCAATAAAGAAATGTAATCGGAATATACAATTTTAATAAATTAAACCATATACACAGAGGTACAGATGAGTCTGTATACCCTATTGGTCATAATAATATAAGTTACAATAAATATAGGCAATATAAAATATGACTAAAAGTAAACAGTATACACAAAGGTGCAGATGATGGTCTGTACCTATCGGTCATAATATGCGTTATAGTCCATGCAGGGTTTAGTGGTTAAGAGTCAGACATTCCTAATAGTTCTCAAGTTCTGCAGCCGTTGGTTCTCCAGCTGCTGGCAGCAGTCCGTGCCCCCGGTTGTGGAGCCTGATGGCCTCTAGCATGCAGAACTGGCAGACGGGCACACGGACACACACGTTGTAACAGTAACGTTAGTGCCAGCTTGCTTTGCTGTTGCTGTGGCCTGGTGTTTTGAAAGTGCTCCTGTCCTTACCGAGCGGTGTGGAGGTGAGGAGGATCTGACGGTGATCTGGGTTTGTTCAGTAGTGGTAGAAATCTGTTATCCAACTGATATTGGATTATCTGTGGTGACCATCCATGGCTCTTCTTTTATATTATTATTAGTGTTATTATTATTATTAGCCGCGGCAGCCTCAGATATTAGCCCTTCATTAGCAAAATCCAGAACTAACATTAGCTTAGCAGTGTTTCTCATCTGTTTATCTGACATACATTATCCTAGTTTAGCTTGGTTTAGGAGTCCATGGTAAAGTTGTATTAGTTACATTTTACCAAACAATCATTTTTCAATCTTCTGTAGATGTCCACGATATTGCATTTAGTTGTATTTTCATTTAATTTAGTTTATTTAGTTTAATTTAATCTTAGTTTTTCAAATGTGACCCAGGAAACACCACTTGGAAGACAAAAACATCTGATTGGCCAAAAACAACAGCTGCCTGCATCACTAACCAATCACATGTTTTGGCCATCAAATATCATATGCAATATATGCAATATCATAGGCTTATATTCATAGATCAGAAGTAGTGCATCTGTCTACACCCATGTGTTTTTCAGTTCTTATGAAAATCTTCCTGTCAGGATTTTCCTTCCTTTCCAATTTGTCAGCCTAGGAAAATGGAGCTACCCTGTATAGCTGGTTAAGGACTGATGGTTCTTGCTTGGCTTTCTGTGTTCCTGATTAATTTCAACTGAAAAGTTAGACCTTTGTTTGTTAGGATGAATGTACAAAGTACTGATATTTCTTTCCTTACTTTCCCTGAAGATTGGTCTGAATATGACTACCCCTCATAGTCTCTCACACCTTGGTTTGAGAGAACTGTCTGTTTGGTGGACTGCATGAAACCGCCACAGCTGGACCAGGAGCAGAGCTGTTTGGACTGCATGGAAACAAGTATGGAAATGTTGACTTTAATCTGTAAACCAGGGCTGTACGTTAACTTTTTTTGCACATAGCACTGGTGCTACAGAGGTTGATAGTTTTGTAGCACAGGCCAAAATCTTGTAGCACGAGTATAAAACGTCTCTAAAATCTCTAAAAACAACCACAAGTAGTGCAGTTCATTACTTAAATAGGTATGTGACTGGCAAGGGACATGAATCTTGCATACAGGGCACACAAAATCCAAACTTTAACAAGAAATGCTTTCAGACAAATTCTTTCTTTATTTGCCCATAATGTAAAACAAAAAGAACAAGGACATAACCATATAACCGATATGAAGCAGTCCGAGACCAGGCAGCGCTGGTGTGGACTCAGATTACAGGGAAAGCTAGAAACCAACCTAGAAACACCTAGAAACCAACATAACAAATAGATATAATGCATACAAACACCGGTACATATTTGTGGAACCAAATAAATAAATGTATTATTATTATTATTATTATAATTATTCGTGCGTGTGTGTGTGTGTGTGTGTGTGTGTGTGTGTGTGTGTGTGTGTGCACTGCACACATGTTGCAGTTCCAGCATCATGTCTGCTGGCCACTTTTTCAGATACACACACACACACACACACACTATTGCATTAATCAGAAGTACAAGGAACACTGCATGAATGAAAGGGGCTTTATAAATAAAATGAATTATTATTATTATTACCTTATTTGCATATTGTCTCGTTATTAGATAGATAGATTGATTGATAGATAGATAATTAATACTTTATTGATCCCGGAGGGGAATTTAAGTAGCCATACGATGGAGTTCTTTTTACCGAGTAAAATTAGCGGCTTAAATTTAGTGAACAGCATTTCTTCCTTGGCGATGCAATATGCCACATTCATCTTAAACTTTACCTCACGGAGATCAGCATCATCCGCTCTGGTCGTCTGTTTACTCAGCGAGTGCAAGAGGGTGCCGGCCCGCTCCGGGGTTTGTTTAGCGTTGAAGGCATCCCGAGCAAGAATGTGTCGATGGGACGTATTGTGTTTATTAATGTTATCCCTTTTTAGGATATTGATACCCGCGACATAGGGATTCTCTGATCGGATCTTTTCCGGAGTCTCCCGGCACCAGTGACAGAATAATAATAGCTGCGCTTCCTCATTAAAAAATATCCACGGAAAATCATTTTCCCACTCTGCGTTATATCTGTACATCTTGTTAATCTTCTCCTTTTGTCTCGTTTCTATTAACGGTGGTCCCTCTCGGGCTCGTTTGGGGTTTTGATCTTGTACTTCTTTTGTTGGATTTAATACCTTAAAAAAGCGCTTCATCTTGTCGAAGTCACCCAGTCACTGTACATTGAGCTCACAACTTAGTCGCGGGGATATTGTTCGCTAGGGATTATGGGATTTGGTGTTTGATTATGGACTCTACGCGAGACGGGACATTGTTTTTAATCGCACGAGACTACAAGTACCAAGTGGATAGCGTGGCGCTGTGGTCCGTTCAATTTACCGTCACACTTTCTTTTTTTGCTTGCGCCACGGGCCATCTACTACAGTGCTACTAAAGTCAATTCATTCATCGCACAGACTGACGTCAGTGTCGCACGTGCGACATATATGTCGCACGGTACAGCCCTGTGTAAACATTATGACTTTATTTAAGTGTTGACTTTAACCTCTTAACACTTTCAGTGCCTTTGATTAACGTTGATTTACCCCGTTGAATGCCGCGACCCACTTCAGTGATAGCGTTGTGAACGTATATTCTCTCTCTTAAATTATGGCTATGTGTCTAATCTGCCTGTCGTTTATCAATGACTTGTTTGCAGTCAACATTGTCGAAACGGATTGTTTTTTTATCGGTTCATTTTCGTTTTATAGCATTTTGAAAAGCCCTTGTTTTCAAGGAAAATATAAAGATTCCATGATAAAAGACATTTACTGGAATATTCTAGAATACACAAACGTTGTCATTTTTATTTATGAATCGTTTACAAATAAACGCTAGATTATCGATAGTATATGTGTGTATGCACGCTATAGAGGCGATCTGAAAAATCGATTCTCTTATTTCCTCATCAGCGATCACAGCCAAACAGCCACATCACACAGGGTTTGAAATTAACGGGGGCTTGGGGCAAAATGCCCTCGAAATTTGACCAAATGCCCTCGAGAATCAGTTAAGGGGGGCAATAAAAGCCCCCGACAGTTTACTAATTATATATATAATTATATATATGCTCTACAGTGCGAGCATTTCCCCCGTATTTGCCCCTAATAATATGTGTGTGTGCGCGAACCGGAAAAATCATTTACTTGCAGAGTGAAGATTACAAAACAGCGCCGCTGTTAATAGTTAAGAAACTGGACTGAAACTCAGTTTTTGGGTGGAATGCAAAGAGGGAGGGAGGCGTGGCCCGCTGCGTGTTACAGGGTGCTTGAGAGGTGCGAACACAGACAGACAGACAGATAGCTCTGCTTTCAGCAAACATGCATACTGTAGTGCTGTGTAACATTAAGTTACACTGCTATCTTAACGTTAGCAAGCTAAGCATCTGCATAGCGCGACCTGTGTAACGTTAAGTAACTTGTGTTCGGCGGGGAAAGACCGTTCCATTTGTAACACAACTCCAAAGAATAACATCCAAATGATCCCGATGCGCATTTCCTTCATTCCACAGCACTGACCACGCAACGTATTTCATTGATCGATCTGACAACAACACAACTTGCCCTCAGGGACAATCATATTTAATCTATTTAGATAGAGTATGTATGTATTATTTACAGATAATTGAAGGTACCTCAAAACATGAAACCAAGCCATGTCACACATCGTGTGTGTGTGTGTGTGTTACTTGAACAATTGTCACTCTGCTCCTAAATTTCTGTGTGCTCCTAAATTTGTATTTAGATTTTATTTATTAACATTTTATTTAGGAGCACATGTGCTCCTTGGGAAAAAGGTTAGCGTAGAGCCCTATATATGGAGACATTAACATTACGTTATCAAACATAGGGACGAAGACTGTAAAAAAAAGTGTCAACAATGTTTTATAATCTTTATGTTAATTTTCATTATAAAAATGTTGTACCCCCGAAATACAAAAAAAGCCCCCGAAAATCAATTAAGGGGGGCAAAAAAAGCCCTTGAATTTTTTTTTTCTAACCCTGACATCACACATAGGGCAAACGCTGAAATCTCAGTGAAAACAGGTCTGATTATCCTAAGACTATCCTAAATTATCCTAAAATAGATTCCTTACCTGAGATCAGATGTTATCCAAAAAGATTATTCCAAGTCCTGATCGCCATTCCAAATATCGATCACGCTTATTGATTACAGTGTTGGTACTGTAAATACATAATCGTCGCTGTTCTGAGTGCCGGCGATCACTTGGTCTCTTCAGTTGGCTTGATAGAAAAATAAAATGAGCAAACTGACCCCTCCCCCTGTATCAGTCTGAGCTGATGGGGTGCAGTTACACAGGGAGAGACGATAGGGGGCGGTATCTTCCCAATTGAGCTCAGAGAGACTCTGCAGCATGGCTCGATTGATGAAATATGAATTCAAATCGCAAATTAAAAAAATACGGCAAACAAACGACATTTGTCGTCCGTCGGCACTCACCGGGGGGGCTGATGAAACGAGATATGTCGTCGCTGGCACTCAATGTGTTAAGCCAGACTCTCAAAATTCACCTAAAAGTATATACCCAAGTAAAAGGAAGATTGCTCCACTTCTACAAGCCTGGTGGTATATTAATATTCCAAATTGCATGCACAATTCAGTACTGTATCTACAAAAAAAACTGTAAATCATCTTCCCTTTATTAATTTACCTTTTTTATTTATTTTTTGTACACGATCTCAAGAAGGTGCTGAATGAGCACCTGAATCTTTCACGACTGGTCAATGTGACCTTCAAAGTGAATTAAACAGTTTTATAAAAGACTGTATATTCTCCTTTTGGTTCATTACAATTTACTTGAGCATAGTATCAGACACAATATTTCTGACACTGGGAATACATTCCCTGAGGTCCATCTATGTCCCTAGATACCAGGAACATGCAAATGGAATATTGCTCCACTTCTACAAGGTCCATTTGCATGTTCTTGGTATCTAGGGACATCTATGGACCTAAGTGAATGTATTCCCAGTGTCAGAAAGATTGTGTCTATTACTAGGCTTGCTTAATTTGTGATTAAACAAAGGAGAATAGGAATTATGATTTTTCTTTGCATCTTTGACAGTGAATAACACCATGCTAAAAATGACCAGACATGTAAAACGGCCACTGAGCTCGTTCAGTACCTTCCTGAGATCACGTGTACAAAAAATCTAAGGGAATTAATAAAGGGAAGATGATTAAACAGAAGGTTTTGTAGATACAGTACTGAATTCTCCCATCCGGACCAATGCAATTTGAAATATTATTATAGAATAGCAGGCCTATAAATTACTTTATTATAGCCAATTCGCACATTTATGGATTGGGCCAAACCTTCTCTTTCAAATGGCCGAGTTAAATTTTGGATTTAGTATCACCAGGCGTGCATGAAGAACAGATAATGAAATCTACTGTATGTACAGTAGGTTTTTTGTTCTTGCAAGAGCTCCGCCATTTTGAAACTGATTTCAAATCGGATGGTTGCTAAATGCTCAAAATAGGGGAGACAAACTAACTGCGCTCCAATATGCCAATAACGTTCAGTTTTGTGGTATATAATCCTGAGTAATAAGAAAAATAAAAAATAATAACCGGGAAGCCACTTGCTTGCAGAAAACTAGAAGCCTTTGGGAAGTGTAGTTTTGAAAAATTCCAACGCTCATTGAAAGCTCTGGAAGGATGTCCTCTTCTCAAAATTAGAAAAAATAAATAACGCACATCCTCCGTTTGTTGGTGCTGAGCCAAACTGTAACAACAGTAATACATAAGATAAAGCAGGGCTCGCAACTCATTCGTAGTTCCAAGGTGTTTATTTGACAAAAAAAGGCAGATGCGACGTTTCGACCCTTCTGGTCTTGCTTGAAGAAGACCAGAATGGTCGAAACGTCGCATCTGCCTTTTTTTGTCAAATAAACACCTTGGAACTACGAATGAGTTGCGAGCCCTGCTTTATCTCTTCTCAAAATTACTCACAATGACTACATTCACAGACGGCCGGTTATCTGCGATAACAACACATTATTTTTTTCTTCTTTGATCCACTTTTTCTATTTCTCCCATCCCAATTTATCGTGCCAATTCCCCCCCCCCTGTCTTGAACGTTGCTTGCATATGCCCCCTACAGGTCGGTCGTAGGGAGGATAGAAGCCTTGCATCACGTGTCCCCTCCGATACACGAGGAGGCAGCCTGTCACATTTTTTCACCTGCCAGCGCGGACTCTCATTGGCGAGGTGTAACGTGTGGAAGGCTCACACTACCCCCGCCATTTCCTGCCTCTGCTGTGCAGGCGTCCCCCAACCGACCTGTATGGGTCACTGTCCACAATGTCCAGATTACCACCCATCGACTTCCACCCGCTAACTCTGCCAATGAGTTAGTATGACGGCCGGCCCAAGCCGGAGGCAACGCTGACAGCCGGAGTCAAACCCGGTGTCTCTTGCGTTGGTGACAACAACACATTTTTTAAAAACTAAAATCTAACTAAGAACACTACCTATTGGTAAACAAACTTATTAATGAAAATATACATTATAACGGCGGCGCAGCTAACAATATACTCGCTATTATCACCATACATAACGCTTGCTTATATTGAAACACGTTGAGATTAGGGCCGTTCTTTCAACCTGAAAGTGCACTTTCTTCAACCTCGAGGTAAACAAATCTCACAGAAGGTAGACACTGCCGCCTGCCGTCACCATCCAGGTATCGACGTGAGCTAACGGTAGCTAGTTAGCCCGGCCGGCACCATGTATCAACGTGAGCCAGTTGCATTAGGATTAAAAAATATCAACACTCACTCACCCCATTTTATATTACATTCCCAAAGAAGTGCCCCCGTCTCTCGTAGTCTCGTTGTGCTGGATGAAGTCACTGGTGGCGAGTCGACTCATGCCGCAAGGGTTTTGCTTAAATCCAAACAGACTGCAGTCCTTTAATTGTCCAAATGCGACAGTGTGTGCAAGTTTAGCTCTTGTGGTCAGGGAGCTCATCGTGGGCTGGAGTGACGGTGGTTAACTTCGACGCTTCATCGTTCAATAACATATTATTAATATTATTATTGCTTAAGCTTTAGCAGCTGCTCAGAGTTAGAGGAAATGCATACAGGTAGGTTAGTGTGACGCACATCTGTGTTCTCCTCACTTGACTCACAATAGCCAATCAATCATTAGGAAACAGAATTTGTCGCTTGTGACGTGGGAAGCACGCAGAAGTGCAATTAAATACATTATACAATAACGTAAATGTATTTGCTGATATATTTAAATTGTTACATAATGCACAGTGTACATAATAATAATATAGGTCTTTCTTAAATCATCCCTGTTGTAATAAATTCGTTTCATTTTAAATTTGTCCCCGTTGTAATACATTCGTAATTTTTCCATCAATAAAACAGTTACAACTTCTATATGTTTCAGATAACTTTATTTACACACATGCACACAAATGTTCTCAACGGATAACTTAAACTTAGGCCCTAATTAAATATGAAAACTATAAATAAATGGCATAAATGTTCTTAACAGAGAATGAAAATGACTTGCATAAGGGCAGAAAATAGTACAAATGGCACTTTTAGCTGAACAAGATAGAAAAATAGGGCCAGCCAAAAGGCTGAATAACTTAAACGTAGGCCCTAATTAAATATGAAAACAATAAATAAATGGCATAAATGTTCTTCTCAACAGAATGAAAATGACTTGCATAAGGGCAGAAAATAGTACAAATGGCACTTTTGGCTGAACAAGATAGAAAAATAGGGCCAGCCTATACAAATAAAAAGGCTGAATAACTTAAACTTAGGCCCTAATTAAATATGAAAACAATAAATAAATGGCATAAATGTTCTCAACGGAGAATGAAAATAAGGGGAATAAACTTTTTATAAAACTTAAAATAATTTAGGCTATAAGGAGGACAGCTTAACTAAAAAGGATTAATATAATAACTTCAACAAAAAACCTGTAACAAGCCTACAAGCATGGCATATGGTTTGTACTGTAGCCGTCTAGCCGAATATGAAATGGCTAATCAATTTCACATTCATCTCGCGGACCTCAACCTATAGGTTCTTTGCTAAAAAGACAAGCATATTAACTTTCTCTGGCTTTAGTTGTGCGCGTTGGGGTGTCACCGTGTTCCCTGCGGTGCTGAAAATATGCTCAGACGCTGCACTTGACGCACATATGCAGAGGTATTTGCGCGCCACCATGGACAGCAACGGTAAACGTGTCTCGTTTAACTTCCACCACTGAAGTGGGTTTTCCCCTGTGCCGATTGCGTCCTCCTGTGTGTACACGACCAGCTCTGCGTGTGCTCGCTCCACTACAGTGAGGACTGGTCTCGCTGCAACCGCTCTCCTTGCCAGCAGACTGGCCAACGTGGCTTTCTTCTTCTTGGCGGGCTGCTCTTCTCCCGCATCTTGTTGTGTGCTCTCTCCTTCCTCCACTCTGATTTGAACTTGACTCCTTCCCAGCACTATCATCTCCGTCTCAATCTCCCGTTTTGTCTCATCCACATCATTGCTGTAATATTCACGGTAGCGGGGGTCTACAAAGGTGCAGTTTCGCAGCAGTTTTTGCACAGAGGCATTGTCATATTTGGCGTCCAGCTTTGCCAACATCCCCGACTTCAGCTGAGCGGTTAACTCCACATCACTTTCCGATGGAGCCAGAATGTCCTCCTTTAGGAGTTGCAGAATGGGGAGGATGGATGAGCTGGTCACATACGCTTCACCCGACAGCGCATCTGTGAATGTGCTCACTGGTTCCAGTCCCGCATTGACCGCTTTAAGGACATCAATGTCTTGCCATGTCAGGTGGTTTGTTGCCCGTCTGTCATCTGCCAGCACCTGTCGAATGGCTCGAGCTTGCTCAATTATCCGACCAATCATCTGTTGCTTCGAACCCCAGCGAGTAGGGCAGTCCTGCACATGGAAATATAGTATTAATATTTAATAATGGCCGAAAATAATAATAATAATAGCCTAATAATAAACGCTAATAATAGAAGCATTGCATAGTTACAGCAAGCAAGCATGTAAGCTATAAATTATAATTATTAATAACTAATAGAGGTGTATCCTTATTTACCTAACTTAAGCAAAAGACAGGATAGCCTATAATTTGGATAGAATAATAATTTGCCAACTAAGCTTACCGTTATGAGACTATGCTCAGGTAGTCCCAACTCTTGCTGCTTTTTCTTTAGTTCCCTCTTTCATGGCCAGCTGTGGGAGAAGGCGGCTATGATGGTCCGGCATACTCCAAATGCCCTCTCAGTCTTATTCTTCTGGTCTGCCAGTGAATTTGTTACGGCCAGGTTAAGGTTGTGCCCAAAACAATTGAGCCACGGCCACTTAAGGTTTTTTGTTACTGCAGCCTGGATGTTTGCTGCGTTGTCGGTGGTTATGGCCGACAGTTTATTATCATCCAAACCCCAATCTGTGAGTGCAACGCTCGGGGCTTCACTGATGTTGTCGGCTGTGATTTTCTGGGAAAAAGCTGGTTTGAAGGCATTTTGATCCCAGTTCCCAGTCAGATGTTATGAAGTGCGCCGTCAAAGACATGTAGGGTACCATGTTTTGTGATGACCACATGTCTGTTGTCAACGCATAGTTGCCTGCCCCCATCACAAGCGATTTCACTTCTTCCCAAACTTTATTGTACAGGTTGGGTATTGCTTTTTGCGAGAAATATTTTCGTCCGGGTAATTCATATTGGGGATCCAACGTGTTGACCATATCGCGGAAAACATGTTTCTCAACGGTATGAAATGATACCATATCTTTAGCAATATAACTGGTTACTGCCTCTGTGCACGTTTTCCACTTGTCGCTATCTTTTTTGTATTTTATTGATTTTGCAAAAGCACCCGATATTGTTGGTTGACCCGTTGTCGACTTGGCTGCGGTAACGTTGCTCCTTGATGACGATGGCTTCAGTTTTGATGCAGTTATAGGGTGGTGTACTTTGAGGTGTGAACGGAGGTTTGATATGTTACCATCTTTTGCTACAACAGTCTTCTTGCAAATAATACACACAGCTTCGTTGGGGTTGACTGGCTCACCTTTTTCATTCGGAGTGAATCCAAAATAGTCCCAAACGGGCGCAGAGGCCTTTTTTTTAACTAATTCTCTGAGTTCGGGGCCGCCACATGCTGCCATCTTGCTCACTCAGCTCAGCTCTGTGCGGGGAAATACGGACCGCCTCCCCTGCCCTCTGCTGGCCGTGCTGTGTGTGTGCATGCACTTCAACTCGCACTTCAACCAACTCGAAAGTTAACTCCGTTTCACTAATGGAAACCGAAACCCAATGCCGTCCCTGTATAAACTCCGTTTCAGTGGAAATAGAAACTTAAACCAAACTGTGATTTTGACGGTATTGAAAATCAATACCGTCGGTATTTCTAAATACCCCGGTATACCTTAATACCGTCATACCGCCCAAGCTTACTAATACTATACATCCACTATTCCATTTATCATCAGAAATTACAAGTTCATATGCTTCCCTTTATCTTCTCCACCACAGCTAACCAGATTGCTATGCTGGCTTCATTAACACCTAAAATTCGTGCAGTAGATATCTCTAGATAAATCACATCGAGATAGGTAAGAACCCATACCTTCCGGCACATTTTATCCGGTTGAATCCAGCGTGACGCTATCAACTTTTTGGCAGAGGTTGATCGAGCAACATCGAGCTGAAGAAGTTAATTCTGGATCTGTATATAGTACTTTGATCATATTAATGAACCCCTCTCCTAACCCCATCCTTCTAAGTACTGCCCATAAATAAGACCATTCCAACCTGTCAAAGGCCTTCATTGCATCCAAGGATAATACAGCTGTAGGAGACGCGGCATCCTTGCTGGAATCTATCACATGCAGTAACCGTCTAATATTATCCGTGATCAGGCAGCCTCTTATGAAGCCTGTCTGATCAGAGTGAACTAAAGATGTCATATGTTTTTGAAGTCGGATGGCTAGTACCTTAGCGTACAGCTTGAGATCGGTTCCGAGGAGGCTTAAGGGTCTATAACTACCGCATTCTGTGGGGTCTTTATCTTTTTTAAGTAGGATAGATATGAGTGCCATATTGACATCCCTGGAGAAGTTCCCCTCTTTGACCGAGTATAAAATCATATCAAGTAATAGGGGTCCAATTACATCACAACATGCCATCCCAGCCAGGGGCCTTACCACTTTGCAATTCAGATATAGCCTCCCTAAGTTCCTCTAGTGTAATAGGTGCATCTAACCGTTTGCTGTTGTGACTTATGATGTTTATTCTTGAATACGTTTGAGAAAGAAAAACTATAATTATGACACAGTGTAGAGAGCTTGATTTATGATATGTCATTTTGGGACCGGTACCGGTGGAAGAGCTTAAGAGGTTAATTCATACAAATTGTATTAATTGGAAATTAATGAATAATGTATATTGAATATCATATTAACCTCTTCCGTCTGTGCGGTCCGGGGCCGGACCGCAAATGACATCACGTCATGAATCAAGCTCTCCAGACTGTTTGACATAATAATAGTTTTTTCCCCCCAAACATATTCAAGAATAAACATCATAACCATGTCACAACAGCAGTTATAATGTATATTTTCATCAATACGTTTGTTTACCAATAGGTTAAAGTTTTATTAGTGAGGTTTTAGTTTTGAAAAATGTGTTGTCATCGCGGAAATCGGCCATTTTGAATTACCGGCCGTCGGTGAATGTCATTTTGAGTCATTTTGAGAAGAGGACAGGCAGAGCTTTCAATGAGCGTTGGAATTTTTCAAAACTACACTTCCCAAAGGGTTCTAGCTTTCTGGAAGCAAATGTCTTCCTGATTATTATTTTAAATTTTTCTTATTACTCTGGATTAAATACCATAAAACCGAACGTTATTGGCATATATTGGAGCGCAGTTAGTTTGTCTCCCCTATTTTAAGCATTTAGCAACCATCCGATTTGATCAGTTTCAAAATGGCGGAGCTCTTGCAATAATAAAAAAAACCTACTGTACATACACTGCAACGAGATTATCGCAAATTGCCCCTTAATTTGGCCCGTGCGAGTGGAAAATAATATTTGGGGGCAACCTTGCGAGTAGTGATTTCAACCCTTCATTCGCATTTCACTCCTAAATTAATCTATACAAATTGGATAAAAAAAATAGTAAAACATTAGCCTACAACCAGGGCTGTACAGTGCGACATAATGTTGCGGTGCTATGCAAGAATCTGTCGGCAATGAATGAACTTACTGCGATAGCCTGAGTGGAAACAATATTTGCGTGTGAAGTGAATCTGGGCCACGCAACTTGGTAGTTGTAGTCTATCGTGCGATTAAATACCATGTCCCGTCTGCGTAGAGTCCATACATCCAACACCAAATCCCATAATTTCTAGCGAACCATCGAATCGAAACGAAACTGAATGTGGGCTATGCATCGTTAAATAAGAACTTCCTTTCAATAAGTTTAAGCCGCTAATTTTGCTCTGCAAGAAGAACGGAGCGGATATCAGTCCATCTTATGACAACCACGTCCGATGTGGAGAGATGATAAGAGACCATAGCCGATTAAATTAAGTCGGATCTGGCAGTGATGATTGACGGGGACACGGACACTTCTAACGTTCAGTTCAGCCATGCATTAGGTGAGTCGCCCACAGGACGTTTTTCAATACTTAAATACTGTCTACTTAAATTTCCCTCTGGGGATCAATAAAGTATCAACCTATCTATCTATCTAATAATGAGACAATATGCAAATAAGATGATACTAATAATTGTCACGGTTCCCCGTATATGAAATGTAAGTGGCTTGCAACTTACTGCTGGTAAAATCACTATTTATTTCTCGTTTTGCATAGTATTACATTCCACTTCTATAAACAATCAAAGTCCTACCGTAAGAGCCTCATACGGGTCAATTAAAGCTTTTTGATTAGTCTTTCCTTCGAGCTAAGTTGAACTGAACATTTCACTGTCAAAAGCGCAAACTTAAACAAGGTTGCGTCGCAACATGGTTTTCAAAATAAAGGTCACATATACACATACCGTAGTAGGCCTCTCAATTCTTATAAAAAAAAGTCCCGGATATACATAAACATGGCATAGTCGGATCTCTATAAACGGCCCAACACATTGATCACTTTAGGCACCACCCTGAAACCAGTAACATCACAAATATGAAGCGGGTAATTACCCATAAAAATAATAAACCTTTCATGGGGTTATTTACAATAATAATAATTCATTTTATTTATAAAGCACTTTTCATTGTGAAACAAAGGTATGCAGAGTTTCTTGTCCTCCTGATTAATGCAATGGTGTGCGTTGTGGTGATCTCATTCAAGGAGAACTACAAGCGCGCGCACACACACACACAGTTTGTTGTTTTTGTTCTATTAGTGATTTACACACTTTCTCAGTTGGTTCATTATAAAAGATACAAACCTGAAAACAAACGCACTTAAATGTTAAATAAAAAGGACCACAGTAATGAGGCAGGAGGAACATATTTTTTTGCACTATAATGGTAAAATTTAGGGATGCCCCGATCGATCGGCCAGCGATCGGTATTGGCCGATATTCAGTATAAATATGAGATCGGTGAATTCCGATAATGCTTTATTTTCGCCGATCGTGAAAACCGATCGAAAAACATGATCCAATTCTTAGCGGAGATCTCACTCGCTGAGTTCTGTCTCAGGCACACAGAGCTGCAAACTGCCGCTCCTCCTCCTGCCCCTCCTGCACCCGTGTAAACACAGAGGAGGCTCCTCTGCTCTAGTCTAGTCACAGTGCATGGGACCGTGAGCTAACGTTAGCTACCTAGCTATCGTTACTGTTTAAACAGGCAGATTTAATGGACATGGGGATGCTGTTCCAGAGGTCAGGGGCTGCGACCGCAAAAGCACGTCCCCCCCCTAGACTTGAAGTTAGACCTAAGGGTGTTTAGGAGACCCTTATCAGCCGATCTGAGGGCCCTGGCTTTGGTATAGGGGGTGAGGAGGTCTGCTAGGTAAGCAGGGCCCTTACCATTTAGGGCTTTGTAAACCAATATACCAATCTAGCCGGCTAGCTACTAATAGCTCCTGATATCAACAAATGCTCCAGCAATAGTCTAGTAGTGCATGTTGATACCTCCGTTAGCTCACGTTAGCTCACGTTAGCTCACTGTTCAAAACGAAATGTTCCAGTAAACTAAATAGTTCACTGAGGCGTTGTCTTAACGTTATCTAGCCGGCTAGCAGTAGCTACAGATAGCTCCTGATATCAATGTCTTATAACATTGATTCGATGCGTATTTGAGCCCCTGGCTTCCATTGCATGAGGGCATGCTGAATGTGATTTGACCGACGCAGAGTATAGGGTCCAGCTGCAGCGCCGGAGAATCCTTGCTGGAGCTGGAGGCTACTCGAGTATACACACAGACAGTGGAGCTGTTTGCAGATAGCGAGCATTTTGACTTGTTGCATGGTGGCGATGTCTCGCAGATAATACAACTACAAGTATAATTATATAATATATATATTTTATAAAAAAAAATAAAAATTAAAGTATATGTTTAAAAAAAATAATTATATAAAACCAAAAACGATCGGTATCGGCCGATATGGCTCAAGACGATCGGTGATCGGTATCGGTGGCAAACAACGTGATCGGGGCATCCCTAGTATATAGAGGTTGGTCATGCTGGTAGAGGAGGATCATCAGTATATAGAGGTTGGTCATGCTGACATGGTAGAGGAGGATCATCAGTATATAGAGGTTGGTAATGCTGGTAGAGGAGGATTATCAGTATATAGAGGTTGGTCATGCTGACATGGTAGAGGAGGATCATCAGTATATAGAGGTTGGTCATGCTGGTAGAGGAGGATCATCAGTATATAGAGGTTGGTCATGCTGACATGGTAGAGGAGGATCATCAGTGTATGGAGAGGTTGGTCATGCTGACATGGTAGAGGAGGATCATCAGTGTGGAACCGGACCGCTCAGGCTTAAAGATTCAAGAACAGACAGTTTGCAGTACAATGAAAATCTTACTTTGCTAGTCCGCCCTTCACACAAAATCACACAATACATTGACGTTATTGCACATTCCGATTCACAGTGTAGGATCCAGTAGTGTTTACAAATATAAATATGGAGGTGACAATGGGTCACAGCAGCAGTTAAAAGTGTCTTTAGTGATTGACAGTTCGGGGGAAGGGTGACAGTGAGGTCACAGCAGCAGTCAGCTCAGAGTGTCTGTCTGCCTGGCACAAAATAAAAAGTGGGCTAGCATTCACAAGCCTGATGGCCCGTCTGTAAAAACGGTTTGAAGAGTGTACTGTCCTTAATTATGTTTTGTGCTCTCCTGGTGGCCCTGGTAGAGTAAATGTCCTGTAGTGAGGGGAAGCCTGTTTGTGTTCAATAACGAGCCACGAGACTAGAGCGTGTGTCAACTGTGCGTCTGTATTGCCAACCCATAACACGACATCATATTTTACATCCTGGTCCCTGCTGGGATGTACCAACTACACACACCACTGTGGGGGGGGGGGGTTATATAACATTCCCCATTCCCTTGTAACATCTCCTTTTTTTTTTTTTTTAACAGTTACAACATCCCTTAGTGCAAATTATTATTATTACAAGAAACCCCATAAACGTCCTTATTTAAAACTAGGGATGCACCGATATGAAAATTTGCCACTGATACCGATTGTTCAACTAACACAATCTGCCGCTACCGATATTTGTGGCAAAAAAATATATATATATATAATTTTTTGGTTTCTTTGTAATTTTTTTTTTTTTTATCAAATTACTGTATATTTGTATGTCTCTAAATGTTTTGATGAATTGAAAATGAAGGACCCTTGTGTAAAAAAGCCGAAAGTCTTTTTCTGGTCTTCATCCTCCAGTCCACTGAGCTGTACTGTATTGTACCCACTCTGCAATCTGTCAATAAAGCTTTCAATCAATCAGACAAATGCATAGAAAAGCCCTTATTATAACCATATAACAAAAAATTATATTGTTTATGAAAATGTTTTAGCCCTATGCTTGACTATTATTTTAGCCATGGCAACAAATAAAATAATAATAATAAAATGAATAAATAAAATATTAAATAAATAGGCTACACGTCTCTCTTTTTGTGTTACAAATTGTGCTCACCGATATGAACATAGGCCTCTTTACTTACTTAAAAAAAGGAAACATCAAGAAATATGTTTATGGTGCACTATCTCTCAACCAAAGCAATGAAACGGAACAATTTTGATTGACAGTCGATTCTGCCAATTACGTCACACCGCTTGCACCCGCCTCTGCTGTTCTTACCAATCGGCAAGCGCGTATTCGTTTTTTACTTCCGGGATGTCCGCCATTGATTTTGACGAGAGCTCACAACAAAGCTAATGACGTTAGCTGCCCGCCGGCCACGAGTGGACTACCAGCGCTTCACAGGAGTACTAAACGAGGCATAATGATTTTACTGCAACGAATGTTATAATAAAAGCCCTTTCTATACACTTGTCTGATTGAAAACTTTATTAACAGACCGCAGAATGGGCACAACTCAGCACAGGCTCTTTGAGCAAAGGAAGGAACTGAGATATGAATGAGTAATTCGCTTGCTATGGTCCGGTAAATACGCTGATGTTATTGAATGTGTAACTATATAACGTTAATGCCACAAAACGAATGCCTTTGTTAATCATAAGTAGTAACTTTGATGCAGTAGCGTGTGTGTGTGGGGGCGGCGTTGTGCAGGTCGCTTGACTGAAACTTTTTTCAAAGTTTGAACGTGTGGACCAGATTGACACGACACAAATTGATGGATATTTATTGGCTACTGCCATCGGCACATTTGAGCTTATCGGCCGATAGGCCGATGGCAGTCAACAAGGCACTTATCGGCCGATACTGATACCCGACCGATATATCGGTGCACCCCTATTTAAAACCTGAATCATCGTTTCTGTGCATTTTTCATTATTTATTTTTTTACCATACCATACCCATTAATAGGGCTGGGCGATATGACGATATTATATAAATATCGGGTACAGTTCATTAACGATACACTTTTTTAACGTATCGTGGATATCGTGATGTTTTGCCCAAGAGGATTGTGCCGCGTCAATCTGGTCCACACCCGTTCAAACGTTTTAACAACGCCGCCCCCACACACACACTACTGCATCAAAGTTACTACTTATTATTAACAAAGGCATTCGTTTTGTGGCATTAACGTTATATAGTTACACGTTCAATAACATGAGCGCATTTACCCAAACATAGCAACGTCCGATGACGACTAGGGGTGCACCGATATATCGGTCGGGTATCGGTATCGGCCGGTAAGTGCCTTGTTGACTGCTATCGGCCATCGGCCTATCGGCCGATAAGCTCAAATGTGCCGATAGCAGTCGCCGATAAATACCCATCAATTTGTGTAGCGTCAAAAGTTCACTCGCGACCTACCTGCACAACGCCCGCCGTCCCCCACACACACACACAAGCTACTGCATCAAACTTAAGTAACTACTTATGATTAACAAGGCATTCGTTTTGTGGCATTAGCGTTATATAGTTAGTGTTACACGGACAATAACATCAGCATATTATTATTACCCATAGCAGCAAGGCATTACTCCGAGTCCGTTCATTAGCTACCGGGAGATGCAAGACTAACGTTACTGGTGAAAATGTGATTTGCATTGGAATACTCCTTTGTCAACTTGCTGTACTTTGCTTGCAGGTCTGCAGCCATTATTGCTGCATTATGAATAGCCCCAACTTTAGCCAAGGTAACGTTATGGCTAAACCTTTAACAATAGTTAACGCTAGCTTTCGGTTAGCTGTTCAATGCTATTAATAACCAGTGATGCCGGTAACGCGTTACTAAGTAACGCGTTATTGTAATCTGATTACTTTCCCCCGAAAATAGTAATCTAACGCGTTAATCTTTAAAAGCCAGTAATCTGATTGCAGTTACTTGTCCAAGTGGCTGTGCATTACTATTTCGTTACTATCTCATCATAAATTCATAATGCAGGCGGAATGCAGTATTTTATTTCGTTTTCGACAGTCAAAAATACATTTTGAGCTGTTTTTCTTCTTATTATTATTATGGAGTGACGTGGTGTGGCAGTGAAAGGGTTACACAAGAATGTGTCCCCGCGGCGTGACTGGACTCTCTGTCTGTGAGTGACTCTGCTTTGGCCCAATCACATTCCCCATCCACAGTCTGCGAATCAGAGGCAGAGTAGGGCGGGTCTTCACAGCACGTCATGTGACATATGCGCCAATCGTGTGACAGCAGGGCTCCGTTGTTATGTTCGTCTGAGAATTCATTTACAAAACGCTTGTCTAAACGAAGTGAAACCACAAGAAGACTTTTGCGGTTTCTGTTCAGACTTCCACCCCAAAACGCTCGTTTAAACGTAGCCTCAGTCAAAATACTGTCTACCGCTAAAAACAGCACATCCAATTGCATTGAAAGCATCTGGAATCACAACACTAGCCGACGCTTCGACTATGAATTGAAAATGGGGGACCCTGATGTAAACAAGACAAACGTCTTTCTCTGGTCTGCATCCCCTTAACAATTGTGTGTATTGAGCCGTACTGTATATTGTACCCATTCTGCAATCTGTTAAATAAAGTTTTCATTCATTCATTCATTCAGGTACAGGAGGACTTTCCCTATTGATTAATGTATATTTGATGGTGGCAGAGCAAAAGCTCTTATTTGCCAGATTTACAGTTAATTTACATGTTAAAGAGAGACTGATTGTATGTTTATAGAGAGACATTTATAAAAACAATTTAATAGTTACAGTTGATATAATTGAATAGTTCAGCCTGCATTTGTTAGATGTGAATAGATACACTGGTTTTGTACAACCACTGGCTGGCTGCTCTAATGCTGTGAGCATCATAGACTGTTGCTTTACCATACTTGATGGTACAGAAGCTGAAGCACTAGTTTAACAATTTACGTTATGTGCAGAGAAACAAGTTAAAAACAATTTATGCACTTTCAATAAAGCGTTTAAAAAAAACTGTTGGGGGAACGACGACGACTTCGTAACCTAGTTACTTTCAAAGTAACTAAGTTACTCTGATAATCAAGTAATCAGTAAAGTAACTTGGATTACTTTTTAAAGGAGTAATCAGTAATCAGTAATCGTATTACTTTTACAAGTAATCTGTGGCATCACTGTTAATAACACAACTCCCCGTCAACACCCTCTCTCGGGAAGATGGCATTTAAGAAAGTATCTGCTGTTAAAATGAAGTGTTACACGTTCAATAACGAGCATATTATTTACCCGAAGATAGCAGTAAACAAGGCATTACTCCGTTAGTCCGTTCATAGCTCGGTTCCATTCCGTTGCTCATTCCGTACCCAACTACACATTCTGCAATCTGTTAATAAAGTTTTCAACCAGACAAATGTATAGAAAGGCTTTGTTTTATTATAACATTTGTTGCAGTAAAATCATTATGTCTCATTTGGTCATGCGTGGAGCGCCGGCCGGCGGGCCGGGCAGCTAACGTAGCTACGTTAAGTGTGTTCTGCTCTCGCAAACGGAACAATGGCGGCATGCCCGGAAGTAGAAAAATTAATAAACGCTTGCCGATTGGTGGTAAGGACAGCAGGAGGTGGGTGCTAGCGGTGTGGCGTAATTGGCCGAATCGACTGTCAATCAAAATGGTTCCATTGCATTGGTTGAAAGCTCTGGTTGAGAGAATAGTATCCCGCTGCAGGCTGCAAGAATGGTTCCATTGCATTGGTTGAAAGCTCTGGTTGAGAAAATAGTATCCCTCTGCAGGCCGCAAGACGATACTGGGAGAGAGATAGTGATACCATAAACATATTTCTTGATGTTTCCTTTTTTTAAGTAAGTAAAGAGGCCTACAAATACAAACATACACATACAAATATACAGTAGTTTCATTAATTTTTTTTTTCTTTTTTTTTTTTTTTTTTACAAATACTTATATACAAATATACAAATATCGGTATCGGCCGATAGTGTTAGTTGAACAATCGTATCGGTATCGGCGGCCAATTTTCATATCGGTGCATCCCTAATGACGACATAGATAGCAAACATTACTGTTCATATCTCAGCCCGTGCTGAGTTGTGCTTGCCCATTCTGCGGTCTGTTAATAAAGTTTTCAATCAGACAGATGTATGGAAAGGCTTTTATTATAACATCCGTTGCAGTAAAATCATTATGCCTCGTTTAAGTCATGCTGTGGTGCGCTGGTAATCACTCGTCGGCCGCGGGGAGCTGTTGTTGTTGTCGTTGAGCTGAGCTCTCGTCAAATCAATGGCGGACAGAGCAGAAAGTAAAAAACGCATAGCGCTTGCCGATTGGTGCTAAGAACAGCAGGGCGGGTGCAAGCGGTGTGACGTAATTGGCAGACTCGACTGTCAATCAAAATTATTCTGTTGCCGGCTGAACGATTGAATGAATGAAAACGTTATTAACGATTGCAGAATGGGTACAATACAGTACAGCTCAATACTGGAGGATGAAGACCAGAAAAAGACTTTCGGCTTTTTTACATAAGGGTCCTCCATTTTCAATTCATCAAAACATTTAGAGACATACAAATATACAGTCGTTTCATAAAAATGCTATTGATTGATTGATTGATTTAAAACTTTATTAACATATTGCAGAATGGGTACAGTACAGCTCAGAGACTTTCGTCTTGTTTACATCAGGGTCCCCCATTTTCAATTAATCATATTTCATATCTAAATCATATATCTCATTGCTAAATATATGCAATATATAATCTAATCCAATAATCTAAATCTAATATATAATATAAAAATGCTAAATGCATGGGTATTTTATTTTGTCTTTAATGTTAGCTTGCAAACTCAAATACATTCTTGGTAAGCCTCATAATGAATTGTTTGGGGAAAAAAAGAAAAACATCGTGATGTGTATCGTGTATCGCCGAAAGGTCAGAAAATATCGTGATATCATATTTAGGCCATATCGCCCAGCCCTACCCATTAACACATTGACGACCAAAGTCCTGCGGCGATTTATAGTCCAGAGTAGGGCTGGGCGATATGGCCTAAATATGATATCACGATATTTTCTGACCTTTCGGCGATACACGATACACATCACGATGTTTTTTCCCCCCCCCAAACAATTCATTATGAGGCTTACCAAGAATGTATTTGAGTTTGCAAGCTAACATTAAAGACAAAATAAAATACCCATGCATTTAGCATTTTTATATTATATATTAGATTTAGATTATTGGATTAGATTATATATTGCATATATTTAGCAATGAGATATTATATGATTTAGATATGAAATATGATTAACACTTTGGGTGCCGGGAAACGCTTAAACACGTCATTCCCGACCATGCTCAAGTTGCCGAAGACGCTTTACAGCGTCTTTAATATCAATATTTCAAAAATCTGGGATCGGATTCATATGTCCCCTCCGCTGGCCTGAGATCCACCAGGAGGACCCACTGAGCTCTCTGGCGGTTCAGGAGCGCCATCTGGTGGCCGATCGGCGCAATCGCTTAACAGGAAGTGCCATATAGGTTGTGCTGGACGGCCGTATTACTTCCGGGCACTCGCTATAGGTCCCGGCATTCTAGCTCGTCACAATACACAGCGATCGATTGCCAATAACTCGATAAACAACATGATTTGGACGTATATACCATTATACAAGCTGGAGATGGACCGGGTAAATCTACATCCCATAATGATAAAATTTCTACTCTACGATGATCGCCCAACGGCGCGCGGAGACTGGGGTGAGTTTTAGCATGTAAAGTTACCGCCTTCGATACTAACTGCTATTATCAACATTTGACCCACATTAGATGATTGGTATAACGCTGCCCACGGAATTATAAACGCCCCCTAGCCCATCCGGTCAACATCAGATGACGTGTAGTAACTTCTAGAAGTACGTCTAGTTGGAATTTTTTATATCGCGCTGATTGCCATAAAACTGTATTGCATCATCAATATATTGCATCATCAATATAATGTATTTGGGGCTATAGATCACGTTCTGGAGAAAGCTGCAGAAAGAGATGAAAACATACTTATACATTAGACCATACTTTACTATGAATATGTGAATGAAAAAGTTTAACGTTGCTACACAATGAACAATACATATAGGACTTTGAATGGGCCCTAATAATGGCAATGTAGCAATAGAATTTAAAAAGTTATAGCCCTGCAAAGAAGGGGACTTTCTCTATAGACAAATAGAGCCGGCAACCTACGGTTGATAATGAATTTAACCCATGGCAGCCAAAGTGTTAATTGAAAATGGGGGACCCTGATGTAAACAAGACGACAGTCTTTCTCTGGTCTGCATCCCCTTAACAATTGTATGTATTGAGCTGTACTGTTCCCATTCTGCAATATGTTAATAAAGTTTTAAATCAATCAATAAATAGCATTTTAGCATTTTTATGAAACTACTGTATATTTGTATGTCTCTAAATGTTTTGATGAATTGAAAATGGAGGACCCTTATGTAAAAAAGCCGAAAGTCTTTTTCTGGTCTTCATCCTCCAGTCAGTCCACTGTTCTTGTATTGAGCTGTACTGTATTGTACCCATTCTGCAATCGTTAATAACGTTTTCATTCATTCAATTGGTCCGGCCGGCAACAGAATAATTTTGATTGACAGTCGAGTCTACCAATTACGTCACACCGCTTGCACCCTGCTGTTCTTAGCACCAATCGGCAAGCGCTATGCGTTTTTTACTTTCCGCTCTGTCCGCCATTGATTTTGACGAGAGCTCAGCTCAACGACAACAACAACAGCTCCCCGCGGCGACGAGTGATTACCAGCGCACCGCAGCATGACTTAAACGAGGCATAATGATTTTACTGCAACGGATGTTATAATAAAAGCCTTTCCATACATCTGTCTGATTGAAAACTTTATTAACAGACCGCAGAATGGGCATGCACAACTCAGCACGGGCTGAGATATGAACAGTAATGTTTGCTATCTATGTCGTCATCGGACGTTGCTATGTTTGGGTAAATACGCTGATGTTATTGAACGTGTACCTATATAACGTTAATGCCACAAAACGAATGCCTTTATTAATAATAAGTAGTAATTTGATGCAGTAGTGTGTGTGTGTGGGGGCGGCGTTGTTCAAACGTTTGAACGGGTGTGGACCAGATTGACGCGGCACAACCCTCTTGGGCAAAACATCACGATATCCATGATACGTTAAAAAAGTGTATCGTTAATGAACTGTACCCGATATTTATATAATATCGTCATATCACCCAGCCCTAGTCCAGAGGACCGAGCTTTGTCAACAAACCAATGTACTTTCTAACAGCTATATATATACTTTATAGTATTGCTATCTGTCCATTCTCATTGTCACTTGAGTGCATAAACCGTGCCTTCATAATGGCTTAAATAAAATAAAAATCCATCGGTTGGTTGTCATTTTATAGCGCCGTGAATATAAGGTTTATCGCACTTTTCGTCTCGTCTTTTTTTCTGGGGAGCTAGATAATAGGCTAAACGTTGGCGCCGTTATATCAAACGCCATTTCTGCTGTATATATACGAATGAAATAAAACAAACTGCGTAGCATCCGGACTATTACAGAGCATCTATGGATGAAATGGGGGCGGCGGGCGACGCCGATTACTATTGTAACTGAGGGGTTACAAAACCCTGACTGTATTAAAGATTGTGATAGATTAAACCACTGCTAGTTATGTACTTTAATTACTGGCCAGACAGTACATCAAATATAGATGGTGAACACCCACAAGAACACGGCATTGACAAAGAAATAGTATTTGAGGGTAATTTATTATTATTAGGCAACGTTAGGTTACAGAATGAGAATTAGGGTCGCGCTTGTATGGCGAAGAATATACGTAAAGTCAGTCAAGAGCATGAGTCACTAAGAATAGCAGGAATCCTACGATGGGTCTAAGTTGACACCAACTGTCGTATAGTAGCAACTATATAGGGCAACACTGGTACCGACTGGAGACAATGGGTTCCCTCCGGGGTTGTAAGGCCTGGAGGGCAGAGGAACGTTCGGGTACTCCGTCTGATTCAATGAGGAATAAAGAAACTCCAGGTACAGGAGTCGGTCCTTGTAAACTCCCTTGATCAGCAGCAAAGTAATAATTGTAATCCAGATGCTCGACAGCATTGATGACAGCTAGCCAGCCCCGTCCACGAGGCCGGCCCGAGTTGTAATCCTCACGAGGTTGAATCCCAAACGATAGTGGAAATCAACGATGCTCTTCTCCGGGTACCACGTTCCAAATCAATATAATCCAACCAGTAATGGTTCTGCAATCGCCGACGCCGATTCTCCTGTGTACATGTCCAACGGTTCTCCGCCTAGGACTCCTCGGATGTGGGCGACGTATTTAGGCCACACAGCCTGGCTAAGTACACTAGCTAAAGACACGACGAACCGCTGGGTAATGCTACACACGAACGAACTGTGGCCGCACGATATACAATAAATGAACGACTATTCACTTCACATTAGATTAAGTCGAACTCAACGTTACTCCACCAAACTCTGACACTTTTACCATTCTATTCGCACGCGGTTCTCAATGCTCTGTTAGACGCAAGGTTGCTCACTTCACTGCACGTTGACTCGTGGTGAAGGTGGGTAAGGTACTGAACGAAGACACGAAGCTAAGCACGGTGTGCGCACCTTGCGCTGTATTTATACTTAAGTGAATATCTAGTCCCAACCTCAGTCCTTGTCTGGTATCACTACGCTGACTCCGGGCATGTTCCGACATGCCTGCAGTTGTCTTTGAACTTGCCGTTGGGGGCTTGCGCGCTGGCGCCTGGGGGCGCTGTCCAATAGGAGAGCGAATATTACTCTGGTCTGAACGCAGGTAAAGGGATATTCCGTGTATATATATAAATAATATACAAAGTATATCAAACAATAAAGGTAGATTCTCAGTTTAATCTGGCCCTTCACAACAACTATTATTGATTAGCAATATAGTGTGCGTTCAATCAGCCATGTTCATTGATCGATCACGTTAGGTTTTAAAACAATGTCCAATCCAGCTGTAATTTGGGGGAATAGTATCGTACCGTCAGGCCATGTGATCGCCGGCAGCATTTCGTCAGTAGTCATCGGAATATGGTAGATCGATATGTCCATTGGCTAATCATAAATCCCATTATTCCAGGCTGAAATATACGTTTGGTAACGGGATCAAATATGGCGGGTGTTCGTTTGGAACCGAGGCTCATATGAAACGCCCACAGACAGTGAAAAGATTTTTTTTTACAATCGCCCTCAATGATACTGCAGTGGAGCGATGGCGCCCCTAAGCGGATCTGGCCGGTATTGCATGTTTCGCAAATCAAATATGTGGGTAATTCCTGCAAGTCGATCGCGGACCTAATAAGCGTGATAAAAATGGAATAAGACGATAACAACTCGCCACGAGTTAACTTGTGGGTCTGGTCCACTACGCATGGCACCGAATCACGAGTTAACTCGTGCTCAGGCGGCAAAGTGTTAACAGTCTCTATAAGTCCAGTCTTTGTGGCGCTCTCACCAGCCTACCACTGGACGTCCTGTACTCTGGTGCCGGTGGAGGGTCCTCCGCAGGTTGGTACAGGCTGCTCCGCCTGAACGGCCTGACTTCCTGGGTGATGGTGTCACTGCCCGTGTTACTGTCCATCCCTTTGCTGGGCGGACTGCTGTGTCGCTCCTCAGGTGGGCTGCTGTGCTGAACGCTGTGTTGCTCCGGGCGGCGTCAGGTCCACCTCTGCTGGTTGCAGGTCCGCCCGGTTCCGCCGGTAGAATGTCCCCTCGACATCCACCAAGTACGATCTGGGGGCCACCGGTTGCAGGCACACTCCTCTCCTCCACTTGCCCGTCCTGTCTCCAGGCAGGGGCTTCATTCTTATGTCCTGGCCGATACACAGCTCGGGCAGATCTCTGGCCGACTTGTCATAAACAAGCTTGGCCGTTTGATGCTTAACCCTCAGCTTCTCAGGAACCCCCGTGACCACGCTGGGGCTCCAGGAGTGTGTCAGCGACCAGACTGGGGTCTTCAGTCTCCGGGACATCAGTCTCTGCGCTGGGCTGCTAAGCGTGCCCTCTGTGGGCGTGTTCCTCCACTGCAAGAGAGCTAACCATGGGTCGTTACCTGCACTAGCTGCCTTTTTGCACAGGTTTTTCACTATCTTCACCGCCGATTCAGCCTTTCCATTAGACCTTGGGTGCCTGGGTGAGTACATGACATGGTCGAAATCCCATTCCTTTGCAAACTTTCTAAATTTTTCACAGTCGAACTGAGAACCACAGTCTATCACCCGGTCAGGCTGCCCGTGGCGTGCAAATTGGAACTTACACCTTAACACTGGTGTCTGCTGAGAGGTCAGAGAGTAGCTCTATTTCCCAGAAATCCGAATAATGATCAACCATGAGTAGGAAGTCTTTGCCTGCTTGTCTGAACAAATCCATACTGACAATCTGCCATGGCCGTGTTGGGAGTGCATGTGACATCATTGTCTCCTGCTGCTGCTCATGAGAATATTCATTACATGCTGAACATTGGCTCACGTAATCCTTGATTTCACCTTGCATGTTGGGCCAGTACAGCGTGTCTCTGGCCTGTCTGTAGCAGGCATCTCTTCCTACATGGCTGGCGTCAGGGGAGGAAATTAGGCCACTTTACTCGCCAATTGCGAGTATTTTTTACGTTTGGCGAGTAATTCATGAAGAGCACTCGCCAGTCTGGCGAGTACTAGTAATTACAAAACAAAACAAAAAAATCATTCTGCAATCTGCTGATTCGCTCACTGACACAAACCGAACTCTGACTCCCCCCTTGATTCCTCCCATTTGCGCCACATAATAATCAGACCATAACCAATGAACATCATCGTTGTACAGATGCGCTCTAAGCTCCTCCAATGAACACTCGTTTTCTAGAAGATGCCGCCCATCTAGGGGAAGTGGACAGACCACTGACTGCGCGCAGACCTACAAACTCCTGCCACCGGCAGCCGGCTTGACAACGTAGACAAACTTACAAAAACACATGAGTGGATGAAAATAATTGCATGTAGAGTCGTCGCTTTCGGATATCGGTGCGGTCTGACATGGGGGCGAACAACAGCACGCGACGCGTCTCCTTCGAGTCGGATGAGAATGACAAGTCAACAACATTAGCCGGCTAGCTACCTAGCATGTAACAAGCTACCATAACGCGCATTCAACATAGTGGACTATACTGAGCGGCTTTGCTTAAATGCAGCCGAGTGACATTTTATTATTACCGGGTTTCCCAGCATATCACCACTCGCCCATATGCCCTTCACAACGGTGATGTTGTCATATTTGGCATTCAGAATACACCCGCTGAACCCCTAGCGTTGTCGATTCGGTTCCAATGTATTGTCATCTTACAGCACAAGTACAGTACAACCAGAATACATTTGGCATACAACCAGAGTGCAAATGTAACAAGTCAAGTTCAAGTTGTTTTATTTAGCTATTACATTACAGTGAAATGCTTGGTTCTTTCACTGCCCAACCCAGTATTGATTGAAAACTTTAACAGATTGCATAATGGGTACAATACAGTACAGCTCAATACACACAATTGTTAAGGGGATGCAGACCAGAGAAGGACTTTAGTCTTGTTTACATCAGGGTCCCCCATTTCAGTCCTGTTTGCTTAATGCCTTGTCCACTTCCTCCACACTCCAATATGTTATGATGAATTGAAAATGGGGGACCCTGATGTAAACAAGACGAAAGTCTTTCTCTGGTCTGCATCCCCTTAACAATTGTATGTATTGAACTGTACTGTACCCATTCTGCAATCTGTTAATACACTTTTCAATCAATCAATCCCTTCAACCCTGCTCCTGTCATGTCCCCCCTTTCTGATGAATATTTCCTGCACTTAAGAGTCAGACACACATTCCTAGTAGTTGAGCTGTGATGAATGAAAACTTTATTTAACAGATTGCAGAATGGGTACAGTACAGTACGGCTCAATACATGCAATTGTTAAGGGGATGCAGACCAGAGAAAGACTTTCGTCTTGTTTACATCAGGGTCCCCCATTTTCAATTCATTTTCAATTCATCATTCAGTATAACCTAGACCAGCCCAACCCAGCATCTTTCACTGCCCAGTTCAGCCCAACCCAGTCCAGAATAGTTCCCTCTTTCATGTTAATATGTGATTTAATGATGTAATATTTTGAAGAGTAGAGACAGTGTGATTAATTTACTATGATTGAAAATCAATTTAGACGAAGACGTACAAAGAAGTAATTATCACAATTAGCGATTTTTTTTGTCTGGTAAAAAATCTATTTGGCTGGTAAAAAAAATCAGATACCCGCCAGTTGGCTGGTAAGCCAAAAAGTTAGTTTCCTCCCCTGGCTGGCGTGTATGCGTTTCAACATTTCTGCCCGTAACGTTTTCGGCACTATGACTCGCTGGCTTTTGAAGAGCACCCCATCTTGTGCGCTGATCTCGTCCCTGATTGACCAATACTCTGATCGCCAGTGGAGTCTCCTCCCGGTGATCTGGCCATCCCCGGAGCACTGCCGCTTTCAGCAACTGAAGGGTTTCATCTCCCCAGTGTGTGATCTGATTCAGCCGCTGGCTGGTGACATACAGATAATCAGCCTGATTAATCTGTTCAGTGTCCTCTTGTGCTCTCTGCAGGCTGTAGACTGTGTGTTTCATGTATCTCGTGTCAGTCCTCTGTGGTGGAGCTGTGGCCCTGCTCAATGTGTCACTGATGTGCATGTCCGGGCCTGGCTTCTATGTGACCTTGAGGTTGTAGTTCTGTAGCGTGAGCAGCATGCTCTGGAGCCGTTTGGGTGCAGTGAGGAGGGGTTTGTTGAATATCGAGATGAGTGACTTGTGGTCCGTTTCCACCATGATCTCCCCCCGTCCATACAGATAATAGTGAAAGCGTTGGCACGCAAACACAATACTCAGACACTCTTTCTCGATCTGTGCATAGTTCTGTTCTGTCTGATTCAGTGCCTGTGATGCGTACCCTACATGGCTGACCCTCCTGGAACAGACAGCAGCCAAGTCCTTTCTGACTTGCATCACTCTGGATGGTGACCGGCTTGGTCACATGGTAATATTTCAGGATCGGGCTGCTTGATCTCCTCGACCGCCGCCCCATGTTTGGGTAGCCAGTGCCATGGGACGGCCTTGTCCAACAGCCTCCTCAGTGGCTCGCATATCTCAGAGAGGAGGGGCATGAACCTTGCGAGGTATGTCACAAACCCAATGAACCGCTGCACTGCCTTGGTGTCCGTGGGGTGTGGCATGTCTTGGACCGCCCTGATCTTCTCTGGGTCGGCCCTGAGCCCCTCTGCTGACAGGATGTGCCCATGAAACTTGACTTCTGAGCCTGAACTGCAGTTTCTTTAAACTTAGCCTCAACCTAACCTCTCTGCACCTCTCCATGAGGGCTATCAGTTTAGTGTCATGGTCCTGTATAGCCCCTCTTCTGTCTCCCCACAGCCAACTATCAATATATTGTCTGCGATGGGCTCTACCCCACTGAGCCCTGCTAAAAGCTCATGCTGCTTTCGCTGGTATATCTCTGGGGCCACAGACACCCCAAATGGCAGCTTTAACCAGCGCTTCCTGCCCCAAGGTGTCCAAAATGTGGTGGTGTAACTACTTTCCTCGTCTAGTCTGCACTGTAGCAAAGCATCACGTGCATCCACAAGAGTGAAAATACAAGCCCTGGGCAGCTTGTATAGCACATCCTCAAGCTTCGGCATTAAGTAGTGAGATCTCCTTAAAGCCATATTTAATTAATGACTTTGGGTCTAATTTAAGCCTCAGCTTCTCTGGCCGTCTGACAATCACCATATTGCTGATCCATTCTGTTTGCTGAAACCGAGTGGCCATCTTTCTCGTATTTATCTAATTGCCCCTGGAACATTACGTGGAGCAGCTTGCACTGGGGCTACATTACTGTCCAACTCAAAATGAACTTCACCTGTGACTGATTCCACAGGGGCATTGAAAACCTCATCGTCCGTACAGACAAGTTGCTGCCTGATTAGTGGGACTGAGCTGCTATGTCCTACCATCACCAGCTCCTCAGGGATGGTGAAGCGCATCAAACCTAGGCGCTCACTGGTTTCACCTGACAAAAGGGCTCTCTGTCTGCTTCTTACTACCTCGAAGGTCAGCTTGTGTGTCTTCCCTCTCACTTAATAAAATGTTCAATCAATCTGCATGGTGATTGATTGAATGAAGATTTTATTAACAGATTGCAGAATGGGTAGAAATTGAATACAGTACGGCTCAATACACACAATTGTTAAGGGGATGCAGACCAGAGAAAGACTTTCGTCTTGTTTACATCAGGGTCCCCCATTTTCAATTCATAATGAATTGTAAGTAAGGGTGCAACTTGCACCGTGCAATCCATTCTTTGTGGATCTAGCTAGGGATGCACCGATATGAAAATTTGCCACCGATACCGATTGTTCAACTAACACAATCGGCCGATACAGATACCGATATTTGTGGCAAAAAAAGATTTATATACTTTTTTTTTCTTTTTTTTAATGAAACTACTGTATATTTGTATGTCTCTAAATGTTTTGATGAATTGAAAATGGAGGACCCTTATCAGGGCTCTACAGTGCGACCATATTGCTCGCATATGCCCCTAAAAATCTGTGTGTGCGAACCTGAAAAATCTATTACGCGCACGGTGTGCGAGTGCAGATTACAGCCTCATTCGTTCTTTTTATTTCTCCGCTGAGAATCGTTAAAAAACTACAAGTCCCACATTGCACTCAAGCCAACGGTCCAATCACAGTAGAGTGATGTGACTGGTTTCATGGGAAATAAAGCAACTGACCAATCGGAAGCTCTCATTTTGCTTGTTTACGTCCTGAAACTCCGCCATTGCGATCAGGGCTCTGATTGCGATATGCGAGCGTTTTCTGAGACACTAACTTATTATAGTCTTACCAATAGCAATAGATTTTAGAACACCTAGATTTATCGATAGCAATAATAATTAGTGCTGTCAATCGATTAAAATATTTAACTCGATTAATCGCATGATTGTCCATAGTTAACTCGCGATTAATCGCAAATTAATCGCATTTTTTTTTACCTTAAAGTTAAACGGATCTTTTTCAAGTTCCAAGTTTTAATACTCTTATCAACATGCGAGTCAACAAATGCTTGCTTTATGCAGCCATTTAACACAAAAGGATGACCCTCATGCATTGCAAATTTGCATCAAATTCAAAACAGAGTGATGCACAAAATAACTTAAAAGAAAATTATAATTTAAAACAACGAATAAAGTGTGCATGAAATAATAGGGGAAAGAAAACGTTAGGAACTTGTTACATTCACACACACAAGGGCTGATTAATCACACACCCCCCTCTCTACCTCACACACACATAGAGCCATATGAAATCCGTTTTATTATTTTCCAAATTCCATTTAATTTTTTCCCAAATTCCGTTTTTTCCGTTTTAATATTTCAGAATTCTGTATTTAGCTTTTTATGCTCATTTTACCATCAGAAATAGTGTCTAATAAGTGGGAATGAATAAATGTCCACAATTGAATAAGATATAACAGTCCATTTAATGTTTTTAAGTGCTGCAACTCAGAAATACAGTTCAATTTTACACAATATTTTTCAATTAATATTGTGACAAAATAAAATACACATTTCAAGTGTAAACAATAGATACAGCTAGCTACTACTGACATTATCACAATGACAATGTTAGCCTATCTATTATATTGTGATGAAATATAGTAATGCATCATTTAGGCACCTTTAGTTTTTTGTTCATAAAGGAGTCAAAAGGACAGTGTATAATGACAATCGTTTGCATTAAACAAATGAATGGGTGCACTCGAATTAGCAAGAAGCTATCATTTCCATCTATAGTCCTATGTACTGTAACATTTCATAGCTATTTAAGTTTATTTAGATTATAAAGGGCAGTGTATAATGACAATCGTTTGCATTAAACAAATGGATGAGTGCACCAGATTTAGCAAGAAGCTATCATTTCCATCTATAGTCCTGTACTGTAACGTTTCATAGCTATTTAAATTTATTTAGATTATAAAGGCAGTATATAATGACAATCGTCTGCATTAAACAAATGGATGGGTGCACCAGATTTAGCAAGAAGCTATCATGTCCTAACGTTATAGCTATTTAATCACAATAGTGTCGCAAGTGTTTTTGCGGGTCCAGTCCAGGGAACGTTGACAGAATTAGCAAAACACCTTATCACGGAGGCATAAAAGTCATTAGGATACTGCTTTGCTCTGAATTGAGGTCTTATTGCAGAATTTCTTAGCTTCTTGACGATGTTAACACTGAAGCAGCCAGACGCTTGGAGACTGCCGTGTTGTGTGTAACGCGCTATAGCGTCCCCACCTCCCCGGTCGCGTGTGCACCACAACGTTCCACCCAAAAACGGAATTTCAGTCCAGATTAGGCCAAATTCTGCAATATTCCACGTTTTGCAGTTGATTCCATTTTTATTGCTTAATTCCGCAATTCCGTCCGCGATTCCGTGAACGCGGATTTCATATGGCTCTACACACACACTCTCCCAGCTCTCTCTCTTGCCCCTTCCTCATCTCTCTCACCCCCCTCTCTCTATATCTCACACACACACACACACACACACACACACACACACACACACACACACACACACACACACACACACACACACACACACACACACACTTCAGAAACAAACATAGTATCAATGAGAGCATCAATAATACACCTGAGTGAAGTCTAGTAAAAAAATAAAAATAAAAAAATTGTTAATCTTGAGTTAAAAAAAATAGTGTCGTTAATAGAATCGGGTGTTAACGCGTTAATATCGCGTTAACTTTGACAGCCTTAATAATAATATAACGTTAATGCAACTAAACGAATGCATTGCTTTGTTAATCATAACGTTGATGCAGTAGCGTATGTCCTTGTGTTGGCTGTAACGGACATGACAATAACATAACGTGTACACATTAACACTTTGGTTGCCTTGGGTTAAATTCATGATAGGTTGCCGGCTCTATTTGTCTATGGAGAAGTACCCCTTCTTTGCATGGCTATAACTTTTTAAATTCTATTGCTACATTGCCATTATTAGGGCCCATTCAAAGTCCTATACACAAAGTTCATTGTGTAGCAACGTTAAACTTTTTCATTCACATATTCATAGTAAAGTATGGTCTAATGCAGGGGTGGCCAACCCGCGGCTCGCGAGCCGCACGCGGCTCTTTGCCCGTCAATGTGCGGCTCTTCCATCCATAATTTTTTTTTTTTTTTTTTTTTTACTTTTTTTTTTTTATGTCACTCATTCCATAAGGACGTAGAATAAACATTTACAATTTTTTTTTAAATGGTCCATTTGCATGTTCTTGGTATCTGAATCTAGGGACATATATGGATCAGTGTCAGAAATAGTGTGTCTGTTACTAGGCTTGAGTAAATTGTAATGAACCAAAGGAGAATATCAATTCTATTTAAAAAAGAAATTATCTTTGACTGTAAATAACACCATGCTAAAATTGACCAGACCTGAAAAATCTAAGCAAATGAATAAAGGGAAGATGATTAAACAGAAGGTTTTGTAGATACAGTACTGAATTCTGCCATCTTTTTTATAATGTAAATTTCTCCACCATTTTTCATCATATTGCAACACCGTTTTTTGCAAGACGTTCACAGAAAGGTAGAGAAACTAACTGCGTTCTGTTTTATGGCAATAACGTTCAGGTTTGTGGGAGATAATCCCAAAAAATAAGAGAAATTAAAAAGTAAATCCAGAAGTCAGATGATTGACAGGGGCTGGTGTGAGCTGGGTAGGGTAGTTTTTCGAAATTTGAAAGCCCTGAGTCTCTTCCTTCAAAAGACTACACTCACTTTTGGCTGTGCCACTTCCTCCTGTCAATATGCGCCGGTTTCCGACTCAATGCCCTGAGATTTCTATAATCTTATATTTCACTACTAACAGTTAAAATAATTGGTAAACAAACATAATGCTGAAAATATACACTTTTACTGTATATCTCGGGCTTAAGAGGTTAACCCTGTGAGGCCCAAATTAAAAAGAAATTAGCAACTTCAGAGGCCAGAGGGTGGGACATATAAACACATTTACTATCAAATAGCATTGTGAGGCTGAACAACAGGACCAATTGACTATACATGTGCTTAAAGGGGAACTATCTTATAAATGGCTTTTTTCAGTGTTTACCATTGTTTCTTAGCTATGTGGACTTATATTAATAGGATATGTCTCTAATTCTCATATTGGCGAATTCTTCCAATTCTCCTCTCACAATATTCACCCTCACTGAACTGAGTCATCTGAAAATGTGCATATCTGTGATGTCAGAGATTTCTCAGCTGCATAATAATGTGGCAGTTGATGTGGCAGTTGGCACCAGGCCACACAGTGGTTGGAGCCCAGCCTCAAAACGGCTTAAGATCTTGAGGTAGAAAAATGCAGTTTTTAGTACTTGATTAGAAATACAAAACAATGCATTTTTTTTGAAAAAAACCTAGGTGTTCCATAGACTCACAGGAATTGTGTAAAAGTGCCAAAATAGTGAAAGAAATAGTAAAATAGTTCCCCTTTAACATTTTTTAAATAAACATAATTTTTTTAAATGGCTAAAAGTGATTTTGTAATTTTGCAACCGTGGGTCTCACAGGGTACTTTTAACCCTGTGAGGCCCAAATAAAAAAGACATTAGCAACTTCAGAGGCCAGAGGGTGAGACCTATAAACACATGAAGGGTGCCGTGACTGAAAAAAAAGGTTGAGAAACGCTGGTATATGGTGTGGCTCTTTGTGGTACCACAGTCATTTTTTTGTGGCTCTTAGTCTCTGACTGGTTGGCCACCCCTGGTCTAATGTATAAGTATGTTTTCATCTCTTCCTGCAGCTTTCTCCAGAACGTGATCTATAGCCCCAAATGCATTATATTGATGATGCAATACAGTTTTATGGCAATCAGCGCGATATAAAAAATTCCAACTAGACGTACTTCTAGAAGTTACTACACGTCATCTGATGTTGACCGGATGGGCTAGGGGGCGTTTATAATTCCGTGGGCAGCGTTATACCAATCATCTAATGTGGGTCAAATGTTGATAATAGCAGTTAGTATCGAAGACGGTAACGTTACACGCTGAAACTCACCCCAGTCTCCGCGCGCCGTTGGGCGATCATCGTAGAGTTGAAATCTTATCATTATGGGATGTAAATTTACCCGGTCCATCTCCAGCTTGTATAATGGTATATACGTCCAAATCATGTTGTTTATCGAGTTATTGGCAATCGATCACTGTGTAGCGTGACGAGCCAGAGTCCCGGGACCTATAGCGAGTGCCCGGAAGTACTACGGACGTCTAGCACAACCTCTATGGCACATCCTGTTAAGCGATTGCGCCGATCGGCCACCAGATGGCGCTCCTGAACCGCCAGAGAGCTCAGTGGGTCCTGCTGGTGGATCTCAGGCCAGCGGAGGGGACATATGAATCCGATCGCAGATTTTTGAAATATTGATATAAGGACGCTGTACAGCGTCCTCCGGCAACTTGAGCATGGCCAGCAATGACGTCTAAACACGTTTCATGGCAGTCAAAGTGTTAAAATTGCGATAATCAATTCTAACATTTTCAAATCGATGCAATTGAATTTTCCCCTTAGGATCGATGCATTGTTACACCCCTACACCAAAGTCACTGGCCCACTGTGTATCTGTGTGTATAATAACTTAGCTAGCATTACCAACAGCAGAGATGGGCAATAGGGTCCAGCTGCAGCGCCGGACGGCCGGAGTGCAAGCGGTCTGACGTAATTGGCAGACTCGACTGTCAATCAATGGTCTACCTGACACGCAAACTCATAAACAATGTTTCTGTACTGGAGGTGTACAGTATTTCAATAGGCAACCCTGAAAGGATTATTTTTCTAGAAGAGCAACACAGCCAAAACATAGGCATTGTATGCATAAAAGGGGCAAAAGCTAAAGTTAAGTGACTGTTACTTTTGTAGCAGTAGTTTGATTTGATAAGTTTATTTGATAGGGACAGCTAGAGCTGCCGCGGTATTGCTGTTTTCCTTACCGCACAAATTTGCAAAATATTTCCTACCGCACGGTTATTACCGCACGCACACAAAAAATAAAAAAATAAAAGTTTGAATGCATTTTTTTTTAGTAGTAGTCTACTCTTTATAGCATATAGCCTGCCTCTAGTCTAAATGTCTATCTTTAGAGGATGACTTTGCAGCATGAATATTGTTTGGGATTCGGCAAGCACGCATTAGTTATTGAAAGTGAAACTCTGGTCGTGCGCAGTTCACTCGGTGTCGCGGGCAGGGCTGGTTACCCCCCCGACCCTTTCTTATTATTATTACTATAAAGTTACTACTTTATAATAAAGGCATTCGTTTTGTGGCATTAACATTATATAGTTATACGTTCAATAACATCAGCGTATTTACCGGACGATAGCAAGGCAAGCAATACTCTATTCATATCTCAGTTCCTTTCTTTGCTCAGAGCGTGCTGAGTTGTCCCATTCTGCGGTCTGTTAATAAAGTTTTCAATCAGACAAGTGTATAGAACGAAGGGCTTTTATTATAACATTCGTTGCAGACAGTAAAATCATTATGTCTCGTTTAGTACTCCTGAAGAGCGATGGTAGTCCACTCCGGCGGAGAGTTAAAGCTAACGTTATTAGCAGTGTTGTGATGAGCTGACATTCAGGACGTAAAAAACGTGTGACGCGTCTCTCTTCTGACCAATCAGTGGTCTGCAATGTTTCACGTGACTTTTCTGGTACCCAATAGGGTCGCTTGGAACCTCGATAGAGAAGTAGGGTATATCTGCAGAGCCGCAAGCCCAACGAGAGGAGGGTAATTTATTATTATTATTATAAAAAACAGCGGTGACGAGGTATTCAGCCTACTCTGCGGTGGCCGTGATGTAACAGCGATACCGCGGTAATGCGGTAATCGCGGCAGCTCTAGGGACAGCACATGTTAATGAACATCAAGTACAAAATACAAAATGTAAACATGCAGGGTTGTAGCAAGAGCTAATTTACACACATGCACGCACAGTACAAATATACATTTATTTAAAAAGAAAAAAAGAAACTCTGTTACTTGAAATATTTTCACTGTGCTCCTAAATATTTTTGGGTGCTCCTAAATTTCTTTGTGTGCTCCTAAATTTTTTTCATTTAGGAGCACATGTGCTCCTTGGGAAAAAGGTTAGCGTAGAGCCCTGCTTATGTAAAAAAGCCGAAAGTCTTTTTCTGGTCTTCATCCTCCAGTCCACTGAGCTGTACTGTATTGTACCCATTCTGCAATCTGTTAATAAAGTTTTCAATCAATCAATCAGACGAATGTATAGAAAAGCTTTTATTATAACCATATAACAAAAAATTATATTGTCTATGAAAATTTTAGCCCTATGCTTGACTATTATTTTAGGCATGGCAACAAATTACATAATAATAAAATGAATAAATAAAATATTAAATAAATAAATAGGCTACACGTCTCTCTTTTTGTGTTACAAATTGTGCTCACCGATATGAACATAGGCCTCTTTACTTACTTAAAAAAGGAAACATCAAGAAATATGTTTATGGTATTAATTCCACCATGCCATGTGGGTTTTTATTTTATAATGCTCATGAGTCATGATTATTGCTAAAGTCTGAGTCATACAATACTCACTGGCTTTCATAACAGACTAACTTGTCTTGCTCAAGACTTGTTTATTAAGAGAGCACTATCTCTCTCAACCAAAGCAATGCATGTAGATGGCAACAGAACAATTTTGATTGACAGTCGATTCTGCCAATTACGTCACACCGCTTGCACCTCTGCTGTTCTTACCACCAATCGGCAAGCGCTTATTCGTTTTTTACTTCCGGGAAGTCCGCCATTGATCTGAACCACAACAAACCTACCGGCGCTAATAACTTTAGTTCCCCGTGGCCCACGAGTAGACTACCAGCGCTCCGCAGGAGTACTAAACGAGGCATAATGATTTTACTGCAACAAATGTTATAATAAAAGCTTTTCTATACATTTGTCTGATTGAAAACTTTATTAACAGATTGCAGAATGGGTACAATTCAGTATGGGCTGTCTGAGCAAAGGAAGGAAGTGAGAGATATGAATGAGTAATGCTTGCTATGGTCGGGTAAATACGCTGATGTTATTGAATGTGTAACTATATAACGTTAATGCCACAAAATAAATGCCTTTGTTAATCATAAGTAGTAACTTTGATGCAGTAGCTTGTGTGGGCAGGTCGCTTGACTGAAACTTTTTTCAAAGTTTGAACGTGTGGACCAGATCGACGCGACACAAATTGACGGATATTTATTGGCTACTGCCATCAGCACATTTGAGCTTATAGGCCGATGGCAGTCAACAAGGCACTTATCGGCCGATACCGATACCTGACCGGTATATCGGTGCACCCCTAGATTTAGCCACGTGGAGAAGGAGGTGCTATGTGTACCCTTAAGTGTTCAGTGCTGCTTGGCCCCAATACATTTGATTCCCTGTTTATAATATATATTGTAATATAATTTGTGGAACCAAATAAAGTATTCAAATGTGTGTGTGTATATCTCCCATATCTGGTCTTCTGAAAGACCAGATGACATTAGAGGAGTTTGATAGTATTTACTGAGGATTGCCAGATAATGTTGATATTTAAACGTAAAAAAAATTATAATACAAAATAAATGTACATGATCATGCAACATAATTTAGGGAGGGGTTTTAGATTGTGTGTTGTGAAGTTTATACTTCAGAGAGTGAAGTTTAGACTTCCGAGAGAGAGAGTAAAGTACAGAAAAAAGGTACTGTTGGGTACCGGTATCGATTCCCAGGTAAAAAGAAACATTTCGTGCTGCTAAAAAAAAATGTAATTGCAATATCGGTCAGGAAAATCCCAATTAGATTATTTCCCCAAATCGTGCAGCCCTAATCCTCAGTGGACCTGTTCTGACGGTACGCAAACTACAAAGGGTCCAGTGTGTCTGGGATGGTCTCTTTGATGTGTGACATGACTATACTCTTGAAACACTTCATCACTATTGGGGTGAGTGCAATGGGACGAGTGGTGGTCTTGAAGCAGGTGGGCACAATAGCTTGTGCTAGTGACAAGTTGTATATGTCAGCAAGTACGTCAGCCAGCTCTGATGAACAGACCCTGAGGGCACGGCCGGATGTTGTCTGGGCTGGCTGCCTTCCGTGGGTTTGTTCTGCTCAGAACCGTTCTGCTCAGAACCGTACGTACCTCTGCTGTTGTCACAGTGAGTGGTGAGTCCTGCGTGCGCTCCGTGGTCAAAACCCCTCTCTGTTGGTTGGTGTTGGGGACTTCAAAGTGGCTGTTGAGTCTAGAACTGTAGACGACTCTGGACTACGCTGTGTTCTTAAACTATAAAACCCAGCTACATACCATTATAAACCTCTTACATGGAAATTAAGCTGAATAAAATCACCAAATCTCCTTCCTCTGACACTCTTCTCCATCACTATCTCCATCCAGATAGCTGTCCTGTCAGGCCTGGGATGAAACAAAGAGGCTTGGATGGAAGAAAAGGTCTCTGCTGTGACCAGTGTGGAAAAAGCTTCAGTTCAAAGACGAATCTCAATAAACACCAGCGCATTCACACAGGAGAGAAGCCCTACTCCTGTGACCAGTGTGGACAGGGCTTTACTCTGCAACGGTATCTGAAAACACACCAGAGAATTCACACAGGAGAGAAGCCCTACTCCTGTGGCCAGTGTGGAAAGAGCTTTAGTCAACTGTCTAGTCTGAAAAGACATCAGAGAATTCACACAGGAGAGAAGCCCTACTCCTGTGACCAGTGTGGACAGGGCTTTGCACTGCAACATAATCTGAAAACACACCAGAGAATTCACACAGGAGAGAAGCCCTACTCCTGTGGCCAGTGTGAGAAGAGCTTTAGTCTACTGTCTAGTCTGAAAAGTCATCAGAGAATTCACACAGGAGAGAAGCCCTACTCCTGTGGCCAGTGTGAGAAGAGCTTTAGTCTACTGTCTAGTCTGAAAAGTCATCAGAGAATTCACACAGGAGAGAAGCCCTACTCCTGTGACCAGTGTGGACAGGGCTTTACTCTGCAAAAGTATCTGAACACACACCAGAGAATTCACACAGGAGAGAAGCCCTACTCCTGTGGCCAGTGTGGAAAGAGCTGTAGTCTACTGTCTAGTCTGAAAAGACATCAGAGAATTCACACAGGAGAGAAGCCCTACTCCTGTGACCAGTGTGGACAGGGCTTTACTCTGCAACATAATCTGAAAACACACCAGAGAATTCACACAGGACAAAAGCCCTACTTCTGTGACCAGTGTGGGATGAGCTTTAGACATCAGAGTAGTCTGCAATCACACCAGAGAATTCACACAGGACAAAAGCCCTACTTCTGTGACCAGTGTGAGAAGAGCTTTAGTCAACTGTCTCATCTGAAAAGACACCAGATAATTCACACAGGACAAAAGCCCTACTTCTGTGACCAGTGTGGGAAGAGCTTTAGTCAACTGTCTAGTCTGAAATCACACCAGATAATTCACACAGGACAAAAGCCCTACTTCTGTCACCAGTGTGAGAAGAGCTTTAGTCGACTGTCTCAGCTGAAATCACACCAGATAATTCACACAGGAGAGAAGCCACATCATTGTGGTTTGTGTGATAAGAGATTCAGGACATTAGCATATTTCAGAAAACATGAGAAGATTCACCTGGGAGAGAAGATTCAGGGAAATGTCAAACCTGTCAATTGACCTGCACACTCTTAGGAGATAAACTACTGCTGTGACCAAGAGTTACACTCATGATGATGCTCCTGAAATGATATCAACTTATTCACACAGGAGAGAAACTATACCACTGTGGGGAAAACTTCACATGAAAAATAGGTACCATTTTAACTAATGTAGCAGGAATGTAAAACCATCCAAACTGATAATACACAACACACAGGGAAGAAGGTCTACTATTGTGACCAGTGTGGGAAACGCTTCAGTACGTCATTACAGCTATCAGTCCATCAACAATCATAACAATAATAGTGGTAGTAATATTTGGCCATTCTTTTGAAATGAAAAACTACTACCAAGAGCTTTTGACCTGCACAGAAGCCTCTGTGAGAGAGAAGCAGTACTAGCATAGACACTGTTTTCATTGACAACAACCGTTGTGTTTCTGTCGGTCTGAGGAGTGAGACAGACGGTGTGGATGTTCCTGGGACAATATGTCATGGTATAAGTGTGAACACACATTTATTTAACCTTTATTTTACCAGGCAGTCACTTGAGATCAATGATGTCTTTTTCGAGCAAGACTTGGGCAAAATGGCAGCAAAACAAAAACAAACATGCAATACACAAACACAGACAGAGACATAAAAGGCAAAGTGGGGGAAGGGGATGCATTTGAGCTGCAGCAAACTAGATTGAATGGGATTGGGGGAGATTGGAGGGTAGGGTAAAAAGGTAGAAAGAGGAAGGAAGGTGAGGCTTTGCAGGAGGTTGCTGGGGAGAGAAGGTCAAGTAAATATAAAATATAACACCACATTGTTCTGGTGTTTTAAATACTGGGATCATAGGAACTTTCTGACATCAGTATGGGATGACCAGCCAAAAGCCAAGATGGTTAACAAACACTTTGTACACACTGGAGGGAGAAACTGCTTCTCGTATGGATTTTTATATTTTAATGTGGATACTAGTGATTTTTTTTCTCTAGTGTCACATATTGTGAACATTCCTAGTACTACACAATAATAAGTGTTTATTTTAGAGTAATGTTCCATGTATTGTCTTCATTGGTATTATTTTAAATTAATGGATGTTCCTTTATATGAATTTATCATCTTTAGTGGTTTTTCTACCATCTAACCGCTTGTGGGTTTATGGGAATTGCAGAGCAACCTGTTGCACAAGTAACTAACTATTTTGTCATTGTGTGTATATTGACAGTAATGGCTGTACTATTGATGAAACTATCAAAATGTTATAGGTTTGGAATCAATTCACTTTAAATTCAATCAATTAAAAATCAAAACAAGTTGTTTACTTTATGATGATAGAACATCCATTCACATTTACTTGTCATTAGGTTGGATAGTAAAACCTTTTCATGATGGAACTTGTACAATATTTAAAATAAAATCTACATCTTGAATAAAAAAAGTGAATTGATTCAAACTTTGAAACATTCTCATTAGAATGTATGATATGCTAATAGTATGGGGCGACATTGGCTCGGGAGGTAGAGCAGTCTGGTAATCCGGAGGTTCCAGGTTCGATTCCCGCTCCTCCCAGGCAGCGTGTCGAAGTGTCCTTGAGCAAGACACTTAACCCCTAATTGCTCCCGATGAGCAGGTTGGCACCTTGCATGGTTGCCTCCGCCATCGGTGTGTGAATGGGTAAAAATGTGAGGAACAAATTGTAAAGCGATTTGGATAAAAGCGCTATATAAATGCAACCATTTACCATTTAATAATATGGATGAATTGTAAGCGTCAAGATAAGTGGCATGGTGTGAATTGATCTCTTAGAAGTAACTAACTCAGAAGTATGAATATTACATTTTTAACCTACTTTGTATGATGCTTCATCTAAGTGCAACCAGTGTTAATTTTGTTGACTAAATTGATGAAGAAAGATGTTCGTCAACGAACGTTTTTTTTCATGACGACAACGAGACGTGACGTCACGTTATTGAATACCATGTGACGCTAAGGAGACTAAGTCGTTTATTAAATATCGTTGACCACAACTGACGACACAAAAATGTAATTTACAAAAACCAGGACGAAATTTCTCTTCATGTATGTTGATATTGTTGACTAAAACAAGACGAGACAAACTAATTATAACTTTTCTTAATGCCATCGTCCCGACAGAACAGTGTGACGGCTGACGGGAGCTCTGTGTTATTAGCATTAGCTGGAGCTATTTGAAAAGCTAGTTTTAGCTGAACGTTACCTTGGCTAAAGTTGGGACTATTCATAATCCAGCTGCAGACCTGCAAGCAAAGTACAGCAAGTTGGCAAAGGAGTATTCCAAGGTAAATCACTTTGTCACCAGTAACGTTACATTGTTTGTATTTCCATCTAGATCGCGTTAGCTAGTGGCTAAGCTAGCTCACGCTAATGTGGCTAACTGCACACAATTAATGACATAATGCAGACAGCCATACCGGTGACAATGTTTAGCTTTTAGTGCCAAATGATAAGAGTCTGAGGCGGAGTCTCAAAAGAGAATGTTGAATATTTATTTTGCATTAAAAATCACAACAGTGCCTCTGCTAGGAGCTAACTGAACCGGAGCTTCTGGATAGGAAGTGCGCAACAACGTTTAACGTCCGTGTGGAACCAATGTGCCAAGTGCCAACAACCTTTCCGTGGGTGAAGCATAGTTGAGCATAGTTGTCATTTAATGATACTAATACTAATCTATACAATCACCTGTTGTTGAATATTACTTTCTAGTTATTACTAAAAAAAACAGTATATATAAAACAGTAGCTGTAAAAAAGAAAAGAAAAAAAGTTTTATAATTTATATAATATATATATTTTTTTTTTATGTATGCACTGGTATCGGATCAGTATAACCAGACCTAGACCACCTCTAACCCCTAAACAGACCTAGACCACCTCTAACTTTAACCACTAACCAGACCTCTTCCATGTGGCACTTTAACACTGACCTCAGAATGTGATTTTATATAATGTTTTTATGCAAGCAGATTGCAATCAGTGTGTACTACTACTAGTACTACTGTGTGTTCTGTTTACTTAGTTTACAGTATCCTGTTATAGAATAAACCGCTGCCAGACACAGCGGAGAGAGAGATGACAGAGAGGACAGACACAGCAGAGAGAGGACAGACATGACAGAGAGGACAAACACAGCAGAGAGAGGACAGACATGGCAGAGGGAAAGGAAACACACAGCAAACAGAAGACACAGAGTTCAGCGTCGTCTCTCTGGTCAGAAACAACGTCACCACATCCGTAATGCTCTCTTAGATGCATACATTGGACCATGTCTACACCAACATATACTGTAGGTACAACAATACATTGGACCATGTCTACACCAACATATACTGTAGGAGCAACAATACATTGGACCATGTCTACACCAACATATACTGTAGGAGCAACAATACATTGGACCATGTCTACACCAACATATACTTCCTGTGTATCACTTGTGCCGCCGACTCAGATTCCCCTAGGTTAAAAAATAAAGACGCAATTTAAATCAGAAAATGTTCCATGTTGACTTCTGACAAGTTTTTTTCCATTAACTAAACATAGACAAAAATGTCATCCGTTTTCGGCGACTAAATCTAGACTAAAACAAAAAAGACAAAATTTGGACAAAAACTGACTAAGACTAAAATGCTCAGACATTTAGTTGACTAAAACTGACTAAACGAAAAATAAATGAAGATGACTAAATATGATGTAAACGAAAAAGGAGCACTTGACACATGACTAAAACTAAAATGAAAATAGCTGCCAAAATTAACACTGAGTGCAACAATGATAATTAAAAAAAAATCTGTTGCAGCGTATCTTGGAACTGTTCAACTGTACAAGCACACCCTTCCCATTATGTCTTTTTTTCTTCTTTTTTTGTAACGCACATGTGAATGCATTTTCTTAATTTTTTTTAATGTTCTGGCACCATATTTTGGCTAAATATGCCTCGTTTTATAAATGTGTATACAAACCATTCTGTTGCTTTTGTTGACATTAATTTCATTGATAACATAGTGCTGTAATTTCATTTTCTAATAAATATGCATGATCAAATTCAACGTGTGCTTTTATTTTGATATTCCACGTTGAAATTACGCGATACATTAAGTGTGGGGTCGCCAAAAAAAGTCCTAAATAAAATGGGTCGTGGTATAAAAAAGTTTGAGAACCCCTGAATTACATGCATTCCTGGGGGGAGGGGATCTCTAACTTGTGATTGGTGGAGACAGGCCTCTGTTGGCTCCCACCAACTCGGTTCCCTTTGTCCATACCAAAGAGCCTCGTTGCCTGAAAAATCGTAATCTAATCTAATCGTTGTGGGGTCAAATATTTACACCCCTAGTGGAAATGAATGTGCCACAAGGGAAGTATTTTAGGACTTTTATTTCTTTTATATGTCAATGACATGAAATCTGCCTGTGAATGTGTTTTTGTTTGAGGACGATGCATGGTCTCCCATCAGGACAAAAGAGAAGTTCAGAGGTCACTCAGTCATGAGCTTGACAAGATCAGTCATCGGCTGGTTCATACTTCACTGACTCATACTCTTTGCACATAACTGCCCAATTGCACAGCCCTGGCCTATTCCTATTTTATCTTTATTGTACTATATTCTATTGTGCTATATTTCATTTAGTTTATATCCCATTTAATATTATTCAACCTCTTTATTTACAGTTGTACAGCCCTGGCCTATATTTTATTGTATTTCATAATTCTATTCTATTCTATTGTGCTCAACTTAGTTCATATTTCATTTGATTTTACTCCACCCTCTTTATTGTATTATCTGTCTGTTAATGTCTGTCCGCTAATGTCGCACTGAAAATGACCAAAGCAAATTCCTTGTATGTGAAAACTACTTGGCAAATAAAGACCTTTGTGATTCTGATTCTGGTTGAAAATAGGTTGTCCCTCCAGCTGGGTAAAACCGAAGCTATCCTTTTTGGCTCTGCCATTCGACTTAATTGACTCATTGACCGCCGGGGATTGGCCTTATCCTGTGGTAGCTACTGCCACGCTGTAAACGATGGGAGTTAGTCACCTTGTTTGTAGAGCTAAATCTATATTCTATATTATAGCCATGGATACAATACTATAGTCATTTGACATTGGGTCTCATTCCCGAAAATGTTTCAAAGATATATTCTGGAAGATTTATCTTGGAACCACTGAGACATAATCAGGGAAGGAAATTAGGCCACTTTACTCGCCAAATGCGAGTATTTTTTCCGTTTGGCGAGTGATTCATGAAGACCACTCGCCAGTCTGGCGAGTATACAAAAAAAAAAAAAACATTCTGCAATCACTGCACTGGCAAACGGTGCGCGTCTTCTGAGTGCTCGCTTTAGTTGACAGTGCCACGAGAGCACTGCACAAGACCACCCGCGGACATATAATGTTTAATAAAAGTTCGCGCAGTACTGGCCAACCCGCGGACATATAATGATAAAAGTCCTGCGTTACTAGGCTAGCCATCAGGAGCACTCTCAAACGGATAACGTTAAACACAGCAGAAGATGGAAAACAGACAGACTGACCAACGGGGAACTGCATCCAACCCTAGCACAACCCTCGAGTATAAGTTACTAAGGACACATTTAAATCACAGAGGTGTAATGTTAGTCTACTGGAACTGTATACAGTGGTTAGCTTCTAGTTAGCGTTTTAACGTTAGCCCCGTGTGCTCAAAGCAGCCAGCTAGGTGTATCTGTTATGACTATAATGTTTCCAAAAAAGCACCGGACTACGACGTAAGGTTAGACATTTTATTTCATGCTCAAAAGCCCCTGGCTTGCACATCGCAGTCACGAAAGGGGCTAGCTAAGCTCAACCAGTGCACTGTGCACAACAGCACACCAACCCAACTGACGTTACCACAACACTTGACGGTACTTCACAGCACTGTCGTAAGACCACCGCGCTGTCTTAAAGGCACAGTGTGCCTACCCAGATGCATACACAACATTGACGAGGCTTGACAACCGAGGTTCAAAGTTAACTTGATTGATTGATTGAAAACTTTATTAACAGATCGCAGAATGGGTACAATACAGTACGGCTCAATACACACAAGAGTTAAGGGGATGCAGCCCAGAGAAAGACTTTCGTCTTGTTTACATCAGGGTCCCCCATTTTCAATTCATCATAACATAAGACATACAGATAGACTACTGCTACATCTATACATTTCACATCCATCTATACACTTCACAACATACTTCGGTTTTTTTCCTTCACTGCCCAACCCAGTCCAACCCAGCATCTTTCACTGCCCAGTTCAGCCCAACCCAGTCCAGAATAGATACCTCTTTCATGTTAATATGTTTTATGCTAATATTGTGGAGAGTAGAGATTAATGTTTTATGCTAATAAATATTTTAAAGAGTAGAGACACGGTGTGATTATTTTACTATGATTGAAAATCTATTTAGACGAAGACATACAAAGAAGTAATTATCACAATTAGCGTTTTTTTTGTCTGGTAAAAAATCTGTTTGGCTGGTAAAAAAAATCAGATACTCGCCAGTTGGCTGGTAAGCCAAAAAGTTAGTTTCCTCCCCTGGACATAATCTATGACAAGTACACTCTGAGTCCTGAACGTGCTGGAGATATGTCTTAAGTGGCTGAAACGGTCGCAGAAATTATATGATCTGATATCTGCTTGGAGAATGGCATTCTGTCGTAAACTCCAAAGCGCGTTCCTGTTCAGCTCATTTGCATACAAAACACCGCCTCCATAGCTCCTTATAAGGCAACTGGTGACGCATCTGTGTGAAATGGAATGGCGGAAGTGCTTTGCGAGCCGCGTGATTACGAAACCTAGCGTCAGTCAGTGCCAATCAGAGAGCGTCTCCGAGAAATGCGGCTAGGTTTCGTAATTAATTAATTAATGTATTGGCATCATATACAGCTCGCGGTACACACCTGCCACAGCGCGCGCGCACACACAGACACGCGTGCGCGCGCAGTACTGTATATGAATGAATGAATGACATATAATATATATAGCCTACGGCGGGCGTAATGAATGAACGCAGTATGGCTTATTATTCCATAATTAAGCCTATAGGCTACTGTTCATTCGTAGGCGCACACAAGACTTGTTATGGAATATTAATGCAGTCTATTTCCACCGATTAGCTTTAGTTCTTATTTATTTATCCACTGTCATTTCAGTGTTGGTGTATAGGCTATATAGTGTATTTCAATATACGTTTAATTGATTAATGATATATTCGAAGGAATGCAGGTTTATAGCTATATCAACCCCCTCCAATGTACAGTAAATGACCAAGTATGGTTTTGTCAATATTCCAATGTACAGTTTTGCTTGTACAGTGTAAGTCTATCCCCCACCCACCCCTACCCAACCTCCTCCAACAGTTTCTACGTCAAATGTACTCTCTTTTCTGGACTCTTTTTGTATCACAAACAGTACTGTATTTGCAAATCTGGTATGTCATAAATGTATAGATGTAGCAGTACTGTCTATATGTGTCATGTGTGTCATATATGTTGTGACGTACCTGGGTACGTGGGTTGGTCATTACCATTATTACTGTATTTATGACACCTTCTGAACATCAGGTTAGTATATTTAATGTGTTATGTTTTGTATATGATGTGTGTGTGTGTGAACATGAGAGTTAATGCTATCTCTTATCTCCCTGTCAGGTGCTGCCCATCCCTACTGAAGAGTGCTGATTGCCTAATGAATAACAGCTGATGGCAATCACATCAAGAGGGATGGGTAGCCAAATACCTGACAGCACACACACGTCTCGGCGCCTCATTCTGTCAATTGCTAGTGACTAGAGAAGAGTGAGGTTGCCATTGTTAACCACGGTTGTGTTTATATATATATATATTGTTGACCTATGTGCCACTTCTCTAGCTGGGTGAGTGTCCTCTTGTTGGCCTTTGTGCCTGTTCCCACTGAGTGTGGACTGATACTTCACTGCCCTTTTTTTGCTGTTGTTTCATTCAAGTAGAGCTGTATATATATATATATTGGTAGGCTGTATGCCATTGCCACTTTGCGTGGACTTGTACCTTTGGTACGTTTTAGCGTCGGTGGACGCTAATTTTGTTTATTTATTTATACTTCCCTTGTTTGTCTCCCCTTACCTTTTTCCCTTTGTGTGTGTTCTGGGTTTTAAAACCCCTCTAAAATAAACATCATTCTCCCTTTGGGGAAAGCCGTGGGTTTCAAGCCCCACCACAATAAATATTATTTACCATTTGAAAACGTCTTTGTTTACTATCTGCCTACCCGGGACTGTTTTGACAAGCATTTTTCTACTGAGGGGGTTGTTTCTGCTCATGTACCACCTGCCCAGTTAACTATCCTGTATGGTCGTTAGACCTCTGTACATGACATATGTTATGATGAATTGAAAATGGGGGACCCTGATGTAAACAAGATGAAATTCTTTCTCTGGTCTGCATGCCCTTATGTAATTGAGCTGTACTGTACTGTACCCATTCTGCAATCTGTTAATAAAGTTTTCAATCAATCAATCAAACAAACAAAGGTCTGTCCCATTGTATACCAATCAATGGGATACATTGCATGTTGACCTGCATTCTTTCAAATGTATATAATTAATCATTAAAACAGATGTGTAACAAATAAGAAATACAAATTCCACAGAAGGCATTAAATTATTATTATTTTCAATCATTTCACAATAATTGTGTTTGAATATCTGATTAATTATTTGTCCAAAATAGCTGGTTCAGATATGGTTAATCCAGCTGCCCTGTGATCAGATGAATCCATATTATTTATTTTTCCGACATCAAATTCGTAATTTCTTATCGTACAAATATTGTCATATTTATTTTAATTATGATTAAGTAATTAATTCCAAGGAGGCCTGTAGCGTTGACGTGAAGGAATCACTATGAGAACACAGTCTGTCAAGTTATAATAACATTTTAAATTAGTCAATCAATCATGAGATTTGATCGTGGGCTGAGAGCATATTTAAGTGTGCTCCTCAGCACTCTTAGATCTGCTCTCAAATAAGATCTCAGGAAAATTTGAGGACTCCCACTCCCAGCCCTAATATGTCTTAAATAGGCCGAAATCTGGCTAAGACGAAATATTTTGTCGTAACTTCGTTCGAGAATGAGACCCATTGAGTTTCTTCCGGTCAAGATGCAAAAAAGAGAGAATTTTTACATCCATACGTTCCCGTGTTATACCGTGGTGAATATAAGTATGGTTTTAGAGCGGTCTAGGGTAATTCATGAAATGCTTAGTTATGGCAGTATACGTCGATTCCATTGTAGACGTTGCCGTTTCTTGCCTGAACCCGCTATTGTTCCGGAACCAAATCTACATCATAGGTATTATGTTCCATCATGAATGCATGAAAGGGGGGGGGGGGGGTCGTTTCTGATGATTTGATTGTCGGTTAACGGCATTCGTATTTAACACTAAAAACGCTTATCAGCCCGATCAGTACAAAAGCCTTGCAAGATCAAGCTAAAATTGGAGTCAAATCGTCCTTACCTGTAGCCGGGAGTAATCCAAAAACAATATTCCAATTTCTTGATCGCCATCTGATGCATCCAATGTCCATTTGCTCTACGGCATAATCCACCATAACATATGGATCGGGCATATTTGACGGGCTTCAATGTAACCGGCAGAACCGTTCGTCTTGCACGACAAGGACAAATTTAACCCGAAACCTTTGGCCATCCAACAGCTCAGGAGACAATGTTAGAAAGGGTACTCGATACCGTCTAGCGTAATGCGGCCGGTATTAACCCCAGTGGGCCTGTAATGAATAGAAATATCGAATAAAAGAAATAACGATCGGGCACCCAAGTGGCGACCCATGTAACGCGCTGCGTCGCGAAGCGGCCGACCCGGGTTTGATTCCCGGACCCGGCGTCCTTTGCCGAATGTCTGTCTCCCGTTCTTCCTCTCTCTCTCTCTCTACCGGACTGCCCGGTAGAACAAACAAATAAAAAATCTACCAAAAATAATAAAAAAAAAGAAAAGAAAGAAATAACGATCAAATAATGTATACTGTATATACATGGTTGGCGTTCAACGGTTGGCGGACAAACACGTATATAATCATAGTTGGCGGCCAATGTGTTAAGAGGTCTCCTAAAAGAATGTAAAGATACATCGTCTCCATGCTTTAAAAAATGGCTCACTGAGATGGTCTCCTCTCTGCAGCTGGAAAGCATCTGTCACAGTAGGTCCGAGACCTTGAACAAATTTAACATGATATGGGGTCCCTTTTTGGAATGCTTAGCTAGAACATAAGTGCTTCTCAATGTCCTCCCTTGTATTTTTTGTAAAAATAAATATATATACTGTATATATTTATATGTCAGTAAATCAGCCCCTTGCGTCATTAATGTACATATGACATGGTGTATGTTTGTTCATTGATGTGACAGTGCCTGGCAACATACTGTTTCTGTTTTATTTATTAATTTTTTTATTTATTTTTGTGTTTGTGATTTGTCTTGATGTGTATTTGTGAAACTATAAAAACTGAAAATAAAATATATATTTAAAAAAAAAAAAGGTCTCCTGGGTTCAAAGTAGTGGTAAGAGATACAGAGGTTACAGCTAAGGAGGAAGTCACGTACCTAGGATGTGTTTTGGACAACACCTTACCAGGGGTGAGCATGGCACAAAAGGTGGTCTCAAAGATCAACCTGAGAATTACATTTCTCGGCAGAGTGTCCACCTATATTAACAGGTCAGCCTTAGAAGTCCTGGCAGGGGCCCAGACTCAATGTCATTATGACTACGCATGCTCCTCCTGGTACACTGGCATCACAGTAGTACTGAAAGGTAGGCTACAGACAGCTCAGAACAAATGAGCTAGACTGATATTAGAACTCCAACCCTTCACATGGTACTGTGTGTGAGAGAGAGAGAAATTCACATGGTACTGTGTGTGTGAGAGAGAGACCTTCACATGGTTTGATTGATTGATTGAAAACTTTAGTGGGTACAATATAGTATGGCTCAATACAAAACAAACTGCTAAGAGGATGCAGACCAGAAAAATACTTTAGTCTTGTTTACATCGAGGAGAGTGACCTTCACATGGTACTGTGTGAGAGAGAGACCTTCACATGGTACTGTGTGTGAGAGAGAGAGAACTTCAGTTTTACTGTATAAAAGTATATTAGTCTGTAAAAGTTTGGCAAGAGATTAACATTGGACTCCATTCTGTTGGATCTGACACTGTTTTGATTCCACATAGTAGAAGGGGATGTTTTTGTGACCCTTTATTTTTCCCCATGTGAGGTTGGACACAATACATTGTGTGTTTTAGAAGTGCAAGGAATCCAGGATCTTTGAGTGATGAAAATCTTAGTTTACCAATGTACCCGTTGTTGCGATGCATTGATGTCCATCGTTTGGTTTTAATACTTAACACTTTGGCTGCCATGGGTTAAATTCATGATATACCATAGATTGCCAGCGCTATTTGTCTATGGAGAAAGTCCCCTTCTTTGCAGGGCTATAACTTTTTAAATTCTATTGCTACATTGCCATTATTAGGGCCCATTCAAAGTCCTATATGTATTGTTCATTGTGTAGCAACGTTAAACTTTTTCATTCACATATTCATAGTAAAGTATGGTCTAATGTATAAGTATGTTTTCATCTCTTTCTGCAGCTTTCTCCAGAACGTGATATATAGCCCCAAATGCATTATATTGATGATGAAATACAGTTTGATGGCAATCAGCGCGATATAAAAAATTCCAACTAGACGTACTTCTAGAAGTTACTACACGTCATCTGATGTTGACCGGATGGGCGAGGGGGCGTTTATAATTCCGTGGGCAGCGTTATACCAATCATCTAATGTGGGTCAAATGTTGATAATAGCAGTTAGTATCGAAGACGGTAACGTTACACGCTGAAACTCACCCCAGTCTCCGCGCGCCGTTGGGCGATCATCGTCGAGTAGAAATCTTATCATTATGGGATATATTTTTACCCGGTCCATCTCCAGCTTGTATAATGGTATATACGTCCAAATCATGTTGTTTATCGAGTTATTGCCAATCGATCACCGTGTAGCGTGACGAGCCAGAGTCCCATGAACTATAGCGAGCGCCCGGAAGTACTATGGTCGTCATGACAACCTCTATTCAACATCCTGTTTGGCGATTGCGCCGATCGGCCACCAGATGGCGCTCCTGAACCGCCAGTCAGTGGGTCCTGCTGGTGGATCTCAGGCCAGCGGAGGGGACATATGAATCCGATCGCAGATTTTTGAAATATTGATATAAGGACGCTGTACAGCGTCCCCCGGCAACTTGAGCATGGCCAGCAATGACGTGAAGAGACGTTTCATGGCAGTCAAAGTGTTAATTTGACATATATATATATATATAAAAAAGACAACAAATAGAGAAACGGATAAACAAATCATAGTGTACAAGGAGTAGGAAGAAGTATACAATTTTATTTATTTATTTATTCCTACCCCTTTTTAATTATTCATCACAAATTATATAATTGTATTCTATTGTTAATTATATGTATAAAGGCTGTATCTCTATATAATCCAATACATTTATATATAAATAAATGTATATAAATATGCATACCATATAATATACACAATTTCATCTTATCTTTTATTTACATTTGACTCATACTCCCAATCAACACACTTCCTCTTCCAGATATACTATTTAAGAAAGTGTTTTGTACATCTTTTTAAACTGATTTATGTTCCTACCCTGTTTTAGCTCTAACTCCAGACTGTTCCACAAGTCCACTCCACAGATAGATATGCACATACTATTGTGACACTGAGTTTCTTTTTAAAGTTGAGCTCTCCTCTCAGATTAGATTACCGGTAGATTAGATTCAAATGTATTGTCGTCATACAGAAGTTTGTAAAGAGGCCTCCAACCAGAGTGCAAATGTAACAGTAAAGTGCAGTAGTAATATACAATGTACAGGTGATTAAGCTGGGTATACAATATATAAATTAGGACTATAATTGTGCTAATCAGATGTATGTACAGAGTTGTAGTATTATTATGTACAGTGATACAGGTATAAAGACAATACGGTGTGGATAAATATATATACGTTAAAATAAATATACGGTGTATATAGCATTATTGTACATGCTATCATACAGAGTTATGTGTTATATGCGGTGTATAAATAGATTATATGCAGGTATATTCAGACAGATATATATATGTGGTAAATCATACTCCACTATTAGTGTCTGTGCCTTGAAAAATGAGTGAGAATATCCTGCAGCTACGAATATCCGGTAGGTACAAAGGTAGAAACATTGTGGTTCGTCGCGTCGGATCCCGATAAGAGAGCGGTGGATCTGAACGTTTTGAAACCGGAGAATGAACAGCTGAAAGTGAACCCTTTCACTACCACACTACAGAATAACCCTTTCACTACCACACCGTCTGCCGTGTGTTAGTGAAAGGGTTAACTCTTTGTCGTGTGGCAGTGAAAGGGTTAACCCTCTGTATTGTCTCAGTGAAAGGGTTAACCCCTTTGGCAGTGTGGTAGTGAAAGTGTGAGGATTTGCCAGTCCCTAGACCCTTTTTCCCTGTCTACTCTCCTCAACAGCCCCCACCCTTGCAGGAACTTTTCCCTGCCTCCTACTCTCCTCAACAGCCCCCACCTTTGGACGTTCTTATACTCTTGGCGTTTTTATTGTCTCCTGTGTTGTTTAACTGTGTTCTGTCTTTAGTCTCGTTCCCTTTGTAATTATTTATTAGTTCCTTGTATGTTTTGTTTACTCTGTCTAGTGTTCAGTCTTCTTGTGTAGTTAGTTCTGTTTGCTTCCCTGTTTATTTTCCCCATTGGTCTGGGGTTTTCCTGTAGCCCTGTTAGTTCTGCCTTTTCCCTCTTGTGTGTCTCATTTTGCTAATTGCCCTGCTGTCTCTCTAGTGTTAATTGGTTCCCCTATATCTGGTGTGTGTTCCCTACTCTTATTGTCGGTTCATTGTTTCGGTTCCATGTTTGATATCCTCGTCCCTGTTTCATGTGCTGTTCTCCTGTGTTCATAGTAAGTTTCCCAGTGTCTTTTAGTGTTGTGTTTTTGGACTTGCTCTCTTTTTGAGATTATTCTTTGTTTTGTATTTGCCCTCTGCCAGTCTTAGCTGAGCTATACCTTGTTTTTGTTTTGCTACTGCCTTGGAAGTATTTTTGTTACACTTCACCCCTGGCTCGAAGTGTTTGAATTAAAGGAGCAGTGCTCATTTGTGACAATCTACCTTTACCTCTCCCTCGTATCTGTTTGCGCCTGGGCCCTCTGCTAACAATCCCTAACAGAAAGGGTTAAGATAAAGATCAACCTTTATTCCTCCCCATGGAGAAACACAGGTATCATAGCAGCAACAGCAGTGGCAGGTAGGAATAAGCATCCAAATAACCAGCATAATAATAAGAAAATAGAATATAGATTTTTGAAGATCTGATCTGCACTGGATTTCTGAGTGAGTGAACAGATTATGTTCAATAATGTCAATAATGTCACTGTGTGCATGTTGTATCACTTGGGAATATATATATATATATTTTTAAATCTTTATTTTGAACATGTAAATACAAACAATATAAAATCTCTATGAAATGGAAAAGAATAAATAATAAACAAAAACAAAAGATAACTCAATTTACATGTTTGAAAAGGAGTAGGAAGAAGTATACACTTATTTAATCTTACCCCTTTTCCACTACTCAAATTAGTGTACTAATTTAAAACATTACAAAACAAATATATATATATGCAAAAAATAAAAACATATATGTAAAACATGAAAGAAATCAAATAAAAATGTAAACACCCGTGAATGTCAAATCCCTCCCTCATCCCTCTACCTCGTGAAAATCATTTCCTTATAATTCAGTTTGAATTGTCTCATGTTTGGACATTGCTTTAGCACCACACATATCATTAATATATAGGATTATGTATGGAGTAAGGACTAGTATATTATGAATATATATATAGGATTATGTATGGAGTAAGGACTAGTATATTATGAATATATATAGGATTATGTATGATGTAAGGACTAGTAAATTATGAATATATATATACGTTTCAATGGGAAAATGCGCTTCGGCAACGGAATTTCGAGGCGATCGTTGTGAATCTCTGTTCAAGCAGGAGGAGGAGCCCTTACAAAAAAAGAAGAAAAAAAAGAAAACGTGTATCAACACCAAGCCATTCCAGTTCAAAGGTAGGCAATACTGCCACCTGGTGATATTCGATGCAATTCCATTCATATTCGTGTGCCCCCAACGTGGGCAAACGGGCCAGGGACGGAGAATGATCTGGCTGATGATTTAGAACGGGGATCAGAGGAAAAAGATCAAAGGAGCTTGTCAGCTCAACACATACACACACGCGCGCGCAGTACTGTATAGTCTACGTGCGTAATGAATGAACGCAGTATAGGCTTATATTATTCTAATGACTTGTTTTATTAGGAGATCACAGATAATGCACTGCATGCCCTATAGTAGTACAGTCCACCATGCAGTCCGCTCATGGTACGCCCGACTCTGGTGGCCTTAATATTTGTACTGTACTTACTGAATGTATAGGGCAGAGCATATAGTATCTACTAAATCCTAGTGAAACAAGTAATTAGTATAATATAAGCCTACTGTTCATTCATTAGACACGTAGGCTATACAGTGTGTGTGTGTGTGTGTTTGTGTGTGGTGCAACAAGACTTATGTAATATTAATGCAGTCTCACTATAGATATATCCACGCGATTATCTTTAGTTCTTATTTATTTATCCACTGTAATTTGCAGTGTTGGTGTAGTAGGCTACATAGTGTATTTCAATATCTGTTTTATTGATTAATGATATTATTTGAAAAAAAAAATCAGGTTATAGCTATATAAAACGACAAATGTCTGTCCCATTGTACCAATCAATGGGATATATTGCATGTTGGCTATAACCTGCATTCTTTCAAATGTATAATTAATCAATAAAACAGATATTTAACAAATAAGAAATACAAACGCCACAGAAGGCATTAACTTGACAGACTGTTGTGCTCCGTGTTCTTAAAGGCCAACTTGCAGGTTAAACCTGTGGGATATTTGTGGATATCCTGAAGAAGAATGTTTCTCAGTCAACCGAGGCTTGGATAATAACAAAGGTTTATTAACCAAACAGATAGTAAGTACATAGAGAGAATGGCTGAGGGTTTCCCCCCAGGTGATCAGCTGAATTTACCCAGGTAAGAAGACCAGGATAGATCTCGGGAGGAGATCTATATAGTTAACAGGGGGGGGGTGTGGTCCCATTTGATAGGTCAGATGGGGGGGGGGGGGGTACAGGTAATGGGGACACAGGGGAGGGGAGTGTCTTATTCCACAGAGAGGGGGGGGCACAGGTAAGGGGATATAGGGGAGGGGACTATATTTACATGAGAACATTAGATATTATACCACAATACTAACTTTTCTTTCTTATAATGTGGGTGAGATTAATGTATAATATACCAGGATTGTTTGGAACAGGTAAAAGTGAAAATAGAGAACAATTAAAATAATGAAAATTTTGGCCAATGTGATCTGGTTGTTGGCATAACAGTTTAAAATAGAATTATTTACATACATGATTCATGACATGATCGACTGGACTGCGGTCTGTGTTATTTTGATATCAGAGATGTGGGAATAGATATCACCCTTTTCTTTTATTAATCGCTCAAAATACCTATATCAATGAGTGGTCCTCATCTCTGATATCAAACAACAATTAACATAATCATTAGAAGCTATCGCTTTGCAAATATCTTGGCATACCTTCAGTCGTTCATGTCGTGATTCAGGGGAGCTAATGTGATCGTTGTACATATACAAACATAGTAATATTTACAATAGACATTACCTTAGTGGCTAATGTGTCAAAATAAAATTGAAAACCGTTAACCTAGTGGTTAATATAAAAGGTGATTATGATAATCGTTATGCATTGTTCTGTGGTGCATACTATCAATGGTCAAAACAAACTTGGTGTCTTGGAACAATCCAACTGGTTCTGCCCTGTTTAACAATACCATTTTGCAATGTGACTCTGTGATCATTTCTCATTGTCATTATAAAATTGGTTAATGCAATCTTACTGATTGTATTTCATCATATTCCTAGTCAATAATTTTCCAGATACATATGAACTCTGTGAAACAGTTCTTGTTTGTGAATCTGACAGTTGCTGTGAAGTGTTGATCATCTGTTCTCGGTCTGTCGTGTGGCAGGGCCAATACATACATAACAATGTGGACAATGTGTGTTCAGAAGTATCTTGTTCCACAGGTCTCTGATGATGTCTCTTCTTGACGATGCAGTCGGGAACATTCACTGGTCGTCGTTCATTCAGAGGGGGCCTACAGGAGGTCGCCGTCCGCTCCCTGTGTACCTTGTCAAGGGTCACCGGTAGCAGTCAACTATATTGGTTTTGCAGACTCTTTTCCTGCAGCCTATGTTGTTCTCCACCACCATCACATGTCTGCCACTGTGCTCACGCTTGGCCCCTATCAGGCCTAGAGACATGGTGGTCAGGGCGTTCTTGAACGTGCTGTGTGGTGGTTGGTCCCCCCCGTTCCTCGTCATCGCGGTGCTAGAGGGGCGAGGGGGCGGGCGTTTTTGAATGTGTTGTGCTGGTTTCGCTGTCCTCTCCTCGTCATTGCGGTACCACTTGATGGAGGGCGAGGGCCCGCCGGTGTAGTGGCTAGTCAGTATGACGCTCTCTCTCACACGGATGACAATCTTGTCATGGGAATCCACCTTGATGGTCGGGGACTTCAGTTCCCGTTTGCAGATGGTCTGCCGCGGGTCGCTGGGGTGAGGCTGCATGTCGTCCTTTCTGTCTCTGCTCCCCTTCCTTTGGGGACGTCTGTGTTGTGTGGGCTGGTGGTTCTCCCACGGTTGTTGTCGTCGCCTCTGGTTGTGTCCGCAGCTCCTTGGCGGCGTCCTTTGTGGTCTTCTGCTGTTGTGGGTCGCTCAGGTCGCTGGGTTGTGTTCCTCCTTGCCTGGTCGCACCGTCGTTCGTGGTTCAGGTCACGCGTCGTCTCACTCCTTCTCACTTGTCGTGTCCTCTCACCAATATGATCTGAGGATGATAAAATTGCCTTAGAAAACCTCCTCACATAAATGATTCAACGCCTTTCTGCTAAAGAGGAAAATCATTTTGGGATTAATTCAATTCATTGTAAATAAAATCACTTAATTGAAAATAGGAAATGCAAGCCAATTGCATTAGCAGTGATTCCTTATGTCAAGAAGGTCACATTCACTACAATTTTATCAGATCTTGTATCTAACTAGATCTTACAGCATTAGGCTTTAAATAAAATTGTAAATGAATGGCCAAAGTCTTGAATCAGATAAAATAGCTATTTTTCTTCATAGTCTGATGTCAATTTTAATTTGATCTTACCTCAGGATGCGTTGGCTGTACCTCGGGATACTTACCTCGCCACGCCTTCTCTGGCGTTCTTCACGTCTCAGTGTGGCTCGTCATAATTTAGCATGGGGAAAAAAACATAAAATCTAGGTAGCCAGTTAATTTTGCATGAAAAACAATCATTCGTTTTGTCATCTAACCCTAACTAACCTTACTGTCATTCATTTGTCCTAATAAACTAACCCACACTGTAGCACTCAACACTTTGATGACCATTGTTACTCAGCTGATAGAGGTGTGCCCTGCCTGATGTCCTGTCGTACAGAACTTGTGAGTCGCTTTGGATAAAAGTGTCAGCTAAATGATCAATGTTGTTGATATCTTGTATATTTAGATAATTGTGCTTCAATTTTGGTGGTTGATAATTTGCAGTCATGGAAAGTACTTGAAATTTGCAAGGAGTTAGTGGTTAAGCAGAGAATAGAAGGAGGGGATAGTATGTTTAAGTTGTTTTCATCATTGATCTTTCATCTCAGGCACTTCTACTTTGTTTGGTGTTATTCAGACATCATATCTCTAATTTGTGTGCCTTCTTGAAAAGAGAGAGATGAAAACAACTGGTTAGTTATTCTGTTAGTATGGGAAATATGGTAGCCTTTCATAACTGCAAATTCATCGCTTCTGTGTCTAATTCATGTCAACTAAGTGGCTCTCTTTTGCCATCCACCGCTAGGTGAGTCCACCAAGTCTGGGGGCACGAGTGCAGGCATTTGCATTGCTTTGTCTCTCAAGTGTCCACTCTGAAGAAATTTACATGTGGGTGTTTGGATGCAGATCCGTTCCAAATGGCCAATCGATTGTCTCTCAGTTCGGAGATACTAAGTTGGGTCTCTATAGGTGTGGTCAGACTGGCTATTTGCATTGTCTTTCAACTCCACATCGTCCTCAGCTGGTTTGCGTGTTCAAATGTAGATTATTTGGGTCCTCAATTTAAATGATTGTAGCTGGTCTCACTTTGTGTCTTGTCTGTGTTCAGATGCAAATCACTGGAGTTTCAACTTTTGTGATACCATGTGTTTACACCCATTCTGCATCTTGACCCAGAGCCAGATCTCTTGGTTGTCTGTAAACACCAACACATGTTAATTTTCCCATTATTTTCTTTTATTCTGGGTGAATCCTCTTTGACTGTCTGTGTGCTCAACAAACATTATCTAGTCCTTCTCTATTTCATCATCTCACTCATCAATGTTACTGTGGAAAAAGAGGAGGCATGATTTTGGCCTCATTTAAACATTATCTGCATTTATTCATTATCTCTAAAGAAAGGTTGTTATTCTTTCTTTAGCTTTTAGATCAATTCTATCCAATTGATTAGAATCCTATTTAAAACTAGCTTTGGTCAATCGATTGTCTCTCAGCTCTGCACTGTCTCTCGGTTGACATGCAAATTGTTGGATTTTCTGTCTTTTGTGATACAATTTGGGTGTAGTCATGCACTGTTTTGCATCTCGCCTCAGAGCCAGATCTGTAAATACAAACACATGTTAATTTTCCACTCTTTTCTAAGACCATCTGAGTGGGTTCTCCTTGATTGTCTGTGAGCTTAACAAAACATCAGCTATTTCTCATCCATCCCGTCTTAGGATGTAATGATAGTGTTATCATTTATCAATCATATCGCATATGTACACAAGCATCATATGAATGTGGAACCACACATTTTGAATCATGTTTAAAAATGTCTTACAATGGAAAGGGCTAGTTATCTTTAATTGGTTCTTTAGATAAACACATTAACTCAAGTGAATATAACCTAAACATCTTACTTTTAAACATGATCTATGTTGTTTGTGCCCAAGTTTTTCAACATTAAAAGCTTATAAAGCCTAATCTAACGCTGTTTATGTGGATTACAATTCCTGTACTGCCGTATACTGGAAACCGGGAGTGTTTGTTTAACTCTCCGTTTTGGTCAGTATGGCCGGTACGCCCACAGATGTATTATAATTCTGAAACAGACATTGTAATTAGCTTTATGTGACTTATAATGTGTAAATTAAAGCAACATAAACACTCAAGTGATCTGAGATAGTTGTAATTTGCTGTAACTGAGATGATAGTTGTGTATATGTACAGTTTCTACGTCAAATGACTCCCTTTTCTTGACTCCTTTTGTATCACAAAAAGTACTGAATTTGCAAATCTGGTATGTCATAAATGTATAGATGTAGCAGTACTGACTATCTGTCTGTCATGTATGTCATAATATGTTCTGATAAATTGAAAATGGGGGACCCTGATGTAAACAAGACAAGGGTCTTTCTCTGGTCTGCATCCCCTTAGCAATTTGTGTGTATTGAGCTGTACTGTATTGTACCCATTCTGCAATCTGTTAATAAAGTTTTCAATCAATCAATCAAAGCATCTATATTTATGATTTTCATACTCACCGGGGAAAGCTGTTGTGTTCACGTTGGATCCTCACAGTTCAGTTCAGTTATTGAATAACCATATTAACTTACCCCCTATTTGTGGCCATGTGTATCTTTAATCGAATAGTGGTTCCTGAGGCTGTCGCACGTTACGTGTCGTCAATGCAATGTTCGGCTCGTTTCTCCGGTGGTCTGGGATAATGCAACCCGCATCTCGCCACCGCAACTCAACATTTTCCAATAGTAGCGCGCACATACATATACAAATAAAACATATACTACAAGTGGATTTCACGCACCTTCGGCCTTGGGCACATTAAACTTTACGTTCGCCTATGGATAGTTTAATATAAAATCATAGCTTCACGGCGCGCATAGCGTGACGTCATCGCTCCATGCAACGTTCGTGCGTTCTCATTCGCCTCGGAAATAACGCTTTGCAATTCATACAGTATTTTTTTTCACGAGCTCTCAATAGCCTGGAATTCCTATACCAGCGTTTTGTTACCGAATGAACGCGCCTGTGCATATGTGAAATGTAAACAAACTGAAACGATAAAACTATACTTCCCCAAATGGTCGTTCCCGTGGGCCGGTTTTGTTTATTCCGGAAATTACTATCCTAGTTCGTCGCGTGAACTGCACCTCAATGTTATTCTCTGTGTATAATAGTACTAGTCTCTCAATGCTCGGCGCACGCAAATACAAACGAGACTTTAAACAGACAAAACAACAATAATACATATAAGTTAACGTGCGTGTATATCTGACTGTATTGGATCGCTGTACGTTTAGTCGGCCAACATCTGCTGCGACAAGGCATTTATCCCTTGATTTAACTACACATCGTTATTAAAGTCATAACGACCGAACCTGACTTCGAAATTTACCAGCGATATATTAGATTATATATACCTTTTAATCACACTCACGGTCCCTTCGACCTGCGACTCGTTAAATGTACATTCACGTACTCCCGAGACATCGCCGGTCATCTTCCCGCTATCTGTATAATCAATTGGAATTCAATCCAAATACATCGTTTTCAGGAATGGAAGATATTGTGGGCTTAGTTTGAGGTTGAAACAATGAATATTATGACGCTACTCTGGTAATTAATAGGTTCCAATAGAGTAGCGTTTTCCAAGGATATCACATCATAATAAGCCCACGTTTCTTGCCTTGTTGCCTATATTTTAGCCTGCATCAGCTAGACTTGGGTTAGCAAACCAACAACCTTATTTTGTGCCCTAACTTTCGGTTTGGCAACAGCCAAATCCGGGAATAGCACAGACAACCCATCCTTTCAGAACATCTGTCCAGATAAGGACCCAGGTACACGCGTTTCCCCGGTACGATTCTCAATACAGATCAGATATATTAATGCACATTATTCTTACTCAGCCATGATCTCAATATTTGACAACATTCTGTAATGTTCACCTGGCACAGAGAAAAGCGGGAAGGTTTTAATTCCTTTCCATACATTTTTGGTCGACCAGTCTATTATACTCACTTTTCTCTGTATAGCTGAAATGATACAGCACGCCGGGAGGACGCAAAAAGGTCAGTCACAAGTTCGTAGACGCCAATTGTGGGATATTTGTGGATATCCTGAAGAAGAATGTTTCTCAGTCAACCGAGGCTTGGATAATAACAAAGGTTTATTAACCAAACAGATAGTAAGTACATAGAGAGAATGGCTGAGGGTTTCCCCCCAGGTGATCAGCTGAATTTACCCAGGTAAGAAGACCAGGATAGATCTCGGGAGGAGATCTATATAGTTAACAGGGGGGGGGGTGTGGTCCCATTTGATAGGTCAGATGGGGGGGGGGTACAGGTAATGGGGACACAGGGGAGGGGAGTGTCTTATTCCACAGAGAGGGGGGGGCACAGGTAAGGGGATATAGGGGAGGGGACTATATTTACATGAGAACATTAGATATTATACCACAAACCCTACTCTTCAATTATGGGTAGTTTACATCATTGGTCATTTAATTATAATTTTTTTTCCATTTGACGCCGGAAATGCCACTCAGAAAGGGTTAAAAAGGTCCACGCACGAATAACATGCACAAGCAAATCTAAAAGCTTATCAGACGCTATAGCAGGGCCGCGACGTCACTCCAGGTACAACTTTCCCTACTTCTGATCCACTACAATGGAGTTTGACGAGTGCAGAAAGCTATTTCCTTGATGCAAATGGACACCTTACAAGACGCAAATGGTTTTTTTTTTTTAAACTTTGACCAGTCACCTGTTTCTTTTAGCGTTTATCGCTTTTTCTTCGCATTCATACTTGGTCAAGTTCGACCGACAGAAGCAGGCTGAAAGGGTTCAGATGGGGGGGAAAGACACTCTGGGAAAGGCACGGCTGCCGTCCGGGATTCGAACGCGCTCAGCCCCAGATCCGCGCGAGCGCGGTTGTCCACGGCGCTGAAATAGCACTTGCGGTACGTGGTGAGCTACTGGAGCTCCCCCCCAGACGCAAATGGGTTTAATCGTCGGAGACTTCGATGGACCAGCTACAACTGGTTGAAACAAGGTAGTTATAAGGTTTTTAATGTCGTAAAAAAAGAACTACATTTACCACTAGGCAGCCTGTTGTTCAGTACAGCAGCGCTACTGGTCTGTGGGCTGTCGCTTTATCCCCGGGTCATAGTATCAAGCTGGCTATATAGCTCTGGCTAACGTTACCCCGCTAACGTTAGTGTTGTGAAGGATCAGATTAAACCGAATATATATATTTATTTATGGATATATATTTAATAGTATTTGTATATCGTTTGATATCCCTTGTATATTCCTTGTACATATACACTGAATATCCCTTAATTCTACTACAGCCCATAATAGTTCATTCTCTTATTGGACAAAAGGACCAGGCGCCAGGGACAAGCCCCTGGCGTTCAAGTTCAAAGGTACCGACGAGACATGCCTTTACTAGCCTCAGCTCCGCGCAGGAATACGGCTACCGAAAGCAGAGCGGCACTACTTGTCCACTGTGCATATAAATATGGCGCAAGAAATGTAGAATTCCTCTTAGTCCTTTACCCTTCTACCCAACTAAGTAACAATAATAATAATAATAATTTAGGACCTGCTCCGAGGTCATCATTTGGCACACATGCGAACCATGCATACAATGCGTATCTGCGATTAACCCATCCCGTCGTCCTTCCCCCCCAAGGGCAGCCGGGAGCAGACAGGCGCCACGTGAGCCGCGCCAGGGGACCAATCCAAGTGCTCCTGTCCGTCTTCGTCAAGGACGCCACAGCGTTAGCGATCTTGTTGTTGTGCATGTTTTTCCATTGGGTTTATCTTATCGGGGGGGGAAACCCTTGCGAGCACGGGGAGAACATGCAAACTCCACACAGAAAGGCCTGGGAGATACCCCACCTGGGTAACTGGCATCATGGAAACCTGGTCCCCAAGCGGGATTCGAACCCTGGACCTTCTTGCTGTGAGGCGACAGTGTTAACCACTACACCACCGTGCCGCTGACGTGAAGCCTCACCCCACGATACCGCGTGCGGTGTAGTACGGCCTGTTTGGCCTTAGAATAGCAGTGAGACCTCGTGCGAATTAATAGCTGAATTGCCAGAGTTTGGCACCGTATTTCTATTAAGTAATAATAGTCTATTATGTATGGTGCATCGTTCGGTTAGAGTTCTGAAGTGAGCAGCGCCCCCATCGTTTCCTCGCGTTATCTAGAGTCTTAACCAGGCTGGGCAGACCACGCGTGGTGCTTTCATCCGAGGAGTTCTGGGCGAGGACGAGTGGACCTGCACATTGGATTACCTACTCTGACGACTGCTGAGCCCTATACGGCATGGAATATCTATTTGCTTTGGTGCTTTGATTTGTTGAGCGGATAATCGCCAACACCGGTGAGTGTTGGATTTACCCCGAGAGGAGCCAAGGTGAGACGGCGCTCAGACCAGACTGAGGTCGCCTCGCTTCTTCTTCGTTGTGGACCGACAGCGACAGCTACAGCTATCGTCTACAAGAGAGCCCAAGTGTATTCATCTGTGGATCAAGGTTCCACGGGCACTGTTTTCTGTACCTGAATTCTCCCTGGAAATCGTTGACCAGACGGGATACAGCCGACGGCTCTCCTACCCCCCCTACTGGCTTACAACCGGCGGGACCCCTTCAGTATATTATCCAGCTATAATCATTAAGTGACCATCGCTATAATCCACTAAGAGCCAGGTTGTATACTTGCTTCCTGTGTAACCAGAGATTGGACATTCAGTGTTGATTTGCATACGAGTACTCATTTGCCTTACAAGAGCATTCAATTCAAATCATAAATGTAATAAGTAATTATTATATGTACCTTTTGCTATATATTAAATATTTGACTATTACCTTTGTGTGGACCTGATTTCATATGTGGGAAAGTGTTCATCATACTTAGATATCGTGTACTGTATGGCCAGTAATTAAAGTACATAAAGCGGTAGTGGTTTAATGATACCATACTTATCAATACAGTCAGGGAATTGTACCCCTCAGTTACAATTGGTCCTTCGAGCCGGAGGGTAATCAGTGTAATATTAATATAGTGGTATTAATATTGAAATGGCCTATGATGAACACTCCACGAAACGGTCCTCCTAAAGTAGAACGCCCGCAACGTAGACGACAGCCACCTCAGTACTTAGAGGATTCCGCTGTCAGTAAACTACCTAGCCTTCTACAAACAGTAAACGCAGTAAAAGTAGAAAGTAAAATTATGTCCAACAACCCTATCAACCAGGATACCCCGACCACAGAGGCCCTAGTGGGTTCTAATGTAACTGACCAAGCTCACGGTGGGGACCAGGAGGGAACTGACACGACTTTACCCCCCGCCAATACCGAAGAAGTAGTCCCCCCAGAGCTCCGGGAGGAAGACAACCCTCCAGAGGTGGAACTCTGCACGGAACAAGATGAGGAGAGCGCCGAGGAGATAGAGCTCCAGGACTCCCCAACGAGTACAGCCAGGAGCGGCTCACCTCTACAAGCGTCTTCCCCCAGCGAGGCGGAGAGGATGCTGTCACAGGCGTTCCTCGTCAGCCTGACAGCCTCTACCGAACGCGATCGACTCCAGGGTGAACGCGATCGACTTCAGGGTGAACGCGATCGACTCCAAACACAGCAACGGAGCGAAGAAGAGCACATACGCCTGGAGATGAGACGCCTTCAGACGGAAGAGAATATGGCAAGAGACCGGTCCGACACCCAGCGTGCCGCTGACGGTGCCCAAAGAGAAGCAGAGCGCGACATCGCTCTCATCCAGCGCGAAGCCGAGCGCGACAGACTACAGGGCGAGCGCGACAGACTACAAGCGCAGCTAATGGAGCAGCTGATCACCAGGGCAACACCCCCTCCCTCCACAAGGGGTTCCAGAGCCTCGTCAAGACACACGTCAAGGGCACCCTCCCCTAACCGATTAGGCGACCTTGAACTCGACCACCAGAGAGAGTCTACACCCCCCTCCGAACTCCTTCCCCGACCGGTCCAAGTGAGACCCAGCTACAAGGAAGGAACGGCGGACACGGCGGAGAGGCTAAATAAACGACTACAGGATCTAGATGACCTGGCAGAAGAAGAAGAGGGAGAAGAGGAGAGTCAAGCCCGACAGCAGCACATTACTCCACAGGACCAGGAGGTCCAGTACAGCCCAGGCTATACCCCCGCGGCTCTGCGCTACAGACCCCCGACTCGACTCACGGGTGAGCATGACGCACGACCAGTCCCGAGGAATAGCACCTGGACCAGCGGGCCATGGTACCCTGCCAGTACCAGCCCACCGAGAGGCGTAAGAAGAGACTCGCCCAGGAGGCCTCTCTTCCAACGCTCACCGATGTGCCAGCCATCCATGGCATCATACATTGGCACACCGACGTTTCCAGACTTTACCCATGAGAATCGAGCACAGTACACGGAGCTCCGGATGTGCTTAGAGACAATGATGGTGGATGTCGCTGATGAACGCCACAAGTATGCAATATTATTGAAGCACCTGAAAGTGCCCCGAGCGCACAACATAGCGCTGGCCTATGCCACCTCTACGACCCCATACACCGCGGCTCTAGCAGCGCTGGACCAGAGATATGGACGTATATGGGATTACGTAATACAGGAGATAAGGCATATTGATCGCCTACCCCCAGCAACAGACAAACGCTCACTAGACGACCTGTCTATAAAAGTACAATCCCTGGTAGGGATGCTGGGGGCGCAACGAGAAAAGGGTATGCACGAACTATACGCAAACTCGAACGTCGAGAGGATTCTAGAGAAGCTGCCGCCCGCCCGACAGGAGCGCTTCAGGCGGCAAAGAGACCACCGTGATCCTAACGGTCCCGAGCCATCCCTCCTAGATTTAGCCGACTTCCTGGCGAGAGAAGTCAGCAGCCTACGGCTGGATACGTTCGTGCGGAGCACGCCAAGCTCCAGAGAGGGACCTAGGAGAGTAAACGATGGCCGAAGATCGGTAACTGTCATGCACCAATCAGAATCAGTACCGAGCAGCAAGAACCACAGTACCCCCTCGATGAAAGAGAAGTGGAAGATGGTGTGCCCGTACTGCGAGAAGGAACACTGGTTGTCACAATGTGACCAGTTCAAGAAGATGACCGCTGAAGAAGTAAGTCACTGGATAAAGTCCAACAGGCGCTGTTACCGATGTGCGCGCAGTCACATGGCAGCCGAGTGCCGCCTAAAGAAGAAGTGTAGTCGGTGTGATGGAGCCCATCTGGATGTCCTACACGACAGTAACAAAAGAAAGCCTGCACCATCCAACAGCACAAAGGCAAGTGTTATGTACATTGACCCCGCTAGCAGCAGCGGCGCCCAGGTGCTCTTAAAGGTGGTCCGTGTAACCCTGAGTTACCAAGACAAGATCATGGACACTTACGCCGTCCTTGATGACGGGTCAGAGAAGACCCTTCTCCTCGCGTCCGCTGCTGCCCAGCTGGGGCTACGGGGGAGCGAGAACCAGATGACTATTCGGACAATAAGACGAGATCTAAAGACGATAAAGGGCGAGAATGTCTCCTTCACTATCGCAGCAAGCGGGCAGCCAGAGAGACGGTACAGGATTACTAATGCTTTCACCAGCCAAGAAATAGGACTATCGCAGTACACCTACCCCATCGCCAAGCTGATGGAGAAATATGTGCACCTGCGTCAACTTCCTATCCCGCTCATAGACGGCGCCACCCCGACCCTGCTGATAGGCTCCGACCATGCAGACCTCATAGTCCCGATAGACCGGGTCCATACAGGACCCAGAGGTTGTCCTGCAGCAGTCGAGACCCGCCTAGGATGGACGTTACAAGGCCCCCTCGCCAAGTCTCTCAACCGAACAGCAGCCACTAGCTGCCTCCACTCCAGAGCGACAGAAGGAGACACCACACTCCTGCAGCATGTAGAGAGGCTATGGACACTAGAGACAATGCCCTTTAAGAACGAAAAGAAAGACATTCGTTCTAAGGAAGATATCTACGCTATAGCCCTCCTCGAGCACGGGACAAAGAGAGTCAACGTCAGCGGAGTGATGAGATACGCAACTCCACTCCTGAGGCGAGAGGGAATGCCCACCTTTCGTGCTACAAAAGAGGCGACGGAGCGGTATCTATTGAACACAGAGCGGCGCCTAGCCAAAGACCCCGCTCAAGAAGCTGTGTACTGCGCTGAGATTAACAAATTAATCACAGCGGGACACATAAAGAAAATTGACATTAAAGAGGCCGATCAGACGACCGAATCATGGTACGTGCCGCACCACAAGGTCCACCACAACGGCAAGGATCGCATTGTGTTTAACTGCAGCTACCAGATCGGATCACAAAATCTGAATAAAGAACTCTTGGCCGGCCCAACACTCGGCCCCTCCCTACTAGGCGTGCTACTACGCTTCCGCCAGGACAAGGTGGCTATCAGCGGCGACATCAAAGGGATGTTCCTGCAGGTGAGGCTAGTGGAGGAGGACAAGCCCCTGCTGCGGTTCCTATGGAGAGAGAGGATCGGAGATGAGCACCCAACCATCTATCAATGGGAAGTCCTCCCTTTCGGAACCACATGCAGCCCATGCTGTGCTACGTTTGCACTGCAAAAGCACGTCGCAGAGGACCCAGCAGCAGATGAAGAGGTCCAACAAAGTGTGACAAATAGTTTCTACGTGGACAACTGTTTACAAAGCGTCTCGACGCCAGAAGAAGCCGAGGCTCTCCTACTCAAGCTCCGCGCCTCCCTGATCAAAGGCGGCTTTGATCTCAGGCAGTGGGCCAGCAGCGACCCGCAAGTACTGCGCCGCCTCTCCCCCGAGGACAAGGCCGCGAGCAGCGATACTTGGATGGCGACCATCCCAGGAGAAGCCCAAGAAATGACACTAGGACTAGTCTGGCGCTTCAAAACAGACTCGCTCCATTATAGACACAAACCCCTGATCAAGGAGCAGGGAAGGTCGACGGCAATACCGACCACCAGACAAAGTGTATACAGAACACTCGCCAGACAATATGACCCGTTGGGATGTATTCTACCTTACACCACCCGGGCAAAGATGATTGTAAGAGCGCTATGGGACAAAGACCAGGGCTGGGACGATCCCATACCCGAACACCTTGCATCCACATGGAGAGAGTGGGAGACGGAACTCCGCTCACTCCCCGGTGTTAATATACGCCGCAGCTACTTCCCACCCACAGTGAGGCCAGAGACATGCAAGATCGACCTGCACGTATTCAGCGACGCCTCCGAAGTAGCCTACGGTTCGGTGGCTTACTTGCGTGCCCAAGAGGAGGGAGGAGAAATACATACTGCTTTCATCCTGGCTCGCTCAAGAATAGCCCCACGCAAGCAACAATCTATCCCGCGCCTAGAGCTCTGCGCAGCCCTAGCAGGAGCGCAGCTCGCCACGTTAATCCAACGTGAACTCACCATTCCGGTGCAAAGAACAATCTTGTGGTCAGACTCCACGACCGTACTCGCATGGATCCGGTCTGATTCGTGCAGATACAAGGTCTTCGTGGGAGTCAGAGTCACCGAGATTCAAGAGTTAACAGAAGTAACCAGCTGGCGGTATGTGGACACCAAACACAACCCAGCTGACGTCATCACCCGGGGAATGTCCCTGGATGACCTCACCCGTCCCAACCTCTACAGTGACGGGCCAGAGTTCCTCAAGCTCCCCGAAGAAGAGTGGCCTACACCCACCCCACGGGAGGCGAGCAAAGAGGAGGCAGAGAACAAGAAACCTATGTTCTGTGGGTTGACACACACACTCGTCCCCACAGACCCGGTTCTAGACGATTGCCTCACCCTAGAGGGTGCGAAGCTAAAGACATTTCTGTGGCACCACCCAGAGGTTCAGCCCACAACTGACATTTCAGCAGCTGACTACGAAGAAGCAGAACTCCTTCTACTACAACGAGCCCAGAGAGACTCGTTCCCCGATGAGCTAGCTTGTCTACAGGGAGCAAAGCCCGTCCCATCAGACAGCAGACTGCTTCACCTGGCCCCCGAGAGCGACGCCCATAATCTCATCAGAGTGGGTGGTCGTCTGCGGAGAGCCCCAGACCTACCGGATGACGTTAAGTACCCGATAGTCTTGAACAGCCGACACAAGGTCACAGAGCTGATCATAAAGAAATACGACGAGGATGTGCACCACGCAGGGGCAGAGAGAGTCTTCGCGGAGATCAGACGTCGTTATTGGATACTGCAAGGGAGAGAAGCAGTGCGGCGCTTCCAGCGAACCTGTCTAGACTGCCGTAAGTGGCGCGCGCAGCCCAGTATACCCCGGATGGCTGACCTACCTCCCTGTCGCCTCCGACTCGGCGACAAGCCCTTCCACTCCACCAGTATGGACTGTTTTGGCCCGCTGTATATAAAGAGAGGAAGAGGAACCGAGAAGCGGTGGGGTATTGTATTCAAATGCATGACCACCAGAGCGATACATATCGAACTCCTTCCAACCATGAGCACAGACTCATTCCTTATGGCCTTCCGAAGATTCACATCGCGGAAAGGAAAACCGTCTACATTGTTGTCCAATCACGGGACAAACTTCAAAGGCGGAGAAAGAGAGCTGAGAGAGAGCTTCCAAGCTATGGGCCCAGAACTTAAGACCCACCTCGCTCCATCCCAGATTGACTTCCAGTTTAATCCCCCGAACGCACCTCACTTCGGTGGAACTTGGGAACGAGAAGTACGTTCCATAAAGACAGCCCTGTACGCCGTGCTTGGGGCCCAGACTGTGGCGGAAGAAGTCCTAATGACAGTCCTCACGGAGATCGAGGGAGTATTGAACTCAAAGCCCCTCGGTTACGTCTCAAGTGATGTAGCAGATGTCGACCCAGTCACCCCCAACACCCTCTTGATGGGGCGGCTGGACCCCGCGCTACCACAGACAATGTACAGGCCTGAAGAAGCGAACGGCCGAAGAATGTGGAGGTACAGTCAAGTACTGGCTGATAAGTTTTGGAACAGCTTCCTACTCCACTACCTACCGTCTCTACAGACCCGCCAGAAGTGGGTAAAAGAGAGAGACAATTTGACAGAAGGAACAGTCGTCATGATCATCGACCAGTCACTACCCAGAGCTATGTGGCCGGCTAGCCGCGTAAGCAAAGTGATCACCGGTGCCGATGGAAAGGTCCGAGCAGCTGAAGTGCTCGTCCAAGGACGGACTTACACCCGACCCGTGGCGAGGCTAATAGAACTGCCAAGGCTCCCTGATACTATTGATGACGACCATGACCCTATGACTTTGTGAGTTGACTGACCCTTACAGCGGACATTGAGTAGTGGACAGTGCGGTTAATCTGTCTCTGCTCAGCTAATTAGGTGGGACTAATTAGGGGGCGGCTGTTGTGAAGGATCAGATTAAACCGAATATATATATTTATTTATGGATATATATTTAATAGTATTTGTATATCGTTTGATATCCCTTGTATATTCCTTGTACATATACACTGAATATCCCTTTATTCTACTACAGCCCATAATAGTTCATTCTCTTATTGGACAAAAGGACCAGGCGCCAGGGACAAGCCCCTGGCGTTCAAGTTCAAAGGTACCGACGAGACATGCCTTTACTAGCCTCAGCTCCGCGCAGGAATACGGCTACCGAAAGCAGAGCGGCACTACTTGTCCACTGTGCATATAAATATGGCGCAAGAAATGTAGAATTCCTCTTAGTCCTTTACCCTTCTACCCAACTAAGTAACAAGACGTGAAGCCTCACCCCACGATACCGCGTGCGGTGTAGTACGGCCTGTTTGGCCTTAGAATAGCAGTGAGACCTCGTGCGAATTAATAGCTGAATTGCCAGAGTTTGGCACCGTATTTCTATTAAGTAATAATAGTCTATTATGTATGGTGCATCGTTCGGTTAGAGTTCTGAAGTGAGCAGCGCCCCCATCGTTTCCTCGCGTTATCTAGAGTCTTAACCAGGCTGGGCAGACCACGCGTGGTGCTTTCATCCGAGGAGTTCTGGGCGAGGACGAGTGGACCTGCACATTGGATTACCTACTCTGACGACTGCTGAGCCCTATACGGCATGGAATATCTATTTGCTTTGGTGCTTTGATTTGTGGAGCGGATAATCGCCAACACCGGTGAGTGTTGGATTTACCCCGAGAGGAGCCAAGGTGAGACGGCGCTCAGACCAGACTGAGGTCGCCTCGCTTCTTCTTCGTTGTGGACCGACAGCGACAGCTACAGCTATCGTCTACAAGAGAGCCCAAGTGTATTCATCTGTGGATCAAGGTTCCACGGGCACTGTTTTCTGTACCTGAATTCTCCCTGGAAATCGTTGACCAGACGGGATACAGCCGACGGCTCTCCTACCCCCCCTACTGGCTTACAACCGGCGGGACCCCTTCAGTATATTATCCAGCTATAATCATTAAGTGACCATCGCTATAATCCCCTAAGAGCCAGGTTGTATACTTGCTTCCTGTGTAACCAGAGATTGGACATTCAGTGTTGATTTGCATACGAGTACTCATTTGCCTTACAAGAGCATTCAATTCAAATCATAAATGTAATAAGTAATTATTATATGTACCTTTTGCTATATATTAAATATTTGACTATTACCTTTGTGTGGACCTGATTTCATATGTGGGAAAGTGTTCATCATACTTAGATATCGTGTACTGTATGGCCAGTAATTAAAGTACATAAAGCGGTAGTGGTTTAATGATACCATACTTATCAATACAGTCAGGGAATTGTACCCCTCAGTTACAGTTAGCATTATGTCTACTGTCGTGCATGTAAAAGAGTTTTGGGAACGAGTAAAATGTGCAGGTCCTCTTCTCAGACCTGTGGGGCAAAGCACTGCACACGCATAATGCCGGCTAGCAAGCTACACGTCGCGGCATGTTGATACGATAGTAGCCCCCTCGGATAGCACTCGGTGCATCACAGTCACGAAAGGGGCTACCACGATAGCTATTAGCTAACAAACATTAACGACCCAATGATCAAACACTGTATAACTACTGAAGTAACAATTTATGTTCATATGGCTAATAGATTTGATATTATAGTGTATTTTTGATTAATTAGTAATAGTTATTTCAACAGTATTATAGCATTATTCAGAATGGCTAGCTGACCACAGTTTGACTTGACCTTGGCAAACCTGATTGACACACACACTCTATCACACCCCCACCCAGGAACCCGTTTTGTTGCAAACCTGATGACCGAGAGAGGCACACAATAGATACACACACACACACACACACACACACACACACACACACACACACACACACACACACACACACTGTTCCTCCCAAGAGACCAATGTTTGAACCAACACAGGGCAAACGGGTTTTTAGAGCAATCTGATCAAACACACCCCATGACCAATTGATTGACAACCCACACACTTTCAGCCATCGGAAACCCACCCATCCAGTTGGCCAGTAGTGGTAGCAAATTACATAACAGTATTAGATTTGGGTTGAGTATATAATATATAAGGCAGTCATTTTGAACTGAGACACACACTCGGTAGAACCAAACTATCTGTGTCAGGATGGACGACTGTTGCTGTGTAACTTATGCTTGTGGTATGCTGAATTAAATCATCTTCTTCACCAACTGAGCCATTGCCTCTGAAAACCATCTCCAGTCTGAATTCTTCCTGAAACCAGCGCCCACTCTCAAATAATCTACTTCACTACTACTACTACTACTACTACTACTGTCGTGTCCATAAGTTCCCTGGCAGAATACTTGTGAGGACAAAGGTATACAAAGAGGAGAGAACCATTTTAAATTGGGCATTGTTAGGAGTTTCGAGAATGGCGGCTACCAAGCTAAGCTAAGCTACGTTAGCTACTAACGTTGTATACACAATATGTACAACGACACAATGATTTACATTATTACAAATATGGTAACGTGGTTGTGGCTTTTACAAATGGCGGTTAGCTTTAGAGATGAATGGCTATGATCACGGAGCAATAGTGTTAGGTGAAACGGATACATTTTCATTCATCACTCCTCGGCTTCCTTCCTGCCACTACCTGCCTGTGACTCTCAGAGCCCCTGCTGCCCTGCACCTGATGTGACGTCATCATTAAGATGACACACGCACGCTATGAAACATGCATTAAAATATGCATGTGCGTGGAGCTTGTGGTTTGGTCGACAAAATGTTTGATAAAAACGCTAAAACTGGGTCAATTTCGATAATTTTTTTCCCCCTCTTCATGAAAGTCAGCGTTGGCCTAGTCACATTGTTTATTGAACAAAAATGCAACCTGCAAGTTGGCCTTTAAGTTCTTAACACCTTCAAATTAGAATTGCGCAAAACCGGGTAGATTCTAAATGGAGAACTTTTTATTCCTAAATCTACACCAATATATCTTTCACCCAGAGTGAAAATTGCATAGTCTCCCGAGGTGGGAACGGGATGAAACGATAACAGGCTTCACCTTATGGCCTATAAGGCCTACTGGTGAGAATGTTGAACTATAATGCAATGTAAGTGCTTTTTGCTGTGGCACAAACGACATGTATGGCAATTATGCAAATGGTTGTTCCTTGAGTTTGAGTAAAATTTACTCTGCGAAATTTACTGTGTATCTGTCATTGTTTACACATTTGTGTAACAGCAATAGAGTTTGTATCAATAAAAAGGTGTTTTCTGAAATTACGAGTCCATGCGTATTTGTTCTTGTGGTTATTATGACTTGCATACGACCATTTTAAGCCTCCGGTACGATACTTTAACATTTCCCATCTGGCAACACTGGACCAACAAACTGAGTAGTTGTTGTTCTGATATACATCTACTGTTCTACGACTACAACAGATACAGTAATATAGGAAGAGGGTAATAACAGGAAGAGAGCACTCTTCTGGTGACGGAAGTAGTTATTATGATTAATGATATACACAAGTAGGATCAGATATTGGTAAGTAACTTTTTGCAGACGATGGAGCCATTTGGAAAAGGAGTAGAAATGTTAATTATATTGTAGGTAAGATTCAGGAAGCCATTACGGAAATTGAAAGATGGTCTCTGACATGGGGGTTTAGATTGTCGTGGAAAAAACTGAAACTTTATTTTTTACGAGGAGAAGGATAGGTGAGGAGGTTAGGTTAAAACTTTATGGACAAGAATGAAAGAAAGTGAAGACTTTTACATTTCTGGGAATATGGTTGGATGAGAGAGTCACATGGAGTATTCATATTGATAAAGTAGTAGATAAATGTAAAAAGGTTTTAAATGTTATGAGGTGCTTGGCAGGCTCCATGTGGGGGGCTGACAAAGCTGCTTTGAGGAATGTATACACAGCCTTATTAGATCAGGTATAGAATATGGACTAATAGTGTATGGTTCAGCTGCCTACTCTTCTCTACAAACATTTGATAGAGTCCAGACACAAGCACTAAGGATTTGTTGTGGGGCAATCAGATCTACACCAGTGTCTGCACTTGAATGAATGAATGAATGAATGAAAACTTTATTTAACAGATTGCAGAATGGGTACAATACAGTACGGCTCAATACATACAATTGTTAAAGGGATGCAGACCTGAGAAAGACGTTTGTCTTGTTTCCATCAGGGTCCCCCATTTTCAATTCATGTAGACATTTATGACATACACAACATACATGACATTTATGGCATAGGGACATATAGGTATTTAGTACTGATACATTTGTGACATAGGCGGTATTCAAATATACAGTACTGTTACCCCTAGATCCTGACAGAGTATATACATATGATGGGGAGGGGACTGTACATTAGGAGGGGGTGGGTGGGTGGGAGGGAAATATACATACGGCGGGGAGGGAATATATACATGCGGTGGGGAGGAGACTGTCTATTAGGAGGTGGTGGGGGTTTTGGGCATTTACGGTGGCCAGTTTCGAATTGCAGCCTCCCGTAGGTGCTCTTTAAGGGCGGTTTTGAATGTGGGCAGGGATTCACATTCCTTTACAGCTTTGGGTAGGGCGTTCCACATTGTTGTGGCATAATTGCGAAACGTGTTCAGTTTAACCTCTACTTCAGGTAGAGGTTGGAGAAATACCTATTTATTTGAGGAGAAAACAGTTCATTGTTAATTACTGGGCAAATCTACAGGGCCATGAAAATACTCACCCTACTAAACAAACTGTAAAAGCATGTTGGGAAAGTAATACAATTAAAAAAGAAAGTTTTTGTGTTTATGTTTCGGAATTATGTAAGGAATTCAAAGTTAAAGATTGGAATATTAGTCCGATTGTGTTAATATGAGCTGTTCCACCATGGTTACTACCTCAACCTGTAATATTTATCCTTATTGAAACGGTTACATTCAAAGAAAAATAAAATCAATGTGCAGGCTTATGTGAACACTGTTCTAAATGAACAATATGGGCAGTTTATTAAAATATTTACTGATCCAGACAATGGTAAAACGAGTTGTGCATTTTATGTTCCCGAGTTAACACAATCCCGCCCAACAATGTATATATCCGGGTTTCGATTCCACCCGTTGTGGACAGAAGGACGGATATATCCGTGGCAAGTTGTTTTGGCTTTTATTCCATTTTAATAACCTATTCAAGGTCGCCGAGCTGCACTGCAGATGTACCCTACTCTTTGAATTTGCCAAAGTGCAATACCGGCCAGATCCTCTTAGGGGCGCTATCGCGATAATAGAGTGTTCCCTGTGGCAGAAGTTGTCTTTTATTTTTTTTTATCTCTAATGTAGTTTTCTACTCATCTGAAGCGATAGCTATTGTCGCACGGAATACGTTTTGGATTGCGGATTTCACTATGCAGTAAGGGGATTTATCATCAGCCAATGGACATATCGATCTACCAGATGGCGATCGATAACGGGGAAATGCTCGGGGGGATCCAACCGGCTCATGGTAAGATCTTTTTCACGTAAAGTACAGCCCGATTGGGCCTTGTTATGATACTCAACCAGGCGATCGGCCTATGTGGCTACTTAGACTAACACGGTTATTGGTAATCAATAATAAGAAACGACGTCCCCCGCCCCCCCCCCCCCCCCTTTCATGCATACATGCTTGAGGATCGTGCCGATCATATGCAGTTTGAGTTTTAACTGTAGCATATGTATAACGGAAATGCCATTGGATATAGCGTTAGTAGCTATTAGCATAGGCGCCTGGTCATAAGAGCATTCGGAGCATATGCTCTCCCACTATTGAACTTGGGGGAGCAAAGGTATGCTCTTGCTCCACCACTTTTTGATCATATGAAAAATATGATATACCCCCCCCCCCCCCAATATATAAATCTAACCATAACTACGTAATTTCAATCAAATTAATAATACGCAATGACACTTAATAACACGTTTTTAAGTTTCCAAAGATTGCGATTGCGATTTAGTGACGAGGGGCCTCAATTTTTGTACTTTTTTTTTTAATTTTTTTTTTTTTTTTTTTGGGATCGATGACTGTGCACTGCAGACTCAGGGAGGAGGCAGAGAAGGAGAGAAAGAGACACAAGAGTTACAGGTAATGGAAATATATCTTTTTTCTCTTTCTTATTAAAAACTTGGCCTATTTGAAAGGAGATTGATTTAATAAAAATAAATTAGCGAAAAATCAATATACAGTGTATATACAGTATATATATATATTAATATATTATTATTATAGTAATTGGCTATCATACTGCAATATAAACTGAGTTTTATAGTGAAAAGAGCAGCTTTATTGGTCAAGATTGAAGGCTCTATATTGCAGGAAATTGCACGTACAGGTTAATTAAATAAAAAAAAAAAAATCTACATCCTAACAACCCCTTGCCTGTCCAAAAAAAGAAAAAAAATATAAAAAAAAAAACAAATCTTGCACCCCCACTTTCAACTATAACTAGGCGGCCATGGCTATTAGCCCTTTATCTCGCCTTCCAGGAAATATCCTAGCCTGAATCCCGTATAACGCTTATATTCACGGTGCTATAAAATGAGAACGTATTGATGAAAAAAAAATATCTTTAAGCCATGTCTGTTTACATTTGCTGGTCCTCTTAGTTATATTAGACTCATCCCAGTGGCCGCCTATGTGTTAAAGGTCAAAGTGAAAAAGAGAAGGAGTGATCACATTTCAGTGTACACAGTGGAGATGATGGCTATTTCACTAGCACTTCAGTGGCTCTTTTAGCTCTTTTAGTATCAGATTGCTGATGCCTCAATGCTCTACTGAGCGACTGAGAAGGTCCTTTGTACCTGCTGCGGTAAAAAATGTAACGAACACCGATAGCACTGTGATAAGAGGCTCTCCTTTTGTGTTGTGTATCATGTAGTGTATTGTATCATGTAACTGTGTCTTCCATGTTTGTGTATGTGTATTCGCTCTGGTGGCAAATCATGTTTCCCCTCAGGGATTAAGAAGTAAAAAAGTACAGCCAATGCGAGTGGTCATCTGCTCTGACACCAGCTGAGAGTATACATACTTTATCTTCGGTTTGTCGTCAGGATATTCTTTATGAAATATTGCACATCATGTATAGGTTAGTACATTTGGGAATTGTTGTTCAATTTGTGTGGATTCCAGCGCATGTGGGTATTAGAGGCAGGGCCGGATTAACGACCGGGCCGACCGGGCCGCGGCCCGTGGGCCTCTACTAGTGATGAGGGACCTAAAAAAAAAAAAAATTTAAATTTTTTTTTTTATTTTTTTATTTTGGAGGCCCCTCGTCACTAGAGGCCCCAACATTTTTTTTAATTTTTTTTTAACTTTAATCTTTTATTGTTTGAGGCCACTCGTCACTATAGAGGCCTTTTGGAGGCCCCTCGTCACAAGAGGCCCCACATTTTTTTTTTACTTTAATTTTAAAAAAATTTGGAGGCCGCTCGTCACTCGAGGCCTTTTGGAGGCCCTTCGTCACTAGAGGCCCCAAATATTTGTTTATTTTTTTTTACTTTTATTTTAAACATTTTTGGAGGCCCCTCGTCACTAGAGGCCCCACGTTTTATTTTTTATTTTTTCTTATTTTGGAGATCGATGTCATACTGTAACACTGAATGAAAACATATTACATCAACTAAAATATTTTAGTCAACAAAAATATTTCATCAACTAAAATATACAGTACGTCACACCCTGCCGTCTGCAAGTGGCTAATCTTGAGTATTTTTTCTCCTCTTCATAAGAGTTTGAGGTTTTCCGTTTGAGGTAAAAACAGCAATAAAAAGTCAAAACTTGCATCTCCACATCCCAACCCCGACGCCTGAATACTTTTACCAACGGATTTCCAGTTCCGCGTTCGCGTTCTGCGCTCTGATTGGCCACGTTTCTGGTAGCGCCAATCGTGTGACGCCTCTTTCTTTCACTTGTTAACCAGTGTAGAAACAGGCGTCGGCCAATCAGAGAGCGTCTTGCCAGAAATGCGGCTAGGTTTAGAAATAACGCGACTAGGGGCCTCCACACTACACACTAGTAAAAAAAATAAAAGAGATACGAAAAAAATATATATATAATCAGATCCTCATCCAGTGTTTACTTTCACAGCATCTATAGTGACTACTAGTATCATCTCATCTCTTCTCTATCTATTTTTATTACATTTTTTGTATTGCAAATTGTTTGATAATGAGGGGTGAGAGACGTTGAGTCTACGTGACACTGACGTCCAGGTCCAGGGGTCACTGTCAGGTCAGGTCAGGTGACCACTGATCGCGATAATTGCACTTGCAAGTTGATCAAGTAGGCTAAGACTCATCTCGAGTAGTACTGTATGATCAATTGAGACTGTGACACTCAAAAAACATGGATAAAAAAGTAAAACAGTGGGAAAGCGGAGCTGCTAAGTTAAAGTCTAAACAGGAAAGGGACAGAAAGAGCGCGTTACTTCGGCAAAGCATACCAACTATCGCTACTTTTTTCACCCCGTCAGGTAAGGAGGAGGATAGCCCCCTGGCTAGCACTAGTAGCAGCAATGTTAAAGAGGCTGAGCCAGGCGCCGCGGGCAGAGAGGACGAGAATGCTAACGTTGTTATTATTATTGATGCTAGCGACAGAAGAGGAAGCGGCAGCCTCTAGTTCAACTTCAGCCGGCCCACCACCACCAGTGGCTGACGCCAGTGCCACCTGTTCGTATACGCCCGCCGCATCTCCACAGCCCAGCCCCAACACCAACACGAATGAGCTGGTTCCTCCTCCTAATACAAGCCTGGGCCCTCATTTATCAACGTGGACGTAGAATATGTTCTATTTCCACACGTAAGCACGGAATGTAGAACTAGTGTACGCACAGGGAAGTCGGGATTCATCACACGGTGCGTACGCAGGCTCTACGCTCCTCCGTAGAACTTTGTTCTACCGTCAATGCTCGTGCATGATTATCCATATATGGTCATGAAAGTGAGGAAACACCCCCCATGGGATGTGAAATAATGGACTGACCCGAGCGGAACTCTGAGAAACTCCACGGATAATTCACTGCTGTCGAACCAAGAAGACACTATCGCGTATTATGGGATAAATAAAAGGCGGATTTGTAAACGGTGATGTCAACGGCTCCCTAAGACCATTGCTGCAATTCTGCCTGGACAGCTCAAAATACTAATAAAGACCGTTCGTTGACCACTGTTTGGCGTTGGTTGTGTGTCATTATAACCGTGCTGTAATATGAATGCCTTTATTAGTTGTGTTCGATTGGCTATATGATTTTTAGAGGCATCTATTTTGTTGTCGGCTAATAAAGACCGCGCTGGAATATGACTGCCTTTTCCCGTGTTGTTTGATTAATACCCAGGGATTAAAGTTCTCCTCAATTTGATTCCAAATCGCGATGGATCTCCCGTCAATTTTCTACCTGCTGCATATGATTTCTAGAGGCATACTACAATCCATTTTGATGTCAGTATTGGGTAGCCTACATAAACAATAATACGAGAGCTATACAAGAACAATGAATCTTACTGCCATGTATGATGTAGCCGATACGCCATGTGTAGCCTGCCTATATGTGATCAATACAAACATGAACTTGAATTCCATCATGTCTGTGTGCGGGTCACTGCGGGAACTCACAAGGCTGTTGTCACAATGTAAATAAGAACGTGCACTGAAAAGTTACAGTATGTAGTTGGTTGATCATTTGTATGACAGTCAGTAAACCCTTGCAAAAAGTATCCGTTTTATTTAATGAATTGAAAACATTCAGCATCGCCTTCCTCCCGGCATCCAGCAATAACATGTATCAGGCAAATGCGCATCGCAACATTGACTGAGTGGAATCCCTTTCTATTCACATAACTGCATTTGTGATGGAGCTTTGACAGCTACAGTAACAGTCTATTGGTCGATCCATCTCCAATATCACGATGGACCGTGCCGCGGTGGCAAAGACCCGAGGGTGGAGAGGATCTTGAATGAATTCCATCATCATATATATATGTTGTGTGTCTGTCCACTATGTTTGTTACTTTGTTATTCCCCCCCCCCCCTATCTATGTAAAGCGACCTTGGGTCTCTTGAAAGGCGCTATATAAAATTAAGCTATTATTATTATTGTTATTATTATTATTATCATCACATCTGTGCGGGAGCTCACAAATAGACTGTTAGTCTCAGTGAAGTTTCAACGGAGGTCATCTATTCTAACCAACAAATTGAAGTAGAAAGCATTTCGTGACCAATCTTATTTGGAAACATGACACAAAATAATTTGCTTTTTATTTGAAACAATATCTAATCGCGTTTGGAGGTTGGTGTTTTGCGTCTGCCCCCCCGTGCCAAACAAGCAGGCCAACCTCTTGTTCGCGTGTGAGCCCGTTATAATTACACTACTGTCGCTATTTTACAATGAACTATAATGAATTACGGGTCATACAGAAGTTGAACACTAATGCACGGAAGCTTATTTCCGCCTTGAAACTAATGCAGGACTGAGGAGTGCTTATGCGTAGTAACGATATTCTACCACTGGGCGCCAGGTACGCCTGGTCTGACCTGTGCGTAGATGTAAGCACGGAGTCAAGTTCAAATCGAAATTGATGAATCCCACTCTTTGCTTAGAAATGATCGTACGCACAGGGTAAGCACAGATCTGTGCGTAGAACACGTTGATGAATGAGGGCCCTGGTATCCACTACAGTTGAAACAAATACAAGCTGTGGTTACTATTAGAGAAATTACGGTATTCTATATATTTTTTAAAGTGACATATAAAAACGCCACGGTGCGTACGTGCACATGTGTGTGGGGGGGCCTCCACAAGAATCTGGCCCAGGGGCCTCTGAAGTCTTAATCTGGCCTTGATTAGAGGTAATGAGGTAGTGGATCAATTGGCAAAAAACGGTTTGAAAGCAAATCAGATTGAGTTAATAGTACCTATCAGTAGAGCAGAAGTCAAATAATTTTCAAGCAACAATGGCAAAAGTTATGGGATAGTAACACCAGTGGCGATTTTACCACTGGGGCACCAGGGGCACATGCCCCCCCTGGAATCTCAGGTGCCCCTGAGGTGCCACCCCAGACATTTTCTTTTCTTTTATATTTTTTTATAAAGAAATCTAACCCTAACTAACCTTACTGTTAGCTGATGCAAATTTAAACCAGTCCGTAGCACTCTGGTTACAGTAGTTACACAGGGGACTATAATTTGCCGGCGCGGAAGGAATAAAGGATACATAATCTCTCAAGTTCAATGTGGGTTCTTCTGAACCGGTCACAGCTGATGTCGAAATGATTGACAACCATTGTAGGTGTAGCCAATGAGCGCATTTTGACTGCTTCAAGAAGCAACCCTTGACAACTCCAGTGCTGATTGCAATTTGGAAGTGCAACGACGACAGACTGAGAAGCCGGGTGCACTGCAGATTCAGTCAGAACAACTTCAAGAAGACAAACTTACCTCACTGCTTTCATGTTCAACCCAGATTCGGCTCAAACAAGGGACTAAACACGTTTCGCAATTATGCCACATCAATGTGGAACGCCCTACCCACAGCCGTAAAAAAAATGTAATCCCACCTTCAAAACCGCTCTCAAAGAAAGACAAAGAGCACATGGCCCCCGTAAATGTCTAAACCCCCCCTCCCACCCGCCCCCCCCCCTCCAAAATAATGTACAGTTTCCTCCCCCTCATATTTTCTGTTAGGATCTCTATTTAACAGTACTGTATATTTGCATATCTTGTATGTCACAAATGTAACAGTACTGTATATCTATGTCATGTAGATCAGGGGTTCTCAACCTTTCTGCTGCCAAGGCACCCTGTGTCCAATAAAATATTCCAGGGCACCCCTATGTGTGGATTCAGTGTATCGTATAATATACGATAAAGACTTTTCCGGTCCTGTCTTTTTTGCTACAATGATGACAAATGTGTTTGCTTTCAAAATAAGGTCTAAATGGCGTTTCAGGTCTAAATGGCTTAGTACTGTTGACATTACACTGCTTGTAGTAGTAAATCAAATAGCATATTTTTTAAAATAAAATTACAGAAAATTATCACTAAATTGCTATCTGTTGCAGCTGCACTGTTTTCCATTCAAATCGCATATTTGGTTAAGTGTGACCATTTCTCAAAAACAGAAAATCATGTATTTCTTTTAAATACAGAAAAGGATCACCAAGTTACCATTTCTCAAAAAATATAAATAAATACAGAAGATAAGCACTCGTTCACTCAGTGGACATTTCTAGCTCAATACGAGGTCTGCTACTGCTGCTGGCTAATAATACGGTCAATACGTGGGGAGATCTTTGACAAGGCAACACGCATGTCATCCTCAAGGCTCAACTTGGCCCTATATTTTGTTTTCAGAGCTGTCATGGATGGAAAGCCAGCTTCACACAGATATGTGGTGCTGAATGGTATCAACACCTTAACTGCTGCATCATGAGATAATTGGTACTCAGCACAACACTCAGACCAACATGTTTCCAGGGGCACTTCACTGAAACGAGCTCTCCAGGTGGTATCAGATGAGATTTCAATGAGTTCTTCCAAGAGTTTGGATGGAGATGTTAGGAAGCTTTGTCTCAATGTTGTCTGTAAGGGGTATTTATCCAGAGTAACTTGGTGATCCTTTTCTGTGTTTTATTAAATAATGTTTTTCAGGGTGCCAGGGTGGTGCACGGCCGTCCCGGGTTCGACTCCCGGACCCGGCGACCTTTGCCGGATTTCTTCCCCCATATCTCTCCCCCATCCTTCCTCTCTGCCGGACTTGTCCAATAAACAAATGAAAAAGCTAGAGAAATGGTCAAACTTATCCAAATGTGGTATTTTCATGGAAAACAGTGCAGCTGCAACATACTTTAGTGATCATTTTCTTTAATCATATTAAAAATATATATATATATTGACTTGAGTGGTCATTTATGTTAATACTTGGAGAAGTAAATAGTTGTCTGACAGCAGTGGAGGCAATAAAATATTATGTATGTACCTTGCATTCATGCAAATACTTGAATCCCCTTTATGTCATGGGGCAACTTGATAATTGAGTGAGAAAACACTTGTTTAAAATACTTTGTTTGTAACCAGTTGTATAAATGTAAATAAGCACAGCACTGGTGGCAATACAATATTTGAAACGATGCATGTACCTTTCACTCACATGCAAATACTTGAATTAATATGAATGAATAATTTCATGCCATGGGGCAACTTGATAGTGATACAATTAATTTAGTTTATTATTAATTGAATTTATTGAGTGATAAAACACTTAAAATACTTGTACAGCACTACAATGGCCAGGCACGTTGGAACTTTAAATCGGTAGGGGGTGCGGCCTTTGAGCCGCCGCGGGGGGGTCGCCAGATGATAAAAAAAAAATCCAATCCAATTTTTTTTTTTGCAGTCAGGCCACTGAACTTAGAAGCAGGCCAGACCAGTGTTTCTAGTTGCACCAGCGCAATAGTTAGATAACCTAGGTGGGGAACAACCAGGAGATCACTGCAACTCACACAAGTTGGAGAACTATCTCTCTCTCTCTCTCTTGCTCTCACACACACACACAAAGGGAGCCGCATGTGATTGGTGGAGGCGGGACCCTTACAAAAAACTGCTAATCATTGACACATGCTAGCCTGTAATAATCCCCCCCTGAAAAATCTACTTTGCATTTGATATATTGCAATATGCCATCACACACACTGACATTTAAAGGGTTAGAATTATAAAGTTAATATGTGGTGTTATGATCAGGACTGAAGTTGAATAAAATATTGTATTTATCAATTACAAAAAAACTGAAAATCCATAAAAATCTGTGTTGTTGCTAATCATACATATGCTAGCCTGTTTTTTTTAACAATAATTTGTGATGCCATCACAAACACTGGCATTTAAAGGGTACAAATAAAAAAAATCCTGCACCAGAATGCAGGAAATGAAGTCTTTGTAACAAAAAAATTCCTGGTGGGGGACCCCCAGACCCCCTGCTTAAAAAGTGGCCTGACTGGGGCTATATTTTGCACTATATTTCCTGGCCTGAATGATTTCCCCAGTCCGGCCCTGGTTAAAAGCCTCCAATGCGTATTAGTGTGTGTGCGTTTGAACGTGTGCATGTTTCAACCATACATTTCCATTTATTAAAAAAAAAAAAAAATTATGAATATTATTATTATTATTATATATATTTTTTTACCTCCTATAATAGTGGGGGTCGCAGCTCTCTGACACAGTTTTTTTTGGGTCGCGGCCTGAAAAGTTTGGGAACCCCTGGTCTAGCCTGTACCCCCCAGACATGTTGCTGGCCCCGTCAAAACAGTATCCTATCAGCCTCTCCATGGGCAGGTCGAGGCGTAAAAGTCTTTTATACACAAAAACAGCGTCTCGGCTGTTGTGTCTGGGCCGGGCATTGTAAAAACCCCAAAAGAAGTTCTGAGCTTCCAAGTTGTCATCGGCGAACTGTATATTACACGAGAATTGTTCTTTTCCAGTGAGTGACATCAGTGGTTCCGTCCGCGCTCAAGCCAAAGAATGGGCTTTTGGATGCTTTGCCTCTAATTTGTCGCTGAATATCATGGGCAAACGGCTGTAAGATTTCGTTTTGGATGTTGTTGGACATCCAGTTGTCTCTCTTTTGGAGCCAATTCTTCAACTCGGGATCAGACTCAGTGCGCACTCTTTCCATCATGAGCTGCCATAACACCCCATCCCTATTTGCATCACCCCTCAGTGGAAGCCCCTGGCACCCGAGGGGGGGTATAGGGGAACAGACTCAGTTAACTCTTCAATACCTGATGCTGAGGCTGAACCTGTCGTCTCTGTCTCTCTCTGACGTTTATCAGATTTAGTGGGACTGTCACTGGGACCGGCGGGACGTTTAGAAAATAAATCTGATATTTTTCTTTTTTGCGAGTGAGACATTCTGTGCTAGCAAAGTCTGACTACTAGCTAAAATCGACTGACTGCGCAAGCACTGTATCACAGTAGCTCAGTGGTTCATGGCGCGTGGGAAGGGCGGGAGACGGGAGGTGAATACAATTAGTTGTTTCACCTGTCATTCAATCAGTCTGTGACAGTCTGTCATCACTCGAAAATCTACTCTGCTGCAATCTTGTTGGTTTTACACGTATGATTGTGTACGTACAGTAGTGTAATGAATGAATGAAAACTTTATTTAACAGATTGGAGAATACAATACACTACGGCTCAATACACACAATATTAAAATGGTGAAGTGCTTTGAGCAGGATAAACTTATAATATACAGTGTTACAGTTATACAGTTACAGTATATAATATACAAATATATAAATACTGTCATAAAAAAATATATATATATATATATATATATATATATATATATATATATTTTTTGTGTGCAATAACTGAGGTGGGGGTGCTGCAGCACCCCCGCACCCCCCCTTCCAACGTGCCTGACAATGGCTGCTCTGCTTCTGGTCTCCAGTCCAGTGGCCTTGCTGGCTATTGGGCTCTTAGACGAATGTTATTCTTAGAACAATAGACCCGTTACTGATATTGGGAGGTGTGCCTATAATTTACTATTTCGCTCTGACCTGGTGAATGACCTACAATGGCTAACATGTTTTAGGTTTGTTAATAGTAGACAGCCCTTGGGTGAACAATTATTGTTGTAATTAGGAATCTCTTTTGTAATGTCTATCAATATAATTAAGTTTTTATTTTATTTATTCTATTTTTATCTCTATTGTCTTATCATTATTGCAATACGTTTCTGTCCTGTGATGTCTTATGTATTATTGTGTTGTTGTGTCTTTCATGTGAAAAAAAGAGACTTGTACAGCAGTGGTGCCAATAAAATATTTTCTATGAACCCCAATGGCTGAAGAGTTGTCTGATCTACTATTGGTAGATATAAAGATGGCGCCGCTACGACCGGCTGCCTGTCTGTGCGCTCCGTCGAGACTGTGCATACTTTTGTTAATATTTATAGTTTTAAGAGTTTTGTCTGTACCAGCAGTAGGTGCATTTAATGTGTATGACCGTCAGTCACTTATAGACATTGGATTACGGGAAATTTACCGACTGGATTACTCTCTGGATCAGCTCTCTGAACCGCAACAATGGCCTGTTGAGATCTTGAGGACATCAGGACCGGATCTCGCCCCCAGGGACAAAGGACCCAGACGGCGAGGAAAGAGAGCTGGAGTCCGTAACAGGCTGAGAACCAGGCGGCACAGGACACCACTACCCAGTATATTGCTAGCCAATGTACAATCAATAGACAATAAACTAGACGACATCCGAGCAAGGATTCAATTCCAGAGAGACGTTAGGGACTGTAACGTTCTCTGCTTCATCGAGACGTGGCTGGCGCCAGAAGTCCCAGACCACGCCATCAAACCGGCCGATCACTTCTTCATTCACCGCAAGGATAGAACAGCAGAATCCGGCAAACAGCGTGGAGGTGGAATAGCCTTCATGTTGAACAACAATTGGAGCGATCCAGGCAACGTGAAGGAACTATCGAGCCACTGCTGCCCAGACCTGGAATATATAACCATCAAGTGTCGTCCTTTCTTCCTCCCGAGGGAGTTAACGGCGATCATCCTGATCGGAGTGTATATTCCACCGCAAGCCAGGAACAACGTCGCGCTCTCCAGACTCCACGACGAGGTAAATAGAATACAAGCGGCGAACGTTAACGCCGCCATTTTGGTTCTGGGTGATTTCAATAGCGCCAATCTGAGGAAGGTATTACCTGACTTCTATCAGCATGTGACTTGCAACACCAGAGGCGGTAACATCCTAGATCACACACGCAATTTAAAGGTGGCTACAAGGCTCATTCTGATAGTGGCTTTGGTAAATCAGATCACGCGTCAATCTTTCTTTCACCAATGTACAAACAGAGAATCAAAAGTACTCCTGTAGTCTCGCGAGAGGTGCAGAAATGGGATTTGACGTCAGAGGAGACGCTCCGGTCTGCGTTTCACTGCAAAGACTGGAATGTGTTCCGCGACACAGATAACATTAATGTCTACACGGAAACAGTGCTGAACTATGTTTGTACTATGGTGGAAGAAACAATCCCCACTACCAAAATGAGAGTTTACCCAAATCAAAAACCCTGGGTAGACAAATCCGTCCGTGAAGCTCTGAGAGAGCGCACCAAAGCATACAACGACGGCCTAGTGGCAGGCAACATGAATGACCACAAGGTGGCGCGATACAACGTAAGGAGGACAGTGTCAGAGGCCGAACGGCGCTACAGGGATAAAATTGAACTCCAGTTTGAACAAGCTGACTCTAGAGCTATGTGGCAGGGGCTCAAAACGATGACAGACTACAAAGGCGCCTCCCTCAAACTGAACAGTGACATCTCCTTATAGGGCTGCACGATTTTGGGAAATAATCTAATTGCGATTATTCTGACAGATATTGCGATTGCGATTTGCGATGCGATTATAACATATTTAAAAAAGAAATTACAAGAAGAATGTTGCTGCTTTCTGTAGTCGGGTCCCAACTGCAAAATTACTGTATTACCCTGTATTATACACTTTTACTATCATGTAGACTATTCTGCTTTGTGTTTACATGTGATGTATTGTATACATGCACATTTATTATGTTCTTGTGTGATGTATCGCACATTTTATTGCTGTGTGATGTATTGCAAATGTTATTGCGGTCATCTTGGCCAGGTCTACCTTGCAAAGGAGATCTTGTATCTCAATGGGACTTCCTGGTTAAATAAAAAAAAAAAAAAAATTATTATTATTTTTTTTTAATTGCAGGCTTGGCGATTTGATAATTGCATCATTCCAAATCGCGATTTCGATTAAAAAAACGATTAATCGTGCAGCCCCCAAATGACCTCAATACCTTCTATGCGAGGTTTGATGCTGGTAATAACAACACCAGCTCACAAGCCACGGCAATGGGGGGGGGGGGGTCGGCTGCTGATGGAGGCGCAGTGTTCAGGGTAACAGAGCATGAGGTGAGGCGGACCTTTAAAAAAGTGAATATCAGGAAGGCAGCAGGTCCGGACGGCATCCCCGGCCGCGTCCTAAAAGTCTGTGCCGACCAACTGGCCCCAGTATTCACTGACATCTTCAACCTGTCCTTAGAACAGGCTGTCATCCCCACCTGCCTGAAGAAGTCCACTATTATCCCTGTACCCAAAAAATCCAAGCCTGCTTGCCTCAACGACTACCGCCCTGTAGCTCTCACCTCCATAGCCATGAAGTGCTTTGAGAAGCTAGTAAAGGGCTACATCTGCTCCTCCCTCACCATCAACATGGACCCCCTGCAATTTGCATACCGCCCCAACAGGTCCACGGAGGACGCCATAGCCCATGTGCTGCACACAGCAGCATCACACCTGGACAAGAGGCAGGGGAACTATGTGAGAATGCTATTCATCGACTACAGCTCGGCATTCAATACCATAGTCCCCTCCAAACTCATAGCCAAGCTCAGGGACCTGGGCTTGAACTATGACCTCTGCCAGTGGGTCTTGGACTTCCTGACTGGCAGACCCCAGGTGGTGAGAGCAGGCAACTGCACCTCCTCATCCATCACCCTCAACATAGGGGCCCCCCAGGGCTGTGTTCTGAGTCCCCTCCTCTACTCCCTGTACACACACGACTGTGTGGCTCAGCGGAGTAGCAATACAATCATCAAATTTGCTGACGACACAGTGGTGGTGGGCCTGATCTCTGCCAACGACGAGAGGGCCTACCTGGAAGAGGTCAAGGTCCTGGCGGGATGGTGCCAGGAAAACAGCCTCTCCCTGAACGTCAGCAAAACAAAGGAGATGATTGTGGACTTCAGGAGGTCGGGGGTCAAGGACTACAGCCCCCTCAGCATCGACGGGGCACCGGTTGAGAGAGTCAACAGCTTTAAGTACCTCGGAGCCTACATATCCGAGGACTTGACATGGACCACACACATTGACAGTGTTGTGAAGAAGGCACGACAACGCCTCTACTTCCTCAGGCGCCTAAGGAAGTTCCAAGTCAGTCAGAAGATCCTTAAGAACTTCTACTCATGTACAATAGAGAGCATCTTGACCGGCAACATCACCTCCTGGTTTGGGAATAGCACTGCACAAGACCGAAGCAGACTACAAAGAGTGACACGTTCAGCCGAACGCACAATTGGAGGGGGGCTCCCCACCCTCCAGAACATTTACAACAAGCGTTGCAAGGGCAAGGCTAAGAGAATCATTAAAGACTCCAGTCACCCGAACAACTGCCTCTTTGAACTGCTGCGGTCAGGCAAGCGATACCGGAGTCTCAAGGCGAGCACAGAAAGACTCAGAAGAAGCTTCTATCCCCAGGCCATCAGGCTGCTAAACGAACAATGAATGAACACTACACATCAACAACCACCATAGATCCTCCCCTACACAACAACAACCACCAAACGCACATAGCACACACATCCACACGCACACACTCACTTTAAACAAACACACTGTAGCACCCACTCCACACACTTTATAGCACACACCCACTTTAAACAAACACACTGTAGCACCCACTCCCCACACTTTATATTTATTGATGAAGGATTGCACTACAACTCGTACACCTTACTGTAAATTGTACCTAAATTGTACCTCATCCCATTTCTGCTTTGCACTATATAGTACTGTACATTAGTACACTGCATAGTATTGTATATTATATGGTAACTCAGAACATTGTACATATGTCTATACCGAACACTGTGACCTCATTTTCTTCTTCTAAACTACATGCTATACTATGTTATTTGATACTATCTTGTCTAGCACAGTCTCTGGAGCGTAACAGTAAGAAGCATTTTGTATGAAAGTATTCTGTACTTCTGTATGACAACTATTAAAGAAACTTGAAACTTGAAACTTGGTAAAATAATGTAACCTAATATACTTACCTTTATACCTTACCTGCTACACTTAGGCTACCTGTCTAGATAAACCCAACTTCCTGTATACTTACCGGTCATACGTAGCTATAAAAAAATAAAAATGCATGTCAAAAAAAACTTTTTTACTTACGTTTTTTTGTGTGTGCCCCCCCCATATAGCTCATGCCCCCCCTGTGTCCCCTTGTTTAAAAATTCCTAGAATCGCCACTGAGTAACACTAAGGAAGACATTTATACCAGATCCAAAGGGAATGGTAAGCACTTGGGGGAGTAATAGAAGAGAACAGAACATCCTCAGCAGGATAAGGTTGGGTCACTCTGCATTAAACTCGTCACTGCATCTGATTGGGAAACATCCAACTGGCAACTGTGATGGTTGCCAACAATCAAAGAATCGATCATGTATTCTTTAGCTGTCCGGAATATACCAGACAAAGACTCCTTCTGAAAAGTGCATTGGAACAACATAACAAACCTGTTCCACCCCACGGGGTCGGTACCGACCCAAAAAATGACATCTGGTCATAAATCCATATTTTTTTTAAATATTGCATATAAATTGCGATTGGCAACATGGCGTATTACTGCCCTCCTCAGTTCCACACTACGCCCACAATTTAGGCCTTAAAACAAAACAAAACAAAAAAAACAAAAAACTAATAATAATAATAATAATAATAATAATAATAATAATAATAATAATAATAATAATAATAATAATAATAATAATAATAATAATAATAGTAATAGTAATAATAATAAATAAAATAAGTAAATAACACTATATCCTCTGATACCACTCTGACTCGTGCAGAAATGTCAGCACTGCCTCTGTGATCAGCTGGTGGTTCTCATTATCCATGCCAAAGAAAGATTTAAGAGAGAAGGAAGAGACTCCCAATTCTGCTAAACTTTTATAAAAGATTTCCCTTTCTTTCCTATACCTTACACTTACACATTCTAGGAAAACATGCTTGACAGTTTCAGTCTCTCCACATTCACACGCCCATCTGGATGTTTTCCCACAATGCACAAGGTACTGTTCAACCCACAATGTCCCAGCCTCAATCTACACATCTTGACCCTATCGCTCCTAAACCCATATCCAGCCACCTTGATTTTGACCCGAGGCTGCAGAGAGAAATAGTGCCTTCCCTTGGTCCCCTTTTCCCACTCAGCCTGCCACTCAGCCTCAACTCCTTTCTTTATCTTCTCTCTGAGTTCTACTCATCCCATTGAAATGCTTATCTCTTCCTCCCTTCCCAGGCTCTGTTTGGCAAGGGAATCAGCCATCTCATTTCCCTCAATCCCAGCATGCCCCGGAACCCAACAAAACTCCACTGAACAGCCTGCCTCAATCCTATATAAAACCAACATTATTTCCTGAATGAGATCAGGGCGAGCTTTAGACCTACCTGCACTCAGAGCCATCAGTGCAGCAGCCGAGTCAGAACATATGATCACCTGGCTTGGTCCCACTTCCTCCACCCACCACAATGCCCAGAGAATGGCATGTAACTGTCCCAAATACAGAGCTGCCATCAGAGATTCTCTGTCCCTTACCGATCCCTAACCGAGGCACACACCACCCAAATCCTGCCCTCCCACTTTCAGGATCCACGGAGCCATCAGTAAAAACCTCCAGAGACCCTGAGGCCAAAAGGAACCTCTCTATTTCTCCCACAATCTCGCCCTTATCATCCTCCATCAATAATCTAAATTCAATGACTCGATCAGGAACTAGCCAAAAAGGCACTGACAGCCAACGAGTGTGCTCCGCAACCCCCACCTGATGCAACCTCAACTTCCTGGCCCACTGATCAATACTGGACAAAAAAGGCTTATACTTATCCCCATCTCCTGAAAGTAAACACCTAGCTGGGAAGGACAGACTAGTCCCACTCAATTTTGCCCAGTACTGTAGCCCTAACTTTACTCTCCTCAGGTTTAAGGGCAACTCCCCCATTTCCACTGGAGTGGTCTTAAAAGCTCCACAACAGATTATCAGAGCCTTGCACTGAAGCACATCCAGCTTTCCTAAATTAGACTTGGCAGCAGAACCGTACACAAAACAGCCATAGTCAATTGCTGACCTGATCATCGCCTGATATATCATGCACATGGTCTCTCTATCCGCTCCCCACCCACTCCCAGCCAAGCTTCTCAGCACATTCACTATTCTTTCACACTTTACCAGGGTTTTCTCTATATGAACAGCCCAATTCATTCTTTCATCGAACCAAACTCCCAAACATTTAAACACCTTCACTTTCTCTAAGGGAGACCCATACATGACCAGCCCACCTCTAGGCAACTTCCTTTTAAAACCAAAAATCATATAATTAGACTTAGAGGCTGAGATTTTAAAACCCCACTTGTCTCCCCATTCCTCTACATCCCCCAGAGCTCTTTGAACCTGCTTTAAACAATACTCAACATTCCTCCCTCTTTTCCATATGGCCCCATCATCTACAAATAAAGACAACCCAAACCCTCTTCCAATTTGACAAAAAATGTCATTAATCATAACATCGAAGAGGACCGGACTAATCACACTTCCTTGCGGGGTGCCATTTTCTATTTTTACAGTTTTTGAGGTTTGCCCCCCCACACGTACTTGAATCGCCCTGTCTAATAAAAAATCCTTTATCCAATTAAACATTCCCCCTCTAACTCCTAAATCATACAATTTCAAAAGCAACCCCTCTTTCCACAAAGAATCATACGCCTTCTCAATATCTAAAAATACACTTACCACTACTTCCTTATTCTCAAATGCCTTTCTAATGTCCTGATCTAGAACGGCTACTGATTCCATTGTAGACCTGCCATTCCTAAACCCATTCTGAAATCCAACATAAAGATCTTTACTTTCTAAAAAATAAACTAATCTATTAGTAATCATCCTGTAGCAGTCTGGAAAATATGGTATATTATTCAGAACAGCTGACTGTGTTTTATATCCCTTTTGTACACAAAGACATTCTAACTAGTGTCATTGATATTCACACGAGCAATGACACAAGTGTCCCCTTCCGAAGAGCATTGGAATACGGATTATAAATGACAGTACTGATTCATATTCTACAATGCGTCTCCCCTTGTGACTGGCAGGCGGGACCAGCAGGGGGCGGTAGCAGGCAGAGAGTGGCGGAGAGAGTTGGGAAGGGATATATGGAGGAGACCAGCGGAAGTCGTTCTCTTCGGCAGTGAACTTGACAACGAGGAGTCGCAGCTAACGGGGCTCTGGATAGCCCTGTTGCTGATGTTATGCCAGAGGGCCCCGTGAGAGGACAACGGGTGATAACGAGTACTGGCTAGTGGACACGATATCCTAGCAGTACCAGCGGTATTATGTGAACAATACGTGCAGAGCCAGGCACTAGCAATCGAGTTATAGTAGTTACAGTGTGCGGTATAGGTAACGTGCGGTTAAACAATTATCCAAGTCTTTAACTACCGAGTTATAGTAGTTACAGTGTGCGGTATAGAGTGCGTGCACCAGGGCGAACGTGGGCCAACAACCATTCTGCTCCGACTGACTTCGACCAGACCTGCAACCGGCTGCCTGCATTCAGCCTGCTCCGGAGGACTTCACTCAGACGCACCAGGCTGCCTGCGGCCGACGGGAGTTCCGCCCATCCAGCAGGGGTCGTCATCGTTCAGTACATGCTCTCAGCCGGCGCTGCCTCTCTGCCTAGCTCCGCCTGCTGACACAACGAGGAGTCGCAGCTAACGGGGCTCTGGATAGCCCTGTTGCTGATGTTATGCCAGAGGGCCCCGTGAGAGGACAACGGGTGATAACGAGTACTGGCTAGTGGACACGATATCCTAGCAGTACCAGCGGTATTATATGAACAATACGTGCAGAGCCAGGCACTAGCAATCGAGTTATAGTAGTTACAGTGTGCGGTATAGGTAACGTGCGGTTAAACAATTATCCAAGTCTTTAACTACCGAGTTATAGTAGTTACAGTGTGCGGTATAGAGTGCGTGCACCAGGGCGAACGTGGGCCAACAACCATTCTGCTCCGACTGACTTCGACCAGACCTGCAACCGGCTGCCTGCATTCAGCCTGCTCCGGAGGACTTCACTCAGACCTGCACCAGGCTGCCTGCGGCCGACGGGAGTTCCGCCCATCCAGCAGGGGTCGTCATCGTTCAGTACATGCTCTCAGCCGGCGCTGCCTCTCTGCCTAGCTCCGCCTGCTGACATCCTCGCGAGAGCGTTCGACGCCATCTTGCCTCCCGGACAACAGTGGAGTGGCGAGGCGGCCATTTCGGATGAGTACAAATGAGCATTGATGCTCCCGATTCCTTATACAATACACAGTGTGGTGCAGCCCGCGGGCGAAAGTAACGTTGCTACTACCAGTTCATAGGGGTACCCCGAACAATATATGCCGGCATTAAGATAGAACTTTACCGGTATTTTGTGGGCTCACTCTTTTATTTCATTCCTTTTCTTTGAGCGTGATAAGGCGTGTATTTCATAATATTTCCCGTTCAGTGAATCCCTTTTATTCTCCTTCCCTATGCTCCCCCTTCCTTCCCCATATTATCAACCGGGAACAGTATGAGTGTAATTCCTTAGAGAAGGTAAATACTGTGTTCCGCCCAGACGTGGGCAGCACTTAGTCTGGGTACCTTGAGAGCACTTGGTGCCTGGGTGTAATACGATAATTGATTCATGCCAGTGTAATCATTGTGTGGATACCCATGGTGCAGTAATCACCAGACGTAGCATTGTTGTAACTAGGCTGAGTTACAATACATCCATCCAGAACGGGAGCACTGTGTGCGTGTCTTTTATTAATCCTAACCCTAATCCTAACCCTTTGATGCGGGTAATATATTTATCATTAACCCCTTCCTATTCTACCTTCCATTTCCACTGTAAGGTTTCTGGTGTTACTAAGGGAGGGTACTGCTTGCGGGGGGAACCAAGTTATTTCTTTACCATCCAGTCATTAGGTGTGGGAGGGCTAAAGAGACAATCGTGGAGCGTGAGGGTGTGTTGGGGAGTACTGCTGACTGCTCCAGAGAGAGGGAGGAAGACCAGAGTACCGGACCAGGTTTGTAAACCCTGGGCCTCATACATCCCCACTGCCAGTCTCCAGTTGACGCTCCGGACCCCAAAGACGGAGGTGCAGCTGGCCAGAGTGCTACTGTGTCTCGCTACCTAGTGACCGCGCACCACAGTTCCCACGAAGCAGGGATAATCCACCCTGCTACAATCCTTTCCATAATTTTACACAATACAGACGTCAAAGCTATGGGTCGATAAGACCCTGGGTCAGACGCTACTTTACCTGGCTTCAAAATAGGAATGATGACGGCATGCTTCCACTCCTCTGGCAAGCAGCCTTCTAACCACACATTATTAAACAAACCCAGTATGTCTACCTTTACAAACTCATCTAAATTCTTAAATAATTCATAAAATAATCCATCTCTTCCAGGCGTCGTGGTTGCACCAGCCTGGATAGCATCCCCTAACTCTTTCATTGTAAAGTACAAATTAATCAGATTTTTATTTTCTGAGCTCCAACTCAACTTCCACTCATTTTGCGACAACAGTTCAACCCCTTTCTCCCTCTCTCCTCCCCCAAACTCCCAGAACTATGCACTGCTTGAAAGGCCTCCACCAGCATGTCTGCCTTCTCTTTATTGGTAACTGCTTAGTCTACCCCACCCTTCTGAATCACTGGAATCAAGCTTTTTTTTTTTCTTTTTTTTTATAAATATATTTCTGACATTCTGTGTACAACTGCCTCACAGAAGTCTCAGGGCCTAGTGTTTCACAGAACTTCCTCTAACTACTCTTTTTAGCATCTTTTATAACTCTTCTTGCTACTCCCCTTAACCTCTTATATATTCTACTGCCTGAGCCTGACACAACCCTGGATACTGTCTCACCTTCCTATTATGCTTTATTCCTATTCCTTACAGCTACATCACACTCTTTACACCACCAGGGGGAGTCCTTTGTCTTCTCTGGCGGCAACCCTTTGTCCTTTGTCCTGGGCGCCTGTACGTTAATGCCAAGCAAGCAGTGCAAAAATGCTTCCGCATTCGTCACCGCACGCTAGTGCGGTAAAGCGCCCTTCTTTTCAGACAAATGCTACCGTGCGTGCACCGGCGGCGGCGTGCTCGCTCAGGTGCGTGCGTGCGCCGGCGTGCTCGCGCGAGGTGCCCGCGCATGCGCATGAGATCCCGCCTTGGATCTTGGATATATATAAGTCACCGCCCCTTATTCAGTATCTAGCAATAGCTCAATTGGCAAGGACACATGGCTGTGGATCCTATGGCTTGTTTGCTGGCGAGTTCGAATCCCATCGAAAATATTTTTTAACGTGATTTTTTTTTAACGTGTATTCTTTCGCCGGTTAAGGTTAGGCATGGTTAAGGTTAAGGTTAAGGTTAGGCATTGTTTCGGAGTTGGTTAAGGTTAGAACGGTTAAGTTTAGGCGCTGTTAAGGAGCTGGTTAAGGTTAGAGTTTGTCAAAGAGAATGGCAATATAATTTCTATGGTTAAGGTTAGGCATGGTTAAGGTTAAGGTTAAGGTTAGGCATTGTTTCGGAGTTGGTTAAGGTTAGAACGGTTAAGTTTAGGCGTTGTTAAGGAGCTGGTTAAGGTTAGAGTTTGTCAAAGAGAATGGCAATAGACAGCCTATTTCCGCACGACCTGGGCGCTGGGCGGCGGAAAATGAAAGGCGCATTACTGCATGCCACTACGGTAAATTTTTGCACTGCTTGCTTGGCATAAAGCTACACGCGTCCTGGGCTGGTTTGATGTATTGCCGTGGCACCGGTGTTGTAACCTCCGGTTCATTCCGCCTCGTTCTGGTCCCTCGGGCGTTCCGTTGTAGTTGCCCCGGTGATCCAGTAGTGGGCGGTGGAGGACCCTATTGCGCAGCGGTGGTCGTCGCTGTTTGCGTCTGTAGTCCGAGTTGTCTCGCTTGGTACCGAGTGATAACTGGACCTGGGTTCAGCGGAGTGTCTCCCGAAAGAAGCAGGTATAAGAAGATCATCGATCTTCTATCAAACCTGCCCGACGGGGGTAAACTCTTTCGTCCCGGATTCGACGTTAACACGCTGTATTGCTGCTGGATGTTTTCTCTCCGAGCCATTTAGCAGGTAAAAGTCGCAACGAGACTCTTTTTTTACCCTTTCCACTCCTGTCTGGTGGTGTTTCCATGTTGAATTACGGTACTGGTCCGTAATCCAAAGTAGGGAGAGTAGAACATGTATAGTAAACCTGGTTGCTGATTTTCTTTGACGCCGTTGTTGGGAGCTGAGAATAATGCGACTGGCCATGTCGAAAGCCGGATACTTTCTCGATTCTCCTCGTTCTGGTAGACAAAGGTACATTAGGTTCATGTAGACCTCTCCGTTTTGTTACAGTAACATCTGCTTTTATTCATCTACTGATCTGTTGGGCGTTTCAGCCACTTTTCCATCCAGACTGGGCCTTGACCAGAGGTAGCTGGAGCAGCTAACAAGCTAAGCTGCTATGCTAATGCTACGTTACCACCACGTTATGAGTGAATTAATGAATAGTCAAGAGTTTTATTTGTCACGGCATACAAGTATACAATGAAATGCGGGGGGTCTTGCCCGCAACGATGTGCATAATACAATAGTAATATATAATAGATAATCCAATAGAACGACATTGTGCAATAAAACAAGTAACAGTAAACTGCGGCAATGCGGCATGGTCATGCTAGACCTACAAAAGGCCTTCGACACTGTCAATCACTCCATTCTGATTGACAAGCTAAAAGCAATTGGTTTTGATAGTTTATCAGTGAGCTGGATACAATCCTACCTGGAGGGGAGAGAACAGATGGTGGAGGTAAACGGTACCCTATCCCCCCCCCCTCACAGTGAACTGTGGTGTTCCACAAGGAAGCATACTAGGACCGCTACTGTTCCTAATTTATGCAAATGACATGTCGTCAGCTTGTGACTGCAACTTGTTCCTGTTTGAGGACGACTCAGCCCTGCTGGTCTCTGACAAGAACAAGTTACAGGTTGAAAAAACCCTCCGCTCGGAACTAGGCAAAATCTGCATATGGCTTGCAGACAACAAACTATCATTACACATGGGCAAAACAGAGTCCATTCTCTTCGGTTCAAATAACAAACTCAGCAAGACCGACGGCTTCTCAGTTACAGTGGGTGACAATATTGTCACAAGGAAAGATGAAATTACCTACCTGGGTTCCATCCTAGAGGCTAATCTTTCCTGTGACAAAATGGCATCCAATGTAATAAAAAGGTACCCATGTACGTCAAAATACTTCCCAAAGGTCAGTGAATACCACGATCACAACACCAGAGGGAGCTCCACAAATCATGTAAAACCCAGATTCGGCTCAAACAAGGGACTAAACACGTTTCGCAATTATGCAACATCAATGTGGAACGCCCTACCCAAAGCTGTAAAGGAATGTGAATCACTACCCACTTTCAAAAGCACTCTCAAAGAACACCTACGGGAGACTGCAATTCGAAACTGGCCCCATACAAATGTCCTAACCCAGTTGTACAGTAAAGACCAAGTATGGCCTTGTCAGTATTCCAATGTACAGTGCCCGCCCCTCTACCCAACCCCCCCACCTCCAATGTACAGTCCCACCCAACCCCACCCCACCCACCCAACCTCCTCCAATGTACAGTTTCTATGTCAAATGTATGTCAGTATTCCAATGTACAGTGTACAGTGTCCCCCCCCCTACCCAACCCCCCCACCTCCAAGGTACAGCCCCACCCAACCCCACCCCACCTACCCAACCTCCTCCAATGTACAGTTTCTATGTCAAATGTATATACACTCTTTCTGGATTTTTTTTAGTATCACAAACCGTACTGTATTTGCAAATCTGGTATGTCATAAATGTATAGATGTAGCAGTACTGTCTATCTGTATGTCGTGTGTGTCATATGATGAATTGAAAATGGGGGACCCTGATGTAAACAAGACGAAAGTCTTTCTCTGGTCTGCATCCCCTTAACAATTGTATGTATTGAGCTGTACTGTACTGTACCCATTCTACAATCTGTTAATAAACTTTTCAATCAATGGTGTTCCACAAGGAAGCATACTAGGTCCGCTACTGTTCCTAATTTATGCAAATGACATGTCGTCAGCTTGTGACTGCAACTTGTTCCTGTTTGCGGACGACTCAGCCCTGCTGGTCTCTGACAAGAACAAGTTACAGTTTGAAAAAACCCTCAGCTCAGAACTAGGCAAAATCTGCATATGGCTAGCTGATAACAAACTATCATTACACATGGGCAAAACAGAGTCCATTCTCTTTGGTTCAAATAACAAACTCAGCAAGACCGACGGCTTCTCAGTTACAGTGGGTGACAATATTGTCACAAGGAAAGAAGATATTACCTATCTGGGTTCCATCCTAGAGGCAAATCTTTCCTGTGACAAAATGGCATCCAATGTAATAAAAAAAGTCAACCAACGAACTCTATTCTTGTACCGGATCTCCTCTCTGGTAAACAAGAATACCCTGAAGACTCTGGCAGGAGCACTCATTCAAGGGTACTACGACTATGCTTGCACCTCATGGTACCAAAGCACCTCAAAGGCGCTAAAAACTAAATTACAAACATCTCAAAACAAACTGGTCAGACTACTTGTAACTGAGGGGTTACAAAACCCTGACTGTATTAAATATTGTGATAGATTAAACCACTGCTAGTTATGTACTTTAATTACTGGCCAGACAGTACATCAAATATAGATGGTGAACACCCACAAGAACACGGCATTGACACAGAAATAGTATTGGAGGGTAATTTATTATTATTAGGGCCTAACAAAAATAATAGTTGGTTTCAGGTTGGTTGTCAGTTTGGCCATGGGTAGGTAGGGAATTTATTTAATTTTATTTTTTTATTTTATTCTTTCCCACGGCGACTATGGATAGGGAATTTCTTTATTTAATTAAAATGTTCACAACAACATGGATGCATGTACTCTGCCAGCATGTTTAATATCCATAATACTAAATGTTTGACTAAGATTTCTATGAAACTTTATTCTAAAAAAAAAAAAAAAAAAAATCTGATTTTTTTTTAATATATAATTTTTTTTTAAAACTCATAAAATATATTGGGTCGCACCTAAATCGGCAGGGTCGGTCGGCAACCTGAAACCAACCATTATTTTTGTTAGGCCTAGGCAACGTTAGGTTACAGAATGAGAATTAGGGTCGCGCTTGTATGGCGAAGATAGGGCTGGGCGATATGGCCTAAATATGATATCACGATATTTTCTGACCTTTCGGCGATACACGATACGCATCACGATGTTTTTATTTTTTTTCCCCAAACAATTCATTATGAGGCTTACCAAGACAGTATTTGAGTTTGCAAGCTAACATTAAAGACAAAATAAAATACCCATGCATTTAGCATTTTTATATTATATATTAGATTTAGATTATTGGATTATTAGATTATATATTGCATATATTTAGCAATGAGATATTATATGATTTAGATATGAAATATGATGAATTGAAAATGGGGGACCCTGATGTAAACAAGACGAAAGTCTTTCTCTGGTCTGCATCCCCTTAACAATTGTATGTATTGAGCTGTACTGTACCCATTCTGCAATATGTTAATAAAGTTTTAAATCAATCAATCAATAGGATTTTAGCATTTTTATGAAACTACTGTATATTTGTATGTCTCTAAATGTTTTGATGAATTGAAAATGGAGGACCCTTATGTAAAAAATCCAAAAGTCTTTTTCTGGTCTTCATCCTCCAGTCAGTCCACTGTTGTTGTATTGAGCTGTACTGTATTGTACCCATTCTGCAATCGTTAATAACGTTCATTCATTCAATCATTCAGCCGGCAACAGAATAATTTTGATTGACAGTCGAGTCTGCCAATTACGTCACACCGTTTGTACCCGCCCTACTGTTCTTAGCACCAATCGGCAAGCAGCGCTATTCTTTTTTTACATTCCTGAATGCCCTCCATTGATTTTAACGAGAGCTCAGCTCAACGACAACAGCTCACCGCAGCCGACGAGTGATTACTAGCGCACCGCAGCATGACAACGAGGCATAATGATTTTACTGCAACAAATGTTATAATAAAAGCCTTTCCATACATCTGTCTGATTGAAAACTTTATTAACAGACCGCAGAATGGGCACGCACAACTCGGCACGGACTGAGATATGAACAGTAACGCTTGCTATCTATGTCGTCATCGGACGTTGCCATGTTTGGGTAAATACGCTGATGTGTAACTATATAACGTGTAACTATATAATGTTAATGGCACAAAACGAATGCCTTTGTTAATCATAAGTACTAACTTTGATGCAGTAGTGTGTGTGTGGGAGCGGCGTTGTTCAAAAGTTTGAACGGGGTGGACCAGATTGACGCGACACAATCCTCTTGGTCAAAACATCACGATATCCACGATACGTTAAAAAAGTGTATCGTTAATGAACTGTACCCGATATTTATATAATATCGTCATATCGCCCAGCCCTAGGCGAAGAATATACGTAAAGTCAGTCAAGAGCATAAGTCACTAAGAATAGCAGGAATTCTACGATGGGTCTAAGCTGACGCCACCTGTTGTATAGTAGCAATTATATAGGGCAACACTGGTACCGACTGGAGACAATGGGTTCCCTCCGGGGGTGTAAGGCCTGGAGGGTAGAGGAATGTTCGGGTACTCCGTCTGATTCAATGAAGAATAAAGAGACTCCAGGTACAGGAGTCGGTCCTTGTAAATCCCTTGATCAGCAGCAAAGTAATAATTGTAATCCAGATGCTCGACAGCATTGATGACAGCTAGCCAGCCTCCGTCCACGAGGCCAGCCCGAGTTGTAATCCTCACAAGGTTGAATCCCAAACGATAGTGGAAATCAACGATGCTCTTCTCCGGGTACCACGTTCCAAATCAATATAATCCAACCAGTAATGGTTCTGCAATCGCCGACGCTGGTTCTCCTGTGCACTATACTTCACATTAAACTAGGTCGAACTTGACGTTACTTCACTAAACTCTGACACTTTTACTATTCTATTCGCACATGTTCTAAACGCACGGTTGCTCACTTCAATGTTACCGAACTTGTCACACTGCTGCTTTAGACGAACTTGATGAACTACTGCTGGGCACACCTGCGCCAGCATATATACTTAAGTGGCAATCTAGTCCCAACCTCAGTCCTTGTCTGGTATCAATACACTGTCTCCGGGCATGTTCTGACATGCCCCAAACTCGCCCATTGCACCTGTCTGAGTGCGAGACTGCCTGGCGCCTGGGGGCGCTGTCCAATAGGAGAGCGAATATTACTCTGGTCTGAACGCAGGTAAAGGGATATTCCGTGTATATATATAAATAATATACAAAGTATATCAAACAATAAAGGTAGACTCTCAGTTTAATCTGGCCCTTCACAACAGCCGCCTCCTAATTAGTCCGCACCTAATTAGTTAAAGGAGACAGATTAATAGTCCAGTCAACTGCTCAATGTCTGTTGTGGGGAGTAGGGCAATCTACAAAGTCAGTGGGTCATGATCGTCATCAGGGGAGTCAGGGAGCCTCGACAACTCTATCAGCCTCGCCACGGGTCGGGTGTAGGTCCGCCCCTGGACAATAACTTCTGCCGCTCTGACCTTTCCGTCGGCACCGCACCAGTGATCACTTTGCTTACGCGGCCGGCCGGCCACATAGCTCGGGGTAGTGACTGGTCTATGATCATAACGACCGTGTCCACTTTTAAGTTGTCCCTGTCCTTGACCCGCTTCTGACGGGCTGGAAGGGATGGTAGGGAGCTTAGGAGGAAGCGGGCCTGAGACTGGTTGATCTGTGCTTGGCTGTGTCTCCACATCCTCCGTCTGTTCCTCTTGTTCTTCCGGTGCCCTGTCTGAGGAGGGTCCGGGTCCGGCCGCACCCTCAATAGGTAGCTTGGGGTGCTGGGTTCGAGGTCGGCTACGTCGCTTGGAGCGCAGCTGAGGGGGGTGGAGTTCGGAACTCCCTCTTCTTGAGCCCACGTAGAGCTGCCGCGATAACCGCATTACCGCGGTATCGCTGTTGCATCACGCTCACCGCAGAGTTAGGCTGAATACCGCGTCACCGCTGTTTTTTATCATAATAATAAAGTTGGCTTGCGGCTTTGCAGATATACCCTACTCGGTTCCAAGCGACCAGGGGAGGAAACTAACTTTTTGGCTTACCAGCCAACTGGCTGGTATCTGATTTTTTTTACCAGCCAAATAGATTTTTTACCAGACAAAAAAAATCGCTAATTGTGATAATTACTTCTTTGTACGTCTTCGTCTAAATTGATTTTCAATCATAGTAAATTAATCACACTGTCTCTACTCTTCAAAATATTACATCATTAAATCACATATTAACATGAAAGAGGGAACTATTCTGGACTGGGTTGGGCTGAACTGGGCAGTGAAAGATGCTGGGTTGGGCTGGTCTAGGTTATACTGAATGATAAATTGAAAATGGGGGACCCTGATGTAAACAAGACGAAAGTCTTTCTCTGGTCTGCATCCCCTTAACAATTGCATGTATTGAGCCGTACTGTACTGTACCCATTCTGCAATCTGTTAAATAAAGTTTTCATTCATTCATTCATCACAGCTCAACTACTAGGAATGTGTGTCTGACTCTTAAGTGCAGGAAATATTCATCAGAAAGGGGGGACATGATGGAGGGAATGGAAAGAGCAGGTTTGACAGGAGCAGGGTTGAAGGGCATATTGGAGTGTGGAGGAAGTGGACAAGGAATTAAGCAAACAGGACTGAAATGGGGGACCCTGATGTAAACAAGACTAAAGTCCTTCTCTGGTCTGCATCCCCTTAACAATTGTGTGTATTGAGCTGTACTGTATTGTACCCATTCTGCAATCTGTTAATAAGGGCTGGTTTAGGTTGGACTGAGTTGGGCAGTGAAAGAACCAAGCATTTCACTGTAATGTAATAGCTAAATAAAACAACTTGAACTTGACTTGTTACATTTGCACTCTGGTTGTATGCCAAATGTATTCTGGTTGTACTGTACTTGTGCTGTAAGATGACAATACATTGGAACCGAATCGACAACGCTAGGGGTTCAGCAGGTGTATTCTGAATGCCAAATATGACAACATCACCGTTGTGAAGGGCATATGGGCGAGTGGTGATATGGGGGGAAACTCGGTAATAATAAAATGTCACTCGGCTGCATTTAAGCAAAGCCGCTCAGTATAGTCCACTATGTTGAATGCGCGTTATGGTAGCTTGTTACATGCTAGGTAGCTAGCCGGCTAATGCTGGTCATTCTCATCCGACTCGAAGGAGACGCGTCGCGTGCTGTTGTTCGCCCCCATGTCAGACCGCACTGATATCCGAAAGCGACGACTCTACATGCAATTATTTTCATCCACTGATGTGTTTTTGTAAGTTGGAGTTCTACAGTATCGCGTTGGATCCATACACGTATCGATTTTTTCGAATGGTGATCAGGAATTGGAATATACCAGTTGGATACCATCTGATGTCAGGTAAGGACTCTATGTTATCAGTGTTAGGATAATCAGAGTAAGTTTGATGAAGTTATAAGCTGTTTTGTGAAATGTCTTCTTTCGGTTTCACTGTAAAAGTCAGTGAGGAAATCAACGGAGCGATTATCCGTGCGCGGCCCGAATGTGCTTGCGTGCACGTATAATATTCATCATCTAGCGTTTATTTGAAAACGATTCATAAAAAGGCCGACGAATATCAACGTTGTGGAATATTCCACTAAAAGACGATTTTCATAGAATGCTCCAGAATGAGCTGTTTTTTATCTGAAAACGGGGGCTTTTCTAAATGCTCTGAAACAGACACATATAGCCATAATTTAAAACATAGATTAGGCGATATTAACGTTAACATTGGCGCCGATGGTGGCATTCAGCCGGTAAAAAGGAAAACCAGGCTGACCGGAATTTCTCGAATATGTCCGGGGATAGAAATCTTGCAGGACACCCAGACCGGCACGAATATGTTCTAACGGAAACGCTGGCGCGTACTTCGCCATCAGCTGTGGGATGGGGTAGTTGTAGCTTGACAGGCCTATGTCATGGCCTGTAAATGCCTTAGTAATGCTGTACCGCTTCGCGGGCTGCCCGACCGCTGCTATCGTGAATGAGACGTTCTTGCCCTTTATTGTTTTCAGGTCTCGCTGAATAGTACGGATTGTCATTGTTTCTTTGGTACCCCGCAGGCCCAACTGGGCTGCGGCGGAAGCGAGGAGGAGAGTCTTTTCAGACCCATCATCGAGGACGGCGTAAGTGTCCAGGACCTTGTCCTCGTAGCTCAGGAGCACTCTGACCACTTTGATGAGCACTCGGGGGGTCCCGCTATGCTTGGGGTCTACGTGGAGCACTCCTGTTGGTCGGTTGCCTTGTTTGGCTAATCTTCGCTGGTGGGCCCCGCACAGTGATGCGCGGTGAGCGGCGCCCGCCTGGTCCGTCTCACGCCACTGATCCATTTCGGCGGGGTTCAGTGTCTTGTATTCGTCGCACTGTGCCAGCCAGTGTCTGCCGTCGCATTAAGTACAGACGATCTCCCATTCCTCTCTGGCGGGGGTGGCGCCGACTCGGGGTAGTACGGGTGGTGCTGTGGGTCCCCGTGTCTGCTGCAGCAGTCAGGACACCAGGGGGTGGTTTCAGGACTGGTCTGTGGTGACACCGCCTCGGCCTGGTACATCACCGTGACGGGCCTACTTTGTTGTCCTGGCGGACGCTTGTTGCTGTCGTGCAGGACCTCCAGGTGGGCGCCGTCGCACTTGCTGCATCTTTTCTTTAGGCGGCACTCAGCTGCCATATGGCTGCGCGCGCGGCGGAAGCAGCGGCGGTTCGCTTTGATCCACTGACTCACCTCGTCAGCGGTCAGCCTCTTGAAGGTGTCACATTGAGACAGCCAATGTTCATTTTCACAGTACTGACAGACAGCCTTCCACTTCTCCTTGACGTGGGTGTTGTGGCTCGTCTGCCGTGGCTCAACCTCGGCTTGGTGCATAACTGTCACGGCCCGGCGGTTGTCGTTGAACCTTCGCGGTCCATCTCTAGGGCTAGAGTCACTCCACACGAATGTGTCCAGTCTTAGACTGCTGACCTCCCTGGCGAGGAAATCAGCTAGGTCTAGGAGGGATGGTTCTGGGCCATTGGGGTCACGGTGGTCTCTCTGCCGCCGAAAACGCTCTTGACGGGCTGGAGGGAGCTTCTCCAGTATCCGCTCCACGTTAGAATTTGCATACAGTTCATGTCTCCCCTTCTCCTTTTGTGACCCCAGCATCCCCACGAGGGATTGTACCTTGATAGAGAGGTCATCTAGTGCTCTATTGTCTTTGGCTGGGGGGAGGCGGTCGATATCTCGTATTTCTTGGATCACGTAATCCCATATGCGTCCATAGCGCTGGTCGAGGGCCACCAGAGCCGTGGAGTATGGGGTGCTTGAGTTGGAATATGCCAGCGCTATGTTATGCGCTCTGGGCACCTTGAGATGCTTGAGGAGGATGGCATATTTGTACGACTCGTCGGGGACATCGGACATCATCGTCTCCAAACACATGCGTAATTCCGTGTACTGTGCTCTGTCCTCGCGCGTAAAGTCTGGGAACGTCGGTGCGCCAAGGTAAGATGCCATGGATGGCTGGGACACCGATGAGCGTAGGGGGAGAGGCCTCCTGGGCGAGTCTCCCCGTACGTGGGGTCGTGGGTTAGTGCTGGGTGGGTACCAGAGGCCGGGCCCCCAGGTGCTGCTCCTCAGTGCTGACTGTGTATTAAACTCCACCTTGGTTTGGGTCGGGGGTTCGTAACGCAGTGGCTCGGGGCTGGGGTCGGGGCTGTACTGGGCCTCCTGGTCCAAAGTAGGTTCGTGCTGGTGGGCTTGATATCCCTCCTCTTCCTCCGCTAGGTCTTGGAGTCTTCTAGTTAGTCTCTCGGCGACGTAGGCCGGTTCTTCCCGTTGGCTGGGTCCCGTATGGACTGGTAGGGGAGGGGGCTCGGCGACGTAGGCAGGTTCTTCCTGCTGGCTGGGTCCCGTGTAGTCTGGTCGGGGAGAGGGCTCGGCGACGTGAACAGGTTCTTCCTGCTGGCTGGGTCCCGTGTAGATGTGTCGGGGAGGGGAAGGTGCCCTCGACCCGTGTCGTGATGATCTCCAGGAGCTCCGCGTGGAGGAGTGGGGGGTAGCCCTCTGGATCAATTGTTCTATCATCTGCGCCTGCAGGCGGTCCCGCTCCGCTTCGCGCTGTGCATTGGCGGCGTCGCGCTGTGCATTGGTGCGGTCTCGTTCCGCCTCGCGCTGTGCATTGGCGGCGTCGCGCTGTGCATCGCGTTGCGCGTTGGTACGGTCTCGCTGAATGGTTTCTTCAGCCTGGAGGCGCCTCTCTTCCAGTCTGATGGTCATCGCTGTGTCGGCCTGGAGGCGACTCTTCTAGTCGGATGCGTTCTCGCTCGTTCTGTTGTTGCGCCTGGAGGCGTTCTCGTTCCACTGCAGAGTGTTCTCGCTCACTAAGTGTCTGTGCTTGGAGACGGTCTCTTTCGGTTGAAGCTGTCAGCGTGGCGATTAAGGCTTGCGCCAGTCTCTGGTCAGCCTCGCTGGGGGATGACACCGATGGAGGTGATCGGGCGTTGACAGGGCTTGGTGGAGACCTGTTCTCCTGGCGCGCTCCGAGGTCTATCTCTTGAGCGCGGTACTCTTCTCGTGGTTGTGTGCCGAGGGCTGTCTCGGGTACGCGCTCTTGGGTTGGTTGTGCACCGGGGTCTATCCCTGGAGCGCTTTCTCTATCCTGGAGCGCTCCGGGGTCTATCCCGGTGACGCTGTCTGGAGGTATAGTCACGTCATGTCCCGCTTGGTCCCCCCCTGAGCTAAGTCAGTTTCGCTTGAACTCTCTGGGGTCTCTACTGGCAGGGCCGCCAAGTCGATAGGATTGGACATGCTTAGACTATCCGCTTTATCCGTATTTAACGTCCGTTTAGATAAGCTAGGGGGTAGAACGAAAGCGAATTCCTCCAGATATGGAGGTGGCTGACGTTTGCGCTGCGGGCGTTCTAGCTTGGGGGAGCCGCTTGGAGAGTGTTCACCGCTGGCCATGTTAATATTAATATTATATTAAATATCACTGATACCCTCCGGCTCGAAGGACCAATTGTAACTGAGGGGTTACAAAACCCTGACTGTATTAAAGATTGTGATAGATTAAACCACTGCTAGTTATGTACTTTAATTACTGGCCAGACAGTACATCAAATATAGATGGTGAACACCCACAAGAACACGGCATTGACACAGAAATAGTATTGGAGGGTAATTTATTATTATTAGGCAACGTTAGGTTACAGAATGAGAATTAGGGTCGTGCTTGTATGGCGAAGAATATACGTAAAGTCAGTCAAGAGCATAAGTCACTAAGAATAGCAGGAATCCTACGATGGGTCTAAGCTGACGCCACCTGTTGTATAGTAGCAATTATATAGGGCAACACTGGTACCGACTGGAGACAATGGGTTCCCTCCGGGGGTGTAAGGCCTGGAGGGTAGAGGAATGTTCGGGTACTCCGTCTGATTCAATGAAGAATAAAGAGACTCCAGGTACAGGAGTCGGTCCTTGTAAATCCCTTGATCAGCAGCAAAGTAATAATTGTAATCCAGATGCTCGACAGCATTGATGACAGCTAGCCAGCCTCCGTCCACGAGGCCAGCCCGAGTTGTAATCCTCACGAGGTTGTATCCCAAACGATAGTGGAAATCAACGATGCTCTTCTCCGGGTACCACGTTCCAAATCAATATAATCCAACCAGTAATGGTTCTGCAATCGCCAACGCTGGTTCTCCTGTGCACTATACTTCACATTAAACTAGGTCGAACTTGACGTTACTTCACTAAACTCTGACACTTTTACTATTCTATTCGCACATGTTCTAAACGCACGGTTGCTCACTTCAATGTTACCGAACTTGTCACACTGCTGCTTTAGACGAACTTGATGAACTACTGCTGGGCACACCTGCGCCAGCATATATACTTAAGTGGCAATCTAGTCCCAACCTCAGTCCTTGTCTGGTATCAATACACTGTCTCCGGGCATGTTCTGACATGCCCCAAACTCGCCCATTGCACCTGTCTGAGTGCGAGACTGCCTGGCGCCTGGGGGCGCTGTCCAATAGGAGAGCGAATATTACTCTGGTCTGAACGCAGGTAAAGGGATATTCCGTGTATATATATAAATAATATACAAAGTATATCAAACAATAAAGGTAGACTCTCAGTTTAATCTGGCCCTTCACAACACTACTGCTTGACCTGACTCCTAGAACCCACCTCACCCCTGCCCACTTTGCCAACCTAGGATGGCTTAGAGTAGACGACAGAGTACAGCAACTTGCAATGGGCCTGGTCTACAAGATACACTACACGACCAAGGTACCCATGTACGTCAAAATACTTCCCAAAGGTCAGTGAATACCACGATCACAACACCAGAGGGAGCTCCACAAATCATGTAAACCCCAGATTCGGCTCAAACAAGGGACTAAACACGTTTCGCAATTATGCAACATCAATGTGGAACGCCCTACCCAAAGCTGTAAAGGAATGTGAATCACTTAGGGATGGGTACCTTTCACATTTGAACCGATACCGGTACCGGTACCTGTGAATCGACCTTTTTTCGGTACTTTAGTCTCAAGAAATTTAATTTACCTACCTCAGTCGTAAAAAAATATCCAAACTTCAAATAACTACAATTTCGACAGTTTTCGGCTTGTCATTGCTCCGACTGCTTTGTTGTTGAATCAAGTCAAATCCTAGGTAAGCATATATTGTGCGTGTGAATGTTGACATAAAAAAAAAAGTAAAAAAAAAATTTAATCAAAAAATATTATTTTTATTTTCTTTTTCTTTTTTTTTTGGTTTCTCACTTGATTCGATACTCGGTAGTACCGACGTGTTTCGGTTCGGTACCTCAAAAGTACCGAATTCGGTACCCATCCCTAGAATCACTACCCACTTTCAAAAACACTCTCAAAGAACACCTACAGGAGACTGCAATTCGAAACTGGCCCCATACAAATGTCCTAACCCAGTTGTACAGTAAAGACCAAGTATGGCCTTGTCAGTATTCCAATGTACAGTGCCCGCCCCCTACCCAACCCCCCCACCTCCAATGTACAGTCCCACCCAACCCCACCCCACCTACCCAACCTCCTCCAATGTACAGTTTCTATGTCAAATGTATGTCAGTATTCCAATGTACAGTGTCCCCCCCCCTACCCAACCCCCCCCCCCCCCACCTCCAAGGTACAGCCCCACCCAACCCCACCCCACCTACCCAACCTCCTCCAATGTACAGTTTCTATGTCAAATGTATATACACTCTTTCTGGATTTTTTTAGTATCACAAACCGTACTGTATTTGCAAATCTGGTATGTCATAAATGTATAGATGTAGCAGTACTGTCTATCTGTATGTCGTGTGTGTCATATGATGAATTGAAAATGGGGGACCCTGATGTAAACAAGACGAAAGTCTTTCTCTGGTCTGCATCCCCTTAACAATTGTATGTATTGAGCTGTACTGTACTGTACCCATTCTGCAATCTGTTAATAAACTTTTCAATCAATCAATCAATGGTGTTCCACAAGGAAGCATACTAGGTCCGCTACTGTTCCTAATTTATGCAAATGACATGTCGTCAGCTTGTGACTGCAACTTGTTCCTGTTTGCGGACGACTCAGCCCTGCTGGTCTCTGACAAGAACAAGTTACAGGTTGAAAAAACCCTCAGCTCAGAACTAGGCAAAATCTGCATATGGCTAGCTGATAACAAACTATCATTACACATGGGCAAAACAGAGTCCATTCTCTTCGGTTCAAATAACAAACTCAGCAAGACCGACGGCTTCTCAGTTACAGTCGGTGACAATATTGTCACAAGGAAAGAAGATATTACCTATCTGGGTTCCATCCTAGAGGCAAATCTTTCCTGTGACAAAATGGCATCCAATGTAATAAAAAAAGTCAACCAACGAACTCGATTCTTGTACCGGATCTCCTCACTGGTAAACAAGAATACCCTGAAGACTCTGGCAGGAGCACTCATTCAAGGGTACTACGACTATGCTTGCACCTCATGGTACCAAAGCACCTCAAAGGCGCTAAAAACTAAATTACAAACATCTCAAAACAAACTGGTCAGACTACTGCTTGACCTTACTCCTAGAACCAACCTCACCCCTGCCCATTTTGACAACCTAGGATGGCTTAGAGTAGACGACAGAGTACAGCAACTTGCAATGGGCCTGGTCTACAAGATACACTACACGACCAAGGTACCCATGCAGGGAACAAACTTAACTTTTTGACTTACCAGCCATTTGGCTGGTAGATTTTAAAAACTACCAGCCATCCAGATGTTTTACCAGCCAAAAATTATAAATAGCTTTTTAGTATATCGCCATGTGTTATTATTACTATATAATACTCTAATTACCGCACAGTGCGCACAAAAAAAAAAAAAAAGTTTGAATGCATTTTTTTTTTTTAGTAGTCTACTCTTATAGCCTGCCTCTAGTCTAATGGCGCTTTTCCACTGCATAGTACCTACTCGACTCGACCCGCTTTAGGCACCTGGTACTTCGTTCCTTTTCCACTGCAGCCAGGTACTACTACTCCGTTTGTCTCCGTGTGGGGAATGGGGATGCAGGCGGGGCCGCCGCCGCTCGCTTGTGTACACTGAATTTGAAAGCTCCGTGGGCATAGATGTCCGAGGGCTTGCAGCAAGCCAGAGTTTAACACAGTTTCAATCAATCAATCAATAACAACATTAACCAGACTCTCGTTGCGTCTATTCTGCCAACGCTAACGTTACCTCTCATTGTGTATTCTACCAAGCAAACCCGGGTTTAACGTTACCTCTCTATATCGGCTGACTGTAGTATTAGGCTAATAACAACAACAAACTTAACACATCAGCGATCTTGTTGTGACACTAAACTCTCCGCTCGGTGGTAAATTGGGTTGATGTCGGTTTTGTTTCATCAATAAATAAGGCAGAATACACAGTGAATCCATTATTTTTTGTTTATTGCACTTGGTTCTGTCGCAAACAAATCCTGAATGAAATGCATCCTTAGCGAGGCAGTAAAGATGGCGGCGCGGCGTTCTGTTTTCGTTCAGAGGCTACAAAGTGTGACGCGTCGAGTAGGGGGTATCTGCAGAGCCGCAGAGCCAGGCTGGACCAATAGGGTCGCTTGGAACCGAGTAGGGTATATCTGCAGAGCCGCAAGCCAACTTTATTATTATGATAAAAAACAGCGGTGACGCGGTATTCAGCCTAACTCTGCGGTGAGCGTGATGCAACAGCGATCGCGGCAGCTCTAGCCTACGCATGCAGTGGATTTTGTTGGCCGCCAGATGGCGCCCAGGCCTTAATTTATGACGGCCAAACATTAAATCTACAAGCCTGTGGCGGTGGGCGTGTGACTAATTTGTACCCTGTACCCATGTACATGTCAAAATACTTCCCAAAGGTCAGTGAATACCACGATCACAACACCAGAGGGAGCTCCACAAATCATGTTAAACCCAGATTCGGCTCAAACAAGGGACTAAACACGTTTCGCAATTATGCCACATCAATGTGGAACGCCCTACCCAAAGCTGTAAAGCAGGGGTGTCAAACTCATTTTCACAGAGGGCCACATCAGCATTATGGTTGCCCTCAAAGGGCCAAAGACCGTATAAATGTTAATGTAATGTAAAATAAATGTAGCTACTCATTTACATATTGTTAAACATGTTGTTTCTGTATTTATTACTTATTCAAGTTATACATATTGCATATGCATTTGCATAGATGTAAAAATATATGTTAGCTTATGTTATTTTAACAAATAATTTTAGTTTATCAGAACCCCATATTACTCCATCAATCAATGATCAAACCATTCAAGTAAATAACAAAGAAGAATATCATCAAATACAAGCTATAACCTTTTTGTCACAGTCAAGAGGGGCAGAACTAACAACTGTGAGCTGCAAAGAACACGTGGGACAGATGTAGCAGATGTTACAAAAACAAATGGCAGCACACAACCTTGCCATACATCCAACTAATGGAAGATAGTTTAATTAACTTTAATTAACAGATTGCAGAATGGGTACAGTACAGTACAGCTCAATACACACAATTGTTAAGGGGATGCAGACCAGAGAAAGACTTTCGACTTGTTTACATCAGGGTCCCCCATTTTCAATTCGTAATGAAATTGCTATTATGTGTCTGCATAAACGCACAACTGTAACTGTTCTCAAAAATAACAAAATAAGGGTTGTCTCAGTTCACAACTATATTGGTCAAGTTTTGGGCGGGACTTGTTTGCGTCCTTACAGCTTCTTATTCAATTGAGCGAGATGTCACGGTTATGTCACACTCACACAGCCAGTTTGCATCTGACAGTTCAGACAATATTTCTTCAACCCTTTCTTACCTATTCCGCCTGGATCTTTTTTGTATTTTGGGCTGTAAAATTGTCACACAATTCTTTTAACGCCGCTATTTTTTAACCCAAGATTAATGTTTAAAAAAATAATTTATTTTTAAATTTTAAATTTTTAGCAGGGCTCTTGGGGGCCACATCAAATGACGTGGCGGGCCACATTTGGCCCGCGGGCCATGAGTTTGACACCTATGCTGTAAAGGAATGTGAATCACTACCCACTTTCAAAAACACTCAAAAAACACCTACGGGAGACTGCAATTCGAAACTGGCCCCTGTAAATGTCCTAACACAACCCCCTCCAATGTACAGTAAATTACCAAGTATGGTCTTGTCAATATTCCAATGTACAGTTTTAGTTGTACAGTGTCCTCCACCCACCCCTCCTACCCCCCCCCCCCACTCCTACCCAACCTCCCCCCCACTCCTACCCACCCCCCCCCCCCCCACCCAATCACCTCCAATGTACAGCCCCCACCTACCCAACCTCCAATGTACAGTTTCTACGTCAAATGTATATACACTTTTTTTCTGGACTCTTTTCGTATCACAAACGGTACTGTATTTGCAAATCTGGTATGTCATAAATGTATAGATGTAGCAGTACTGTCTATCTGTATGTCATGTATGTCATATATGTTACGATGAATTGAAAATGGGGGACCCTGATGTAAACAAGACGAAAGTCTTTCTCTGGTATGCATCCCCTTAACAATTGTATTGAGCTGTACTGTACTGTACCCATTCTGCAATCTGTTAATAAAGTTTTCAATCAATCAATCAAAACAAAGTAGGGCGTATCGGTATGTACATGAGTTATTTACAGAGCATGGTAGGACATGCTAAGTCCTGTGGTAGTGCAATACACTGTTAGCTACGGACAGGGGGCGAAACTAGAGCCCGCCAAGCGCCATTGGCGGTCAGTTTTTTACGTTTGGCGACTACCACTGAGAGGTCTGTCCGCCATGTGGCGGGCAATCAAATAGTCATGTGAAAACCGAAAATCATGATCCAATTCTGAGCGGAGTTCTCACTCGCTGTCTCAGCACAGACACGCAGCGCATTGCTGCTCCTACCACTCCCGCACCTGTTTCTGTATGCTGCTGCATGTAAACAGAGGCTATTGCCTCGGACAGTCACCGTGACGTTAGTCTAGTCAGTAGGACCTTCGTGAGATAACGTTAGCTACCGTTACAAAATGACCCAGTCAACTATTCACTTAGTTTAATACATGAGGCATTGTGTAACGTTATCCAGCCGGCTAGCTACTGATAGCTCCCGACATCAACAAATGCTCCAGCAATAGTCCAGTGCATAATACCTCCGTTGGCTAGGTAGCTCACGTTAGCCCACGTTAGCTCACTAGTCACTACGAAATGTCCCAGTAAACTAAATAGTGAACTGAGGCGTTGTCCCAACGCCATCCAGCAGTAGCTACAGATAGCTCCTGACATCAATGTCATACAACATGCGTATTCAAGCCCCTGGCTTACATCGCATGAGGGCTGCTGAATAGGGTCCAACTGCAGCGCAGGAGAATCCTTGCATGCTGAATGTAGAGCTTAGGGTCAGCTGCAGCGCCGGAGAATCCTTGCATAGCTGGAGGCCACTCGAGTATACACACAGACAGTGGAGCTGTTTGCAGACAGCGATGTGGCGATGTCTCGCAGATAACACAATCACAAGTATGATTATATAATATATATATTTTATAAAAAAAAATAAAAAAAAATATTGGCGGGTAAGAAATATGCTTGGCGGGTAGATTTTTCTCATCTACCCGCCACTGGCCGGTGAGTCAAAAAGTTAATTTCGTGCCCTGGCTACGGATGAGGCACTGGGTCTTTATGTACACTGCTATACAATGCTATATTATACTATCTCAAGTTATACTACTATACTATTCTTAAAGTGACCTTTCCTTTTGTAAAGTGACCATCATAAGTGTGAGCGTGTGCAGCATGAGTGTGTGTTTGCTCATGTTAAAGTGGCTGCTAGTGTGTGAGCGTGTACAGTGTGTGTGCTCATGTGTGCTTGTGTGTGGAGAGTTCAGTGTTCAAGGTTCTGATGGCCTGGGGGAAGAAGCTGAGCCGAAGTCTCTCTGTCCTAGTAGCTGGTGTTTGCAGGCGTCTGCCTGACCGCAGCAGCATGAACAGGCTGTTGTTGGGGTGGTGAGGGTCTTTCATTATTCTGCAGGCTCTGGATTTGCACCGCTTGTTGTATAGAACCTGCAGGGGTGGTAGTGCAATACCCGTGGTACACTCGGCTGAGCGCACCACTCTCTGTAGGGCAGCGTTTCCGTTAGCCGGTAATTACCGGTATTTGACCGGCAAAATCTGTTGAAGTCCGACATATTTAATCTCTCCGGTCATAATGTCCGGTGAAAATAATTTCTCTAAGCAGCACAATTTTATTATTTGAATTGTATTAAAATAGGCTCAAATTAAATAGCCTATGCGATGAACGAAACAATCATTACATGTTGCTTCACGCTGATAAAGCGCGGATGGCGCCGCTCGGATGTGAATCTTTTTTTCTTTCTTTTTTTGAGCCTGTCTGGCCACCATAACGAAACAGAAACAGAAATGTCGAGCGTTCAGGCCCGAGTGGAAAGTTTAATTCTCCTGGCTGAGGTGCGACATTATATCCACATTTTCCAGTTCACTGATCCAGCCAGGGTTACCAGTGACACAGTTCATTCTGGAACCTCAGATCCCCGCTGATCATGGAGTTCTACAGTATCGCGTTGGATCCATACACGTATCGATTTTTTCGAATGGTGATCAGGAATTGGAATATACCAGTTGGATACCATCTGATGTCAGGTAAGGACTCTATGTTATCAGTGTTAGGATAATCAGAGTAAGTTTGATGAAGTTATAAGCTGTTTTGTGAAATGTCTTCTTTCGGTTTCAATGTAAAAGTCCGAGAGGAAATCAATGGGGCGATTATCCGCGCGCGGCCGTAATGTGCTTGCGTGCACGTATAATATAATATTGATCATCTAGCGTTTATTTGAAAACGATTCATAAAAAGGCAGACGAATATCAACGTTGTGGAATATTCCACTAAAAGACGATTTTCATAGAATGCTCCAGAATGAGCTGTTTTTTATCTGAAAACGGGGGCTTTTCTAAATGCTCTGAAACGGAAACGACGCGATAAACAGCCTTGACAGCACTGACTGGAAAATAGTCTTTGATAATGCGATGGGCAGATTAGACACATAGCCATAATTTAAAACATAGATTAGGCGATATTAACGTTAACATTGGCGCCGATGGTGGCATTCAGCGGGTAAAAAGGAAAACCAGGCTGACCGGAATTTCTCGAATATGTCCGGGGATAGAAATCTTGCAGGACACACAGACCGGCACGAATATGTTCTAACGGAAACGCTGGTAAGGTTATATGTTTTATTGCATGCTCAACCAGTGTACAACAACACACCAACCGAACTGACAATACCACAACACTGAGGGTATTTCACAGCCCTGTCGTCCAGCCCGAGATGCATCCAGCTGCAGGACCGCAGAACCCATACGAGGCTCCTATTGTCCAGCCCACCGTGCTGTCTTAAAGGCACAGTGAACACCGTTGTGATGCCTACCCACCCAGATGCATACACAACATTGACGCGGCTTGACAACCGAGGTTCAAAGTTAACTTGATTGATTGATTGATTGAAAACTTTATTAACAGATTGCAGAATGTGTACAATACAGTACGGCTCAATACACATAATTGTTAAGGGGATGCAGACCAGAGAAAGACTTTCGTCTTGTTTACATCAGGGTCCCCCATTTTCAATTCATCATAACATATGACATACACAACATACAGATAGACAGTACTGCTACATCTATACATTTCACATCTATCTATACACTTCACAACATACTTCGGTTTTTTTCTTTCACTGCCCAACCCAGTCCAACCCAGCATCTTTCACTGCCCAGTTCAGCCCAACCCAGTCCAGAATAGATCCCTCTTTCATGTTAATATGTTTTATGCTAATATTGTGAAGAGTAGAGACACTGTTATTAATGTTTTATGCTAATAAATATTTTAAAGAGTAGAGACACGGTGTGATTATTACTATGATTGAAAATCAATTGAGACGAAGACATACAAAGAAGTAATTATCACAATTAGCGATTTTTTTTGGCTGGTAAGAAAAATCAGTTTGGCTGGTAAAAAAAATCAGCTACTCGCCAGTTGGCTGGTAAGCCAAAAGGTTAGTTTCCTCCCCTGGTAGGGGGGTCACATGTAGGGGGGGGCACATGTATGGGGGGGCACATGTGGGGGGGTGTCACATGTAGGGGGGTGTCACATGTAGGGGGGGGTCACATGTAGGGGTGTGTGTAGCTTGTAGCTAACAGCCTGGGCCTCCATGATGTGTTAGCTTCAATTAATTAATTAATTACCGGAATACATATAAGTTACCGTTAATACCTATATGGTAATGGTATTCCTGGTAACCTCTCCTTTTCACAAGTCACCGGAATACATATCAATATCTAAAGTTACCGTGAATACCTATTTAGGTAACCAACCTAGGCATGGTATTCCTGGTACCTCAAGGTATTCTCGGTTACCCTTAGGTTACGGGAATACCTTTCTCCAGTTACCGGGAATGCTTTACAGATCTCTCTCTCTCTCTCTCTCTCTCTCTCTCACACTCACTAACTCACTCACTCACTCACTCACTCACTCACTCACTCACTCACTCACTCACTCACAGTAGTCATTTTGCTGTTGTGAAGTTATATACCCCTGTTATCTTTAAATAAAAATCGAAACTGTTACTAACTGTAATACAAACAGTTCAGTTTACATCTGTCTGCTTGAGAAAATACCATGTTCTGCATCTGCAATAAAAATGATTGAAGTGAGATTAACAGTTATTTTTAAATTTGTGATCTAAAGATAAACAAAGAGTTTTAAAAGTGTTATATTTATCTTCTCTTATAGTACCAGAGAGAAGCTGAGGAGAATCAACCAGCAACAAAAGCTAAATTTGTTTAAAAAAAAAGAAAAAAAATTATTATTATTATTTTTTGGTATCGAAATGGTATCGAAGTATTGATACTTTTCAAGGTATCGTATCGAAGTCGAAATTCCAGTATCGTGACAACACTAGTACAATACAGTACGGCTCAATACACACAATTGTTAAGGGGATGCAGACCAGAGAAAGACGTTTGTCTTGTTTACATCGGGGTCCCCCATTTTCATTTCATATTGGCATTTATGACATACACAACATACATGACATTTATGGCATAGGGACATACATGTCATACAGGTATTTAGTACTGATACATTTGTGACATAAACGGTATTCAAATATACAGTACTGTTACCCATAGATCCTGACAGAGTATATACATATGATGGGGAGGGGACTGTACATTAGGAGGGGGTGGGAGAGAAATATACATACGGTGGGGTGGAGACTGTACATTTGGAGGTGGTGGGTGGGTGGGAGAGAAATATACATGCGGTGGGGAGGAGACTGTCTATTAGGAGGTTGTGGGGGGTTTGGGCATTTACGGTGGCCAGTTTCGAATTGCAGCCTCCCGTAGGTGCTCTTTAAGAGCGGTTTTGAATGTGGGTAGGGATTCACATTATTTTACAGCTTTGGGTAGGGCGTTCCACATTGATGTGGCATAATTGCGAAACGTGTTTAGTCCCTTGTTTGAGCCGAATCTGGGTTTAATATGATTTGTTGAGCTTCCTCTGGTGTAGTGGTCGTGGTATTCACTGACCTTTGGGAAGTATTTTGACATGTACATGTAGTGATGCACCGATGTGAAAATTGTGGCCGATACCGATAACCGATATTAATATTGCTGTTCTGGCCGATACCGATATTTACCGATGTCGATATCTCTGTATAGAAAACACTTTTTTATGATAATCAAATAAAGAGCTATTTTCCAAAACGCAATTTTATTTTTTACTTTTGTAACTTATTTTCAAACTATTTTGAAACTATTTAAGGCCAAAACATGTAAAAATATATATATATATTTTTTTAATATCGGCCCTATCTTGATATCGGACCGATACCGATGTGTAAAAAAACTGCCATATCGGCAGATATTATATCGGCGGCCGATATATCGTGCATCACTATGTACATGGGTACCCTAGTCGTATAGTGTATCTTGTAGACCAGGCCCATTGCAAGTTGCTGTACTCTGTCGTTTACTCTAAGCCATCCTAGGTTGTCAAAGTGGGCAGGGGTGAGGTGGGTTCTAGGGGTAAGGTCAAGTAGTAGTCTGACCAGTTTGTTTTGTGATGTTTGTAATCTTGTTTTTAGCGCCTTTGAGGTGCTTTGGTACCATGAGGTGCAAGCATAGTCATAGTACCCTTGAATGAGTGCTCCTGCCAGAGTATTCAGGGTATTCTTGTTTACCAGAGAGGAGATCCGGACCAGTACAAGAATCTAGTTCGTTGGTTGACTTTTTTTATTACATTGGATGCCATTTTGTCACAGGAAAGATTTGCCTCTAGGATGGAACCCAGGTAGGTAATTTCGTCTTTCCTTGTGACAATATTGTCACCCACTGTAACTGAGAAGCCGTCGGTCTTGCTGAGTTTGTTATTTGAACGGAAGAGAATGAGTTTGGGAGAACATGTGACGTTAGGTCAGAAACTGGTGCGACTCTCTCAGGGAACAAACTTAACTTTTTGACTTACCAGCCATTTGGCTGGTAGATTTGAAAAAACGACCAGCCGGGCAGATTTTTTTACCAGCCAAAAATTATAAATAGCTTTTTAGTATATCGCCATGTGTTATTATTACTATATAATACTCTCATATGCTATTTTCAATTAATATCATAAACAACATAAGGAATATTAGCATCATTTTGAGTGGACTGAAGGAATGAGTCAGCGTTAATAGTTTTAAATGCAAATAATTTATTGAAACATAGAAGTGGGGTCGACACACACACACACACACACACACACACACACACACCAGCGTTTCCGTTAGCCGGTAATTACCGGTATTTGACCGGCAAAATCTGGTGAAGTCCGACATATCTAATCTCTCCGGTCATAATGTCCGGTGAAAATAATTCCCTCTAAACACAATTAGATTATTTGAATTGTATTAAAATAGGCTAAAATTAAATAGCCTATGCGATGAACGAAACAATCATTACATTTGTCGTTGCTTCACCAAGCAGCCGGTCAATGACATCCTGTGTCAGCGAGCTGGCAGCTGATATATTTACGTGAAGCATGGCTTGGCAGGGTGCAGTACTCCAATTCAGCCATTGGCAATTCAGCTGTTGGGTGGGGGCGCTGCTGACACCGCTGCTCTGCTCTGTCTGCTCCTGCTCCATGCTTCACGTAAATATATCAGCTGCCAGCTCGCTGACACAGGATGTCATTGACCGGCTGCTTGGTGAAGCAACGACAAATGTAATGATTGTTTCGTTCATCGCATAGGCTATTTAATTTTAGCCTATTTTAATACAATTCAAATAATCAAATTGTGCTTAGAGGGAATTATTTTCACCGGACATTATGAGCAGCAGCACCAAGTCGTTGGGAGGTGGAGATATACATCACGGCGCAAACCCACGATAATGTTGCCGTCTCTCTGCCAAATTTCTCAGTTCTTCGCTTGATATAATTAATACAAATGTCCAATATAACGGAATTCGTTAGCTCATAAAAATGTGATTATAACAGACTGCTGTTTATTAAGGTCGGGCAGACTGCCCACCGACACCTCAAGTCGGCAGCAGCACGCAGTCTCGAGGGACTTATTTTATTTGGAATATATTAATGACTGTATATACGCAAAAGTAGTCTAGTTTTAAGTAAAAATATTATAAATGCCTTGATGATGTCATTCTTTATATAGGCCTATCAATTGTTTTTAAGCTCAATAAACTCTGACCGGAATGTATCCCATTTGTCCGGTAGATTGAAATCTACCGGACACTCAGACCTGCAAAAAAAAATTCTAACGGAAACCCTGACACACACACACACACTGTTTCAACTCACCACCCCGCATCATATTGTAGTCTGTCTTCAAACTTCCACTCCTCTCGAAACTTTTTTATATTTGAATATCAACATTATCTGTCCATCCTCAGTTTACTATAATATACTCCTGTCCTGAGTCCTGACTAGTGACTTCGTCGTCTTTCCAAACGCACGTACGCACACACACAGGGAAGGGGAAAGTGCCCCATCATTTCCCTTTCCCCAGTCCACACTGTGTCTGCTGTTCTCTATGGCTCTGCGCCTCTGCCTCTGATCAGGATTAGCTTGTTAGCTTACGCTAACGTTGTAGTGATTGTAATGATACATAAACGTTAATTTCGGGCGATGTGGGCATAAAGGAATGGCGACGGTGCAAAGCATGTAGATGCATTTGACCCGTTGTGAGAATTAAAAAAACACCACAGACTTATTTCGAGTCTGTAGGCGCACTGCTGTGTTAACGCTGCTCTGCTTTCAGAAACACGGACTGGGCGGATATCATATGACTCGCGGAGTTGCTACAGGTCTTTCAAAATAATAGTGAACCTGAACGTTGCTAGCTGCCGGAGCCCAGATATTATGACTGGAGCTGCGCTTGGGGCGGAAATGAGACCCGCACAGGATTTTCAAAATAAGAGTATCGATATGAACTACACGCCAGATGGCGGGCAGACCTATAATTTTTTATCGCCAAACCTTAAATCTACAGGCCATTGGCGCTTGGCGGGTGGTTATTTTGTTCCCTGGACTCTCTGTATAGAGAGAGAAATGTGCGTTTATTCAGCTCGTTACTAATAATGACCGAACATCTCAACTGTTGAGTGTTTCAGCCACTGTTTCGGCTATTGAGAGGCTATGCTAAGCTAATGCTTCTAGGATGAAGTTGGGATGGAGGAGATGGCCTCAAACAGGTCTCGCCCACGCAGAGGGAGTAGGGTATATCTGCAGTGCCGCAGCCCCATACATAGGAGGGGCATGTACTGTGCGTTGGGGGCCTGTACTGTGCGTTGGGGGCCTGTACTGTGCGGTGCACTACTGCACATGCGAGAAACAAAGTAACATATAATATAGGACACTAGAAACATAAAGTAACATACGGAACATAAAGTAACATACGGAAAATAGGACCTAATGTCCAAAATATTTTTGTCTTAAACTGAATATCAATTGGATTAGGAGTAACCAAATAAAGCATTCAATGCAACCAATTGTCTATAGTCTAGAATTTGTTATCTTAAACTGAATATCAATTGGATTACCAGCCCTGACTGTTACTATAAGCTTAACCTCTTCTGGATGAGGCAGGGCTCTACGCTAACCCTTTTCCCAAGGAAATTTAGGAGCACACAAAGAAATTTAGGAGCACCCAAAAATATTTAGGAGCACAGTGAAAATATTTCAAGTAACAGTTTATTTAATTTTTTTTAAATAAATGTAAATTTGTACTGTGCGTGCATGTGTGTAAATTAGCTCTTGCTACAACCCTGCATGTTTACATTTTGTATTTTGTACTTGATGTTCATTAACATGTGCTGTGCTGTCCCTATCAAATAAACTATCAAATCAAACTACTGCTACAAAAGTAACAGTCACTTAACTTTAGCTTTTGCCCCTTTTATGCATACAATGCCTATGTTTTGGCTGTGTTGCTCTTCTAGAAAAATAATCCTTCCAGGGTTGCCTATTGAAATACTGTACACCTAGTACAGAAACATTGTTTATGAGTTTGCGTGTCAGGTAGACCATTGATTGACAGTCGCGTCTGCCAATTACGTCACACCGCTTGCACTCAGGCCGTCCGGCGCTGCAGCTGGACCCTATTGCCCACCTCTGCTGTTGGGTTGATAACGCTAGCCAAGTTAGCTGTACACACATACACAGTGGGCCAGTTACTTTGGTGTAGGGGTGTATCAATGCATCGATCCTAAGGGGAAATTCAACTGCATCGATTTGAAAATGTTAGAATCGATTATCGCAATTTGAATGTGTACACAGTGTTATGTTGTTATCATGTCCGTTAGTCACCACAACGACATATACGCTACTGCATCAACGTTATGATTAACAAAGCAAGGCATTCGTTTTGTTGCATTAACGTTATATTACTATTGCTATCGCTAAATCTAGGTGTTCTAAAATCTATTGCTATTGGTAAGACTATAATAAGTTAGTGTCTCGGAAAAAGCTTGCATATCGCAATCAGAGCCCTGATCGCAATGGCCGACTTGCAGGAAGTAAACAAGCCAAATGAGAGCTTCCGATTGGTCATTTGCTTTATTTCCCATGAAACCAGTCACGTCACTCTACTGTGATTGGACCGTTGGCTTGAGTGCAATGTGGGACTTGTAGTTTTTTAACGATTCTCAGCGGAGAAATAAAAAGAACGACTGGGGCTGTAATCTGCACTCGCACGCCGTGCGAGTAATTGATTTTTCAGGTTCGCACACACATATCTTTAGGGGCATATGCGAGCAATATGGTCGCACTGTAGAGCCCTGTGAGGGCCTAAATTGAACCCTTAGACTAGATTAGAATGACTTTACTTAGTTTCTCGCATGCGCAGTAGTGCACCGCACAGTATAGAATAGAATAGAATAGAAATACTTTTATTATCCCATGGGAAATTTGACACTGCAAATCGCTCAACATTTAAACAGAACAGGTCACGAATAATAATAATAAAACAAATCAAATCAAGTTGCCTAAGATAAGAGTAGCGTAAAATAGAATAAAAATGGAATAAAATATACAGTAAATAAATACAGTAAAAATATACTGAGGTCTACAGTAGGTGTAATATTGCACAGTGCTAAGTACAGGCCCCCAACGCACATTACAGGCCCCCAACGCACAGTACAGGCCCCTCCTATGTATGGGTCTGCGGCACTGCAGTTTTATGCTATTGCACAGAGGGGAAAACATTCTATCCTCTGGACTGGACAGGATATTCCTTTATTGATCCCCTTGGGGAGATTCAGTCGTCATAGTAGTGGCGTGGGGGGTACAGGTATGGTCAGGGACGGGTAATTACTTACTTACGCCTTTTACCCCGTTTGGGGCATATTAGGCCGTCAACAAGGGTTCTCCAAGCATCCCGATGGGACACACCTGGGGCCAGCTGGAGAGGTTGGCTCAGGATCAGGATGGTCAGGGTAATAGGAGAGCAATAAATATAGGCAATAAAGAAATGTAATCTGAATATACAATTTTAATAAATTAAACCATATACACAGAGGTACAGATGAGTCTGTATACCCTATTGGTCATAATATAAGTTACAATAAGTATAGGCAATATAAAATATGACTAAAAGTAAACAGTATACACAAAGGTGCAGATGATGGTCTGTACCTATCGGTCATAATATGCGTTATAGTCCATGCAGGGTTTAGTGGTTAAGAGTCAGACATTCCTAATAGTTCTCAAGTTCTGCAGCCGTTGGTTCTCCAGCTGCTGGCAGCAGTCCGTGCCCCCGGTTCTGGAGCCTGATGGCCTCTAGCATGCAGAACTGGCAGACGGGCACACGGACACACACGTTGTAACAGTAACGTTAGTGCCAGCTTGCTTTGCTGTTGCTGTGGCCTGGTGTTTTGAAAGTGCTCCTGTCCTGTAAACGGTACCCTATCCCCCCCCCTCACAGTGAGCTGTGGTGTTCCACAAGGAAGCATACTAGGACCGCTACTGTTCCTAATTTATGCAAATGACATGTCGTCAGCTTGTGACTGCAACTTGTTCCTGTTTGCGGACGACTCAGCCCTGCTGGTCTCTGACAAGAACAAGTTACAGGTTGAAAAAACCCTCAGCTCGGAACTAGGCAGAATCTGCATATGGCTCGCTGATAACAAACTATCATTACACATGGGCAAAACAGAGTCCATTCTCTTCGGTTCAAATAACAAACTCAGCAAGACCGACGGCTTCTCAGTTACAGTGGGTGACAATATTGTCACAAGGAAAGATGAAATTACCTACCTGGGGTCCATCCTAGAGGCTAATCTCTCCTGTGACAAAATGGCATCCAATGTAATAAAAAAAGTCAACCAACGAACTCGATTCTTGTACCGGATCTCCTCTCTGGTAAACAAGAACACCCTGAAGACTCTGGCAGGAGCACTCATTCAGGGGTACTACGACTATGCTTGCACCTCATGGTACCAAAGCACCTCAAAGGCGCTAAAAACAAAATTACAAACATCTCAAAACAAACTGGTCAGACTACTGCTTGACCTTACTCCTAGAACCCACCTCACCCCTGCCCACTTCGACAACCTAGGATGGCTTAGAGTAGACGACAGAGTACAACAACTTGCAATGGGCCTGGTCTACAAGATACACTACACGACCAAGGTACCCATGTACATGTCAAAATACTTCCCAAAGGTCAGTGAATACCACGATCACAACACCAGAGGGAGCTCCACAAATCATGTCAAACCCAGATTCGGCTCAAATAAGGGACTAAACACGTTTCGCAATTATGCCACATCAATGTGGAACGCCCTACCCAAAGCTGTAAAGGAATGTGGATCACTACCCACTTTCAAAACCTCTCTCAAGGGACACCTACGGGAGACTGCAATTCAACACTGGCCCCTGTAAATATCCTAACCCAATCATTCAAACCCCCTCCAATGTACAGTCATTTACCTAGTATGGTTTTGTCAATAGTTCAATGTACAATTGTGTTTGTTTGTACAGTGTCTCCTCCCCCCCCCCCTCAATGTACAGTGTTACTTGTTTATACAGTATGCCCCCCGCCCCCCCCCCCCCCCCAACCACCTCCAATGTAAATTACCCAGTATGGTTGTCAATATCCCAATGTACCCAACCCCCCCCACCCAACCTCCAATGTACAGTTTCTACGTCAAATGTATATACTCCCTTTTCTTGACTCCTTCTGTATCACAAACAGTACTGTATTTGCAAATCTGGTATGTCATAAATGTATAGATGTAGCAGTACTGACTATCTGTATGTCATGTATGTCATATATGTCTATATGAATTGAAAATGGGGGACCCTGATGGAAACAAGACAAACGTCTTTCTCAGGTCTGCATCCCCTTAACAATTGTATGTATTGAGCCGTACTGTATTGTACCCATTCTGCAATCTGTTAAATAAAGTTTTCATTCATTCATTCATTCATTCATTCATTCATCCTTACCGAGCGGTGTGGAGGTGAGGAGGATCTGACGGTGATCTGGGCTTGTTCAGTAGTGGTAGAAATCTGTTATCCAACTGATATTGGATTATCTGTGGTGACCATCCATGGCTCTTCTTTTATATTATTATTAGTGTTATTATTATTATTATTAGCCGTGGCAGCCTCAGATATTAGCCCTTCATTAGCTAAATCCAGAACTAACATTAGCTTAGCAGTGTTTCTCATCTGTTTATCTGACATACATTATCCTAGTTTAGCTTGGTTTAGGAGTCCATGGTAAAGTTGTATTAGTTACATTTTACCAAACAATCATTTTTCAATCTTCTGTAGATGTCCACGATATTGCATTTAGTTGTATTTTCATTTAATTTAGTTTAATTTAATCTTAGTTTTTCAAATGTGACCCAGGAAACACCACTTGGAAGACAAAAACATCTGATTGGCCAAAAACAACAGCTGCCTGCATCACTAACCAATCAGATGTTTTGGCCATCAAATATCATATGCAATATCATAGGCTTATATTCATAGATCAGAACTATAGCAGTGCATCTGTCTACACCCATGTGTTTTTCAGTTCTTATGAAAATCTTCCTGTCAGGATTTTCCTTCCTTTCCAATTTGTCAGCCTAGGAAAATAGAGCTACCTGTATAGCTGGTTAAGGACTGATGGTTCTTGCTTGGCTTTCTGTGTTCCTGATTAATTTCAACCGAAAAGTTAGACCTTTGTTTGTTAGGATGAATGTACAATGTACTGATATTTCTTTCCTTACTTTCCCAGAAGATTGGTCTGAATATGACTACCCCTCATAGTCTCTCACACCTTGGTTTGAGAGAACTGTCTGTTTGGTGGACTGCATGAAACCGCCACAGCTGGACCAGGATCAGAGCTGTTTGGACTGCATGGAAACAAGTATGGAAATGTTGACTTTAATCTGTAAACATTATGACTTTATAAGTGTTGACTTTAACCTCTTAACACTTTCAGTGCCTTTGATTAACGTTGATTTACCCCGTTGAATGCCGCGACCCACTTCAATGATAGTGTTGTGAACGCATATTCTCTCAAATTATGGCTATGTGTCTAATCTGCCTGTCGTTTATCAATGACTTGTTTGCAGTCAACATTGTCGAAACGGATTGTTTTTTTATCTGTTCATTTTCGTTTTATAGCATTTTGAAAAGCCCTTGTTTTCAAGGAAAATATAAAGATTCCATGATAAAAGACATTTACTGGAATATTCTAGAATACACAAAAACGTTGTCATTTTTATTTATGAATCGTTTACAAATAAACGCTAGATTATCGATAGTATATGTGTACGTATGCACGCTATAGAGGCGATCTGAAAAATCGATTATCTTATTTCCTCATCAGCGATCACAGCCAAACAGCCACATCACACATAGGGCAAACGCTGAAATCTCAGTGAAAACAGGTCTGATTATCCTAAGACTATCCTAAATTATCCTAAAATAGATTCCTTACCTGAGATCAGATGTTATCCAAAAAGATTATTCCAAGTCCTGATCGCCATTCCAAATATCGATCACGCTTATTGATTACAGTATTGGTACTGTAAATACATAATCGTCGCTGTTCTGAGTGCCGGCGATCACTTGGTCTCTTCAGTTGGCTTGATAGAAAAATAAAATGAGCAAACTGACCCCTCTCCCTGTATCAGTCTGAGCTGATGGGGTGCAGTTACACAGGGAGAGACGATAGGGGGCTGTATCTTCCCAATTGAGCTCAGAGAGACTCTGCAGCATGGCTCAATTGATGAAATATGAATTAAAATCGCAAATAAAAAAAATACGGCAAACAAACGACATTTGTCGTCCGTCGGCACTCACCGGGGGGGCTGATGAAACGAGATATGTCGTCGCTGGCACTCAATGTGTTAAGCCAGACTCTCAAAATTCGCCTAAAAGTATATACCCAAGTAAAAGGAACATTGCTCCACTTCTACAAGCCTGGTGGTATATTAATATTCCAAATTGCATGCACAATTCAGTACTGTATCTACAAAAAAAACTGTAAATCATCTTCCCTTTATTCATTTACCTTTTTATTTATTTTTTGTACACTTGATCTCAAGAAGGTGCTGAATGAGCACCTGAATCTTTCACGACTGGTCAATGTTAGCATGGTGTTATTCACCTTCAAAGTGAATTAAACAGTTTTATAAAAGACTGTATATTCTCCTTTTGGTTCATTACAATTTACTTGAGCATAGTATCAGACACACTATTTCTGACACTGGGAATACATTCCCTGAGGTCCATCTATGTCCCTAGATACCAGGAACATGCAAATGGAATATTGCTCCACTTCTACAAGGTCCATTTGCATGTTCTTGGTATCTAGGGACATCTATGGACCTAAGTGAATGTATTCCCAGTGTCAGAAAGATTGTGTCTATTACTAGGCTTGCTTAATTTGTGATTAAACAAAGGAGAATAGGAATTATGATTTTTCTTTGCATCTTTGACAGTGAATAACACTAGGTGTTGTGAAGGGCCAGATTAAACCGAATATATATATTTATTTATATATATATATTTAATTGTATTTGTATATTCTCTAATATTCCCTGATATCCCTTGTATATTCCTTGTACAATATGCATTGAATATCCATTCTAGCCTACTGAACATCCCATAATAGTCTCCATTCTACTATTGGTCGAGACCTTGGTGCCAGGCTGCCATACCCCTCAGACCCAGTTCAAACGTACCGCTCGACATGTACGAACAAGTCCTAGTTCCGCGTAGGAATTTGGCTACCGCACCACTAATGGGACTATTTGTTCATAGTGCGTATATATACTGCGCTACTAAAGTAGGACTTTCTTTTCAGTCCAGTTTCTTACCCTCCAATAGAGTCACAGACGTAAAGCCTCCCCGCGATGCCACGTGTGGGAGTAAGGCCAAGTTCGCCTACCATCGGTATTGAGACATCGTGTATATTAATATTTGAATAGTCATATTTGGCACTATATCGTCGAGTTGGACGTAGTCTATTAATCTAATAATAGTCTGTTAATATATAGTGCTTCGTGCGGTGAGAATACTACCGTAGTCAGTACCCCATCGTTTCGGGCAGAGAACTGGCTGCTTACCCAGGGTGGCTGACCCTATGTGAAGCTGCACCCGAGGAGCCCCAGAGCCGACGAGCGAGTGGACCTGTATACCGGATTATTCTACCGACGACAGCCCGCCTTCCCATGCACGGATTATGCTTTGGATGCTTTGATTATTCTATGGATAAAGACCCCCGACACTACCGTGTGTTGGAACCCCCCCCCCCTGGAGAGGACACAAGGTGAGGAGACGCTCTGCAAGACGAGGTCTCTCCACATCTCTCCCCCGTGGACCGGAGAGAGCCGGCCCACAAAGAGTCCACCTGCTTTCATCTGTGGTCCAAGGATCGCCGGCGCATTGAACGGCACTACAGTGGGTTCTCCTGGGATACCCTTGGCCGGACGAGGCAGCTGGATTCTACCCCCCCCCCCCCCTCCTACTCCTGTCGGCTTACAATCGACCGGATTAACCCCCTCTAGTGTATCCAGCCTATAATCATTAAAGTATCATTGCTGTTATTCCTTAACTATTCCAGGTCGTATATTTACCACCTGCGCCTTCAGAGATTGGACATTATCTATTGATATACCAACGAATACTCCTTGCCATAAAAGTGCATACTATTTCAATTCATAAATGTAATTAAGTGATTAAGTGCTTATTCTACACACCATCGCTGTGTAGGAGAATAAAGACCTATTTCTAATTCGTACATTTGTGTTGGATCCGTTTCATCTACGTGAGAGTGTTCATGATAATATATTTATGCCGTGTACTGGGTGGCCGAATATTAAGTACAAAGGTAGTGGTAGTAAGTATCATATCTAGTAATACAGTCAGGGAATTGTACCCCTCAGTTACAATTGGTCCTTCGAGCCGGATGGTAATTAGTGTAATATTAATATAGTGTTATTAATATTGAAATGGCCTATGATGAACACTCCACGAAACGATCCTCCTAACCAACGCCCGCAGCGCGAACGACGGCTCCCTCAGTACTTAGAGGCTTACGCTGTCAGTCAACAACCTAGTCTTCTACTAACAGTAAACGCGGTAAAACTAGAAAGTAAAAGTATGTCTAACCCCAACACCCAGACTACCCCGACCATAGAGGCCCCTACGGGCTCTAATGTAACTGACCAAGTTCACGGTGGGGACCAGTGGGAACCAGACATGACTTCACACCCCGCCAGTACTGAAGAAGTAGTCCCTGATGAGTCCCGGGAGGAATACAACGCTACCGAGAGAGAACTCGGCACGGAAGAAGACGGGGAGAGCACCGTGGAGATAGAGCTCCAAGGCTCCGCAAGGAGTACCCCGAGGGAAGGCTCCCCTATACAACCGCCTTCTCCCAGCGAGGCAGAGAGGACCCTACAGCAGGCATTCCTCGTCAGCCTGAAAGCCTCTACTGAACGCGATAGACTCCAGGGTGAACGCGATCGATTGCAGATACAGCAACGGAGCGAAAAAGAGCACATACGCCTGGAAATAAGACGCATTCAGATGGAAGAGAATGTGGCCCGAGACCGAGCAGACAGCCAGCGAGCAGCTGCTGGTGCTCTACGGGACGCAGAGCGCGACAGACAGCAAGCGCAACTAATAGAACAGCTGATCAGACGGACAACACCCTCTCCCTCCGCCAGAGGCTCCAGGAACTCGTCTAGACACACCTCCAGGGCGGCATCCCCTAGCCGAGTAAACAACCCTGAACTTGACCAACAGACGAGGTCTATACCCCCCACAGACCACCTCCCCCCACCGGTCCAAGCGAGACCTAGCAACCGGGAAGGAGCAGCATATCCTGTGGAGAGGCTAAACCAGAGACTACAAGCACTGGATGACCTAACTGAAGACAAAGAGGAAGAGGAGGAGAACCTCGCCCGAAGACAGCACAGTACTCTACCGGACCAGGAGGTCCGGTACAGCCCAGGCTATACTCCCGCGGAGCTGCGCTACAGACCCCCGACTCTATACACGGGTGAGCACGACGCACGACCCGCACCGAGGAACAGCACCTGGACAAGCGGGCCATGGTACACTGCCGGTACCAGCCCATACCAAGGAGCGGGAGGAGACTCGCCTAGGAGGCCTCTCCCCCAACGCTCGCCGATGTATCCACAGTCAGCGTCATACATTGGCACGCCTATGGTACCCGACTTCACCCAAGAGAACCGGGCCCAGTATACAGAACTCCGCATGTGTCTGGAGACCATGTTGGTGGATGTATTGGATGAACGCCACAAATACGCCATCCTACTGAAGCACTTAAAGGTGCCCTGCGCACATAATATAGCGCTCGCCTACGCGACTTCCACCACCCCATACACAGCAGCGCTGGTAGCATTGGACCAGAGGTATGGGCGCATATGGGATTACGTGATCCAGGAGATCTGACACATCGACCGCTTACCCCCAGCAATAGACAATCGAGCACTGGACGACCTGTCCATCAGAGTGCAGTCCCTGGTAGGGATGTTGGGAGCGCAAAGAGAGAAGGGGAAGTATGAACTTTACGCCAACTCAAATGTGGAAAGGATCCTGGAGAAGCTGCCGCCCGCTCGTCAGGAGCGCTTTAGGCGGCAGAGGGACCACAGAGACCCGAATGGCCCCGAACCGAACCTCCTCGATCTAGCAGACTTCCTGGCGAGAGAAGTCAGCAGCCTACGGCTAGATACATTCGGACGGAGCACCCCTGGCTCCAGAGAAGGAACCAGACGACTAAATGATGGAAGAAGATCGGTGACTGTGATGCACCAATCGGAGTCAGTACCGAGCAGCAGGAGCCACAGTACCCCCTCCAGAACGGAGAAGTGGAAGATAGTGTGCCCCTACGGTGAGAAAGAACACTGGCTAGCGCAATGTGACTCCTTCCCCAAGCTGAACGCGGAGGAAGCAGGTCAATGGATAAAGTCCAACAAGCGCTGTTTTCGCTGTGCGCGCTCACACATGGCAGCCGAATGCCGCTTAAAGAAAAGGTGCACCAAGTGCGATGGAGCACATCTGGACATACTTCACGACAGTAACAGACGGCGCCCTTCACCTGCACCATCCAGCCGCAAAGCGAGCGTCATGTACATCGATCCCGCCAGCAGCAGTGGAGCCCGAGTACTCCTAAAAGTAGTGCGTGTGACACTAAGCTACCAGAATAAAGTCCTGGACACTTACGCCGTCCTCGATGACGGGTCAGAGAAGACCCTGCTGCTCGCCTCCGCTGCGGCCCAGCTAGGGCTGCGGGGAAGCGAAACCCAAATGACAATTCGGACAATAAGACGAGATTTGAAGACGATAAAGGGCGAGAATGTCTCATTCTCTATCGCAGCAAGCGGCCAGCCTGAGCGACGGTACCAGATTGCAGACGCTTTCACCAGCCAAGAAATAGGACTGTCGCGGTACACATACCCCGTCGCCAAGCTGATGGAGAAATATGCACATCTGCGCAAGTTACCGATCCCGCTCATAGACAATGCTATGCCGACCCTGTTGATAGGCTCCGACCATGCAGACCTCATCGTCCCGATAGACCGGGTTCATACCGGACCCCGAGGCTGTCCTGCAGCAGTCGAGACCCGTTTGGGATGGACTCTCCAAGGCCCGCTCGCCAAATCTCTCAACCGAAGTACAGCCACTAGATGTCTCCACTCCCGAGTCACAGAGGGAGAAACCGCACTCCTGCAACACGTAGAGCGGCTATGGAGCTTGGAACAAATGCCCTTTAAGAATGGAAAGAAAGACATTCGCTCTAAAGATGACATTTACGCCATTCACCTCCTCGAGACAGGGACCAAGAGAGTCCCGGTCAACGGCGTGTTGAGATACGCCACGCCACTCCTGCGGCGAGAAGGAATGCCTACTTTCCACGCCAAGACAGACGCCATAGAACGGTACCTGCTGAACACGGAGCGGCGCTTAGCCAAGAACCCCGCCCAAGAGAGTGTATACCGCGCTGAGATTGAGAAGCTCATCACAGCGGGACACGTCACAAAGATGGACATTAAAGAGGCTGACCAGACCACTGAATCGTGGTACGTGCCCCACCACAAGGTCCATCACAACGGTAAAGACTGCATAGTATTTAACTGCAGCTACCAGATCAGATCCCAAAATCTGAATAAAGAGTTACTGCCCGGTCCCACACTCGGCCCCTCCCTACTCGGCGTTCTACTCCGCTTCCGCCAGGAAAAGGTGGCCATCAGCGGGGACATTAAAGGAATGTTCCTGCAGGTGAGATTAGTAGAGGCGGACAAGCCCCTGTTACGGTTCCTATGGAGAGAGAAGCCAGGAGATGAGCACCCAGCCATCTACCAATGGGAAGTCCTCCCCTTCGGAACGACGTGCAGCCCCTGCTGTGCGACATTTGCACTACAGAAACATGTAGCAGAGGACCCAGCAGCGGACGAAGAGGTCCGACACAGCGTAAAGAACAGCTTCTACGTAGACAACTGTCTACAAAGCCTTTCAACCCAGGAAGAAGCCGAGGCTCTCCTGATTAAACTCCGCGCCTCATTGATCAAAGGCGGCTTTGATCTCAGGCAGTGGGCCAGCAGCGATCCGCAAGTACTGCGCAGCCTCTCCTCCGAGGACAAGGCAGCCAGCAGCGAGACCTGGATGGCTACAATCCCGGGAGAAGCCCAGGAGATGACCCTGGGATTGGTGTGGCGATTCAAAACAGATTCGCTTCACTACAGACACAAGCCCCTGACTACGGAGCAGGGAAGGCCGGCGGCGGCGCCGACCACCAGACGGAGTGTGTACACAACACTCGCCCGACAATATGACCCGCTAGGATGTATTCTACCGTACACCACCAGGGCAAAAATGATTGTACGAGCATTGTGGGACAAGGACCAGGGCTGGGACGACCCCATTCCCGCACACCTTGCATCCACCTGGAGAGAGTGGGAGATGGAGCTCCACTCACTCCCAGGCGTTAATATGCGCCGAAGCTACTTCCCACCCACGGTGAGGCCAGAGACATGTAAAATGGACTTACACGTCTTCAGTGACGCCTCAGAGGTCGCATACGGATCAGTAGCCTACTTGCGGGCCCAAGACCAAGGGGGAGAGATCTACACAGCATTTGTCCTCGCCCGCTCGAGAGTAGCCCCACGCAAGCAACAATCTATCCCACGTCTAGAGCTCTGCGCAGCCCTAGCCGGAGCGCACCTAGCCACGCTCATCCAACGTGAGCTCACCATACCGGTGTCTAGAACAATCCTGTGGTCAGATTCCACGACAGTACTCGCCTGGATCAAATCGGACTCATGCAAGTACAAAGTCTTCGTGGGAGTCAGAGTCACCGAGATTCAAGACTTAACCGAAGAGTTAACCGGAGAAACAGAGTGGCGCTACGTTGATACAAAACAGAACCCAGCTGACGTCATCACCCGGGGGATGCCCCTGGATGACCTCACCCGTCGCAATGTCTACAGTGACGGCCCCGCATTCCTAAGACTCCCGGAAGGACAGTGGCCCATGCCGATCCCGAGGGAAGCAAGTCCAGAGGAGGTGGAAATTAAGAAGTCTGTGTTCTGTGGATTGAGCACCGTAGCCTCCACCGACCCTAACATAAACGATTGCACGTCCATAGAGAGTGCACAACAAAGAACATTCCTGCGGTACCACCCGGAGTGCAAGTCCCCCGCTGATATGTCAGCAGCTAACTACGAGGAAGCAGAATTGCTTCTACTGCAGCGAGCCCAGAGAGACTCGTTCCCTGATGAATTGGCCTGTCTACAGGGAGGAAAGCCCGTCCCATCCGACAGCAGATTAATTCACCTGGCCCCCGAGAGCGACGCTCACACCCTCATCAGAGTGGGTGGTCGTCTACGCAGAGCCCCCAATCTACCGGATGACATTAAATACCCGATCGTATTGAACAGCCGACACAAGGTCACAGAGCTGATTATAAAGAAATACGATGAGGACGTACATCACGCAGGAGCAGAAAGAGTCCTCACGGAGATTGAGGGAGTACTTAACTCGAAGCCCCTCGGATATGTCTCCAGTGATGTGGCGGATATCGACCCAGTTACCCCCAACACACTCCTGATGGGGCGGCTAGATCCCACATTACCACAGACAATGTACCGGCCTGAAGAAGCGAACGGCCGACGAATGTGGAGGTACAGCCAAGTATTAGCCGACAAGTTTTGGAACAGTTTCCTACTGCACTACCTACCGTCTCTACAGACCCGCCAGAAGTGGGTAAAGGAGAGAGACAATTTGACAGAAGGAACAGTCGTCATGATTATTGATCAATCACTGCCCAGAGCTACGTGGCCGGCCGGCCGCGTAAGCAAAGTGATCACCGGTGCCGACGGCAAGGTCCGAGCAGCTGAAGTGCTCGTCCAGGGTCGCACTTACACCCGTCCCGTGGCAAGGCTCATAGAACTGCCTCGACTCCCAGACACAATCGATGATGACCATGACCCTACAACCCTATGACTTTGTGAAGTTGACTGACCCCTACAGCAAACCCTTATGTGTAAATAGACAACGCGATTAATCTGTCTCCGTTTAACTGATTAGGTCCGGGACCTATTCAGGGGGTGGCTGTTGTGAAGGGCCAGATTAAACCGAATATATATATTTATTTATATATATATATTTAATTGTATTTGTATATTCTCTAATATTCCCTGATATCCCTTGTATATTCCTTGTACAATATGCATTGAATATCCATTCTAGCCTACTGAACATCCCATAATAGTCTCCATTCTACTATTGGTCGAGACCTTGGTGCCAGGCTGCCATACCCCTCAGACCCAGTTCAAACGTACCGCTCGACATGTACGAACAAGTCCTAGTTCCGCGTAGGAATTTGGCTACCGCACCACTAATGGGACTATTTGTTCATAGTGCGTATATATACTGCGCTACTAAAGTAGGACTTTCTTTTCAGTCCAGTTTCTTACCCTCCAATAGAGTCACAGACGTAAAGCCTCCCCGCGATGCCACGTGTGGGAGTAAGGCCAAGTTCGCCTACCATCGGTATTGAGACATCGTGTATATTAATATTTGAATAGTCATATTTGGCACTATATCGTCGAGTTGGACGTAGTCTATTAAGCTAATAATAGTCTGTTAATATATAGTGCTTTGTGCGGTGAGAATACTACCGTAGTCAGTACCCCATCGTTTCGGGCAGAGAACTGGCTGCTTACCCAGGGTGGCTGACCCTATGTGAAGCTGCACCCGAGGAGCCCCAGAGCCGACGAGCGAGTGGACCTGTATACCGGATTATTCTACCGACGACAGCCCGCCTTCCCAGGCACGGATTATGCTTTGGATGCTTTGATTATTCTATGGATAAAGACCCCCGACACTACCGTGTGTTGGAACCCCCCCCCCCTGGAGAGGACACAAGGTGAGGAGACGCTCTGCAAGACGAGGTCTCTCCACATCTCTCCCCCGTGGACCGGAGAGAGCCGGCCCACAAAGAGTCCACCTGCTTTCATCTGTGGTCCAAGGATCGCCGGCGCATTGAACGGCACTACAGTGGGTTCTCCTGGGATACCCTTGGCCGGACGAGGCAGCTGGATTCTACCCCCCCCCCCCTCCTACTCCTGTCGGCTTACAATCGACCGGATTAACCCCCTCTAGTGTATCCAGCCTATAATCATTAAAGTATCATTGCTGTTATTCCTTAACTATTCCAGGTCGTATATTTACCACCTGCGCCTTCAGAGATTGGACATTATCTATTGATATACCGACGAATACTCCTTGCCATAAAAGTGCATACTATTTCAATTCATAAATGTAATTAAGTGATTAAGTGCTTATTCTACACACCATCGCTGTGTAGGAGAATAAAGACCTATTTCTAATTCGTACATTTGTGTTGGATCCGTTTCATCTACGTGAGAGTGTTCATGATAATATATTTATGCCGTGTACTGGGTGGCCGAATATTAAGTACAAAGGTAGTGGTAGTAAGTATCATATCTAGTAATACAGTCAGGGAATTGTACCCCTCAGTTACACTAGGGATGCACGATAATTATCGGGCCGATAATTATCGGGCCGATATCAGCAATTATGACGTCATCCCGATAAACCTGATAACGTTATTAATAGCTCCGATAATATAATATATTTTTTGGTAAAAGAAAATGCTGTGTGGGTGAATTGGAATGAAGTGCGTTTGTTTTGACTGTAGGCTCATCCCGTTTTGCCAGTACTGTGGTACGACTGACAGCGTGTGGTTTAAGAACAGGGCGTTTTACACAAATCGAGCGCTCCCTTTCTTGGCTGTGACGTAGGCACGTAAGTTTCTGAATCAGCGCGGACGTTAAAAACAAAGATGGCCGCGTCGGTACTCGGAATTTCAGAGGAAAAAGATCGCTTGCTATTTGTAATAAATGCAATGGAGAAGTTCCACAAGGAGGGAAAAGGGCAACAACTTGTAATACATCCAGCCTGACGGGTCACCTGCGGCATCACCACCGCTACGATGGTGTGTTATTGTGTTAACTTAGAAGCCTACGACGACGCGAGGAGCTAAGCAAAGCTAGCCCCTTCCATGGCTGTGATGCAACCCTCGGTTGAACGCAGTCACTTATTGCTCCATAGTAGCCAGGTTAATTTGCACCACCAAGGACTGCTTAAAAGCTAGCGGCTTGAGCCCTTGGGTCATTTCTGTCAAACTTCTTTAATTTAGCAAACGACTCGTCAATAGCTGGCTTTGGATTCACAGCAGCTTCTAGCTTCTAGGTTCTAGCTTCTAGCTTGTTGCAGGTGACTTGTTGTGGTGGTGATGTGTCCACTCAAAGCCTTTTTTTCAAGGCTCCGCTTTGAAAAAAGAAGAACAAAAAGCTTTGAGCGTCTTAGGTTGGATGTATTATAAGTTGTTGACGGATTGTGAATTTTCATTTGGAAAAATAAATATGGTCACTTTATCAGTCAATACTGTTGTCTTGGCTTTTGTTTCTGTTGTCTGGTTAGGTCACATTTAAGTTGGTGTTAAGTTATTGTCCTGGGAAGTCTTTTTATGTATTATTATTGTATTGTGATATGTTTTGTTTCATGTTGAAAAAAATTTGATAAAAAAAATAATATATACATTAAGAAAAAAGATTATAATACAATAAATATCGGTTATCGATATCGGTTATCGGCCTGAGGAGCATAAAGTTATCGATATCGGTATCGGTGTCAAAAAATCAATATCGTGCATCCCTAAATAACACCATGCTAAAAATGACCAGACATGAAAAACGGCCACTGAGCTCGTTCAGTACCTTCCTGAGATCACGTGTACAAAAAAAATCTAAGGGAATTAATAAAGGGAAGATGATTAAACAGAAGGTTTTGTAGATACAGTACTGAATTCTCCCATCCGGACCAATGTAATTTGAAATATTATTATAGAATAGCAGGCCTATAAATTACTTTATTATAGCCAATTCGCACATTTATGGATTGGGCCAAATCTTCTCTTTCAAATGACAGAGTTAAATTTTGGATTTAGTATCACCAGGCGTGCATGAAGAACAGATAATAATTCATTGATATGATTAAAGTATTATACAAAGACCCATCGGCCATGATTACAACAGGCACAATCATCTCCAAAATCTTTCCGGTATCACGCTCTGCCAGACAGGGTTACCCTCTTAGTCCCGGACTATTTAATCTATCATTAGAGCCTTTAGCACAATATATAAGACAATCCCAATCCATAGAACCAATCGTAATCAAGGGCACACAACAAAAAATTAGTTTATATGCGGACGACGTAATATTGTTCATGCAAAACCCCAACACCACATTGCCTCATCTGCTCAAGTTGATTGAGGACTTTGGTGATTTATCGGGATTTAAGATAAATTGGCCGAAGTCGGCTTTCCTTCCACTTAACACCCCTGCAAAAAAAGATATAACCCTCCCAGGAGAGATACCGATGGTAAAACATTTTAGATGCTTGGGAGTGGAAATATTCCCCACCATAAGACAAACGGTGAAGCACAATTACACAAAAATCCAAAACAAAATCAAAGACGACCTTGATAGATGGGCAAAACTTAAAAACACAGTACAAGCACGGATATCAATAGTTAAGATGGATGTACTACCTAGAATCAACTTCTTCAGTTAAATGCTACCGTTACCCCCTCCAGAGGGTTACTGGAAAAGATTACACTCCTCCACATACAAATTTATCTGGAATAACAAACCACCACGTATAAAAAGATCCACCGCACAGAGAAATAAAGCAGATGGTGGCATGGCATTTCCAGATTTTTTCCAATATTTTAAGGCGTACACATTAAGACCATTGGCAACATGGTTTGACCCCCAAGCATTAGTATCCTGGAGAAAATTTGAAGAAAACATAGTAGCCCCACATAGACTGAAGGACATAGCATACACTAAACTACCAATCAAGCACTGTGAACGGAAATTTGGCCCCATAATTACTCATGCGATCCGGATATGGCGTGAATCACAAAAAAAAAATCCTAACCCACATAAATGGCACAATCATACTCCCTTATTCAATAACAATGCACTCTTAATTGAAAAACGACCTATAAGATTCCCTATATGGGAAGAGCAAGGCATACATACTCATTAGGGGATGTTTTTAACAAACAGGGTTTTTGTAGTGATAAAGAAATACGCAAAAAATGTAATCTCACCAAGTCCACATGGCTTTTTTACAAACAGTTACAGCTATGTTTGAAGTCTCACGGTGTTCCATTAGACATACCAATTGAACACCACAGATACCACAAATTCTTCTACGAAAGAGAGACATCGAGAGGTTTTGTTTCAGAATTTTATCATCAATTACTAACGTCCTCGTATGAAACCCTCCAACTAGACTCTGTCTGGAGGAGGGATATACCAGACCTGGAAAATGACTTTGATTGGCAAGGAGCCTGGGCAAATGTCCGACTTACATCAAGGAACCCGGATCATCAACAAATCAATCTTAACTATATTCACAGGACATACTTGACTCCTATAAGACTGTGCAGAATGGGGCTTAAACAAGACTCCAAATGCTCCCAATGTACAAATGGGGACGAAGGGACATTTATGCACATGTATTGGGACTGCCCACCAGTTAAGGCATTCTGGAAAGATGTGACCCAACAATTATCAAAACTCGTATCTTGGAATATACCTGTACACCCCTCGGTATTACTATTGAATGATGTTTTTGAGTTTGCAGTGAATCCACAGCTAAAGAGATTGGTTTTATCGGGTATCACAGTAGCTAAAAAGCTGATTGCATCACGCTGGTTTCAACCGGAAAAAATTTGCCGGAAAGTTTGGTTTCTTACATATCTCGATGTGATTTATCAAGAAATATCTACAGCAAGAATTCTGGGTCTCAATGAATCCAAAATGTCAATGTGGTTAGAAGTGGTGGAGAGAATAAAAGCTAGCTTATAATGGTAGTGTCTGGTTGGGTGCGAGGGATAGTGGAGGTACTTCCCAAGGTGGGGTCCGGGAGGGGGGGGTTCGAGCTGGAGCATATGTGTGTAGGTTTTTAGATAACAGGTATTAGGGGTATATCTTATATAAGACAATTAACTAAAATGTGATCTCATTGGATGTGCTCTGACAATTAATGCTTGTATATCTTATTGTGTGTTGTCATGTTTGTTTGTGTTTGTTTAAAAAATAATAAAAAAATAAAATACAAAAAAAAGAAGAACAGATAATGAAATCTACTGTATGTACAGTAGGTTTTTTGTTCTTGCAAGAGCTCCGCCATTTTGAAACTGATTTCAAATCGGATGGTTGCAGGGGCCGAAACTAAAGCCCGCGGTCTGTTTTTACCTTTGGCGCATGACACTTAGAGGGCTGCCCGCCGTGTGGCGTGTAGACGTGTAGTTCATAACTATGGTTCATAACGATACTCTTGTGCGAGTACAGATTATAGCCGCTCGTCTTTTTTTTCTCCGCCGCGAGATCGTTAAAAAACTACAAGTCCCACATCGCACTCAAGTCAACGGTCCAATCACAGTAGAGTGACGTGACTGGTTTCATGAGAAAAAAAAGCAAATGACCAATCAGAAGCTATCATTTGGCTTGTTTACTTCCGTCTGCTCTAGTCTATATCGGACCTCCATGAACCAACGTTACTGTTTAAACAATGACCCAGTCAACTATTCACTTTTAGTTTAATACATGACGAGGCATTGTCTAACGGTATCTAGCTGGCTAGCTACTGATAGCTGCTGATATCAACAAATGCTCCAGCAATAGTCTACTCGAGTGCATAATACCTCCGTTCCCTCGTTAGCTAGCTTAGCTAGCTCACGGTAGATCCACCTGTCCCAGTAAACTAAATTGTCTTAACGTTATCTACCGGGCTAGCAGTAGCTACAGATAGCTCCTGATATCAATGTCTTATAACATTGATTGAATGCGTATTCTAGCTGAGGGCATGTTGAATGTGATTTGACAAAAGAACCGTAGCGTTAAAATGAGGTCCAGCTGCATCGCCGGAGAATCCTTGCATGCTGAATGTAGGGTCTAGCTGAATATAGGGTCTAGCTGCAGGGCCGGAGAATCCTTGCTGGAGCTGGAGGCTACTCAAGTATACACACAGACAGTGGAGCTGTTTGCAGATAGCAAGCATTTTGACTTATTGCGTGGTGGCGATGTCTCGCAGATAATACAACTACAAGTATGATTATATAATATATATTTTATTTAAAAAATTTTTTTTATATAAAATATATATATATATATTTTTTTAATCAAAAAATTTTTGGCAGGTAAGAAATATGCTTGGCGGGTAGACTCTTCCCATCTACCCGCCACTGGCCGGTGAGTCAAAAAGTTAATTTCGCTCCCTGGATGGTTGCTAAATGCTCAAAATAGGGGAGACAAACTAACTGCGCTCCAATATGCTAATAACGTTCAGTTTTGTGGTATATAATCCTGAGTAATAAGAAAAATAAAAAATAATAATCGGGAAGCCACTTGCTTGCAGAAAACTAGAAGCCTTTGGGAAGTGTAGTTTTGAAAAATTCCAACGCTCATTGAAAGCTCTGGAAGGATGTCCTCTTCTCAAAATTACTCAAAATGACTACATTCACAGACGGCCGGTTATCTGCGATAACAACAACACATTATTTTTTTCTTCTTTGATCCACTTTTTCTATTTCTCCCATCCCAATTTATCGTGCCTATTCCCCCCCCCCCCCCTGTCTTGAACATTGCTCGCATATGCCCCCTACAGGTCGGTCGTAGGGAGGATAGAAGCCTTGCATCACGTGTCCCCTCCGATACACGAGGAGGCAGCCTGTCACATTTTTTCACCTGCCAGCGCGGACTCTCATTGGCGAGGTGTAACGTGTGGAAGGCTCACACTACCCCGCCATTTCCTGTCTCTGCTGTGCAGGCGTCCCCCAACCGACCTGTATGGGTCACTGTCCACAATGTCCAGATTACCACCCATCGACTTCCACCCGCTAACTCTGCCAATGAGTTAGTATGACGGCCGGCCCAAGCCGGAGGCAACGCTGACAGCCGGAGTCAAACCCGGTGTCTCTTGCGTTGGTGACAACAACACATTTTTAAAAAACTAAAATCTAACTAAGAACACTTTAACCTATTGGTAAACAAACTTATTAATGAAAATATACATTATAACGGCGGCGCAGCTAACAATATACTCGCTATTATCACCATACATAACGCTTGCTTATATTGAAACACGTTGAGATTATGGCCGTTCTTTCAACCTGAAAGTGCACTTTCTTCAACCTCGAGGTAAACATCTCACAGAAGGTAGACACTGCCGCCTGCCGTCACCATCCAGGTATCGACGTGAGCTAACGGTAGCTAGTTAGCCCGGCCGGCACCATGTATCAACGTGAGCCAGTTGCATTAGGATTAAAAAATATCAACACTCACTCACCCCATTTTATATTACATTCCCAAAGAAGTGCCTCCGTCTCTCGTAGTCTCGTTGTGCTGGATGAAGTCACTGGTGGCGAGTCGACTCATGCCGCAAGGGTTTTGCTTAAATCCAAACAGACTGCAGTCCTTTAATTGTCCAAATGCGACAGTGTGTGCAAGTTTAGCTCTTGTGGTCAGGGAGCTCATCGTGGGCTGGAGTGACGGTGGTTAACTTCGACGCTTCATCGTTCAATAACATCATATTATTAATATTATTATTGCTTAAGCTTTAGCAGCTGCTCAGAGTTAGAGGAAATGCATACAGGTAGGTTAGTGTGACGCACATCTGTGTTCTCCTCACTTGACTCACAATAGCCAATCAATCATTAGGAAACAGAATTTGTCGCTTGTGATGTGGGAAGCACGCAGAAGTGCAATTAAATACATTATACAATAACGTAAATGTATTTGCTGATATATTTAAATTGTTACATAATGCACAGTGTACATAATAATAATATAGGTCTTTCTTAAATCATCCCTGTTGTAATAAATTAGTTTCATTTTAAATTTGTCCCTGTTGTAATACATTCGAAATTTTTTCCATCAATAAAACAGTTACAACTTCTATATGTTTCATATAACTTTATTTACACACATGCACACAAATGTTCTCAATGGATAACTTAAACTTTGCCCTAATTAAATATGAAAACAATAAATAAATGGCATAAATGTTCTTAACAGAGAATGAAAATGACTTGCATAAGGGCAGAAAATAGTACAAATGGCACTTTTAGCTGAACAAGATAGAAAAATAGGGCCAGCCAAAAGGCTGAATAACTTAAACGTAGGCCCTAATTAAATATGAAAACAATAAATAAATGGCATAAATGTTCTTAACAGAATGAAAATAAGGGGAATAAACTTTTTATAAAACTTAAAATAATTTAGGCTATAAGGAGGACAGCTTAACTAAAAAGGATTAATATAATAATAACTTCAACAAAAAACCTGTAATAAGCCTACAAGCATGGCATATGGTTTGTACTGTAGCCGTCTAGCCGAATATGAAATGGCTAATCAATTTCACATTCATCTCGCGGACCTCAACCTATAGGTTCTTTGCTAAAAAGACAAGCATATTAACTTTCTCTGGCTTTAGTTGTGCGCGTTGGGGTGTCACCGTGTTCCCTGCGGTGCTGAAAATACGCTCAGACGCTGCACTTGACGCACATATGCAGATGTATTTGCGCGCCACCATGGACAGCAACGGTAAACGTGTCTCGTTTAACTTCCACCACTGAAGTGGGTTTTCCCCCGTGCCGTTTGCGTCCTCCTGTGTGTACACGACCAGCTCTGCGTGTGCTCGCTCCACTACAGTGAGGACTGGTCTCGCTGCAACCGCTCTCCTTGCCAGCAGACTGGCCAACGTGGCTTTCTTCTTCTTGGCGGGCTGCTCTTCTCCCGCATCTTGTTGTGTGCTCTCTCCTTCCTCCACTCTGATTTGAACTTGACTCCTTCCCAGCACTATCATCTCCGTCTCAATCTCCCGTTTTGTCTCATCCACATCATTGCTGTAATATTCACGGTAGCGGGGGTCTACAAAGGTGCAGTTTCGCAGCAGTTTTTGCACAGAGGCATTGTCATATTTGGTGTCCAGCTTTGCCAACATCCCCGACTTCAGCTGAGCGGTTAACTCCACATCACTTTCCGATGGAGCCAGAATGTCCTCCTTTAGGAGTTGTAGAATGGGGAGGATGGATGAGCTGGTCACATACGCTTCACCCGACAGCGCATCTGTGAATGTGCTCACTGGTTCCAGTCCCGCGTTGGCCGCTTTAAGGACATCAATGTCTTGCCATGTCAGGTGGTTTGTTGCCCGTCTGTCATCTGCCAGCACCTGTCGAATGGCTCGAGCTTGCTCAATTATCCGACCAATCATCTGTTGCTTCGAACCCCAGCGAGTAGGGCAGTCCTGCACATGGAAATATAGTATTAATATTTAATAATGGCCGAAAATAATAATAATAATAATAATAGCCTAATAATAAACGCTAATAATAGAAGCATTGCATAGTTACAGCAAGCAAGCATGTAAGCTATAAATTATAATTATTAATAACTAATAGAGGTGTATCCTTATTTACCTAACCTAAGCAAAAGACAGGATAGCCTATAATTTGGATAGAATAATAATTTGCCAACTAAGCTTACCGTTATGAGACTATGCTCAGGCAGTCCCAACTCTTGCTGCTTTTTCTTTAGTTCCCTCTTTCGTGGCCAGCTGTGGGAGAAGGCGGCTATGATGGTCCGCCATACTCCAAATGCCCTCTCAGTCTTATTCTTCTGGTCTGCCAGTGAATTTGTTACGGCCAGGTTAAGGTTGTGCCCAAAACAATTGAGCCACGGCCACTTAAGGTTTTTTGTTACTGCAGCCTGGATGTTTGCTGCGTTGTCGGTGGTTATGGCCGACAGTTTATTATCATCCAAACCCCAATCTGTGAGTGCAACGCTGAGGGCTTCACTGATGTTGTCGGTTGTGTGATTTTCTGGGAAAAAGCTGGTTTGAAGGCATTTTGATCCCAGTTCCCAGTCAGATGTTATGAAGTGCGCCGTCAAAGACATGTAGGGTACCATGTTTTGTGATGACCACATGTCTGTTGTCAATGCATAGTTGCCTGCCCCCATCACAAGCGATTTCACTTCTTCCCAAACTTTATTGTACAGGTTGGGTATTGCTTTTTGCGAGAAATATTTTCGTCCGGGTAATTCATATTGGGGATCCAACGTGTTGACCATATCGCGGAAAGCATGTTTCTCAATGGTATGAAATTATACCATATCTTTAGCAATATAACTGGTTACTGCCTCTGTGCACGTTTTCCACTTGTCGCTATCTTTTTTGTATTTTATTGATTTTGCAAAAGCACCCGATATTGTTGGTTGACCCGTTGTCGACTTGGCTGCGGTAACGTTGCTCCTTGATGACGTTGGCTTCAGTTTTGATGCAGTTATAGGGTGGTGTACTTTGAGGTGTGAACGGAGGTTTGATGTGTTACCATCTTTTGCTACAACAGTCTTCTTGCAAATAATACACACAGCTTCGTTGGGGTTGACTGGCTCACCTTTTTCATTCGGAGTGAATCCAAAATAGTCCCAAACGGGCGCAGAGGCATTTTTTTTAAACGAATTCTCCGAGTTCGGGGCCGCCACATGCTGCCATCTTGCTCACTCAGCTCAGCTCTGTGCGGGGAAATACGGACCGCCTCCCCTGCCCTCTGCTGGCCGTGCTGTGTGTGTGTGTGCACGCACTTCAACTCGCACTTCAACCAACTCGAAAGTTAACTCCATTTCACTAATGGAAACCGAAACCCAATGCCGTCCCTGTATAAACTCCGTTTCAGTGGAAATAGAAACTTAAACCAAACTGTGATTTTGACGGTATTGAAAATCAATACCGCCGGTATTTCTAAATACCCCGGTATACCTTAATACCGTCATACCGCCCAAGCTTACTATACATCCACTATTCCATTTATCATCAGAAATTACAAGTTCATATGCTTCCCTTTATCTTCTCCACCACAGCTAACCAGATTGCTATGCTGGCTTCATTAACACCTAAAATTCGTGCAGTAGATATCTCTAGATAAATCACATCGAGATAGGTAAGAACCCATACCTTCCGGCACATTTTATCCGGTTGAATCCAGCGTGACGCTATCAACTTTTTGGCAGAGGTTGATAACTGAGAAACATCATTCAACAACAATACAGAAGGCAGTGTAGGTATGGTCAGAGATAAAAATTCTGATAATTGAGTGGTTACTTTTTCCCAGAATATCTTAACAGGAGGGCATTCCCAATACATATGCATAAATGTACCAAGAGCACCGTTTAAACACAAGGAGCATCGAGGGTCTTGTCTGAGCCCCATTAGGTGCAAACGTCTAGGATTCGGGTAAGTCCTATGAACAAAATTAAGATTAATCTGTTGGTGATCCGGGTTGCGTGATGATAGCCAAACGTTTGCCCAGACTGCATCCCAATCAAAATCTACTTCCAAGTTTGGGATATCGTTCCTCCAAACCGAGTCTAGGGGAAGGACATCATATGAGGACGTAAGTAAGTGACGATAAAAGTCAGACGAAGCCTCTCGATGTCTCCTTTTTATAAAAGAATTTGTGAAATCTGTGTTGCTCAAGTGGAATATTTAATGGCACTCCGTGAGCCTTCAAAGCTGCTCTTAATTGTAGATAGAAAAAAATTTGTGGAGCTGGTGAGGTTAAATTTGTTAAATATATCTTGATAACTGCAGAAACCATGGTCATCGAAGATATAAACCCAATGTGTGTATGCCTTTCTTTTCCCATCTAGGAAATCTGGTTGTTCTGCAATAAGGAGTCAATTGTTATTAAATAGGGGAGAATGACATTTATGGTGGTTAGTACACTTTTACTGTGTGTCACGCCATATCCGGATCACATGTGTAATAAGAGGGCCAAATCTCAAGTTTCATTGCTTAATTGATAAGTTGGTGTACACTATATCCTGCAGTCTATGTGGTGCCACTATGTTCTCCTCTAATGGTCTCCAGGATACCGATGCTTGAGAATCAAACCAGGTGATCAGTGGTCTTAAAGAGAGCGCTTTAAAATAATAGTTGAAGTCTGGAAATGCTAAACCCCCGTCGGCTTTATTTCTCTGTGCAGTGGATCTTTTTATTCGTGGAGGTTTGTTCCAAATGAATTTATATGCCGCAGAGTGTAATTTTTGCCAGTAACCAACAGGGGGGGTTAACGGCAACATCGAGCTGAAGAAGTTAATTTTGGATCTGTATATAGTACTTTGATCATATTAATGAACCCCTCTCCTAACCCCATCCTTCTAAGTACTGCCCATAAATAAGACCATTCCAACCTGTCAAAGGCCTTCATCGCATCCAAGGATAATACAGCTGTAGGAGGCGCGGCATCCTTGCTGGAATCTATCACATGCAGTAACCGTCTAATATTATCCGTGATCAGGCGGCCTCTTATGAAGCCTGTCTGATCAGAGTGAACTAAAGATGTCATATGTTTTTGAAGTCGGATGGCTAGTACCTTAGCGTACAGCTTGAGATCGGTTCCGAGGAGGCTTAAGGGTCTATAACTACCGCATTCGGTGGGGTCTTTATCTTTTTTAAGTAGGATAGATATGAGTGCCATATTGACATCCCTGGAGAAGTTCCCCTCTTTGACTGAGTATAAAATCATATCAAGTAATAGGGGTCCAATTACATCACAACATGAGAGGTACAGTTCGGGTGGAATGCCATCCCAGCCAGGGGCCTTACCACTTTGCAATTCAGATATAGCCTCCCTAAGTTCCTCTAGTGTAATAGGTGCATCTAACCGTTTGCTGTTGTGACTTATGATGTTTATTCTTGAATAAGTTTGAGAAAGAAAAACTATAATTATGACAGACAGTGTAGAGAGCTTGATTTATGATGTTATGTCATTTTGGGACCGGTACCGGTCCCGTCGGGTGGAAGAGCTTAAGAGGTTAATTCATACAAATTGTATTAATTGGAAATTAATGAATAATGTATATTGAATATCATATTAACCTCTTCCGCCTGTGCAGTCCGGGGCCGGACCGCAAATGACATCACGTCATGAATCAAACTCTCCAGACTGTTTGACATAATAATAGTTTTTTTCCCCCAAACATATTCAAGAATAAACATCATAACCATGTCACAACAGCAGTTATAATGTATATTTTCATCAATACGTTTGTTTACCAATAGGTTAAAGTTTTATTAGTGAGGTTTTAGTTTTGAAAAATGTGTTGTTGTCATCGTGGAAATCGGCCATTTTGAATTACCGGCCGTCGGTGAATGTCATTTTGAGTCATTTTGAGAAGAGGACATCCAGAGCTTTCAATGAGCGTTGGAATTTTTCAAAACTACACTTCCCAAAGGGTTCTAGCTTTCTGGAAGCAAATGTCTTCCTGATTATTATTTTAAATTTTTCTTATTACTCTGGATTAAATACCATAAAACCGAACGTTATTGGCATATATTGGAGCGCAGTTAGTTTGTCTCCCCTATTTTGAGCATTTAGCAACCATCCGATTTGATCAGTTTCAAAATGGCGGAGCTCTTGCAATAATAAAAAACCTATAGTGTACATACACAGGGCTGTACACTGCGACGAGATTATCGCAAATTGCCCCTTAATTTGGCCCGTGCGAGTGGAAAATAATATTTGGGCGCAACCTTGCGAGTAGTGATTTCAACCCTTCATTCGCATTTCACTCCTAAATTAATCCATACAAATTGGATAAAAAAATAGTAAAACATTAGCCTACAACCAGGGCTGTACAGTGCGACATAATGTCGCGGTGCTATGAAAGAATCTGTCGGCAATGAATGAACTTACTGCGATAGCCTGAGTGGAAACAATATTTGCGTGTGAAGTGAATCTGGGCCACGCAACTTGGTAGTTGTAGTCTATTGTGCGATTAAATACCATGTCCCGTCTGCGTAGAGTCCATACATCCAACACCAAATCCCATCATTTCTAGCGAACCATCGAATCGAAACGAAACTGAATGTGGGCTATGCATCGTCAAATAAGAACTTCCTTTCAATAAGTTTAAGCCGCTAATTTTGCTCTGCAAGAAGAACGGAGCGGATATCAGTCCATCTTATGACAACCACGTCCGATGTGGAGAGATGATAAGAGACCATAGCCGATTAAATGAAGTCGGATCTGGCAGTGATGATTGACGGGGACATGGACACTTCTAACGTTCAGTTCAGCCATGCATTAGGTGAGTCGCCCACAGGACGTTTTTCAATACTTAAATACTGTCTACTTAAATTTCCCTCCGGGGATCAATAAAGTATCAACCTATCTATCTATCTATCTAATAATGAGACAATATGCAAATAAGATAATACTAATAATTGTCACGGTTCCCCGTATATGAAATGTAAGTGGCTTGCAACTTACTGCTGGTAAAATCACTGTTTATTTCTCGTTTTGCATAGTATTACATTCCACTTCTATAAACAATCAAAGTCCTACCGTAAGAGCCTCATACGGGCCAATTAAAGCTTTTTGATTAGTCTTTCCTTCGAGCTAAGTTGAACTGAACATTTCACTGTCAAAAGCGCAAACTTAATGGGGAGCTCCAGTAGCTCACCGCGTACCTCGAACGCTATTTCGGCGTCGGGGACAACCGTGCGCGTCACGGATCTGGGGTACACGAGTTCGACTCCCGGACTCGCCGTATTTTCTCAGTGTCTTTCCCCGATCTATACCCCATTCAACCTGTTTCTGTCGGTCATGCTTGACCAGAAAAAGCGATAAACGCTAAAAGAACCAGCTGACTGATCAAAGTAAAAAAAATAAAAAAAAAAGTGCAATCTTAAACAAGGTTGCGTCGCAACATGGTTTTCAAAATAAAGGTCACATATACACATACCGTAGTAGGCCTCTCAATTCTTATAAAAAAAAGTCCCGGATATACATAAACATGGCATAGTCGGATCTCTATAAACGGCCCAACACATTGATCACTTTAGGCACCACCCTGAAACCAGTAACATCACAAATATGAAGCGGGTAATTACCCATACAAATAATAAACCTTTCATGGGGTTATTTACAATAATAATAATTCATTTTATTTATAAAGCCCTTTTCATTGTGAAACAAAGGTATGCAGAGTTTCTTGTCCTCCTGATTAATGCAATGGTGTGCGTTGTGGTGATCTCATTCAAGGAGAACTACAAGCGCGCGCACACACACACACAGTTTGTTGTTTTTGTTCTATTAGTGATTTACACACTTTCTCAGTTGGTTCATTATAAAAGATACAAACCTGAAAACAAACGCACTTAAATGTTAAATAAAAGGACCACAGTAATGAGGCAGGAGGAACATATTTTTTTGCACTATAATGGTAAAATTTAGGGATGCCCCGATCGATCGGCCAGCGATCGATATTGGCCGATATTCAGTATAAATATGAGATCGGTGAATTCCGATAATGCTTTATTTTCGCCGATCGTGAAAACCGATCGAAAAACATGATCCAATTCTTAGCGGAGATCTCACTCGCTGAGTTCTGTCTCAGGCACACAGAGCTGCAAACTGCCGCTCCTCCTCCTGCCCCTCCTGCACCCGTGTAAACACAGAGGAGGCTCCTCTGCTCTAGTCTAGTCACAGTGCATGGGACCGTGAGCTAACGTTAGCTACCTAGCTATCGTTACTGTTTAAACAGAATGACCCAGTCAACTATTCACTTTTTACATGAGGCATTGTCTCAATCAATCAATCAAATGTATTTATATAGCACATTTAAACATGACGCTTGTCAACCAAAGTGCTTCACATAGCTAAGCTAAGTACAAAGAAAAGTATAAAATAAACTGAAAAATGTAATAAAATCAACGGATAGACAAAGGAAAAACAGAACAACACGTCAACAAGTACGGCAAGAGTCAAAGTGAGTCAGGGAAGGCCAGGCGATATAGGTGGGTTTTGAGTTTTGATTTAAAAGACTCGATGGAGGGGGCAGATTTAATGGACATGGGGATGCTGTTCCAGAGGTCAGGGGCTGCGACCGCAAAAGCACGTCCCCCCCTAGACTTGAAGTTAGACCTACGGGTGGTTAGGAGACCCTTATCAGCCGATCTGAGGGCCCTGGCTTTGGTATAGGGGGTGAGGAGGTCTGCTAGGTAAGCAGGGCCCTTACCATTTAGGGCTTTGTAAACCAATATACCAATCTAGCCGGCTAGCTACTAATAGCTCCTGATATCAACAAATGCTCCAGCAATAGTCTAGTAGTGCATGTTGATACCTCCGTTAGCTCACGTTAGCTCACGTTAGCTCACTGTTCAAAACGAAATGTTCTAGTAAACTAAATAGTTCACTGAGGCGTTGTCTTAACGTTATCTAGCCGGCTAGCAGTAGCTACAGATAGCTCCTGATATCAATGTCTTATAACATTGATTCGATGCGTATTTGAGACCCTGGCTTCCATCGCATGAGGGCATGCTGAATGTGATTTGACCGACGCAGAGTATAGGGTCCAGCTGCAGCGCCGGAGAATCCTTGCTGGAGCTGGAGGCTACTCGAGTATACACACAGACAGTGGAGCTGTTTGCAGATAGCGAGCATTTTGACTTGTTGCGTGGTGGCGATGTCTCGCAGATAATACAACAAGTATAATTATATAATATATATATTTTATAAAAAAAAAAATAAATAAAAGTATATGTTTAAAAAAATTATTATATAAAACCAAAAACGATCGGTTATCGGCCGATATGGCTCAAGACGATCGGTGATCGGTATCGGTGGCAAACAACGTGATCGGGGCATCCCTAGTATATAGAGGTTGGTCATGCTGGTAGAGGAGGATCATCAGTATATCGAGGTTGGTCATGCTGACATGGTAGAGGAGGATCATCACTGAGGTTGGTCATGCTGGTAGAGGAGGATCATCAGTATATAGAGGTTGGTCATGCTGACATGGTAGAGGAGGATCATCAGTGTATGGAGAGGTTGGTCATGCTGACATGGTAGAGGAGGATCATCAGTATATAGAGGTTGGTCATGCTGGTAGAGGAGGATCATCAGTATATAGAGGTTGGTCATGCTGACATGGTAGAGGAGGATCATCAGTGTATGGAGAGGTTGGTCATGCTGACATGGTAGAGGAGGATCATCAGTGTGGAACCGGACCGCTCAGGCTTAAAGATTCAAGAACAGACAGTTTGCAGTACAATGAAAATCTTACTTTGCTAGTCCGCCCTTCACACAAAATCACACAATACATTGACGTTATTGCACATTCCGATTCACAGTGTAGGATCCAGTAGTGTTTACAAATATAAATATGTGTTAAAAGTGTCTTTAGTGATTGACAGTTCGGGGGAAGGGTGACAGTGAGGTCACAGTAGCAGTCAGCTCAGAGTGTCTGTCTGCCTGGCACAAAATAAAAAGTGGGCTAGCATTCACAAGCCTGATGGCCCGTCTGTAAAAACGGTTTGAAGAGTGCTGGGGGTGTGTACTGTCCTTAATTATGTTTTGTGCTCTCCTGGTGGCCCTGGTAGAGTAAATGTCCTGTAGTGAGGGGAAGCCTGTTTGTGTTAAATAACGAGCCACGAGACTAGAGCGTGTGTCAACTGTGCGTCTGTATTGCCAACCCATAACACTACATCACATTTTACATCCTGGTCCCTGCTGGGATGTACCAACTACACACACCACTGTGGGGGCGTTTATATAACATTCCCCATTCCCTTGTAACATCTCCCCTTTTTAGTTTTTTAACAGTTACAACATCCCTTAGTACAAATTATTATTATTACAAGAAACCCCATAAACGTCCTTATTTAAAACTAGGGATGCACCGATATGAAAATTTGCCACTGATACCGATTGTTCAACTAACACAATCTGCCGATACCGATACCGATATTTGTGGCAAAAAAATATATATTTTTTTTGATTTTTTTGTAATTATTATTAGATTTTTTTATGAAATTACTGTATATTTGTATGTCTCTAAATGTTTTGATGAATTGAAAATGAAGCACCCTTATGTAAAAAAGCCGAAAGTCTTTTTCTGGTCTTCATCCTCCAGTCCACTGAGCTGTACTGTATTGTACCCACTCTGCAATCTGTCAATAAAGCTTTCAATCAATCAGACAAATGCATAGAAAAGCCCTTATTATAACCATATAACAAAAAATTATTCTGCCAATTACGTCACACTGCTTGCACCCGCCTCTGCTGTTCTTACCAATCGGCAAGCGCGTATTCGTTTTTTACTTCCGGGATGTCCGCCATTGATTTTGACGAGAGCTCACAACAAAGCTAATAACGTTAGCTGACCGCCGGCCACGAGTGGACTACCAGCGCTTCACAGGAGTACTAAACGAGGCATAATGATTTTACTGCAACAAATGTTATAATAAAAGCCCTTTCTATACACTTGTCTGATTGAAAACTTTATTAACAGACCGCAGAATGGGCACAACTCAGCACGGGCTCTTTGAGCAAAGGAAGGAACTGAGATATGAATGAGTAATGCGCTTGCTATGGTCCGGTAAATACGCTGATGTTATTGAATGTGTAACTATATAACGTTAATGCCACAAAACGAATGCCTTTGTTAATCATAAGTAGTAACTTTGATGCAGTAGCGTGTGTGTGTGGGGGCGGCGTTGTGCAGGTCGCTTGACTGAAACTTTTTTCAAAGTTTGAACGTGTGGACTAGATTGACGTGACACAAATTGATGGATATTTATTGGCTACTGCCATCGGCACATTTGAGCTTATCGGCCGACAGGCCGATGGCAGTCAACAAGGCACTTATCGGCCGATACTGATACCCGACCGATATATCGGTGCACCCCTATTTAAAACCCGAATCATCATTTCTGTGCATTTTTCATTATTTATTTTTTTACCATACCATACCCATTAACACATTGACGACCAAAGTCCTGCGGCGATTTATAGTCCAGACTCCAGAGGACCGAGCTTTGTCAACAAACCAATGTACTTTCTAACAGCTATATATATACTTTATAGTATTGCTATCTGTCCATTCTCATTGTCACTTGAGTGCATAAACCGTGCCTTCATAATGGCTTAAAGAAAATAAAAATCCATCGGTTGGTTGTCATTTTATAGCGCCGTGAATATAAGATTTATCGCACTTTTCGTCTCGTCTTTTTTCTGGGGAGCTAGATAATAGGCTAAACGTTGGCGCCGTTATATCAAACGCCATTTCTGCTGTATATATACGAATGAAATAAAACAAACTGCGTAGCATCCGGACTATTCCAGAGCATCTATGGATGAAATGGGGGCGGCGGGCGACGCCGATTACTATTATTGATTAGCAATATAGTGTGCGTTCAATCAGCCATGTTCATTGATCGATCACGTTAGGTTTTAAAACAATGTCCAATCCAGCTGTAATTTGGGGGAATAGTATCGTACCGTCAGGCCATGTGATCGCCGGCAGCATTTCGTCAGTAGTCATCGGAATATGGTAGATCGATATGTCCATTGGCTAATCATAAATCCCATTATTCCAGGCTGAAATATACGTTCGGTAACGGGATCAAAGATGGCGGGTGTTCGTTTGGAACCGAGGCTCACTGCCCACAGACAGTGAAAAGAATTTTTTTTACAATCGCCCTCAATGATACTGCAGTGGAGCGATGGCGCCCCTAAGCGGATCTGGCCGGTATTGCATGTTTCGCAAATCAAATATGTGGGTAATTCCTGCAAGTCGATCGCGGACCTAATAAGCGTTATAAAAATGGAATAAAACAATAACAACTCGCCACGAGTTAACTCGTGGGTCTGGTCCACTACGTATGGCACCGAATCACGAGTTAACTCGTGCTCAGGCGGCAAAGTGTTAACAGTCTCTATAAGTCCAGTCTTTGTGGTGCTCACACCAGCCTACCACTGGACGTCCTGTACTCTGGCGCCGGTGGAGGGTCCTCCGCAGGTTGGTACAGGCTGCTCCGCCTGAACGGCCTGACTTCCTGGGTGATGGTTTCACTGCCCGTGTTACTGTCCATCCCTTCGCTGGGCGGACTGCTGTGTCGCTCCTCAGGTGGGCTGCTGTGCTGAACGCTGTGTTCCGCCGGTAGAATGTCCCCTCGACATCCACCAAGTACAATCTGGGGGCCACCGGTTGCAGGCACACTCCTCTCCTCCACTTGCCCGCCCCTTCTCCAGGCAGGGGCTTCATTCTTATGTCCTGGCCGATACACAGCTCGGGCAGATCTCTGGCCGACTTGTCATAAACAAGCTTGGCCATTTGATGCTTAATCCGCAGCTTCTCAGGAACCCCCGTGACCACGCTGGGGCCCAGGAGTGTGTCAGCGACCAGACTGGGGTCTTCAGTCTCCGGGACATCAGTCTCTGCGCTGGGCTGCTAAGCGTGCCCTCTGTGGGCGTGTTCCTCCACTGCAAGATAGCTAACCATGGGTCGTTACCTGCACTAGCTGCCTCCTTGCACAGGTTTTTCACTATCTTCACCACAGATTCAGCCTTTCCATTAGACCTTGGGTGCCTGGGTGAGGACATGACATGGTCGAAATCCCATTCCTTTGCAAACTTTCTAAATATTTCACAGTCGAACTGAGAACCACAGTCTATCACCCGGTCAGGCTGCCCGTGGCGTGCAAATTGGAACTTACACCTTAACACTGTGGTGTCTGCTGAGAGGTCAGGGAGTAGCTCTATTTCCCAGAAATCCGAATAATGATCAACCATGAGTAGGAAGTCTTTGCCTGCTTGTCTGAACAAATCCATACTGACAATCTGCCATGGCCGTGTTGGGAGTGCATGCAACATCATTGTCTCCCGCTGCTGCTCATGAGAACATTCATTACACGCTGAACACTGGCTCACGTAATCCTTGATTTCACCCTGCATGTTGGGCCAGTACAGCGTGTCTCTGGCCTGTCTGTAGCAGGCATCTCCTCCTACATGGCTGGCGTGTATGCGTTTCAACATTTCTGCCCGTAACGTTTTCGGCACTATGACTCGCTGGCTTTTGAAGAGCACCCCATCTTGTGCGCTGATCTCGTCCCTGATTGACCAATACTCTGATCGCCAGCGGAGTCTCCTCCCGGTGATCTGGCCATCCCCGGAGCACTGCCGCTTTCAGCAACTGAAGGGTTTCATCTCCCCAGTGTGTTGCCTGATCTGATTCAGCCGCTGGCTGGTGACATTCAGATAATCAGCCTGATTAATCTGTTCAGTGTCCTCTTGTGCTCTCTGCAGGCTGTATACTGTGTGTTTCATGTATCTCGTGTCAGTCCTCTGTGGTGGAGCTGTGGCCCTGCTCAATGTGTCACTGATGTGCATGTCCGGGCCTGGCTTCTATGTGACCTTGAGGTTGTAGTTCTGTAGCGTGAGCAGCATGCTCTGGAGCCGTTTGGGTGCAGTGAGGAGGGGTTTGTTGAATATTGAGATGAGTGACTTGTGGTCCGTTTCCGCCATGATCTCCCCCCGTCCATACAGAGAATAGTGAAAGCGTTGGCACGCAAACACAATACTCAGACACTCTTTCTCGATCTGCGCATAGTTCTGTTCTGTCTGAGTCAGTGCCTGTGATGCGTACCCTACTGGCTGACCCTCCTGGAACAGACAGCAGCCAAGTCCTTTCTGACTTGCATCACTCTGGATGGTGACCGGCTTGGTCACATGGTAATATTTCAGGATCGGGCTGCTTGATCTCCTCGACCGCCGCCCCATGTTTGGGTAGCCAGTGCCATGGGACGGCCTTGTCCAACAGCCTCCTCAGTGGCTCGCATATCTCAGAGAGGAGGGGCATGAACCTTGCGAGGTATGTCACAAACCCAATGAACCGCTGCACTGCCTTGGCGTCCGTGGGGTGTGGCATGTCTTGGACCGCCCTGATCTTCTCTGGGTCGGCCCTGAGCCCCTCTGCTGACAGGATGTGCCCATGAAACTTGGCTTCTGAGCCTGAATTGCAGTTTCTTTAAACTTAGCCTCAACCTAACCTCTCTGCACCTCTCCATGAGGGCTATCTGTTTAGTGTCATGGTCCTGTATAGCCCCTCTTCTGTCTCCCCACAGCCAACTATCAATATATCATCTGCGATGGGCTCTACCCCACTGAGCCCTGCTAAAAGCTCATGCTGCTTTCGCTGGTATATCTCTGGGGCCACAGACACCCCAAATGGCAGCTTTAACCAGCGCTTCCTGCCCCAAGGTGTCCAAAATGTGGTGGTGTAACTACTTTCCTCGTCTAGTCTGCACTGTAGCAAAGCATCACGTGCATCCACAAGAGTGAAAATACAAGCCCTGGGCAGCTTGTATAGCACATCCTCAAGCGTCGGCATTAAGTAGTGAGATCTCCTTAAAGCCATATTTAATTAATTACTTTGGGTCTATACATATCCTTAGCTTCTCTGGCCGTCTGACAATCACCATATTGCTGATCCATTCTGTTGGCTCTGACACTGAAACCAAGTGGCCATCTTTCTCGTATTTATCTAATTGCCCCTGGAACATTACATGGAGCAGCTTGCACTGGGGCTACATTACTGTCTAACTCAAAATGAACTTCACCTGTGACTGATTCCACAGGGGCATTGAAAACCTCATCGTCCGTACAGACAAGTTGCTGCCTGATTAGTGGGACTGAGCTGCTATGTCCTACCATCAACAGCTCCTCAGGGATGGTGAAGCGCATCAAACCTAGGCGCTAACTGGTTTCACCTGACAAAAGGGCTCTCTGTCTGCTTCTTACTACCTCGAAGGTCAGCTTGTGTGTCTTCCCTCTCACTTAATAAAATGTTCAATCAATCTGCATGGTGATTGATTGAATGAAGATTTTATTAACAGATTGCAGAATGGGTAGAATACAGTACGGCTCAATACACACAATTGTTAACTCTTTCAGTGCCACACCTGGTTTTCCGTTTTACCGCTTGAATGCCACCATCGGCGCCAATGTTAACGTTAATATCGCCTAATCTATGTTTTAAATTATGGCTATGTGTCTAATCTGCCCATCGCATTATCAAAGACTATTTTCCAGTCAGTGCTGTGAAGACAGATTGTTTTTTTATCGCGTCGTTTCCATTTCAGAGCAGTTAGAAAAGCCCCCGTTTTGATATAAAAAACAGCTCATTCTGGAGCATTCTATGAAAATCGTCTTTTAGTGGAATATTCCACAACGTTGATATTCGTCGGCCTTTTTATGAATCATTTTCAAATAAACGCTAGATGATCAATATTATACGTGCATGCAAGCACATTACGGCCGCGCACTGATAATCGCTCCGTTGATTTCCTCACAGACTTTTACAGTGAAACCGAAAGAAGACATTTCACAAAACAGCTTATAACTTCATCAAACTTACTCCGATTATCCTACCACTGATAACATAGAGTCCTTACCTGACATCAGATGGTATCCAACTGGTATATTCCAATTCCTGATCACCATTCGAAAAAATCGATACGTGTATGGATCCAACGCGACACAGTAGATCTCCATGATCCGCGGGGATCTGAGGCTCCAGAATGAACTGTGGTAACCCCGGCTGGATCAGTGAACTGGAAAATGTGGAGTACCGGATTTTTTTCCCCATTCATTTTCATTGAGTCCATTCCAAAATCACTTATGTCATCTGGGAGACGACAGGGGGCGCTTTTTTCCACAGTGATCGTCGGCGCCCCTCGGCTATACTCGGGTAGGCTCGGGTGATGCAATAATTTTTCAGATCGCAAAAAATTATAATAATTCCGAGAAATCTCGTGAGTGGCACGCAACCACCTATAAAAAAACCCGAGAAATCTCGTGAGTGGCACTGAAAGAGTGGATGCAGACCAGAGAAAGACTTTCGTCTTGTTTACATCAGGGTCCCCCATTTTCAATTCATAATGAATTGTAAGTAAGGGTGCAACTTGCACCGTGCAATCCATTCTTTGTGGATCTAGCTAGGGATGCACCGATATGAACATTTGCCACCGATACCGATTGTTCAACTAACACAATCGGCCGATACAGATACCGATATTTGTGGCAAAAAATAATTATATACTTTTTTTTTAATGAAACTACTGTATATTTGTATGTCTCTAAATGTTTTGATGAATTGAAAATGGAGGACCCTTATCAGGGCTCTACAGTGCGACCATATTGCTCGCATATGCCCCTAAAAATCTGTGTGTGCGAACCTGAAAAATCTATTACGTGCACGGTGTGCAAGTGCAGATTACAGCCTCATTCGTTCTTTTTATTTCTCCGCTGAGAATCGTTAAAAAACTACAAGTCCCACATTGCACTCAAGCCAACGGTCCAATCACAGTAGAGTGACATGACTGGTTTCATGGGAAATAAAGCAACTGACCAATCGGAAGCTCTCATTTTGCTTGTTTACGTCCTGAAACTCCGCCATTGCGATCAGGGCTCTGATTGCGATATGCGAGCGTTTTCTGAGACACTAACTTATTATAGTCTTACCAATAGCAATAGATTTTAGAACACCTAGATTTATCGATAGCAATAATAATTAGTGCTGTCAATCGATTAAAATATTTAACTTGATTAATCGCATGATTGTCCATAGTTAACTCGCGATTAATCGCAAATTAATCGCTTTTCTTTTTTCTTCTTTTTTTTACCTTAAAGTTAAACGGATCTTTTTCAAGTTCCAAGTTTTAATACTCTTATCAACATGCGAGTCAACAAATGCTTGCTTTATGCAGCCATTTAACACAAAAGGATGACCCTCATGCATTGCAAATTTGCATCAAATTCAAAACAGAGTGATGCACAAAATAACTTAAAAGAAAATTATAATTTAAAACAATGAATAAAGTGTGCATGAAATAATAGGGGAAAGAAAACGTTAGGAACTTGTTACATTCACACACACAAGGGCTGATTAATCACACACCCCCCTCTACCTCACACACACACTCTCCCAGCTCTCTCTCTTGCCCCTTCCTCATCTCTCTCACCCCCCTCTCTCTCTATATCTCACACACACACACACACACACACACACACACACACACACACACACACACACACACACACACACACACACACACACACACACACACACACACACACTTCAGAAACAAACATAGTATCAATGAGAGCATCAATAATACACCTGAGTGAAGTCTAGTAAAAAAAAAAAAAGTAAAATAAAATGTTTTGTTAATCTTGAGTTAAAAAAAATAGTGGTGTTAATAGAATCGGGCGTTAACGCGTTAATATTGCGTTAACTTTGACAGCCTTAATAATAATATAACGTTAATGCAACTAAACGAATGCCTTGCTTTGTTAATCATAACGTTGATGCAGTAGCGTATGTCCTTGTGTTGGCTGTAACGGACATGACAATAACATAACGTGTACACATTAAAATTGCGATAATCAATTCTAACATTTTCAAATCGATGCAGTTGAATTTTCCCCTTAGGATCGATGCATTGTTACACCCCTACACCAAAGTCACTGGCCCACTGTGTATCTGTGTGTATAATAACTTGGCTAGCATTATCAACAGCAGAGATGGGAAATAGGGTCCAGCTGCAGCGCCGGACGGCCGGAGTGCAAGCGGTCTGACGTAATTGGCAGACTTGACTGTCAATCAATGGTCTACCTGACACGCAAACTCATAAGCAATGTTTCTGTACTGGAGGTGTACAGTATTTCAATAGGCAACCCTGAAAGGATTATTTTTCTAGACGAGCAACACAGCCAAAACATAGGCATTGTATGCATAAAAGGGGCAAAAGCTAAAGTTAAGTGACTGTTACTTTTGTAGCAGTAGTTTGATTTGATAGTTTATTTGATAGGGACAGCACATGTTAATGAACATCAAGTACAAAATACAAAATGTAAACATGCAGGGTTGTAGCAAGAGCTAATTTACACACATGCACGCACAGTACAAATATACATTTATTTAAAAAGAAAAAAAGAAACTCTGTTACTTGAAATATTTTCACTGTGCTCCTAAATATTCTTGGGTGCTCCTAAATTTCTTTGTGTGCTCCTAAATTATTTCATTTAGGAGCACATGTGCTCCTTGGGAAAAAGGTTAGCGTAGAGCCCTGCTTATGTAAAAAAGCCCAAAGTCTTTTTCTGGTCTTCATCCTCCAGTCCACTGAGCTGTACTGTATTGTACCCATTCTGCAATCTGTTAATAAAGTTTTCAATCAATCAATCAGACGAATGTATAGAAAAGCTTTTATTATAACCAAATAACAAAATATTATATTGTTTATGAAAATGTTAGCCCTATGCTTGACTATTATTTTAGGCATGGCAACAAATTACATAATAATAAAATGAATAAATAAAATATGAAATAAATAAATAGGCTACACGTCTCTCTTTTTGTGTTACAAATTGTGCTCACCGATATGAACATAGGCCTCTTTACTTACTTAAAAAAAGGAAACATCAAGAAATATGTTTATGGTATTAATTCCACCATGCCATGTGTGTTTTTATTTTATAATGCTCATGAGTCATGATTATTGCTGAAGTCTGAGTCATACAATACTCACTGGCTTTCATAACAGACTAACTTGTCTTGCTCAAGACTTGTTTATTAAGAGAGCACTATCTCTCTCAACCAAAGCAATGCATGTAGATGGCAACAGAACAAGTTTGATTGACAGTCGATTCTGCCAATTACGTCACACCGCTTGCACCGGCCTCTGCTGTTCTTACCACCAATCGGCAATCGCTTATTCGTTTTTTACTTCCGGGAAGTCCGCCATTGATCTGAACCACAACAAACCTACCGGCGCTAATAACTTTAGTTCCCCGTGGCCCACGAGTAGACTACCAGCGCTCCGCAGGAGTACTAAACAAGGCATAATGATTTTACTGCAACGAATGTTATAATAAAAGCTTTTCTATACATTTGTCTGATTGAAAACTTTATTAACAGATTGCAGAATAGGTACAATTCAGTACGGGCTGTCTGAGCAAAGGAAGGAAGTGAGAGATATGAATGAGTAATACTTGCTATGGTCGGGTAAATACGCTGATGTTATTGAATGTGTAACTATATAACGTTAATGCCACATAATGAATGCCTTTGTTAATCATAAGTAGTAACTTTGATGCAGTAGCTTGTGTGGGCAGGTCGCTTGACTGAAACTTTTTTCAAAGTTTGAACGTGTGGACCAGATCGATGCGACACAAATTGACGGATATTTATCGGCTACTGCCATCAGCACATTTTAGCTTATCGGCCGACAGGCCGATGGCAGTCAACAAGGCACTTATCGGCCGATACCGATACCTGACCGGTAGAGCTGCCGCGATTACCGCGGTATCGCTGTTACATCACGGCCACCGCAGAGTAGGCTGAATACCGCATCACCGCTGTGTTTTATAATAATAATAATAAAATACCCTCCTCTCGTTGGGCTTGCGGCTCTGCAGATATACCCTACTCCTCTATCGAGGTTCCAAGCGACCCTATTGGGTACCAGAAAAGTCACGTGAAACATTGCAGACCACTGATTGGTCAGAAGAGAGACGCGTCACACGTTGGATCGTCCTGCAGTTTTTTACGTCCTGAATGTCAGCCATTGATCAGAGCTCATCACAATACGGCTAATAACGTTAGCTTTAGCTCCCCGCCGGAGTGGACTACCATCGCTCCTCAGGAGTACTAAACGAGACATAATGATTTTACTGTCTGCAACGAATGTTATAATAAAAGCCCTTCGTTCTATACACTTGTCTGATTGAAAACTTTATTAACAGACCGCAGAATGGGACAACTCGGCACGCTCTGAGCAAAGAAAGGAACTGAGATATGAATTGAGTATTGCTTGCCTTGGTCCGGTAAATACGCTGATGTTATTGAACGTATAACTATATAATGTTAATGCCACAAAACGAATGCCTTTATTATAAAGTAGTAACTTTATAGTAATAATAATAAGAAAGGGTCGGGGGGGTAACCAGTGCCACCCCTGCCCGCGACACCGAGTGAGCGGCGCACGACCAGAGGGGAAACTTCGAATCCGTGTTTCACTTTCAATAACTAATGCGTGCTTGCCGAATCCCAAACAATATTCATGCTGCAAAGTCATCCTCTAAAGATAGACATTTAGACTAGAGGCAGGCTATATGCTATAAAGAGTAGACTACTACTAAAAAAATAAATGCATTCAAACTTTTACACATAATAACCGCGGCGGTAGGAAATATTTAGCAAATTTGTGCGGTAAGGAAAACATCAATACCGCGGCAGCTCTACTGACCGGTATATCGGTGCACCCCTAGATTTAGCCACGTGGAGAAGGAGGTGCTATGTGTACCCTTAAGTGTTCAGTGCTGCTTGGCCCCAATACATTTGATTCCCTGTTTATAATATATATTGTAATATAATTTGTGGAACCAAATAAAGTATTCAAATGTGTGTGTGTATATCTCCCATATCTGGTCTTCTGAAAGACCAGATGACATTAGAGGAGTTTGATAGTATTTACTGAGGATTGCCAGATAATGTTGATATTTAAACGTAAAAAAAATTATAATACAAAATAAATGTACATGATCATGCAACATAATTTTTTTTGTAGGAACGGTTTGGGAGAGGGAGGTAGGGAGGGGTTTTAGATTGTGTGTTGTGACGTTTAGACTTCAGAGAGTGAAGTTTAGACTTCCGAGAGAGAGTAAAGTACAGAAAAAAGGTACTGTTGGGTACCGGTATCGATTCCCAGGTAAAAAGAAACATTTCGGGCTGCTAAAAAAAAATTTAATTGCAATATCTGTCAGGAAAATCGCAATTCGATTATTTCCCCAAATCGTGCAGCCCTAATCCTCAGTGGACCAGTTCTGACGGTATGCAAACTACAAAGGGTCCAGTGTGTCTGGGATGGTCTCTTTGATGTGTGACATGACTATACTCTTGAAACACTTCATCACTATTGGGGTGAGTACAATGGGACGAGTGGTGGTCTTGAAGCAGGTGGGCACAATAGCTTGTGCTAGTGACAAGTTGTATATGTCAGCAAGTATGTCAGCCAGCTCTGATGAACAGACCCTGAGGGCACGGCCGAATGTTGTCTGGGCCGGCTGCCTTCCGTGGGTTTGTTCTGCTCAGAACCGTTCTGCTCAGAACCGTACGTACCTCTGCTGTTGTCACAGTGAGTGGTGAGTCCTGCGTGCGCTCCGTGGTCAAAACCCCTCTCTGTTGGTTGGTGTTGGGGACTTCAAAGTGGCTGTTGAGTCTAGAACTGTAGACGACTGGACTACGCTGTGTTCTTAAACTATAAAACCCAGCTACATACCATTATAAACCTCTTACATGGAAATTAAGCTGAATAAAATCACCAAATCTCCTTCCTCTGACACTCTTCTCCATCACTATCTCCATCCAGATAGCTGTCCTGTCAGGCCTGGGATGAAACAAAGAGGCTTGGATGGAAGAAAAGGTCTCTGCTGTGACCAGTGTGGAAAAAGCTTCAGTTCAAAGATGAATCTCAATAAACACCAGCGCATTCACACAGGAGAGAAGCCCTACTCCTGTGACCAGTGTGGAAAGAGCTTTAGTCGACTGGATAGTCTGAAAACACATCAGAGAATTCACACAGGAGAGAAGCCCTACTCCTGTGACCAGTGTGGAACGAGCTGTAGTAATCTGAAAAGACATCAGAGAATTCACACAGGAGAGAAGCCCTACTCCTGTGACCAGTGTGGACAGGGCTTTACTCTGCAACAGAATCTGAAAACACACCAGAGAATTCACACAGGAGAGAAGCCCTACTCCTGTGGCCAGTGTGAGAAGAGCTTTAGTCGACTGTCTAGTCTGAAAAATCATCAGAGAATTCACACAGGAGAGAAGCCCTACTCCTGTGACCAGTGTGGACAGGGCTTTACTCTGCAACATAATCTGAAAAGACATCAGAGAATTCACACAGGAGAGAAGCCCTACTCCTGTGGCCAGTGTGGAAAGAGCTGTAGTCAACTGTCTAGTCTGAAAAGACATCAGAGAATTCACACAGGAGAGAAGCCCTACTCCTGTGGCCAGTGTGGAAAGAGCTGTAGTCAACTGTCTAGTCTGAAATTACATCAGAGAATTCACACAGGAGAGAAGCCTTACTTCTGTGACCAGTGTGGGAAGAGCTTTAGTCATCAACATTATCTGCAATCACACCAGAGAATTCACACAGGACAAAAGCCCTACTTCTGTGACCAGTGTGGGAAGAGCTTTAGTCAACTGTCTAGTCTGCAATCACACCAGAGAATTCACACAGGAGAGAAGCCCTACTTCTGTGACCAGTGTGGGAAGAGCTTTACTGTGCAACATAATCTGAAAACACACCAGAGAATTCACACAGGAGAGAAGCCCTACTCCTGTGGCCAGTGTGAGAAGAGCTTTAGTCAACTGTCTAATCTGAAATCACACCAGATAATTCACACAGGACAAAAGCCCTACTTCTGTCACCAGTGTGAGAAGAGCTTTAGTGAACTGTCTAATCTGAAAAGACACCAGATAATTCACACAGGACAAAAGCCCTACTTCTGTGACCAGTGTGAGAAGAGCTTTAGTCGACTGCCTCAACTGAAAAGACACCAGATAATTCACACAGGAGAAAAGCCCTACTTCTGTGACCAGTGTGAGAAGACCTTTAATCGACTGTCTAATCTGAAATCACACCAGATAATTCACACAGGAGAGAAGCCACATCATTGTGGTTTGTGTGATAAGAGATTCATGAAATTAGAATATTTCAGAAAACATGAGAAGATTCACCTGGGAGAGAAGATTCAGGGAAATGTCAAACCTGTCAATTGACCTGCACACTCTTAGGAGATAAACTACTGCTGTGACCAGTATTAGAAGAGTTACACTCATGATGATGCTCCTGAAATGATATCAACGTCATTCACACAGGAGAGAAACTATACCACTGTGGGGAAAACTTCACATGAAAAATAGGTACCATTTTAACTAATGTAGCAGGAATGTAAAACCATCCAAACTGATAATACACAACACACAGGGAAGAAGGTCTACTATTGTGACCAGTGTGGGAAACGCTTCAGTACGTCATTACAGCTATCAGTCCATCAACAATCATAACAATAATAGTGGTAGTAATATTTGGCCATTCTTTTTAAATGAAAAACTACTACCAAGAGCTTTTGACATGCACAGAAGCCTCTGTGAGAGAGACGCAGTACTAACATAGACACGGTTTTCATTGACAACAACAGTTGTATTTCTGTCGCTCTGAGGAGTGAGACAGACGGTGTGGATGTTCCTGGGACAATATGTCATGGTATAAGAGTGAACACACATTTATTTACTTTATTTTACCAGGCAGTCACTTGAGTCTTTTTTTTAGCAAGACCTGGGCAAAATGGCAGCAAAACAAAAACAAACATGCAATACACAAACACAGACAGAGACATAAAAGGCAAAGTGGGGCAAGGGGATGCATTTGAGCTGCAGCAAACAAGATTGAATGGGATTGGGGGGAGATTGGAGGGTAGGGTAAAAAGGTAGAAAGAGGAAGGAAGGTGAGGCTTTGCAGGAGGTTGCTGGGGAGAGACGGTCAAGTTAATAAATATAAAATATAACACCACATTGTTCTGGTGTTTTAAATACTGGGATCATAGGAACTTTCTGACCTCAGAATGGAATTACCAGCCAAAAGCCAAGATGGTTAACAAACACTTTGTACACACTGGAGGGAGAAACTGCTTCTCGTATGGATTTTTATATTTTAATGTGGATACTAGTGATTTTTTTTCTCTAGTGTCACACATATTGTCAACATTCCTAGTACTACACAATAATAAGTGTTTATTTTAGAGTAATGTTCCATGTATTGTCTTCATTGGTATTATTTTAAAGGAATGGATGTTCCTTTATATGAATTTATCATCTTTAGTGGTTTTTCTACCATCTAACTGCTTGTGGGTTTATGGGAATTGCAGAGCAACCTGTTGCACAAGTAACTAACTATTTTGTCATTGTGTGTATATTGACAGTAATTACATTTTTAACCTACTTTGTATGAAAGGCTTCGTGTAAGTGCAACAATGATAATTTTTAGAAAATCTGTTGCAGCGTATCTTGGAAGTGTTCAACTGTACAAGCACACCCTTCCCATTATGTATTTTTTTTGTAACACACATGTGAATGCATTTTCTTAATTATTTTAATGTTCTGGCACCATATTTTGGCTAAATATGCCTTGTTTTATAAATGTGTATACAAACAATTCTGTTGCTTTTTTTTAATATTCATTCATTTCATTGATACCATAGTGCTGTAATTTCATTTTCTAATAAATATGCATGATCAAGTTCAACGTGTGCTTTTATTTTGATATTCCACGTTGAAATTACGTGATACATTAAGTGTGGGGTTGCCAAAAAAAATCCTAAATAAAATGGGTTGTGGTATAAAAAAGTTTGAGAACCCCTGGATTACATGCATTCCTGGGGGGAGGGGATCTCTAACTTGTGATTGGTGGAGACGGGCTTCTGTTGGCTCCCACCAACTCGGTTCCCTTTGTCCGTACCAAAGAGCCTGATGGTTCCTGAACGTCACATCAGTATCTGCCGGTTCCTCCAGTGAGTCTGGTCCTGCTGCTGCTGCTGCTGTAGTGAGCCCCGTCCTCCAGGTAGTGACTGACATGTGTTTTCTAGCTGTATGTGTAGTGGACATGAAAAAGAGTAATGCGAAAAGATTTCATGCATGTAAATGTAAAATGTTTAAATAAAACACGTTATATTATGTCTACAATTGAAGTAAACAAAGGCTAGTGAAAATGTACAAGAAGATATATATATATCTTAATTATTATGATCTATTATTATTTAATGTGTAAGAAGTATATTATTATTTTCAAACGATTTATTTCCATTCATGCTGTTTTCTATTACTTGGGTCTGAGACGTGATCAATGATAGGGTCTTGATTATACTTGCCTTGCTAGGAACTACCTATAGCCTGTAGCTGTTCCGCAACTGTAGCTATTTTCGGGGTAGGCCTGATTGGCCCCGACAGGCACGTGACCGCCGCGGCCACGCCCCGCGGCAGCCCCGCAACGCGGCAACGAGGCTGCTGTGGTTCACAGGCGCTTTCCGCCTTCAACGCCATCAGTCATAATAATATCATCAGTCATCTCTAATAATATTAATCACTGTTCAATGTACTAATATACAATACGGCTCACTTTTCCCACTTCAATGACAGCCGCTGTTTAATAATATTGTCGCGGCGGAGCTCCGTCGCGGCAGCATTATGTAGCAGTAATCCCCCCTTCTTTACCATCGACAAACTAGCTCAATTGGTAACTCTGCTTGGCTGTGGATCCTATGGTCCTAAGTTCGATTCCCTTACGTTTTTTTTTTTTTTTTAACGTGCATTGTATATTGTATATTGTATGGTACAATTTACAGTAAGGTGTATGCGTTGCAGTGCAAATGCTTCTTACTGTTGCGCTCCAGAGACCGTTACTGTACCATACACGCTATAGTGCAATGCACGTTTAAAAAAAAAAAAAAAAAAAAAAAACTTAAGGGAATCGAACTTAGGATATTATTATGACTGATGGCGTTGAAGGTGGAAAGCGCCTGTGAACCACAGCAGCCTCGTTGCCGCATCGCGGGGCGTGGCCGCGGCGGTCACGTGCCTGTCGGGGCCAATCAGGCCTACCCCGGAAATAGCTACAGTTGCGGAACAGCTACAGGCCTACCTATAGGGGGAGCGTGCTGCCTGCTTCTCATTCATTACACAGACGTGAACGAGAGCAACAGCGTGTCAGATTCACATTTGTTTATTGTCACGTATTTTCAGTACCTTACAGCAAAGAAAGAGTGAAATTATATTTGTTGTGGTCCCTCCACCATAGCAGCTTCCAATAATATAAATACAATAAAATTAGCATAGAATAATAATAATAAAATAAGATAAAATATGACTAAAATAAAGATGAGAGCGTCAATGGGCTCTGTTGACGAATCTGATGGCTTGGGGGAAGAAGCTGTTCTTCAGCCGGTTGGTTCTGGCTGTGTGGCTGCGGTAGCACTTTCCAGACTGATGGGTGATTAAGGTCCTTGATAATTTTCTGGGCTTTTTTAATGCACCGGCTCTCATAGATGTCCTGGATGGAGAGAAGCTTACCTCCACAGATCTTTTGTGCTGTCCTCACGACTGCTGTCCTCACGACTCTGCTCAGCGCTCTGAGGTTGAGGTCGGTGCAGTTCCCCCTCCAGGCGGTGATGCACCCCGTCAGGACGCTCTCTGTTGCTCCTCTGTAGAACACCTTCAGGATCTTGGGTGTCATGCCGAACTTCTTCAGCCTCCTGAGGTTGTAAAGGCGTTGTTGGGCCTTCTTTACCACATGATTATTGTGGACATCCCAGATGAGTTTGTCGGTGATGTGGACACAGAGAAACTTAAAGCTGCTGACTCTCTCCACTGCAGCCCCGTCGATGGTGATGGGGTCCAGCTTCTCTCCCCCTCTCCTGTAGTCTATGAGCAGCTTCTCTCCCCCTCTCCTGTAGTCTATGACCAGCTTCTCTCCCCCTCTCCTGTAGTCTATGACCAGCTTCTCTCCCCCTCTCCTGTAGTCTATGACCAGCTTCTCTCCCCCTCTCCTGTAGTCTATGACCAGCTTCTCTCCCCCTCTCCTGTAGTCTATGACCAGCTTCTCCCCCCCTCTCCTAGAAAATGTATCGAATTGAATCGAATCATGGTCAAATGAAGAGATTTCATGATGCAGTGAATCGTTGCCTGAATAATCGTATCTAATCGAATCGTTGTGGGGTCAAATATTTACACCCCTAGTGGAAATGAATGTGCCACAAGGGAAGTATTTTAGGACTTTTATTTCTTTTATATGTCAATGACATGAAATCTGCCTGTGAATGTGTTTTTGTTTGAGGACGATGCATGGTCTCCCATCAGGACAAAAGAGAAGTTCAGAGGTCACTCAGTCATGAGCTTGACGAGATCAGTCATCGGCTGGTTCATACTTCACTGACTCATACTCTTTGCACATAACTGCCCAATTGCACAGCCCTGGCCTATTCCTATTTTATCTTTATTGTACTATATTCTATTGTGCTATATTTAATTTAGTTTATATCCCATTTAATATTATTCAACCTCTTTATTTACAGTTGTACAGCCCTGGCCTATATTTTATTGTATTTCATAATTATATTATATTCTATTGTGCTCAACTTAGAAGCCCACCCTGCAGAAGTCCTTGGATGGGTGCTACACCAGAATGATGCGTGTGGTGCTCAACATCAACAGGGATGGGCATGTCACTAATGCAAACTTGTATGGGCGGGTGCTAAAGGTGAGCGATAAAGTGGCAGTCTGGAGAATGAGGCTGGCAAGTCACTGCCAGAGACACCATGAGCTGCCAACCAGCAAACTTGTGCTGTGGGAACCAACACACGGGCATCGATCACGAGGACGTCCCACATTAACCTACGAGGACCTACTCAGGAGAGATGCGGGAACAGAATGCACCGGTGAGCTAGCCAGATGCATGGAGGATCGGGATGACTGGAAGCACCGATGGAGGGCCCGTCCGAGGACGACCTAGATAGATAATGTCTGTCCGCTAATGTTGCACTGAAAATGACCAAAGCAAATTCCTTGTATGTGAAAACTACTTGGCAAATAAAGACCTTTGTGATTCTGATTCTGGTTGAAAATAGGTTGTCCCTCCAGCTGGGTAAAACCGAAGCTATCCTTTTTGGCTCTGCCATTCGACTTAATTAACTCATTGACCGCCGGGGATTAGCCTTATCCTGTGGTAGCTACTGCCACGCTGTAAACAATGGGAGTTAGTCACCTTGTTTGTAGAGCTAAATCTATATTCTATATTATAGCCATGGATACAATACTATAGTCATTTGACATTGAGTTTCTTCCGGTCAAGATGCAAAAAAGAGAACATTTTTACATCCATACGTTTCCGTGTTATACCGTGGTGAACATAAGTATGGTTTTAGAGCGGTCTAGGGTAATTCATGAAATGCTTAGTTATGGCAGTATACATCGATTCCATTGTAGACGTTGCCGTTTCTTGCCTGAACCCGCTATTGTTCCGGAATCAAATCTACATCATAGGTATTATGTTCCATCATGAATGCATGAAAGGGGGGGGGGGGGGGGGGGTCGTTTCTGATTATTTGATTGTCGGTAACGGCATTCGTATTCAACACTAAAAACGCTTATCAGCCCGATCAATACAAAAGCCTTGCAAGATCAAGCTAAAATTGCCGTCAAATCGTCCTTACCTGTAGCCGGGAGTAATCCAAAAACAATATTCCAATTTCTTGATCGCCATCTGATACATCCAATGTCCATTTGCTCAACGGCATAATCCACCATAACATATGGATCGGGCATATTTGACGGGCTTCAATGTAACCGGCAGAACCGTTTTGTCTTGCCCGACAAGGAAAAATGTAACCCGAAACCTTTGGCCATCCCACAGCTCAGGATACAATGTTAGAAAGGGTGCTCGATACTGCCGTCTAGCGTGATGCGGCCGGTATTGTACCTAGGCATTCTCAATGCGATTCCCAATGTTAACCCCAAGTCAGTGGGCCTGTAATGAATAGAAATATCGAATAAAAGAAATAACGATCGGGCACTCAAGTGGCGACCCCTGTAACGCGCTGCGTCGCGAAGCGGCCGACCCGGGTTCGATTCCCGGACCCGGTGTCCTTTGCCGAATGTCTGTCTCCTGTTCTTCCTCTCTCTCTCTCTCTACAGGACTGCCCGGTAGAACAAACAAATAAAAAATCTACCAAAAACATAATAAAAAAAAAAGAAAAGAAAGAAATAACGATCAAATAACGTATATATACGAGGTTGGCGTTCAACGGTTGTCGGACAAACACGTATATAATCATCGTTGGCGGCCAATGTGTTAAGAGGTCCCCTAAAAGAATGTAAAGATACATCGTCTCCATGCTTTAAAAGATGGCTCACTGAGATGGTCTCCTCTCTGCAGCTGGAAAGCATCTGTCACAGTAGGTCCGTGACTTTGAACAAATGTAACATGATATGGGGTCCCTTTTTGGAATGCTTAGCTAGAACATAAGTGCTTCTCAATGTCCTCCCTTGTATTTTTTGTAAAGAAAATATATATATACTGTGTATATATATATATGTCAGGAAATCAGCCCCTTGCGTCATTAATGTGCATATGACATGGTGTATGTTTGTTCATTGATGTGACAGTGCCTGGCAACATACTGTTTGTGTTTTCTTTCTTTCTTTATTATTTATTTTTATGTTTGTGATTTGTCTTGATGTGTATTTGTGAAACTATAAAAACTGAAAATAAAATATATATATAGAAAATAGAAAAAAGAGGTCTCCTGGGTTCAAAGTAGTGGTAGGAGATACCGAGGTTACAGCTAAGGAGGAAGTCACGTACCTAGGATGTGTTTTGGACAACACCTTATCAGGGGTGAGCATGGCACAAAAGGTGGTCTCAAAGATCAACCTGAGAATTACATTTCTCGGCAGAGTGTCCACCTATATTAACAGGTCAGCCTTAGAAGTCCTGGCAGGGGGCGTGTATATTTTCCCTAACGGAGTTGCACTTCTGCGTTCGGTTTGCGCGATCTGATTGGCCACTGACGTACGCTCTCTCTATGCCCAAACCGCACGTTACGCTACTTCTGCCTCTAACCTCTAACAGCCTGCAGCCTTCATATCAATCGAAATAACGTATTGTTTTCATCTCTCTATATTAACGTGATTCCATCAACACAACATAAATGTTCAAAACACGACAAGACAGTTTGCATCACTTCCCACGGTTCTCTGCACTTATTCTACCGGTAGTGCGGTAGTTGTTGCCACGGTATTGGGTCTTTGGGTGAATACTTCATTGGCGGGAAAGAAGAACACTGATAGCGTGTGTGGACCGTCCTGCGAGCCCCAGGCCACCGTCCCGCGAGCCCCAGACCACCGCCCTGCGAGCCCCAGACCACCGCCCCGCGAGTCCCAGGCCACCATCCCGCAAGCCCCAGACCACCGCCCCGCGAGCCCCAGGCCACCGTCCCGCGAGCCCCAGACCACCGTCCCGCGAGCCCCAGGCCACCGCCCCGCGAGCCCCAGACCACCGCCCCGCGAGCCCCAGACCACCGCCCCGCGAGTCCCAGGCCACCGTCCCGCGAGCCCCAGGCCACCGCCCCGCGAGCCCCAGGCCACCGTCCCGCGAGCCCCAGGCCACCGTCCCGCGGCCCCAGACCACCGTCCCGCGGCCCCAGGCCACCGCACCGCAAGCCCCAGACCACCGCACCGCAAGCCCCAGACCACCGCCCTGCGAGCCCCAGACCACCGTCCTGCGAGCCCCAGGCCACCGTCCCGCGAGACTCGTTTCCTGTGCGCCTAAAATTCTACCTGGTCTCTTCCCGTGGGGCTATATATATGTGGTAAATCATGTGTTCTGTGTTACAGTGGTGCAGAGCCAGTATGTCTGGGGAGTGACATACTCCACTATTAGTGTCTGTGCCTTGAAAAATGAGTGAGAATATCCTGCAGCTACGAACACCCGGTAGGTACAAAGGTAGAAACATTGTGGTTCGTCACGTCGGATCCCGATAAGAGAGCGGTGGATCTGGACGTTTTGAAACCGGAGAATGAACAGCTGAAAGTGGAGCACGTCAAACTCAAGGCCTCAGGTACCTGCACCCTGACGATCTCCCGGCTGAGAGAGAGCGACGCGGCCGTGTACCAGTTTACATTCTCACCAACAAGAATTAGTAGAGTCAAGTTGTCCGTTACAGGTAGGCTAACGTTTACATGTCAACTTTATGGCGAGACACTGCAGGTGAATAGTCAAATATACTTTTTTTGTTGATTTTGAGATTTTGTTATATTTTGCTTCCTAAACATGTCTTCTATGAAACTAGTGACAATAAAACGTCAATAACACACATTTAGTTGTTTATTTTACATCATTTTGCCTTATTGCATCCATAAATGTGCACATATTTAATGGGGAAGTGCCTCATTTGCATATATAAACATACATTTCAGAAAACTTGCAATATATTTTTTCTTAGTTTATATGTACATAACAAATTGGGAAAGTTTCATAGTGATATCTATTCAAATATTTTTTGCCTATTAGGGGGTACTACACTGTACTACACTGTTTGTAGCCTGTGTGTAGTTCTGTTCAATAACATCAGTATTATTATTATTCAGTTATCAGGCATGTGTTTAGGTTGTCTATTACTAATGGTTTGATTAGGTATTGTGTTTGTAAATATCTGTTTAAAAAAAAAAGTATGGCATTTTACAATACAGAACTTTGAAGGCGTTTTCCCAAAAATGAGTTTTAAGAGTTTTTCCTCATACTCTGAGCCAGAAATCTCCACTTCAGTAGCACTCACATACACCAAACCTTCCAGTTCTATTCATATCTATGTTCTGAAGGTATTTACAGAAGGGTTTGTTGATATCGCATTCATACCCTGATTTATATCACATTTTATTCCTAAAAACATGGTGAAATATGGAATTTTACCATAAAAATGGACTGAATGGAGTATTTTCTGATTTATGGAGTGATAAAAAGAGATATCCAAAATCCCCTCTGTAATAACCTTTGGCTCTAATATGTCAACAAAATGAAACTATAATTTTGAAAATGGCTTTATCCAATGTTCAGATTTCTGTCCTGGAATTATATGCAAATTAGTGCATATTTAAGTAGATCATGCCTCATTTGCATATTTAAACATACAATTTCAGAAAACTTGTAATACAAAAAAGTCTTGTCTTAATATAAGTAATCAACTGGGGAAGTTTCATTGTGATATCTATTAGTTAATTTATTTACCCTATTCACCTGCAGTGTCTCCCCGTATTTAAATAGCTCAAATTTACAACAGTTGTGTCTGTACCAAAGTGCCTCACAGATAAAAGCATAGACCAAAAAATACATATACAGTACATATACTAAACATAATAGTGCAAATGCAAATAAGTGCAAGGGTTCAGATAGAAATACAAATAAAGATAAAAGAAAGTGCAGCAGAATAAAAAATGTGGCATAATGGGACTCTGTCCCCTCTGGTTCTGAGCCTAGACCTGGGTACCTTTAGCAGCAGCTGGACGGCTGACCTCAGGGCTCTGGATGGGGTGTGGTTTTGGACGGCTGACCTCAGGGCTCTGGATGGGGTGTGGTTTTGGACGGCTGACCTCAGGGCTCTGGATGGGGTGTGGTTTTGGACGGCTGACCTCAGGGCTCTGGATGGGGTGTGGTTTTGGAGCGATGCCTGGTCATAGAGAGCGTTGCAGTAATCCAGCCGAGGTTGTGACGAAGGCGTGGATCACTCTCTTCAGGTCGCTCTGGGAGATACAGCTGCCTACATGCTCCATCCATATAGCTTCTTCAGCTCCACAAGGTTTAATTTGTAGGTAATGCAACTCTGATCCAGTGTATGAGACTGTGTTTTAACCCTTTCACTACCACACTACAGAAGGTTAATAACCCTTTCACTGCCACACCGTCTGTAGTGTGGTAGTGAAAGGGTTAACCCTCTGTATTGTCACAGTGAAAGGGTTAACCCTTTGGCAGTGTGGTAGTGAAAGGGTTAAGATAAAGATCAACCTTTATTCCTCCCCAGGGAGAAACACGGGTATCACAGCAGCAACAGCAGTGGCAGGTAGGAATCCAAATAACCAGCATAATAATAAGAAAATAAAATATAGATTTTTGAAGATCTGATCTGCACTGGATCTCTGAGTGACTGAACAGATGATGTACTCTATCAATAATGTCACTGTGTGCATGTTGTATCACTTGGGAATTTTTATTTTTTATTTGAAATCTTAATTTCGAACATCAATCAATCAATCAGATGTATTTATATAGCACATTTAACATGACACGTGTCAACCAAAGTGCTGTACAGAGGGTAGGTACACATAGATACATATTGACAACAATCACACTCCGTTTTATGGGAGGGCACACAGGCAAGCACACAGGAAAACAGGGCATGAGTCAGTGAACAGGAAAGGCTAGTAGGTAGAAGTGGGTTTTGAGCTAGATTTGAAGGCATCTATCGAGGGGGCAAGCCTAATGGAGGTGGGGCTGCTGTTCCACAGTTCAGGGGCTGCGACAGCAAAGGCACGGCCCCCCCTGAGCTTGAGGTTAGACCTCCGGACTGTCAGGAGCCTCTGATCGGCTGACCTGAGGGACCTGGTGTTGGAATAGGGGGATAGGAGGTCTGAGATGTAGGAGGGGGGGGGTGACCATTAAGGGCTTTAAAAACAAATAGGAGAACCTTAAAATCTATCCTGTAGCGTACTGGAAGCCAATGAAGGGAGGCAAGGACAGGGGTGATGTGGTCTCTCTTGCGGGTTCCGGTCAACAGTCTGGCAACAGTCTGAACATGTAAATACAAACAATATAAAATCTCTATGAAATGGAAAAGAATAAATAATAAATAAAAACAAAACATAACTCAATTTACATGTTTGAAAAGGAGTAGGAAGAAGTATACACTTATTTAATCCTACCCTTTTTCCACTACTCAAATTAGTGTACTAATTTAAAACATTACAAAACAAATATATATATATATATATATATATATATATATATATATATATATATATATATATATATATATATATATATATATATATATATATATATATATATATATATATATATATGCTAAAAATTTAAACATTATATATGTAAAACATGAAAGAAATCAAATAAGAATGTAAATACCCATGAATGTCAAATCCCTTCCTCATCCCTGTACCTCGTGAAAATCATTTCCTTATAATTCAATTTGAATTGTCTCATGTTTGGACATTGCTTTAGCACCACACATATCATTCATATATGATTATGTATGGAGTAAGGACTAGTATATTATGAATATATATATATGATTATGTATGATGTAAGGACTAGTATATTATGAATATATATAGGATTATGTATGGAGTAAGGACTAGTATATTATGAATACCATATACAGGGCTGCCTGGGAGAAATGCGAGGCCCTCTGCGAGATTTAAACGCGAGCCCCCCCCCCCCCCTAAAAGGTAAAAAAAAATATATATATATATATCTTTTTTTTTTTTTTTTTTTTTTTTATACAGTCAACATATTCTTAAATAATAGCGCTGCCCGAGGCTGGGCATGATACAGTCAACATATAGCAAGAGAGAGAGTGAGAGAGAGCTCCCGTTCTACAGTCAATATACAGTGTTATCGCTGCACAGACCCGGCAATGCCCCTGACCCTCCACCAGAGCAAGGCCAGAGAGAGAGAGAGAGAGACACATTGGAAAGAAACAACCCAAAACCAGAGCAAATTGAAATGCTATTTGGCCCTAAACAGAGAGTACACAGTGGCAGAATACCTGATCACTGTGACTGACCCAATACTAAGAAGATCCTTGACTAGGTACAGACTCAGCGAGCACAGCCTAGCCATCGAGAAAGGCCGCCATAGGCAGACCTGGCTCCCAAGCGAAGACAGACCCACTGCACACAAGATGAGGTGGAAACCGAGCTCCACTTCTTAACAACCTGCCCACTATACCAAGACATACTTCCCGCAAATTGCAAACACCCAAAGAAACTTTGAAAACATCGACAATAACTCAAAACTCCCATACCTACTGGGAGAAATACAAGAATATGAAATAAAGCCCATTTGAATTGAAGAGAGAGAGATAGATAGAGCATGTCTGTGTGTGTTAGAAAGAGAGAGATAGAGAGAGAGCATGTCTGTTTGTGTGTGTGTGTTAGAGAGAGAGCATGTATATGTGTGTTAGAAAGAGAGAGAAATATAGAGAGATGTGTGTTTGTGTGTTAGAGAGAGAGAGCATGTCTGTGTGTGTGTGTGTTAGAGAGAGAGCATGTATGAGAGAGATAAGCAAAGATGAGCCCCTAAAGGATATTCAACTTTTAATGGAAGAACAAAACAGAAGGAAAAGATAACTTCACAAAGGCAACATGAATATACATAGATCCAAAAGGACAAAGATCAACACTTAAATCCAAAGAGAAGAAGGTCTATACCAGAGAAAACAAAGTAGCAAGGAGCCAATGGCCGACATCAGCTAAATAGGCTAACTGCAAATAGAGTAGCCAGGTACTGACACCAGGCCACACACCGTTAGCTACTACAACAGCTAGCCGGCCCGTTTTGGCTCAATATAGCATTAGCTACAACAGCTAGCCGGCCCGTTTGGCTCCCGAGAGAGAGAGAGAGATATATCCACGGCGGGAATAGAATAGAATGCATTAAAAACTCACCAAACGTCCAAGAGGATGGAGACAACCGCATGGAGTTGACGAAGTTCATCTGCCGAATGACCGTCCTCTTCATCTTGGCATAACAATGCTGCACGTGCTCTCTCTAGGTTAGCTAACGCTAGTTAGCCTTTAGCTAAGCTAGCTACTAGCCGACATCATCATGGCTATCCCGACTGAACCACACGTTAGCACTCGATATTATAACGTAGCTAAAGCTAACTAGCTGTCCCTGCCTTTAGCTAAGCCGACATGGCTAGCCTGACTGAACTGTCTAACATGCAACAACTTTCATCTTCAGTCCATCTGCCGAATGACCGTCCTCTTTGTCTTGGCTGGCATAACTAAGCATAACCTCCAAAGCTGCACGCGCGAAATAGTCAAACGCAGCTGCCGCACGCCGGCGTACACATGACGTAACCCCTCCCTTCGTTGAAACCAATAGTATGTCTGCTGCAGAGCCCCAGAGCTCCAATATTGAGTATGTCTGCTGCAGAGCTGCAGAGCCAGGAACAAGACACATTCTACAAACGTGTCTAATGTGAAATATATAAGCATATAAGCAAAACTAGTTTTAGGTCTGTGATGAAAAAGGGCCTCGCGGGAAGGGGGGCCTCGCAAAAAAAAAAAAAAAAAAAATAATAATATAAAAAAAAAAAAAAAAGTATATTATGAATATATAGGATTATGTATGGAGTAAGGACTAGTATATTATGAATATATTAAGGCTGTCAAAGTTAACGCGGTATTAACGCGTTATCGCCCGATTCTATTACGATTAACTTTTATGGAAAAAAAATACACATTTTAACTTTTTTTTTGTACTAGACTTCACTCAGGTGTATTATTGATGCTCTCATTGATACTATGTTTGTTTCTGAAGTGTGTGTGTGTGTGTGTGTGTGTGTGTGTGAGATATATAGAGAGAGGGGGGGGTGAGAGAGATGAGGAAGGGGCAAGAGAGAAAGAGAGCTGGGAGAGTGTGTGTGTGAGAGAGAGAGGGGGGTGTGTGATTACTCAGCCCTTGTGTGGGTGAATGTAACAAGTTCCTAACGTTTTCTTTCCCCTATTATTTCATGCACACTTTATTCATTGTTTTAAATAATTATTTTCTTTTAAGTTATTTTGTGCATCACTCTGTTTTGAATTTGATGCAAATTTGCAATGCATGAGGGTCATCCTTTTGTGTTAAGACTTTCCCGGCCACTTGGATCCGTCTAATCTCACGCTAAACGGCCAGCATTTCTAAACAGACTTACACAGTCCTGTTTGTAGAGCTAAATCTATACTTTATAGTATTGCTATCTGTCCATTCTCAGTCAATTGACACCATAAACCGTCCCTTCAAAATGGCTTAAAGAAATACTTTTTTCATCAATACGTTCTCATTTTATAGCGTCTTGAATATAAGCGTTATAAGGGATTTCGGCTGGGATATTTCCTGGAAGGCGAGATACAGGCCGCTAAGCTACTAACGTTAAATCCAATGGCATTTTGGATATACAGAAGCTACAGTTAAAACTCAAACTGCATATTGTCGGTATTCATGGTCCATTGGTCCATTCATGGCGGGGGACGTTGTTTCTGATTATTGATTACCAATAACCGCGTTAGCCTCAGTAGCCACATTCGTTGATCGGGTGGATGGCTATCATAACAAGCCCTGATCAGCATGTAATTTTACGTGAAAAAGATCTTACCGTGGGCCGGTTGGATCCCCCAAAGCATTTCCCAGTTATCGATCACCATCTGGTAGATCGATATGTCCATTGAGTGATGATATATTCCTTTACTGCACACTGAAATCCGCGTCCCAAAACGTAATCCGTGTAACAGGCTATAGGCATCGCTTCATGTTAGCAGAAAACTACATTGGAAATCCAGAAAAACAAGACAACTTCTGCCACAGGGAACACTGCATTATCGAGATAGCGCCCCTAAGAGGATCTGGCCGGTAATGCACTTTTTCGAATTCAAAGAGTAGGGTACTTCTGCAGTGCTGCTCGGTGACATCGAGTAGGTTATTAAAATGGAATAAAAGCCAAAATTACCTTGCCACGGACATGTCCATGGTTGGTCCTCAACCGTTGGATTCGAAACACGGATTTATCCGTGGTCGGGCGCCATTGTGTTAAATGGCTGCATAAAGCAAGCATTTGTTGACTCGCATGTTGATAAGAGTATTAAAACTTGGAACTTGAAAAAGATCTGTTTAAGGTAGAAAGAAAAAAAATCAATTAATTTGCAATTAATCGCGAGTTAACTATGGACAATCATGTGATTAATCGAGTTAAATATTTTAATCGATTGACAGCACTATTAATAACACTTTAACCTATTCCTAAACTAACATATTGATGATAATATACATTATAAATGCTGTTGTGACATGGTTATGATGTTTATACTTGAATACGTTTGAAAATAAAAACGTTACTTTTGTAGAACAGACTGGAGATATTGATTTACCGGTACCGTCGGGTGGAAGAGGTTAAGGAGATCTCACTACTTAATGCAGACACTTGAGGATGTGCTATACAAGCTGCCCAGGGCTCGCATTTTCACTCTTGTGGACGTGATGCTTTCCTACAGTGCAGGCCAGACGAGGAAAGTAGTTACACCACCACATTTTGGACACCTTGGGGCAGGAAGCGCTGGTTAAAGCTGCCATTTGGGGTGTCTGTGGCCCCAGAGATATACCAGCGAAAGCAGCATGAGCTTTTAGCAGGGCTCAGTGGGGTAGAGCCTATCGCAGACGATATATTGATAGTTGGCTGTGGGGAGACAGAAGAGGGGCTATACAGGACCATGACACTAAACTGATAGCACTCATGGAGAGGTGCAGAGAGGTTAGGTTGAGGCTAAGTTTAAAGAAACTGCAGTTCAGGCTCAGAGAAGTCAAGTTTCATGGGCACATCCTGTCAGCAGAGGGGCTCAGGGCCGACCCAGAGAAGATCAGGGCGGTCCAAGACATGCCACACCCCACGGACGCCAAGGCAGTGCAGCGGTTCATTGGGTTTGTGACATACCTCGCAAGGTTCATGCCCCGCCTCTCTGAGATATGCGAGCCACTGAGGAGGCTGTTGGACAAGGCCATCCCATGGCACTGGCTACCCAAACATGGGGCGGCGGTCGAGGAGATCAAGCGGCCCGATCCTGAAATATTACCATGTGACCAAGCCGGTCACCATCCAGAGTGATGCAAGTCAGAAAGGACTTGGCTGCTGTCTGTTCCAGGAGGGTCAGCCAGTAGGGTACTGACTCAGACAGAACAGAACTATGCGCAGATCGAGAAAGAGTGTCTGAGTATTGCGTTTGCCTGTCAACGCTTTCACTATTATCTGTATGGACGGGGGGAGATCATGGCGGAAACGGACCACAAGCCACTCATCTCGATATTCAACAAACCCCTCCTCACTGCACCCAAACGGCTCCAGAGCATGCTGCTCACGCTACAGAACTACAACCTCAAGGTCACATAGAAGCCAGGCCCGGACATGCACATCAGTGACACATTGAGCAAGGCCACAGCTCCACCACAGAGGACTGACACGAGATACATGAAACACACAGTCTACAGCCTGCAGAGAGCACAAGAGGACACTGAACAGATTAATCAGGCTGATTATCTGAATGTCACCAGCCAGCGGCTGAATCAGATCAGGCAACACACTGGGGAGATGAAACCCTTCAGTTGCTGAAAGTGGCAGTGCTCCGGGGATGGCCAGATCACCGGGAGGAGACTCCACTGGCGATCAGAGTATTGGTCAATCAGGGACGAGATCAGCGCACAAGATGGGGTGCTCTTCAAAAGCCAGCGAGTCATAGTGCCGAAAACGTTCCGGGCAGAAATGTTGAAACGCATACACGCCAGCCATGTAGGAGGAGATGCCTGCTACAGACAGGCCAGACACACGCTGTACTGGCCCAACATGCAGGGTGAAATCAAGGATTACGTGAGCCAATGTTCAGCATGTAATGAATATTCTCATGAGCAGTAGCAGGAGACAATGATGTCACATGCACTCCCAACACGGCCATGGCAGATTGTCAGTATGAATTTGTTCAGACAAGCAGGCAAAGACTTCCTACTCATGGTTGATCATTATTCGTATTTCTGGGAAATAGAGCTACTCCCTGACCTCTTAGCAGACACCACGGTGTTAAGGTGTAAGGCCCAATTTGCACGCCATGGGCAGCCTGACCGGGTAATAACAGACTGTGGTTCTCAGTTCGACTGTGAAAGATTTAGAAAGTTTGCAAGGAATGGGATTTCGACCATATCATGTCCTCACCCAGGCACCCAAGGTCTAATGGAAAGGCTGAATCTGCGGTGAAGATAGTGAAAAACCTGTGCAAGAAGGCAGCTAGTGCAGGTAACGACCCATGGTTAGCTATCTTGCAGTGGAGGAACACGCCCACAGAGGGCACGCTTAGCAGCCCAGCGCAGAGACTGATGTCCCGGAGACTGAAGACCCCAGTCTGGTCGCTGACACCCTCCTGGGCCCCAGCGTGGTCACAGGGATTCCTGAGAAGCTACGGGTTAAGCATCAAACGGCCAAGCTTGTTTATGACAAGTCGGCCAGAGATCTACCCGAGCTGTGTCTCGGCCAGGACATAAGAATGAAGCCCCTGCCTGGAGAAGGGACGGGAAAGTGGAGGAGAGGAGTGTGCCTGCAACCGGTGGCCCCCAGATCGTACTTGGTGGATGTCGAGGGGACATTCTACCGGCGGAACCGGGTGGACCTGCAACCAGCGGAGGTGGACCTGACCGGACGACGCCTGGAGCAACACAGAGTGCAGCACAGCAGCCCACCTGAGGAGCGACACAGCAGTCCGCCCAGCGAAGGGATGGACAGTAACACGGGCAGTGACACTATCACCCAGGAAGTCAGGCCGTTCAGGCAGAGCAGCCTGTACCAGCCTGCGGAGGACCCTCCACCGGCGCCAGAGTACAGGACGTCCAGTGGTAGGCTGGTGAGAGCGCCACAAAGACTGGACTTATAGAGACTGGTTAATGTCTATGGTAAAAAAATAAATAATGAAAAATGCACAGAAATGATGATTAGGGTTTTAAATAAGGACGTTTATGGGGTTTCTTGTAATAATAATAATTTGCACTAAGGGATGTTGTAAAAAAAAAAAGAAAAAGGAGATGTTACAAGGGAATGGGGAATGTTATATAAACCCGCCCACAGTGGTGTGTGTAGTTACTTGGTACGTCCCAGCAGGGACCAGGATGTAAAATATGATGTCGTGTTATGGGTTGGCAATACAGACGCACAGTTGACACACACACGCTCTAGTCTCGTGGCTTGTTATTGAACACAAACAGCCTTCCCCTCACTACAGGACATTTACTCTACCAGGGCCACCAGGAGAGCACCAAACCTAATTAAGGACAGTACACACCCCCAGCACTCTTCAATCTCCTGCCATCTGAAATCCAGGACTACGAGACTGATGTGGTACCCTTGACTGAGATTTCATAATCAAAATGTTAGAACAACCCTGAAAACTGAAAATATCTGTGGAAATAGTAATTCATGCATTACATAGACTCTCAGAGTACATTCCGGAGGAAACCTTCAGGCACAACTTCTCTAATGATAAGGTTGTTTACACAGTTGTAGAGGCGCCATTCCAAACCCCCAAGAACCAAACACCTTCTAGACATGTGACGGTTGAGCACAGCAAGAGAGGCTGAAAGCGGAGATGCCTCTGTGAGATAAGACAAATGTGGTTGAATCTATACAATAATAGATTACCATTTTAGGAATGCCAAAGCTGGTTCCTTTCATAGAATAATACAAAGTGTCAGTTTGGTAGATGGGGTTTGGTGCTGGCTCTTGTGGACTGAATGGTATTAACCTAAAGAAGCAATGACTATACTGGGTTAATGCTAGATCAACACAAGCCCTATTAAGGAAATGTTAAAAGGTCTGAAGTCATCAGACCTCCTCGATGTTGAAAACTGCAAGAAGACACCAAAAAGGAAGTCAGAGGGGAGAAGACGCCAACTCATCAACATACCACGGGCCCCCCCCCCCCCCCCCCCGGTTGCTACAGGCACCCACACGACAAGGACATGTTGGGGCAGATAGCCCCAACAAGAAGACTGCCTGTTTTTAGATACTTGTGATTGGTTGAACTAGTTTAAGAATAGTGAGGTCATTAAATCTATAAGTATTGGAACAGTAGTGAGAGAGAGAGCAGGCCAGCTCAGACCCGCCACACCCAACCCAGGGGGTCTTTTCTGGTCTCCACCACTTCCACAGACCATGGTTTCTACATTGCCGCTATGTAAGTAAACTGTATGATAATCACTGTTGGTGATAACTAAATAGGAAGATGTCTATTTAGACCAGGTTTACCATATGATGGCAACAAAGTACTATGGTCTTATTTCATAACATGACTACTATTTATGTGCAATACTGTCTTGATGTAGAGAGCCAACGTGTAAGGGCTATTGTGATTTACCTCATCAATCCTTTTGTACAATCATGTATTATGCTTGAATACATTTCCTGTATGTAACCAATGCATTAACTCTTGGCCACGCTGCAAATAAATAAGTTTGGACCAAAGCTCCTCTTTTGTCTGGCTGCACAAGTTTATTCTCTACTGGCTATTTTTGGGAGTCAGATGAGGAGACCATTCTATCACTCTGTGATCTTTCCCTTCATCCAGTTAGCAACCTCATTGTGCTGTAATTAACAGTAGATATTCATTAGGAATATACGACAAATTGGTGCCGTGTTAAAGACCCGTTCTGATTTGTTCACATAATGAACAAGCAGTAAAAGAGCCGGGAGTTGGGAATTTGCAGTACAGAGTGGTGGCTGTCTGGAGGATGAGGGAACGTGGGGTGAATAGGAACATTGGTCATGTATAAGCCACAGTAGGGCCCAGGGTGGATGTATTATTTGCGTACAGGACTGGTGGAGTGATGTTAGATTTAGACTGTCGACCTGCTTGCTTGGGGTTTTATTGCAGGAAATACAACCAGCGTATTTGTGCAGTGCCAGGGTAAACAGGAGGATGGAACTTTTTAATTTTTTGTTGATTATATAAAGATGACGGCCCGACGAGTAGTTATTAGTCATATTGTAGGGACAAGCTAGGGCTGATGTTAGGCGGCGCTGAGGAAATGATTGACACAAGATGTCGAGTTAGGAGGCTGCGTGGATTGAGCAGGCCTAAGTGAGGGAAAGTATACGAATCTGTATGTCTGTCTGGTGAAAGCAAGAGCTTAGGTGATCCAAAGCGTATAGTTTAGTTTAGGTAAAATATTTGAAGGGACCGGCGTGGAGTGGTAGAACGTGGATTAAGTCACAGAGATGCAGGAAGCGGGACTGAGAGTGGCTAGACAATTGATGGATAATGCGGGGTAGCCAGACATATATATATATATTTTTTTTTAAACTTAAATTTTTTATTAACAGTTATTTAGACAGACAGCACTTACAAAAAATAAATAATAAAAATGAAGAAACTAGCATCACAATAAAAACAAAAAGAAAAAACAGTGCACATAAATATTTACATGGGTATCACATGGTTAGTTGTCTGGTTCCCCTACTGTTGTTTTCTAGGTATTTGATATAAAGGTTGATTGTGTATCTCCCTTAAACAGGCATAAACAGGTAATTCCTACTCAAGGACGATAAATGCTGACTAAGGTTTGTATGTGTGATCTGGGTCCAGAGACCCTCCTTGAGCTTCTTTCTTCCCTTCTCCTTCGTCCTTTCTTTTTTTTTTCTCTTGTTTATTAACTTTCACTTTGCCTTTTGGTTCACCCATACACAAACCACCTCATCCCTGAATATTTAATATCACACCGTTAAACAGACATAAATAATAAGGTATAAAAGCATTCAGCACTTGTAATATCCCAAAAACAAAATAGAAAATATTAACTAAAGTACAGGTGTGTGACATGGGTTCATAGACCCTGCTTGAACATCTTTCCTCCTTTACCCTTCGCTCTCTTGTGTTGCATTTGGTTCTTCCTCTGTGATGTCGTTCTCGTTCCTTTTATAATCCTCCCACTTTCCCCATCTTTCCCCAAATTTCTCTTCCTGTAACCTCAGCATGTGTGTTATCCTTTCCATATCCTGTATTTCTTCCACTATTCCTACCCATTTTGCTATTGTCGGTGGGTCTTCCTTGTACCACAGTCTCGTTATTGCTTTTCTGGCCGCTATCAACATTATCTTTATTAAATATTTGTCCCCCCCTTGTATTCCCTCGTGTGTCAGGTCTCCTAAGTAAAGCACCAGTCCTGTTTGTGGTAGCCCGTATCCTAATATTCTGATCATTGCTTCCCCTATCTCCTCCCAATAGCCCTTCAGCTTCTGACATCCCCAGAATATGTGCGTGTGATTTGCCCCCTCCTTCCCACACATCCTCCAGCATGCTTTTTGTGTTGGTGCATATTTTCCCTTCAGCTCTGGGGTTATAAAGAATCTGATTATGTTTTTCCATCCAAATTCTTTCCATATTCTCGATCCTGTTGTTGAATGTTGTACCTCACATATGTTCCCCCATTCCTTCCCTGTTATTCCTATCTCTAGTTCTCTCTCCCATTTCTCCCTTATATAATCGGTCGTGTGTCCCTTGCTGGTCATTATAGCCCGGTATATTGCTGATATTACTCTTCCTTGCCCCCCTTCGTATGCCCATACTATCATCTTTATTATTCCATTCTGTTCCTCGTCTTTGGCCCCCCTTATTTCTTTGTTGTAGTAGTCTCTAACCTGTAGATATCTGAAGTGGTCCCTGTTTTCTAGTCCAAATTTCTCCTTTAATTTTTGTAGTGTCTGCATTTCTCCCTTCTCTATCATTTTGCATATTGCTGTTGCCCCCCCCCCCCCTCTCCCACCTTCTGAATCCATGGTCTAACCTCCCTGGTTTGAATCTCTTGTCATGTGCTACCCATCTCAGGACCCCTGACTGCTTCTCCAATTTGTGTGTTTTTACTACTCTGTTCCATATGGTCAAGGTGCATTTGGTGATTGGATCTAATAGTCCCTCTTTTTCTTTAAATAGTTCCCTATCCCCCACCAGAGCTTGTACCTTGTATCCCTCCCCTTCTTTTTCAATGTCTTTCCATCTTGCCTCATATCTGTCGTTACACCAGCACGTCACTGCTCTCAGTTGTGCTGCATAGTAATAATCTTGTAGGCTGGGTACTGCCATCCCTCCCTCTTCCTTTGGTAGTTGTAGTGTTTTATATCTGACCCGTGGTCTTCTCCCCGCCCATATGAACCTCGATATCAGTCTGTCCCACTCCCTGAATTGATTCTGTGGTATTTGTATCGGTAGTGACTGGAATAGGTACAGTAACCTTGATAGTATGTTCATTTTAATGACCTCTATTCTTGAATTGAAGTCCAAGGGCATTACTGTCCATCTCTCTAGGTCTCTCTTTATGTTCTGATTTATCTGTGTATAATTCGCCTCAAACAGTTTCTCCACCCCTCTCGTGATGTTCACCCCTAAGTATTTAATCTTGTCCATGTCCCATCTTATCCCGTACTGTTCTCTAATTTCCGTCGTTGGAGAATAGTTCCATGCTAAGGTCTGTGTCTTTGTCACGCTTAGTTTGTATCCTGAGTAGTGGCCATATTCCTTCAGTAGATCCATCAGTGCCGGGAAGCTCTTTTCTGGTTGCCTCATGTATACTATCACGTCGTCTGCAAATAGGCCTAGTTTATATTCCGTTCCCTTTATCCTTACTCCCTTGATGTCCTCGGTCTGTCTGATCAGTTGTGCCAGTGGTTCTATGAAAACGGCGAAGAGCGTCGGTGAGAGACAACATCCCTGTCTGGTAGCCCTCTCTAATCTGATTCTATCCGTCAAGCTGCCATTCACCTTAACCCTCGCTGTCGGTTCTTGATATAGTGCCTTGATCATCTTCATCGCCCTCTCGTTCAGTCCGAACCTCATCAATGTTTTATATAAAAATGTCCAGCTCACACTGTCGAACGCTTTTTCTGCATCTAGGCTAATCAGTACCGCGCTACCCCCTTGTTTTTGTATCTCCTCTATTATGTGTAATGTCTTTCTCACGTTGTCCTGTGTCTGTCTCCCTTTAATAAATCCAGTTTGATCTTCATCTATAATGTCTGGCATAAACGTCTCAAATCTTTTTGATATTATCGATGTATACATCTTGTAATCTACGTTGAGTATGGACACAGGTCTGAAACTACTACATAATTCCCTATCCTTCCCTTCCTTCGGTATCGTGGTGATTATGGCTTCCTTCCACGAGGGGGGCATTTTCCCCTCTTCCATCGTGTGTCTGAACGCCGCCCCTAACATGGGTGCTAATTCAGTTCTAAATGTCTTGTAGAATTCCGATGGGAATCCGTCGCTCCCCGGAGACTTGTTGTTTTTAGCTCTACTAATTGCATCTTCCAGTTCTTGTTCCGTAATTATTTTATTTAATTCTTCATTCTGTTCTTTCCCTATCGATGGTAACTCTAGCTTCTCCAGATATGTTTCTATTTCCTCTTCTCCCGCTGCTTTTGGCTGTGTGTATAATTTCTCATAGTATTCTCTAAATGTCCTCTCTATTTCAGCTGGGTCCCTCAATATTTCATTAGTCTTTGTATCCCTTATTGTGTGTATCGTGTTCAACTTCTGTTGCGTTCTAATTCTCCTAGCCAACAGTCTGGTCGCTTTTGGTCCCCCTTCATAGTACGTTTGTTTCATGAACCTCGCTTTCTTTTCTATTTCCGTCAATAATTCCCTATTTATCCTGGCCTTTACTTCTTTGATTTCTCCGAGCGTTTCCTGTTCTTTTGATATCTGGTGTCTCCCCTCTAGCTTCTTCAGCTTCCCTATCAGATTGTGATATGTCTCCGTTCTGGCCTTCTTCAGCATTGCTGTTTTTTCCATCAATTTCCCCCTTATCACTACCTTCAGTGTGTCCCATAGAATGTTCGGGTCTACCGCCCCGTTGTCATTTTCTTCCTTATATCTGGCTATCTCCTCCTTGATCTGACTCACCACCCCTTTGTTATTTAATATTCCTACATTTAGTCTCCAAATCGTGTTCCTCCGTCTCCCTTCTAGATCTACTGTCAGATATATGGCACTGTGATCCGATATGTCCGCTACTCCTATACTGCTCTCCCGTGCCCTGTAACTGTCCCCCGTCGTCATCAAAAAGTAGTTTATTCTCGCATATGTCACGTGTGGGTGTGAGTAATGTGTGTATTCCCTGTCCATGGCGTGCATCTCCCTCCAAACGTCTGTAATTCCCATTTCCGTCATCTGAATATTCATATATCTACTGATGGGCGCCCGTCCTTTTCTAGTACTCGTGGTGTCTAGGTCGTGATTCAGTACTATGTTAAAATCCCGCGTACATATCAATATCCCATCTAGTTCCAACACTATGATGTCAAAAATGGTCTCATATAAATCCCTCTCACTCTCTGGGGGTGCATAAACATTTACTAACGTAACCATTTGGCCCTCCATTTTCCCCTTCACCAGAACAAACCTTCCCTCCTTGTCTCTTACTTCCTTGATCAATTCAAATTTGACTGTGTTTTTGATTAACGTGATTACTCCTCTCCTCGGGTTTTGTTCAAAGGAACTATAGTATGCATTTTCATATCCAAATCTCTTCAGTTTCTCATGACCCTGTGCTACCAAATGTGTCTCCTGCAGAAAAATCACTTCCATCTCACTTTTTTTACATTTCAACATCACTTTGCCCCTTTTTATCGCATTATTCATTCCATTAACGTTTAACGACATCATTTTTATACCTTTAACCCTTGTCATCTTTCTTCTTCTTTCGTCTGTCAGTCCCCCCCATGTCACACTCATTCCCCCCTCCGGTTGGAGCCTCCGCTCTCTTCACCGAATACATATAGTGCTTAACATAAATAAAAAACATAAACTTTACATAAAGTGCTCCCAAGGCGTTCGGGGGGTCCCTGTGTCCCCCCCTGTCCCCTGCTGGTGGGTGAGGGGTAATTGCCCTCCTAACGAGGGGCCCCCTCCTGACGGCTTGGGGGTTTGAAACCCTTGCCCCCAATCGCTCGTCATATTTGTCCAGCTTTCTTACTGTTTTTTTTTTTGCTTTCGAGCTCCTGGTCAAAAGCGCTCTGTCCTTCCTTTTGATCAAAGACCCTCTTTTCTTGGTCCCTCTCAATGTGACTCATATGTTTCATTGTCCCTCCTTCCTCCCATATCCGTGTGCGGTGTCTCCCGTGTACCCCTTATTATTTTCTTTTCCTCTCCTCTATTTTCTATGTGATGTCCATTTATCCCCTTAATCCCTCCCAACTGTGTTACTCACAGCATGTGTCTATGTATCTGTTTCAGTATGTTCTGTGTCTCGCCTTTCAAACCTAGTTATATTTCCATTTATTTCCTCCATCAGCTTGTGTATTATGTGTCCATGTATACGTTACGTTCATTTCTATATCCTGCCTCTACCTGGGAATGTGTGCTTATGCATATGTTATTTCAGTTTCTATACTTTGTCTCTATTTGAATAGTTTTTTCAATCTCTTGTGCGTGTACTCATCCGTTCGCCTCCTCCCGCCTCCTCTCCGTCTGGCCTCCTCATCCGTCTCCGTCCTCGCTCCGTCACGTTTCACCTCCGCCTCCTCCTCTCTCCTCCCTCCTGTTTCGGTCTCCCACTCTGATCCACCTGCGGGCTCCTTCCAATCTCTGCTGCAGGCTCCGCGTCTGTTCCTCCCGCCTCCTTCCTTCTCCGTCCTCCGACATCCTCATCCCTCGCCGTCTCATCTCTCGCTCCGCTTCTCGTGCCGTCGCATACATCGCCGCCCCTTCCTCCCAGTGAATTCTTAGCGAGGTCATGGGTGACTGGAATCTCATTCCGTTTTCTTTCAGGGTTTTCTTCAGTCCCGCGTAGGACCTGCGTGTTATCGCTACCGCTGTCGAGTAGTCGTGATCAAATGATAGTCTTTTCCCTTCGATTTCAATCTTCTTGGTCCACGCGGTTCTGAGTACCAATTCCTTAACCTCGAATCTCAGAAAGTTAATAATCACCGCCCTCGGAGGTCTGTCCGGTTGTGGTCTCGGAGCCAACGCCCTGTGGGCCCTCTGTATCTCCATTTTTTCCAGTCCCGTTTCCTTCATTTGTTCTTTGATAAGCTTTTCCACATATAGGGTCACCGATTCCCCTTCGACTCCTTCTTTCAGTCCCCATATTCTGATGTTATTTCTCCGTGACCTCCCCTCCATGTCCGACATCTTTGTCTCCATCTGTTCTTGTTTCTGAATCACACATGTTAATACCTCGTGTATCTCCGTGTTCCATTCCTCCGCGTGTGACGTCCTAGTCTGTAACTCGGTCACGTTTCTGTCCTGTTCCGCCATCTTCTCCTCCACCCTTTTGATTTCTGTATTCATTTCACCTCTGAAGTCCTCCTGTTCCTTCTTCAATTCCTCCCGTAGCTTCCCAATATCATTCCTTATCGTGTCCGTGTTCAGTTTTATCGCCGCCGTTATGTTTGGACTCATACAAGTTCCTTGGGGTACACCTGAACAATAAACTGGACTGGTCGGACAACACAGAGGCCCTCTACAGGAAGGGACAGAGCAGGCTGTTCTTCCTGAGGAGACTCAGGTCCTTCAATGTGTGCAACAAACTGCTGCAGTCTTTTTACCAGTCTGTTGTGGCCAGCATCCTCTTCTATGCTGTGGCATGCTGGGGAGGCTACATCAACTCAAGGGACACCAACAAGCTCAACAAGCTGGTGAGGAAGGCTAGCTCCGTGGTGGGAGTCGAGCTACCTAGACTTGAGGTGATGGTAGAGAGGGGGATGATAAGGAAGCTGGATGCCATCATGGAGAACCCCTACCACCCCCTCTACGACGAGCTAGTCAAGATGAGAAGCTCGTTCAGCCACAGACTCATCCCCCCCCGACACTCAACTAACCGCCTCGGACAGTCCTTCATACCAGCGGCCATCAGGCTCCACAACAGTGGGCAGCGACTAGCAGCCTCCAGGCCCCACAACAGGGGGCAGCGACAGCGACTGCTACCAGACATTGACCTGGGACTTATAGGAACCCAAGGGGGACAAAGTAGACTACCCTGGTACTTTGATTAATGTATACTCAGTAGATAGTAAATTATAACACTACCTCATGCATACTGCACCTTATGTGACACTGTGAATAATGTGAATATTCCTCAGCTAGTCAGATAGTAAATTATATTGACCATATTGATCAAATTGTTTACACTGCCTGTGTTGTCTTTTACTACTGTATACTGTGTTGTTTTACTACCTGTACCCCTCCCCCCTCCCCCCCATGCTGCTATGATGCCTGAATTTCCCCAAGGGGATCAATAAAGGAATATCTTATCTTATCTTATCTTATGTTCTCCAGTATCCCGGCCTGCATGATCACGGCCCATCCTGGCATTCCCGTGACTGCCTCAGCGGTACCTCCCCCTTCTTTCGCCTGGCTTTTCTCGGCTTCGCTTCGGGGATTCTGTTTCTTCAAATTCTAACATACATACACACATTGAGGACTGTTGGAGGCTGGGATGCATTGGAACAGATCGATGACAGTTAAGTAGTGCCACCACGGTTTTGCATATGGAATTAATGTCTTCCCTTATAAAGTATGTTGATATATTGTGTAAAAAGATTTGCTTTGTGCTTGTTTCTTCAACAGCTCAGTCAAGGAGGGGGATTGCAGATCAGTGGTGGGAGACACATGAATACATTACATTAGAGCGGTAACGTAGGATTTCATTTTCCCTGTTACTCTGCAGTCCAGCGGTGATCAGTTGCCAAATTGTGGTAGGAGGATTCTTGTATGCATTCGCCCCCGTCTCTACAGGACCCCATGCGGGTGGGGCCAGGTTGTGATAACTGAACAGATGGGGTTTTGGGACAAATTTCCAGGCTAAAAAACTCATCTGACGACCAGGTTGTCATGCCAAAATGGATGACTGGACCTGGGGACGCCTGGCCTGGGGGGCGGGGCCGGCCTGAGGGCTGAGCTGAAGAATGGGGGCAAGAGTCTCTGAGAGGTTATGGATGGAGTGGACTGTGGGGGACAGGGAGGTGACTGTACAAATAGCTACTGATGGGCTTTGTTTTGTGCACATTGATTTTGTAAAACGCGCAAACAAAGGGCGGATAAATTACACAACGCAGGGGCAGGTAAAGACGCATTCACATAGTGAGGTTATGGCCAGAGTAAGTGAACATTTTTCATTGAATATCTGCTTTCCTCTACCGGACTGGGCTGTGGAAACCAAGGTGGTGAGATTATGACCATTTTATGTGTCATAAAGGGGGGAGGATAGGTGGGAAGCAATTGATTGATTATGCAGATGTGATTGTACTATCTTAAGAAAAAATTTGCAGAAAGAAGATATTATTTCAGAAAATGAATGTAAAATGAAAATATTGTGATACTAATTATGTTTTCTCCCCCAGATCATATAAAAGAATTCTGTCACTTAAGGAAATTGGGTTTTTAAAAAATTGTGATTGATTATACTTTAATGTGTAATGTTTAGATTAAATTGTTTTAATTGTTTTCAACAAATGACCTCTGGCTGTGAGCCCAGATGAACAAAGCCTGATGAAAGTAAGTGGGAAACACTATTTCAAAGGCAGGATAAGTTAAGAGGGAGAACTGATAAATGGGTTATTAGCACTCCCGGGAGGGGATCATAGTCAGGGGCAACTGTGAGGGAAAATTGAGAAAAATTGGAAATGGAAAGAAAAATGTGAGAAAAAGGGAAAATTGAGAAAAATTCAAAATGTATGATTTTGTTATTATGTTAAATTGTATGGCTAGTATGTATAGAAATCAAGTCAAGGTACTTGTATATGACATTAGTAAAATGTCAAAGGGAGGAATTGTGGTACCCTTGACTGAGATTTCATAATCAAAATGTTAGAACAACCCTGAAAACTGAAAATATCTGTGGAAATAGTAATTCATGCATTACATAGACTCTCAGAGTACATTCCGGAGGAAACCTTCAGGCACAACTTCTCTAATGATAAGGTTGTTTACACAGTTGTAGAGGCGCCATTCCAAACCCCCAAGAACCAAACACCTTCTAGACATGTGACGGTTGAGCACAGCAAGAGAGGCTGAAAGCGGAGATGCCTCTGTGAGATAAGACAAATGTGGTTGAATCTATACTATAATAGATTACCATTTTAGGAATGCCAAAGCTGGTTCCTTTCATAGAATAATACAAAGTGTCAGTTTGGTAGATGGGGTTTGGTGCTGGCTCTTGTGGACTGAATGGTATTAACCTAAAGAAGCAATGACTATACTGGGTTAATGCTAGATCAACACAAGCCCTATTAAGGAAATGTTAAAAGGTCTGAAGTCATCAGACCTCCTCGATGTTGAAAACTGCAAGAAGACACCAAAAAGGAAGTCAGGGGGGAGAAGACGCCAACTCATCAACATACCACGGGCCCCCCCCCCCCCCGGTTGCTACAGGCACCCACACGACAAGGACATGTTGGGGCAGATAGCCCCAACAAGAAGACTGCCTGTTTTTAGATACTTGTGATTGGTTGAACTAGTTTAAGAATAGTGAGGTCATTAAATCTATAAGTATTGGAACAGTAGTGAGAGAGCAGGCCAGCTCAGACCCGCCACACACAACCCAGGGGGTCTTTTCTGGTCTCCACCATTTCCACAGACCATGGTTTCTACGTTGCCGCTATGTAAGTAAACTGTATGATAATCACTGTTGGTGATAACTAAATAGGAAGATGTCTATTTAGACCAGGTTTACCATATGACGGCAACAAAGTACTATGGTCTTATTTCATAACATAACATGACTACTATTTATGTGCAATACTGTCTTGATGTAGAGAGCCAACGTGTAAGGGCTATTGTGATTTACCTCATCAATCCTTTTGTACAATCATGTATTATGCTTGAATACATTTCCTGTATGTAACCAATGCATTAACTCTTGGCCACGCTGCAAATAAATAAGTTTGGACCAAAGCTCCTCTTTTGTCTGGCTGCACAAGTTTATTCTCTACTGGCTATTTTTGGGAGTCAGATGAGGACCATGTTTCTATCACTCTGTGATCTTTCCCTTCATCCAGTTAGCAACCTCATTGTGCTGTAATTAACAGTAGATATTCATTAGGAATATATGACACTGACAAACAGTTTTTACCAACCTCTATATACTGATGATCCTCCTCTACCATGTCAGCATGACCAACCTCTATATACAAGGGCTGTACCCTAAGCTTTTTCATTAGGGGCACAGAATCTATTTTAAATAAAAGTTTTACCATTATAGTGCAAACAAATATGTTCCTACTGCCTCATTACTGTGGTCCTTTTATTTAACATTTAAGTGATTTTGTTTTCAGGTTTGTATCTTTTATAATGAACCAACTGAAGTATTACCACAGCTGCAAACATTTCTTCTTTAATTGATAACAGTGTATTAACAGTGTTCATTAGGGATGGGTATCGTTAGGATTTTATCGATACTACTACTCTTATCGATACTGCTTAACACATTCAGAGCCAGCCGGATATGACCAAATCAGGGCTTGTATGCCAGCACTTTAATTAATGGGAGGACGGGGACATTTGCGAGTGCTTAAAATATATCTTAAATTATGGCTATGGGTCTAATACACCCGTCGCTTATCAATGACTTGCTTGCAGTCAACATGTATGAAACGGATTGTTTTTTCATCTGTACATTTCCGTTTTATACCGTTTAGAATACAAGTATAGTTTGAGATTTCTAGTAATTCCAGAGAAAGACGCGATGATACCCCATGTGCTGCACACAGCAGCATCACACCTGGACAAGAGGCAGGGGAACTATGTGAGAATGCTATTCATCGACTACAGCTCGGCATTCAATACCATAGTCCCCTCCATACTCATAGCCAAGCTCAGGGACCTGGGCTTGAACTATGACCTCTGCCAGTGGGTCTTGGACTTCCTGACTGGCAGACCCCAGGTGGTGAGAGCAGGCAACTGCACCTCCTCATCCATCACCCTCAACATAGGGGCCCCCCAGGGCTGTGTTCTGAGTCCCCTCCTCTACTCCCTGTACACACACGACTGTGTGGCTCAGCGGAGTAGCAATACAATCATCAAATTTGCTGACGACACAGTGGTGGTGGGCCTGATCTCTGCCAACGACGAGAGGGCCTACCTGGAAGAGGTCAAGGTCCTGGCGGGATGGTGCCAGGATAACAGCCTCTCCCTGAACGTCAGCAAAACAAAGGAGATGATTGTGGACTTCAGGAGGTCGGGGGTCAAGGACTACAGCCCCCTCAGCATCGACGGGGCACCGGTTGAGAGAGTCAACAGCTTTAAGTACCTCGGAGCCTACATATCCGAGGACTTGACATGGACCACACACATTGACAGTGTTGTGAAGAAGGCACGACAATGCCTCTACTTCCTCAGGCGCCTAAGGAAGTTCCAAGTCAGTCAGAAGATCCTTAAGAACTTCTACTCATGTACAATAGAGAGCATCTTGACTGGCAACATCACCTCCTGGTTTGGGAATAGCACTGCACAAGACCGAAGCAGACTACAAAGAGTGACACGTTCAGCCGAACGCACAATTGGAGGGGGGCTCCCCACCCTCCAGAACATTTACAACAAGCGTTGCAAGGGCAAGGCTAAGAGAATCATTAAAGACTCCAGTCACCCGAACAACTGCCTCTTTGAACTGCTGCGGTCAGGCAAGCGATACCGGAGTCTCAAGGCGAGCACAGAAAGACTCAGAAGAAGCTTCTATCCCCAGGCCATCAGACTGCTAAACGAACAATGAACACTACACAACAACAACCACCAAACGCACATAGCACACACATCCACACGCACACACTCACTTTAAACAGACACACTGTAGCACCCACTCCACACACTTTATAGCACACACCCACTTTAAACAAACACACTGTAGCACCCACTCCCCACACTTTATATTTATTGATGAAGGATTGCACTACAACTCGTACACCTTACTGTAAATTGTACCTAAATTGTACCTCATCCCATTTCTGCTTTGCACTATATAGTACTGTACATTAGTACACTGCATAGTATTGTATATTATATGGTAACTCAGAACATTGTACATATGTCTATACCGAACACTGTGACCTCATTTTCTTCTTCTAAATTACATGCTATACTATGTTATTTGATACTATCTTGTCTAGCACAGTCTCTGGAGCGTAACAGTAAGAAGCATTTTGTATGAAAGTATTCTGTACTTCTGTATGACAACTATTAAAGAAACTTGAAACTTGAAACTTGAATACACAAAACACGTTGTAATTTTTTGGCTGATTCATTAATCGTTTTCAAATAAACACTAGATTGTCGATAGTATGTGTCCGTATGCACAGTGTTGGGAAAGTTCACCTTCTATATGAACTAGTTCAGTTCACAATTTTTTAAATGGACTAGTTCAGTTCAAAGTTCATAATTCAAAATTTTGAACTCCAGTTCATGGTTTCAAAAATGAACAAATTTATAGTTTATAGTTATTAAAAAAAAAAAAAATGTAATAGATTTTTCACGTACAGTTACTTACATTACAAAAACACACATTGGGACAGGTTGGGTGGGGGTCCTCCAGTTCATCTACGCCATCATCCACACCATAAGCAAGCAAAAACAAAAGAAAAAGAAAAACAAGCTAAAAGGAAAGCAAACCAAGACAGGCACTGTACAGTATTGCACTTGCCTCGAGCCCATTCACATGTAGACATACATATATTTATTTTTTTCTATCCTAGGTCTGTCCATACAATGGGGCATTGGGCTTTTAGAAGGATCTGAGAAATTTCAGCAGGAAAATAGTCTAATAGTGGGGCCCACACCTCCTGAAAGGAAGCGTCGTTGCCTCTATGCATTGCACAGAGTCTTTCATGGGGTAGCACACCGAAGATCTCTCTATACCACATTTGTATAGATGGAGGCTTATCCTTAATCCAGTTTATCAGAATGCATTTCCGGGCTGAAAGTAGAAGTTTATCAAATAGTTTGAATTATAAGGGTGTCAAATGAATTTCCTTTGATGGGAGTCCCAGTAAGAAAGCTCCCGGATCCTTCTTTATTTTCACCGTGAAAATGTCGCTTAACTCACGTGCCACTTGGCCCCAGAACCTGGATAAACACTTACATTCCCAAAAGTAGTGATAGTAGGTAGTTAGGTACCCAGATCTGTTTGACATTTCGAACATAAAGGAGATATTGAACGGCCCATTTTGTTAGTTCTTTTTTCAATATGTTGCTGCAAGCTATTATTTGTAAAAATTATTGAACCACAGACAGCAATCGGAATACTGGCATTTCCATAACGCTTTGCTACCGCCCATTCAGTCCACACTAATACAGCTGCAGCTTTCATCTCTACAGTATATTTTCAAAAACATGAGGAAAAACTTAGCTTGAATTGTCTTTATTATGAAAACAAAAACAGGACGTTTGCTTATTCTCAATGTGCCGTTTAAGGTTTGTTGTCGACGTCGTCGTACGGACTTGCTTCTTCAAACCGGGTGGACAAAGTTTACAGACAAACGTAAATTAAAGTACTGACTTTAACGTTAAACTCTTTTAAATGCTCATACGCCGACGTCGTAGAGGTAGAGTCTGACTCTGAGCGAGTGCTCTCGACCTACTGCTGCAGCTCTCGGCTTCTGCTCACCGATTCCGCTGTTCTGGTCTGGTCTGTTTGTTGTGAGGAGTCTGATGACGTAGCCAGGGGGTGACAGGCGCGTTGCCAGATCGGGTGGTTTTGCGCATAATTTTGAAGCCTGTTTACGGTGTGTTTTAACTGGGTTTTCGGCTGAAAGGCATATGAAATCTGGCACATCTTTGAACGCCGTTATAATAGAGTGCTGAGAATGAACGCACTTTTGAACGCCGTTATACAGCGCTGAGAATGAACACGTTCTCAATTACGTTCATTTAGCGGATATACAGTACGTTCAGTTCACGTTCGCCCAAAATACGAACGCGTTCATGATCGATCGTTCATTGAACGTGTTCAGGTACATCACTGCTTATGCACAATAGAGAAGCGGGCTGAAAAATCGCGTATCCGTGCCTTGCTCCGCGCCAACGGCAAGCACACTCACACACACGCTCCGATGGCGGTGAAAGGAACATCTGATTAACCCAAGACTGGTAACATAGAGTCCTTACCTCACATCAGATGTTCTGCAAAAAGATGAATCCAATTCCTGATCGTCATTCTAAATATTGATCGCGTTTATTGATCCAACGTTATAGTCCAAAACACATAATCCACGCTCCTCCCAGCCTCCCCAGTCAATGTGGTAATACGATACTGCTTGCCCGAGAAGGGAAACCCGGACCGGAGTTTTTTTTCTGATGCACATTCCCAGCCAATCCAATCCAATGATGTGCAATACCATGCAGGAGACGATAGGCGGCGGTATTTGCCCTTTTGCTAGCTCAGACCCATTCCCAACGATAACATCAGGTTGGATGGATGAAAATGAATGGATATCACTAATAAAAGAAATAACGATTAAAACCCGACTATACTCGTGATTGGCACTCAAGCGATGGCAAGTTAACCCGACTATACTCGTGGTTGGCACCGAATGGGTTAATGGTTCGGTACTTTATCGATACTCTTATCGTTTCTTTTTGATTATTTTGCAAGAAAAAAAGACAATTAATTAGGAACAGAATCGACATTGCTTTATTATTTATAACCTTATAAATAAATATTATAAATAAATATGATTTATTCAGCAACAGCAGCAGCAATGTTCTTTTATATAACGTTATAAATAAATATTATAGCTAGGGTGAAGGGACTTTGGGCTTGGCTGGGACCGGTGGTGGTAGAGGGAGGAGGGGTGGGCTGGGACATGGTGGCTGCAGCCTCAGCCTGACGATCTATAAAAAGTTGTCATCTTTCAAATATATTTGTAGCTAAACAAATCAAATCAAAATCAAATCAAATTTATTTATAAGGCCCGACAACACACGTTAATGTCCCCATGGGCCGTACAGGTCTTCTTTAAACAAGTCAAGAAGAAAACATAACAATAAGTCAAGAACAGAACAGCTAAGCAATTATATTTTATTTATACAATGGCATGCACATTTCTTGATTCTGATTGGCTGAAACAGTTGTAATTTCGTATAACACACTCCACGTGACCCCAGAACCCGCCCACAACCGAATTACTTTTTTTTTTCCGAATGAATCCGCCGTTCGTCTTTTCCGAATGAAAGCAAGATGGCGGACAATAATCTTTATGAATGGATGTATTGATTTCGTCATAACGACTCATTCAAAAAAGATACTCACCTGGAATATGTTAGTTGTTTACACAATGTTGGATTATGTAATTGGTTTGTCATGACCCATTGTAAAACAAAATACACATCGCGGGGGGGGGGGGGGGCTGAGTCCTCTCTGTGTCGGTGTCCGTCGCACAAAAGCTGGCTTGCAGTCTCATTGAATAATATAAGTCTGTAAACTTATACAACAGGAGAAGCCGGAGAAGGAAAAAAGTCATGCTGACATTGACGAAAACGAACTTGTCATTGTACATTTTGATCTATGTACATGTATGATGTTACCCCAAATATGTAAAGCCGCGGGCACCGACACGATTTACACCAATCATGGTTTAAGAAGCACAGTGAAGTTACCGGTTGTTATTTGATTGATTGAAAATGTTATTAACAGATTGCAGAATGGGTACAATACAGTACAGCTCAATACACACAATTGTTAAGGGGATGCAGACCAGAGAAAGACTTTCATCTTGTTTACATCAGGGTCCCCCATTTTCAATGCATCATAACCAGTGGTGCGTTATTGAAATCATCTGGGGTGACACGCACCACGTGCACGCGCGCTCCCGGCGCGTGCGCGCGCTCCCGCGAATGCGCATTTAATGTCCCCTCGCTTGGGCACAGACTAAAGACAGTGCCTAATTGCCTCTACGAATGGAATGTAACACGTCTTCACAACAAGGTTAGGTGTGAATGTGTCTGAGAACGTATTTAACACACCTGACGACCGGAGCTATTGATATGCAAATAGCGAGTGAGGTCCCACACCGTGCTACCCCGTCCCATGAACAACGCATGCCTGATCATAACATATATGACATACATGACATACAGATAGACAGTACTGCTGCCTACATCTATACATTTATGACATACCAGATGTACAAAGACAGTACTTGTGATACAAGAAGAGTCTAAAAAAGAGAGTATACATTTGACGAAGAAACTGTAGATTGGAGGAGGTTGGTAGGAAGGAGACTGGTAGGTGGGGTGTAGGGGGGGGGTATTTAGCACACTCCACGTTAGGGCTGCGCGATTAACCGTAAAAAGACCGCAATCTCGATTCATAGACCTATGCGATCTCATCTCTAAATGACGGCGATTCTGATGTATTTGAATTTGCGTCAAAATGGAGACCAATTGCATTAAAAACACTCGCTCTCTGCCTCACTCACTGCCGCTGCCCCTCCCCACAATGCCCCTCCCCCCTCATGCTACTCAGCTGAGTAAACAGCTGAGCTCATACACAACACGGCACGTGTCGAACGACAGCACATTTTCAAGATAAAGAAAAAATAAAGAAATGAGCGACAATTAAAGAAAATTCCCGGTGGTGAGGGAGCGAGTGATGTAGATGTATCCACTACTGTGCTGCTTATACCGAAAAAAGGAGCACATTCTATAGTATGGAACTTTTTCGGGTTTAAACCTGACGATGATAAACAAGGAGTCATACTCTGCAACTGCAAGCAGTGTTTTGGCATCGTCGCAGCTACACAAGGTAACACAACCAACCTCTACAACCACCTCAAACGTCACCATAAAATAGAATATGATTTAGCAATGAAGGACAAACAAACAAAATCACAAAATCCCAGCCGTCAGACCACCCAAACCTCAATAAGCCAAACGTTGTACAGTGCCCAGATAGCAAAAGATGTTAATTCAATGTTGATTTATGGTCAAAATGCTTCATTTTTGGTTAAGGTCGACGATTGATGGTGGATCACCTATTAACCGATGAACCAATTGACCAATGTTGAAAACATGTCATTGAATCAATATTGTTTTGTGGTTGCATTTTAATGATTGAAATGCAAATATCTAATAAATGTTGAATCAACGTATGCTGTTCAACGTATGTTGTTTGTCGTCATTAAGTTTGTCATGGAGTGGACCGATCCGAATGCCCCCCCCAATTTAAACAGATATGGTACGTCCCAGCCACATATCCTTCCACTATCGAATACAGCACTCTCTCATCGTGAACTGGCAACAGAACAGCAACGTCTGGATCCCCCGGATTTGATTCTACTGAGTGCTTTACAGTAAGTTTTGGCGATATTACTTTTATCTTAACTGTGTTCAGTGAAAAATAACGTTATTGTGTGCTTATGCTATGCTGCAGTTTGGTAGGTAAATATATACGTCAACTAAGATAAATATTCATGAATATTCGTTAGCGTGTACTTAATATAACTCTGGAGAGTGTGCAAGTGGAATCGTACGGTTGTTTAAGACCTATAACCAGTTATTTATTATTTTGATGTAATTATTCTAGCGCCAAACGAACAGAAATTGCGTGCTCCAATTGCGTGCTTTGGTACTGAATGACGTTGTGCGACTCAGCCAATCAAAAGCATGCCTATTGGGTGAACAGGAAGTAGTCAAGGAAGCATGCGGTAGCTGGCCTAGTAAACACGTGGATCCGTAAATGCAACGTTGCCTACCAGACAACGGGACCGCGTGGTTCTTTTTGTATTGCTCCTGGCTGTTCAAACGAATTTTACAGTTCTGCTAGCTACATGCAGCATTTAGCGAGCTGGGTTAGCCGGCTAGTTGGCTTTGAATCCCGGCTGCGGCTAGGTAGCCAGGTAGCTAAATGCCCCGCGACGGTGATGTCACCAAACAAAATGGCGGCGCCCATGTTGATAAATGCTTCACATAACAAATTGTTTTTTCTTAGAAACTGCTTATTTTTATAACGTGATTTTTTCTGTGGCTTATCTAAATACTAATTTGATGCTATGACTATGTTTATATCGCTATATGCTTCATCTCCCCTTTAAGCTTAGGCTGTCACGATCAGAGCTCGTGTCCGCCAGATGAGGAGCAATCAGCGCGGCTGCAAGAGATCACCTCATCAAGCGTTCCCTACTTCAACTGGCAGATCCCGTCATCCGACGTCGCAGTGTTAAACTGCCTACCGAGGTACGACGACGCTACCTGAAGACCAGCTGTAACTACCCCTGTTTATGCTTGCCCTAACCTTCTGTTTCTTGTGCCCCAGGACTTCGCTCCAGGGCCCTTCCACCCTGACGTCTCGAGCCCCAGCGTCCTTCCACCCTGACGTCTCGAGCCCCGCAAAGAGGACTCCTGCTCGCTCTCAAGAGCAAGACCTGTGTCCTCTCTCTCTTGCTGCCGACAGCTGCACTGAAGTGCACCTGCTCTCGTTCTTCTTCCCCCCCAAGAACATTATAACCTCCGTGTTGTTCACATTCCTTTTTCACATTCCTGTTGTACTCTGCTTGGTTGGGAAGAATAATTAAAGAACCCTAAACCGCTCCATTCTCTCCTCCTGTGTTTTGCTATTGTGCTCCGCAAGAACCCCCCATCCTCACAGAACACTGCGACCATGATGTCGGACTCAGCAGCACAGGAGGCCGGTGAATGGAGCACCAGCATCCAGGCCGCCGTCAACGGACACGCCAGTCTGGTAAATCAACACTCACAGATACTGGATGAGACTATTGCCCAACTCAGCGCTCTCACTCTTAGCGCCGCGGAGCGAGACAAACGATTTGAGCGTTTCGAAGCATATTTAACAGCCCAGTCAATTCCGCCTGCTGTCTCTCCACTCGTGGTATCCCCACCTATAGTATCCCAGTCCCGGGAACCTCACGTACCCTCGCCAGAGCGTTACGACGGAAACGTTGCCAAATGTCGTGCCTTCCTCTTCCAATGCTCTTTAGTGTTTGGGCAACAACCTCTAACATTCCAGAGCGACAAATCCAAAATATCCTACCTGTCTGGTTTGCTGACGGGGCCCGCGTTAGAATGGGCGACAGGCCTCCACTTCAGTAATTCCCCCCTCTGCAATTCGTACTCCGGGTACATCGCCGACATGCAAAAGGTCTTCGACCATCCTCCCGGTGGTTCGGATAGAACGGCCGCCTTGTTTACCATCCACCAAGGACACCGTAGTGTGAGCGAGTACGCTATCGAATTCCGTATTCTGGCAGCGGGTTCCCAGTGGAACGATGAACCATTACGCTGAGCCTTTCGCCAGGGCCTCAGCGAAGTTCTAAAGGACGAATTGGCGTCGAAAGAGAAGCCTACTTCCCTTGACAACTTGATTAACTTAGCCAGAGAGCTGGACACGCGTCTCCGGGAACGCCACCGTGAAAAGTCCAGCACCGTCAACAGTGTCCCGCTGCAGAGCCGCAGGGCCGCTGAGCAGGAGCGCCCTGTTAATAGTGTCGCACTGCAGCACCGCAAAACCGACGATTCGGAGCCCATGGACCTCGACCGCTCTCGCCTTCCTCTCCGCGAACGCCGTCACAGACTCAGGTCAGGGGCATGTCTGTACTGCGGGCAACTAGGCCACTCCATCGCCTCGTGTTCGGTTCGCCCAAACGACGGGGCTCGGCTGTGATGCTGGACACATGCACAAGCGTTAAATTTGTTCCCAGTTCCGGTCCGAATATGCAATTCAGTGCCACGCTTTACCACAACGGTCAATCCCTCCCTCTGTCCACGCTGGTCGACTCGGGCGCAGACGAAAACATCATCGACGCTGGGGTAGTGTTACCCATTCCCCGAGATGCCCAAGGCCTAAACGGGAAGTTGCTCTCGCAAATAACACGCCACACCACGCCTCTCCGCCTTCAACTCTCCGGGAATCATAGCGAGGAGATCCGTTTTCACGTCACTGATTCTCCCCATAACCCAATCATTCTAGGCATGCCTTGGCTAAAGCTACACAACCCTGTAATAAATTGGCCAACGGGCTCAGTCACGAGCTGGAGTGCTCACTGTCACGCCTCTTGTCTCCGGTCGGCGCGGTCACCACTGGGGGCCACTGGTTCTCCCGTTCCCAACGAATCTGTTGACCTTTCGACTGTTCCTCCAATTTACCACGACCTAGAGGTTGTGTTTAGCAAACAACAAGCTCTCTCCCTACCTCCTCATCGCCAGTACGACTGTGCTATAGACCTGCTCCCGGGAGCCCCGCTCCCCGCTAGCCGCCTGTTTAACCTCTCACGCCCAGAGAGAGAGTCTATGGAGAAGTACGTCCACGAGTCCCTGGCCTCTGGCATTATTACCCCCTCCTCCTCTCCTGTCGGCGCGGGCTTCTTTTTTGTGTCCAAGAAGGACCACTCCCTTCGCCCCTGTATTGACTACCGGGGTCTCAATAACATCACGGTTAAGAACAAGTACCCCCTGCCTTTGATTAACTCTGCTTTCGAACCCCTGCAAGGCGCCACCATTTTCTCAAAGTTGGATCTCAGAAATGCCTATCATCTGGTCCGCATCCGGGAGGGAGACGAATGGAAGACGGCCTTCAAGACCCCGCTCGGCCACTTTGAGTACAAGGTGATGCCTTTTGGGTTGACCAACGCCCCTGCTGTCTTCCAGGCCCTTGTCAATGACGTTCTCCGTGATGTCCTGAACCGCTCTGTCTTTGTCTACCTGGACGACATCCTGATTTTCTCCCGCTCCATGGAAGAGCACATCCAGCATGTCCGCCGGGTCCTCCAGCGCCTACTAGAGAACAAGCTGTTCGTCAAGGCGGAGAAATGTGAGTTCCACGTCTCCTCCATCGGGTTCCTCGGCTACATCATCGAGGGCGGCAAGATCCGGGCGGACCCCGAGAAGATCAAGGCGGTGACCGACTGGCCCCGTCCCACCAACGTCAAGCAGCTCCAACGCTTCCTGGGGTTTGCTAACTTCTACCGGCGTTTCGTCAGGGACTACAGCCGGGTCGCAGCACCCCTTACTCAACTCACCTCGCCTTCCGTGCCCTTCGTCTGGTCGGACAGAGTGGACTCCGCCTTCGCCGAGCTACGCCAGCGCTTCACCTCCGCGCCCATCCTCGTTCAGCCAGACACGTCCCGCCAGTTCGTGCCTCCAGTACCGGAGTGGGGGCGATCCTTTCCCAACGCTCCGCTCTCGACCAGAGACTGCACCCCTGTGCTTTCTTCTCTTGCCGCCTGACCCCGGCAGAGGTCAATTACGATATCGGGAACCTGGAGCTCCTGGCAGTCAAACTGGCACAAGAACCTCGCCTACGTCCAGACGGCCAAGCACCTGAACTCCCGCCAGGCACGCTGGGCACAGTTCTTCACCAGGTTCAATTTCACCCTGACCTACAGGCCTGGCTCCAAGAACACCAAGCCAGACGCCCTCTCCAGGCAGTTCGTCCCATAGGGAGATCCTTAAACAGAGACATAAAGCCATCCAACCACAACTGCAATCCATGGAGGCACAGAAGGGGATCTCTGGGTACAGTGACACCCAGGAGGAGCTGGAGAGGGTGTCGGCCATCAAGAGTGAGCTGGACGAGATGAAGGGCCGCACACTGGACGACATGTCTGAAATGGTTAAGAAATTGAACTCTATGATAGTAGAGAAGAAGTCTGCACTGGCCCCGATGATCAAGGAGCTGAGGCCTCTGAGACAGGAGTGTCAGGATCTAACTCCTGTCATCTCCTGGGGTACCTTTAGTTCACCAGAGACTTTTCAGTCATCTCACACCGTTATCCAAACTCAAATTTAGGAAAGCTGGATGTGCTACAGTGCAAGGCTCTGAGAATCTGTTGTGGAGCTTTTAAGACCACCCCAATTCCAGCATTATTAGTGGAAATGGGGGAATTGCCCTTAAGCCTGAGGAGAATAGTTAGGGCTACAGTACTGGGCAAAATTAAGTGGGACCAGTCTGTCCTTCCCAGCTAGGTGTTTACTTTCAGGGGCAGGAGATGGGGATAAGTATGAGCCTTTTTTGTCCAGTGTTGATCAGTGGGCCAGGAAGTTGAGGTTCATCAGGTAAGGGTTGCGGAGCACACTAGTTGGTTGTCATTTTGGCTAGTTCCTGATCGAGATATTGAATTTAGGTTCTTGATGGAGAATGACAAGGGCGAGATTGTGGGAGAAATAGAGAAATTCCTTTTAGCCTCAGGGTCTCTGGAGGTTTATACTGATGGCTCTGTGGATCCAGAGAGTGGGAAGGCAGGATTTGGGTGGTGTGTGCCTCAGTTAGGGATCGGTAAGGGACAGAGAATCTCTGACGGCAGCTCTGTATTTGTAACAGAGTTACTGGCCATTCTCTGGGCATTGTGGTAGGTGGAGGAAGTGGGACCAGGCCAGGTGATTATATGTTCTGACTCGGCTGCTGCACTGATCGCTGTGAGTGCAGGTAGGTCTAAAGCTCGCCCTGATCTCATTCAGGAAATAATATTAGTAGGGATGTCCGATATTATCGGCCGATATTGGCATTAAAATATGATATCGGAAAATATCGGTATCGGTTTTAAAAGAAATAAATAAAAACATTTTATTTTTACATTTCTATAACCTTTATTTACCCAGGCAAGCAAGTAAGAACAAATTCTGATTTTATTTATTGTCAAAAGTATGCATAATGTTGTGTTAATTCCACAACAAGAGATTGTTGTAATGTAATGTTAATTACCTGAAATTATGGGGGGGAGACCCTGCATATATCGATATCGGTTGATATCGGTATCGGAAATTAAGAGTTGTACAATATCGGTATATCGGTATCGGTAAAAAAGCCAATATCGAGCATCCCTAAATATTAGTTTTATATAGGATTGAGAAGGCAGGCTGTTCAGTGGAGTTTTGCTGGGTTCCGGGGCATGCTGGGATTGAGGAAAATGAGACAGCTGATTCCCTTGCCAAACAGAGCCTGGGAAGGGAAGAAGAGATAAGCATTTCAATGGGAAGAGTTGAACTCAGAGAGAAGATTAAGAAAGGAGTTGAGGCTGAGTGGGAAAAGGGGACCAAGGGGAGGCACTATTTCTCTCTGCAGCCTCGGGTCAAAATCCGTCCGTGAGGCTCTGAAAGTGCGCACCTCAGCCTACAACGCCGGGCTTGTGACAGGAAACATGAATGAACACGGCGAGATACAACGTCAGGAGAGCAGTAATAGAGGCAAAACGGACATGCTGACTCTAGAGGTATGTGGCAGAGCCTCAGAACGATGACAGATTACAAAGGCACCTCCCTCAAACTGAACAGTGACATCTCCTTAGCAAATTATCTCAATACCTTCTATGCGAGGTTTGAGGCTTTGAATAACAACACCAGCCTACAAACCACTGCAATGGAGGGGGGGGGGGGGCACTGCTGATGGAGAATCAGTGTTCAGAATAACAGAACATGAGGTGAGGAGGACCTTTAAGAAAGTGAATATCTGGCCGACCAACTGGCCACGGTATTCACTGACATATTTAACCTGTCCTTAGAACAGGCTGTCATCTCCACCTGTCTGAAGAAGTTCACCATCATCCTTGTACCCAAAAGATCTACGCCCGCTTGCCTCAACGACTACCGCCCTGTAGCTCTCACCTCCATAGCCATGAAGTGCTTTGAGAAGCTAGTGAAGGGCTACATCTGTTCCTCCCTCCCCATCAACCTGGACCCCCTGCAATTTGCATACCGCCCCAACAGGTCCACGGAGGACACCATAGCCCAGGGCTATTCAACTAAATTGTTCAGGGGGCCACATTGTCAAAAACCCAAGGGGCCAGGGGCCGGTCTGCCACGGCGCCTCCCCGTGCTATGAATATAATTATGTACACTTGACACAACACGCAACCACATTTTCACAACTTTTATTTAACTACATTGCAAAAGTAGTATACTTTTCAAAAAAAGTGCTTCATTTATGTGCCACATCTGCAACATCTCCTGCAAAAAGTGCTTCATTTATGACTGTGCAACAACTGCAACATCTCCTCTTCAACATTTCAATATAAAAATAAAATAAAAAACAAACAAGTGCATGATGTGCATCTGAACATTCTAACATCAACACTTGAACAAAAAAACACATTTATAGTGCAGCTTAGCTTATGAAAAAGTGCTTCATGTCTGTGCAACAACAGCAAATCACAGCATCTTATTAGCACTTATTGTCCACTCTCAAACATCAGGGGGGGTGGGGGGCAGACAGGCGTAGCCTACATACACACATCTAATGAGAGAGATTGCACTTCTTTGACTGGGCAATGGCAGAGAAAGAGGGTTCATAGGAAGTGAGGGCTACCCGCAAACAGTGATGCAAATGCTCATTTGTCAAGGAGGCACGGTTGCTTGTTTTAATGGCATTCATGTGAGAGAAACTGGATTCACAGGTGTATGTTGAAGCAAACATTGTTAGCACAGATATTGCCAGCGTTTTTATTTTGGGGAATGTGTTGACATGAATACACTTTATCCAAAATGTTGTGGTGGATTCATTCTCAAGTGCCTGCTTCAGAGCAGATGATGCTTGCATGTCAATTATTTCAAGTTGCAGGAGACCTTCATCAATGTGAAGTGATGCAAGGAACTCTTGTCCTTTTGTGGAAATAGCAGCTACATTGGCAAATGGGTTGCTCACAAAATGCATCAATTCTCTGGGCATGTCAAATTCATCAAATCGACTTGCAAAGTTTTCCCTCAATTTATCAATGAAATCTGTCATTAATTGAGTGACTTTTGGCTCAATTGTGCGTGTGAACGTTGACATGAATTTTTTTGATTTATGAATTTTTTTTTATCATCTAATCTTTTGCGGGCCGGTCAGAATCATCCGGCCCGCGGGCCGCCAGTTGAATAGCCCTGCCATAGCCCATGTGCTGCACACAGCAGCATCACACCTGGACAAGAGGCAGGGGAACTATATGAGAATGCTGTTCATCAACTACAGCTCAGCATTCAATACCATAGTCCCCTTCAAACTCATAGCATGCAAGCTCAGGGACCTGGGCTTGAACTATGACCTCTGCCAGTGGGTCTTGGACTTCCTGACGGGTAGACCCCAGGTGGTAAGAGCAGGCAACTGCACCTCCTCATCCATCACGCTCAACATAGGGCCCCCCCAGGGCTGTGTTCTGAGTCCCCTCCTCTACTCCCTGTACACACATGACTGTGTGGCACAGCGGAACAACAACACAATCATCAAATTTGCTGATGACACAGTAGTGGTGGGGCTGATCTCTGCCAACGACGAGAGGGCCTACCTGGAAGAGGTAGAGAATCTGTCGCAGTGGTGTCAGGAGAACTGCCTCTCCCTGAACGTCAGCAAAACAAAAGAGATGATTGTGGACTTCAGGAGGTCAGGGGTCAGGGACTACAGCCCCCTCAGCATCGACGGGGCACCGGTTGAGAGAGTGAACAGCTTTAAGTACCTCGGAGCCTACATATCCGAGGACTTGACATGGACCACACACATTGACAGTGTTGTGAAGAAGGCACGACAACGCCTCTACTTCCTCAGGCGCCTAAGGAAGTTCCAAGTCAGTCAGAAGATCCTTAAGAACTTCTACACATGTACAATAGAGAGCATCCTGACTGGCAACATCACCTCCTGGTTTGGGAATAGCACCGCACAAGACCGAAGCAGACTACAAAGAGTGACGCGTTCAGCCGAACGCACAATTGGAGGGGGGCTCCCCACCCTCCAGAACATTTACAACAAGGGCAAGGCTAAGAGAATCATTAAGGACTCCAGTCACCCGAACAACTGCCTCTTTGAACTGCTGCGGTCAGGCAAGCGATACCGGAGTCTCAAGGCGAGCACAGAAAGACTCAGAAGAAGCTTCTATCCCCAGGCCATCAGGCTGCTCAACGAACAATGAACACTACACAACAACCATCAAACGCACATAGCACACACATCCACACGCACACACTCACTTTAAACAAACACACTGTAGCACCCACTCCCCACACTTTATAGCACACACTCACTTTAAACAAACACACTGTAGCACCCACCACTCCCCACACTTTATATTTATTGATAAAGGATTGCACTACAACTCGTACACCTTACTGTAAATTGTACCTAAATTGTACCTCATCCCATTTCTGCTTTGCACTATATAGTATTGTATATTAGTACACTGCATAGTATTGTATATTATATGGTAACTCAGTTACGTCTATTCTGCATCGAACATTGTACATATGTCTATACTGAACACTGTGACCTCATTTTCTACTTCTAATTTACATGCTATACTATGTTATTTGATACTTATCTTGTCTAGCACAGTCTCTGGAGCATAACAGAGATATTTGGCTTAAAAAATCGGTCACCTGGCAAAAAAAATAAATAAAAAAAGCCTGACGATGTGCATTGGGCCGCGGCTCTCTGACGCCTTATTTTCTGGGTCCCGGCCTGTAAAGTTTGGGAACCCCTGGTCTAGAGCAAAGAGCGGATTTCTCGCCTGCGCCGGTCCGCTCACATGCACTGATTGTGGGCGTAGTATAGAACTGAGGAGGGCAGTAATACGCCATGTTGCGTTTTCACTGCCGGAAAAAATAAAGAAGAAGAAGAAGACCTTGGTTGCCGTGGCTACGTGCTGTTTCAGGAAGTGCTGTCTTGTTACAACAGAAGCATGGCTGTGCAATGCTGGACTGATCTGCTAAAATCATCAAGGAAAACAGCTTTGATAAATGACGGGAAAAGGAAGACCCACTATCTCTTTACAGATGGGAAAGAAATGGCAGAAGAATATGACTTGAAAACAGAAGAGGTCATCGTGCGGAAATGGCGTTCAAAAAGCGCTCTCGGAGGTGAGGATGAATGGCAGATCGAGGTTGGAGAACCATTTGCAGCCTCTGTTGCCTCATTGGATTCTGAGCAGATAAAGGAAAATTGTTCGAATTATAGAACTGAGGAGGGCAGTAATACGCCATGTTGCGTTTACACTGCCGGAAAAAATAAAGAAGAAGAAGAAGAAGAAGAAGAAGAAGAAGAAGAAGAAGAAGAAGAAGAAGAAGAAGAAGAAGAAGAAGAAGAAGCTACTAAGACCAGCCACTGTTTGTTTTTATTTATTCTTTCAGTCCAGTTGAACAGGGAGGTCATGGCGAGCCAGCGACCCCCCTCAGGTCTCGGGAGGCCGATGAGCCGCAGAAAACTACCAGCCACTGCTGTCCGGGTCGCGTGAATATTTTAGGTAACCAACTTGCGTCTAGCCACGCCCCCGCGGTAGGGCGGGCCATACTTCAATCGAGTGGGGTGTCTAAAATATGTGTTTTTTTGTGGGGAATTCAAATATGGGATTATTTTTCTAATCGGATAACTCCTACCTACATTGTTTTGGATTTCAAAATGGCCGATTTGACCATTTTTCACCCCTTGGCCATACATGGATGCCAACATGAATCTGAAGGAAATCCTAACATGCAAGGTGTCTAAATGATGTGTTTCTTAATGGGGAATTCAAATATGAGTTCATTTTTGGGATAGGATAACTCTAACCTACATCATTTTGGATTTCAAAATGGCCGATTTTACCATTTTTCACCGCTTGGCCATACATGGATGCCAACATGTATCTGAAGGAAATCCTAACATGCAAGGTGTCTAAATGATGTGTTTCTTAATGGGGAATTCAAATATGAGGTCATTTTTGGGATAGGATAAATATAACCTGCATAATTTTGGATTTCAAAATGGCTGATTTTACCATTTGAACCCATTGGTATTGTATTACAAAATTGCAAAGATAAAAAAGATATGGGAAATCATTTATAATGACAAAGCCATCAAATTTATTAACAAGTGAACTGTATATAACTGGATACAACTCCAAAGATCAATAATAATAATACTAACAATAATAAATTGTATTTGTAATGCACACAAACACCTAAGTGCTAAATCTCGATCTCCTGACTTCTTGAACTTTGCCAGGTTCCAATATCTTGATTGGACTCATTCTTGGATGGCAAGATCTCCTACTGTACTGCTTTAGCCACCAACCTACAAACACAAACTTAAAGTCAATGTCAGCCATAAATAGGTGAGCTCTTTCCAGAACTACTCAGCAGAAACCTCTGTAACCATTTTAACAAACGTCTCAATGTATTGAGAAAATCCATGGGGCTCCATCAATCCTCTATCGTCTTAAAACATTGGAAAGGCAGGGGATGGAAAAGAAGGCAGAGAAAAGGAGAAGGGGCAAAGAAGAAAGCTTTGCAGCAGCAGACAAGGTTGCCAGGAAGGATGTTCAGAGCTTCCTTACAGTCCCTGAAGTTGAGCTCATTCCTGAAACTGACCCTGCAGCTTCAGCAAAGCTACGGAAAAATTATGATGAGATTCCAAACATCGCCCTTGCTAGTGTAAGGTATGGCATAGGTCTAAGGCCAACTGCAGCTATAGCAACTGCAGCTCTGATTGATGCAGGACTCATCTTAGAAGATGACACAAGTAAAGTGATTGATAAGAACAAGGTTAAGAGAGCACAAGAATAGTTGATGCAAGAGCTGGGGGAAGAGTTTGAGGAGAAGTGCAGGGAGGAGGGGGGGATTTCCTGTATCCTCTTTGATGGGCGGATTGACATGACCAATGTGATGATGGAAGCTGAGTGCAGTGACCAATCTTTTCCTGCAAAGATCAAGGAAGAACACTATAGTGTTGCTAGTAGGGCTGTCAGTTTATCGCGTTAATTAGATTAATTAATTACACAGCAAATAATCGCGTTATGAAAATTAACTCAAAATTAATTACATTTTTTTTTTTTTTTTTTTTTTATAATAATATTTTTTTTGTATCTCATTCATTCCATAAGCATGTAGAATACACATTTACAGATTTTTTTTTAATATGGTCCATTTGCATGTTCTTGGTATCTGATTCTAGGGACATCTATGAATCTCAGGGAATGTATATTCCCAATTTCCCAGTGTCAGAAATACTGTGGGCTAGATCCACAAAGAATGGATTGCACGGTGCAAGTTGCACCCTTACTTACAATTCATTATGAATTGAAAATGGGGGACCCTGATGTAAACAAGACGAAAGTCTTACTCTGGTCTGCATTCCCTTAACAATTGTGTGTATTGAGCCGTACTGTATTGTACCCATTCTGCAATCTGTTAATAACATTTTCATTCAATCAATCAATCTGCGCGGTGATTGATTGAATGAACATTTTATTTTGAGTAAATTGTAATGAACCAAATGAGAATATCAATACATTTTTTTTTATCTTTGACTGTGAATAACACCATGCTCAAATTGACCAGACCTGAAAAATCTAAGCAAATTAATAGATGGAAGATGATTAAACGGAAGGTTTTGTAGATACAGTACTGAATTCTGCCATCCGGACACATGCAATTTGAAATATGATTATAGAATATAGAATATGAGGCATAAAATGGTAATGCGATTAAAATGCGATTAATTAGATTAATTAATTACAAATCCTGTAATTAATTAGATACATTTTTTTAATCGCCTGACAGCACTAGTTGCTAGTGAGCCTGGCAGCAACTATCTGTTCCACTTTACACCAGAGAAAGCAACTAAAGAGGAGTCCCATGCAGAGAAGATAGCTAAGGTCCTGTTTGCCTGGCTGAAAGAGAGAGGTTCTGATAAGACCTTGTGGGCCATTGGAGGAGACTTGACCAATAGGACAGCTCCTTGATTCTGTTACAGACTTGGAGATCAATCCTAACTTCACCAGGATCTTTCCTGGCCCTCCGCTGATCAAGCTGCCTGAGAAGATCATTCAAGATCTCTCAACTGATCAACACTATGGCTATAAGCTGGTCTGTGCAATCAGGGATGGAGTGCTTTCTGCAAGGCTGGCTCTGCTGGAGATTGGACCGGTAAACCACAGCCGCTGGCTCACCACAGCAAACAGACTCCTCAGGCTCTGGGTGTCAAAGCATCAACTTAAAAGAAAGAACCTGAATAATCTACAATGCATTGTGGAATTCATCATTGGAGTGTATTATCCATGTTGGTTCAACATGAAGGTCAAGCACTCCTGGATCGAAGGGCCTAGGCACATCCTGTTTCAGCTGGACTGCCTCAAGTCTCAGAGGAAGGAGGTGCTGGATGTTGTGATGCCAACTGTGAGAAGATCTGCTTGGTATGCCCACAGTGAAGCCATCCTCCAAACACTGCTGTGCTCTGAGGATCAAAAAGAGAGAATTGAGGGGGTGGAGAGAATCCTGGCCATCAGGGGAGAGGGGGATCCAGACACTCAGCTGGGAGACTCCTGTGTCAGGATCAGAAGAACACCTCACATCAATAGTGACGCTTCCAGCATTGGTGGCTTAATCAGCTGGTCAGAAGATTTGTCAATCAACACCCCCATGGAGGTTCTCGACTGGCCTTGCCACATACAAAGCATCGAGAGGGTTGTTAAAATGGTGACTGAGGCCTCTGCTAAGTACTTTTCACAAGAAAAAAGGGATGGAGGGATCAGGGCTCAGGAGACCAGCAGGAGGCTGATGTCCAAGAATGAATCCAAGCAGGACTTGTGCAACCTGATCAAATTTAAGAAGATAGAGGATTGATGGAGCCCCATGGATTTTCTCAATACATTGAGACGTTTGTTAAAATGGTTACAGAGGTTTCTGCTGAGTAGTTCTGGAAAGAGCTCACCTATTTATGGCTGACGTTGACTTTAAGTTTGTGTTTGTAGGTTGGTGGCTAAAGCAGTACAGTAGGAGATCTTGCCATCCAAGAATGAGTCCAATCAAGATATTGGAACCTGGCAAAGTTCAAGAAGTCAGGAGATCGAGATTTAGCACTTAGGTGTTTGTGTGCATTACAAATACAATTTATTATTGTTAGTATTATTATTATTATTGATCTTTGGAGTTGTATCCAGTTATATACAGTTCACTTGTTAATAAATTTGATGGCTTTGTCATTATAAATGATTTCCCATATATTTTTTATCTTTGCAATTTTGTAATACAATACCAATGGGTTCAAATGGTAAAATCAGCCATTTTGAAATCCAAAATTATGCAGGTTATATTTATCCTATCCCAAGAATGACCTCATATTTGAATTCCCCATTAAGAAACACATCATTTAGACACCTTGCATGTTAGGATTTCCTTCAGATTCATGTTGGCATCCATGTATGGCCAAGGGGTGAAAAATGGTAAAATCGGCCATTTTGAAATCCAAAATGATGTAGGTTAGAGTTATCCTATCCCAAAAATGAACTCATATTTGAATTCCCCATTAAGAAACACATCATTTAGACACCTTGCATGTTAGGATTTCCTTCAGATTCATGTTGGCATCCATGTATGGCCAAGGGGTGAAAAATTGTCAAATCTGCCATTTTGAAATCCAAAACAATGTAGGTAGGAGTTATCCGATTAGAAAAATAATCCCATATTTGAATTCCCCACAAAAAAACACATATTTTAGACACCCCACTCGATTGATTTTCCAAAAAAAAAAAGTATGGCCCGCCCTACCCCCGCGGCGACGTGGAGCTCTGCCGCGGCAGCATTATGCAGCCGTAATTCCCCCTCTTTTAACATCGACGGTTAGCTCAACTGGTTCGCTGCCTTGCAATGGATCCTGCGGTGCTTTGGTAACAAGTTTGAATCCCTTCAATCTCTTTTTTTTATTAAATTTTTTCGTGCATTCTTTCGCCGGTTAAGTTTAGGCATTGTTTCGGAGTTGGTTAAGGTTAGAAGGGTTAAGTTTAGGCGCTGTTTCGGAGTTGGTTAAGGTTAGAGTTTGTCTTAGAGCATGGCAATATTCTTTCGGAGTTGGTTAAGGTTATGGTTAAGTTTAGGCATTGTTTTGGAGTTGGTTAAGGTTAGGGTTAAGGTTAGGCATTGTTTCGGAGTTGGTTAAGGTTAGAAGGGTTAAGTTTAGGCGCTGTTTCGGAGTTGGTTAAGGTTAGAGTTTGTCGCAGAGAATGGCAATAGAATGCAGCCTATTTCCGCACGGGTCGGGACTGGGATGGTTCCAGGGACGGGGCGTCCAGGTACAAGGGGCGGGCCCGTCGCGTCCACTGGAGGCCTGTCAGCCCAGATCAAAATGACTGACAGGCCTGTCACCCAACAGGGGCTGAGCGGCATGAAAACTGGCATGAAGGGACCACAGAGACAGATCCTGGATAAGTCCTACTACCTAGGATTACTCAGGAGTAAGATCAACGAGCTGAACACAGAGTCCAGTAAACTGCAGAAGGAGATTGACACCTTCAACCAGGAGAACTCTGTCTACCTGTCCTATGAGAAGAGAGCTGAGGGACTGGCTGGTGAGATTAAAGACATGCAGGGTCACCTGGCCGACTACAACATGCTGGTTGACACGTTGAACACAAACACGGAGATGGAGGAACTTACGAACGATGTCAAGATGCTAAAAGCCAGGCGGCTAAGTGGCATTCATGATGAAACATAATACCTATTGTTGTGAAGGGCCAGATTAAACCGAATATATATATTTATTTATATATATATATTTAATTGTATTTGTATATTCTCTAATATTCCCTGATATCCCTTGTATATTCCTTGTACAATATGCATTGAATATCCATTCTAGCCTACTGAACATCCCATAATAGTCTCCATTCTACTATTGGTCGAGACCTTGGTGCCAGGCTGCCATACCCCCCAGACCCAGTTCAAACGTACCGCTCAACATGTACGAACAAGTCCTAGTTCCGCGTAGGAATCTGGCTACCGCACCACGAATGGTACTATTTGTTCATAGTGCGTATATATACTGCGCTACTAAAGTAGGACTTCCTTTTTAGTCCAGTTTCTTACCCTCCAATAGAGTGACAGACGTAAAGCCTCCCCGCGACGCCACGTGTGGGAGTAAGGCCAAGTTCGGCCTACCATCGGTATTGAGACATCGTGTATATTAATATTTGAATAGTCATATTTGGCACTATATCGTCGAGTTGGACGTAGTCTATTAAGCTAATAATAGTCTATTCATATGTAGTGCTTCGTGCGGTGAGAATACTATCGTAGTCAGTACCCCCATCGTTTCGGGTAGAACTGGCTGCTTATCCAGGGTGGCCGACCCCATGTGAGGCTGCACCCGAGGAGCCCCAGAGCCGACGAGCGAGTGGACCTGCATACCGGATTATTCTACCGACGACAGCCCGCCTTCCCAGGCACGGATTATGCTTTGTATACAGTGATTATTCTATGGATAAAGACCAACACTGCCGTGTGTTGGAAACCCCCCCCCCGGAGAGGACGACAGGTGAGGAGACGCTCTACACGACGAGGTCGCTTCACGTCTCTCCATCGTGGACCGGAGGAAGCCGGCCCACAGAGAGTCCAACTGCTTTCATCTGTGGATCGAGGATCGCTGAGGCACCGAGCCGCACAACCGTGGGTTCTCCCAGGATACCCTCGGCCAGACGGATACAGCCAGACTCTACCCCCCCCCCCCTTCTCCAGTTGTCTTACAAGCGACCGGAATTCCCCCCTAGTGTATCCAGTTCTATAATCATTAAAGTATCATTGCTATTATTCCTTAAATATTCCAGGTTGTATATTTACCGCCTGCGCCACCAGAGATTGGACGTTCTCTATTGATATACCAACGAATACTCATTTGCCATAAAAGTGCATCCTATTTCAAATCATAAATGTAATTAAGTGATTGCTCTACATACCTTTTGTTATGTAGTGCTGTCAGGCGATTAAAATGTTTAATCTAATTAATTACAGGTTTTGTAATTAATTAATCTAATTAATCGCATTTTAATCGCATATTTATATTTCATATTCATATAAATATTTAAAATTCAAGGACATTACATTATTGTAGCAGGTGACTGATCAATTAAATACACCAAGAAGAATGCTTTAGAAATCAATTTTATTAAATAAATAAAATAAATAAAATGAAAACATACCTCTCAATAAGGTAACATTTGTTGCTGATACAGCTAACAGTTTACACTAAGCTACAGTATCCTCAAATCAGGGTCTACTGCAGGGTCTACTGCAGGATCTAGTGCAGGGTCTACTACAGGGTCTACTGTATGCATGACATCTATTCCTCAGCTTGTTTACATTGTCTGAGTGTAAGGCTGCCCTCTTCTTTTGGACTATGTGACCTGCAAGTGAAGAATGCTTTAGAAATCAATTCTATTAAATTGAATAAATAAATAAATAAAATGAATGAAAACATACCTCTCAATAAGGTAACATTTGTTGCCGATACAGCCAATAACAGTTTACACTAAGCTACAGTATCCTCAAAAATCAGGGTCTAGTGCAGGGTTTACTACAGGGTCTACTGTATGCATGACATCTATTCCTTGAGCCAATTGCTAAGACAAACAAGCTTCAGCTTGTTTACATTGTCTGTGTGTAAGGCTGCCCTCTTCTTTTGGACTATGTGACCTGCAAGTGAAGAATGCTTTAGAAATCAATTTTATTAAATTGAATAAAATAAAATGAATGAAAACATACCTCTCAATAAGGTAACATTTGTTGCTGATACAGCCAATAACAGTTTACACTAAGCTACAGTATCCTCAAAAATCAAAACAGCCCACAGCAAGCTAGTGTCTGGGGGCATGACTACAGGGTCTAGTACAGTGTCTACTACAGTGTCTGGGGGCATGACTACAGGGTCTAGTACAGTGTCTACTACAGTGTCTGGGGGCATGACTACAGGGTCTAGTACAGTGTCTACTACAGTGTCGGGGGTCTTTATCCATGGAATAATCAAAGTATACAAAGCATAATCCGTGCCTGGGAAGGCGGGCTGTCGTCGGCAGAATAATCCGGTATACAGGTCCACTCGCTCGTCGGCTCTGGGGCTCCTCGGGTGCAGCTTCACGTGGGGTCAACCACCCTGGATAAGCAGCCAGTTCTCTGCCCGAAACGATGGGGTACTGACTACGGTAGTATTCTCACCGCACGAAGCACTATATATTAACAGACTATTATTAGCTTAATAGACTACGTCCAACTCGACGATATAGTGCCAAATATGACTATTCAAATATTAATATACTGACTACAGGGTCTAGTACAGTGTCTACTACAGTGTCTGGGGGCATGACTACAGGGTCTACTACAGTGTCTGGGGGCATGACTACAGGGTCTAGTACAGTGTCTGGGGGCATGACTACAGGGTCTAGTACAGTGTCTGGGGGCATGACTACAGGGTCTAGGGGCATGACTACAGGGTCTAGTACAGTGTCTACTACAGTGTCTGGGGGCATGACTACAGGGTCTAGTACAGTGTCTACTACAGTGTCTGGGGGCATGACTACAGGGTCTAGTACAGTGTCTACTACAGTGTCTGGGGGCATGACTACAGGGTCTAGTACAGTGTCTACTACAGTGTCTGGGGGCATGACTACAGGGTCTAGTACAGTGTCTGGGGGCATGACTACAGGGTCTACTACAGTGTCTGGGGGCATGACTACAGGGTCTAGTACAGTGTCTGGGGGCATGACTACAGGGTCTAGTACAGTGTCTGGGGGCATGACTACAGGGTCTAGTACAGTGTCTGGGGGCATGACTACAGGGTCTAGTACAGTGTCTGGGGGCATGACTACAGGGTCTAGTACAGTGTCTGGGGGCATGACTACAGGGTCTACTACAGTGTCTGGGGGCATGACTACAGTGTCTACTACAGTGTCTGGGGGCATGACTACAGTGTCTACTACAGTGTCTGGGGGCATGACTACAGTGTCTACTACAGTGTCTGGGGGCATGACTACAGGGTCTAGTACAGTGTCTGGGGGCATGGTCTACTACAGTGTCTGGGGGCATGACTACAGGGTCTGGGGGCATGACTACAGGGTCTAGTACAGTGTCTGGGGGCATGGTCTACTACAGTGTCTGGGGGCATGACTACAGGGTCTACTACAGTGTCTGGGGGCATGACTACAGGGTCTAGTACAGTGTCTGGGGGCATGGTCTACTACAGTGTCTGGGGGCATGACTACAGGGTCTGGGGGCATGACTACAGGGTCTAGTACAGTGTCTGGGGGCATGACTACAGGGTCTAGTACAGTGTCTGGGGGCATGGTCTACTACAGTGTCTGGGGGCATGACTACAGGGTCTACTACAGTGTCTGGGGGCATGACTACAGGGTCTACTACAGTGTCTGGGGGCATGACTACAGGGTCTACTACAGTTTCTGGGGGCATGACTACAGGGTCTACTACAGGGTCTGGGGCATGACTGCAGGGTCTAGTGCAGGGTCTAGTGCAGGGTCTACTGTATGCATGACAAATCTATTCCTTGAGCCAATTGCTAAGACAAACAAGCTTGTTTACATTGTCTGAGAGTAAGGCTGCCCTCTTCTTTTGGACTATGTGACCTGCAAGTGAAAATAGCCTCTCACATGGCACAGAGGTAGCAGGAGTAGCCAGATATTTGCGAGCAAGAGGAGACAGCTGTCCATAGGCTTTTGCGTGAGCTGCCCACCACTCCAGTGGACAGTCATTCATTCCGATGCTGGGCTCAGCTTTGTAGAGGTCTAATTGTCCTGACAGTACCCTGACTTCATCTGAATCAGAGTCTGAAGACAGCAGGAGGAGGGTCCTCTTCGCTGGTGGCTCGTCCTCTGTGGCTTGTGGAGCAGCTTTGTCTGCTTCTGGTCCTGGCAGCATCTCTTTAAGCCAGGTCCACACCTAATAAGAGGGACAATTAATTAGTTGCATAGGACTTTTCATGACAGCCTAAGGACTTAACACTGGTCTTCTCATTCACACACACACCTCATCCCTCTCGTCCTTTGGTACGCTCTTCAAGTCCTTGAATCGCGGGTCGAGGGCTGTAGCCAGCTTCAGCCATCTGTTGTTGAGGGTCGCTTTGCGTGCGTCCAGGTCCTTCGTGAAGCTGGCCTTGAACTTTACCATGTAGCCCGGATCCTCCTCGTTGAGGTCCATGATGCGGTTTAGGTGGCAGAGTGCGGGGAGCACCACAGAGCATGAGACGTAGGTTTCCCCTCCAAGGAGCTCAGTCACATACCTGCAGTGAAACAAGAGAGCGAGAGAGAAAGAGGTGAAGGTGTGTGTATGAGAGGGAGATAGGTGTGTGTATGGGGGAGAGAGGGGGGGTGAGGTGTGTGTATGGGAGAGAGATAGGTGTGTGTATGGGGGAGAGAGGGGGGGGGTGAGGTGTGTGTATGGGAGAGAGAGGGGTGAGGTGTGTGTATGGGGGAGAGAGGGGGGGGGTGAGGTGTGTGTATGGGAGAGAGATATGTGTGTGTATGGGGGAGAGAGGGGGGGGTGAGGTGTGTGTATGGGAGAGATAGGTGTGTGTATGGGGGAGAGAGGGGGGGGGTGAGGTGTGTGTATGGGAGAGAGATAGGTGTGTGTATGGGGGAGAGAGGGGGGGTGAGGTGTGTGTATGGGAGAGATAGGTGTGTGTATGGGGGAGAGAGGGGGGGGTGAGGTGTGTGTATGGGAGAGAGATAGGTGTGTGTATGGGGGAGATTGGGGGGTGAGGTGTGTGTATGGGAGAGAGAGAGTGGGGTGTGAGGTGTGTGTATGGGGGAGAGAGAGAGAGGAGGGGGGTGTATGGGGGGAGAGAGAGAGGGAGAGACACTTACCTGCAGGGCTCAAGTACAAGCTCCAGCTTCTTCAGTTTGTCACACTCTGTGGGGGTCAGCATGGACAGCTTGTGGTTCTGTTGGGCCAAAGTGGCAGTCACAGCCTCCTGGTTCCTCAGGTACCGTGAGATCATGGCCAGTGTCGAATTCCACCTTCCAATTCAATAAAATAACTATTAGTCCCACTGGGGGTTGTTAATGCAGCATGATGCAATTGTACAGAATACAAAGAAATAAACACACACACACACTAAATTTACCCTAAGCATACAACAGGTAGTTAAACAGTCTCACCTTGTGGATACATCTTGTATCATGGGCTCTTTTGCTTGTCCGAGGGCAGTCTGCTGCTGCTGCAGTTCTTCTGTACTGGCAGGGCTGTGCTTGAAGTGGCCTACAATCTTGCGGCACTTTGCCAGGGTGGTGTCAAGGCTTCTGTCCTCAAGGGAGACTGTGATGGTTCTTTGCAGCACGTGTGCAGCACATGGCATGTGCTGGAACGGCATATAGCGCGCTGCTGCTATCATATTACGGGCGGAATCAGTCCCAATAGATGTGACTTTATCTTTTATATTCCACTCCTCTATTACGGTGTTGAACTGTTCAGCACACGCATCGGCGAAATGGCGGCCCACAGTTTTGGTCACCGTTAATGCAAATGATTGCAGTTTCCACTCAGTATCGATCAAGTGCACTGTGACACCCAAATAATTATGATTGCCCACCGACGTCCAGTGATCACCCGTTAGGGCCATTGGGCCAGCCCGTGCCAACACTTCTTCCCTCGCCTCCCTCTCTGTGTCATACATGTTGTGGATCCTTTTCATCACTGTAGCTCTCGAGGGTAGCTTGTAATTTGGGTCAGACGACGCTATTCGAAATGACTCCGCTAAACCCTTATCTTCCACTATAGCTATTGGCCTACAATATTTTGCTATCCACTTCGCGACGCTGTTGGTTAGTTTGTCTGTGGTGGATTTACTCAACCGTTTGCCTAACGGTAAGAGTGGTTTGACGAAGCGTGCGAGTTGCTCTGGAGCTAACGTTAGCTACACTGGAGCTGCTCGAACAACTTGCCTGGACATGTTTAGCGTTCATGTGATACGTTAGACTAGAGCAGCTTCGGTGATACGCAAATTCTTTTTGACATAAGCTACATATTACAATGGTCTTGTTTACTGTCCCATCTATATTCTTTTTGAAATTGAACTTGCCGTTCATAGGTCCCAGGAGTATCGCCTCGGGTGATGCTGACATCTTGTTCCAGCTGAGCTAATTCCTTTGTGTGTTTGTTTTGTTTGATAGACGACGCATGTGTGAAGTGACAATCAAGTAGGCTACGGGTCATTCAATGGGCCAAGTTTAATACGCCCAACTCAAGCGTGGATTTCAAAATAAAAGCGCACCGATTTGCCACTTGTCTAAAGTAAATATAGGTCGGCTGTAATTAATTTTGCGTCAATTTTCATAACGCGATAATTTGCTGTGTAATTAATTAATCTAATTAACGCGATAAACTGACAGCCCTAGTATTAATTATTATTAAACGCAGACTTTCGACTTGGTACATTTGTGTTGGATCGTTTCATCTACGTGGGAGTGTTTACCATAATTATTTATGCCTAGTACTGGGTGGCCAGAGTCTAAAGTACAAGAGGTAGTGGTAGTAAGTATCATATCTAACAATACAGTCAGGGAATTGTACCCCTCAGTTACAATTGGTCCTTCGAGCCGGATGGTAATTAGTGTAATATTAATATAGTGTTATTAATATTGAAATGGCCTATGATGAACACTCCACGAAACGATCCTCCTAACCAACACCCGCAGCGCGAACGACGGCTCCCTCAGTACTTAGAGGCTTACGCTGTCAGTCAACAACCTAGTCTTCTACTAACAGTAAACGCGGTAAAACTAGAAAGTAAAAGTATGTCTAACCCCAACGCCCAGACTACCCCGACCATAGAGGCCCCTACGGGTTCTAATGTAACTGACCAAGCTCACGGTGGGGACCAGTGGGAACCAGACATGACTTCACACCCCGCCAGTACTGAAGAAGTAGTCCCCGATGAGTCCCGGGAGGAATACAACGCTACCGAGAGAGAACTCGGCACGGAAGAAGACGGGGAGAGCACCGTGGAGATAGAGCTCCAAGGCTCCGCAAGGAGTACCCCGAGGGAAGGCTCCCCTATACAACCGCCTTCTCCCAGCGAGGCAGAGAGGACCCTACAGCAGGCCTTCCTCATCAGCCTGAACGCCGCTGCTGAACGCGACCGACTGCAGATCCAGCAGCGGAGCGAAGAAGAGCATATACGTCTAGAAATAAGACGCATTCAGATGGAAGAGAATGTGGCCCGAGACCGAGCAGACAGCCAGCGAGCAGCTGCTGGTGCTCTACGGGACGCAGAGCGCGACAGACAGCAAGCGCAACTAATAGAACAGCTGATCAGACGGACAACACCCTCTCCCTCCGCCAGAGGCTCCAGGAACTCGTCTAGACACACCTCCAGGGCGGCATCCCCTAGCCGAGTAAACAACCCTGAACTTGACCAACAGACGAGGTCTATACCCCCCACAGACCACCTCCCCCCACCGGTCCAAGCGAGACCTAGCAACCGGGAAGGAGCAGCATATCCTGTGGAGAGGCTAAACCAGAGACTACAAGCACTGGATAACCTAACTGAAGACGAAGAGGAAGAGGAGGAGAACCGCGCCCGATGACAGCACAGTACTCTACCGGACCAGGAGGTCCGGTACAGCCCAGGCTATACTCCCGCGGAGCTGCGCTACAGACCCCCGACTCTATACACGGGTGAGCACGACGCACGACCCGCACCGAGGAACAGCACCTGGACAAGCGGGCCATGGTACACTGCCGGTACCAGCCCATACCAAGGAGCGGGAGGAGACTCGCCTAGGAGGCCTCTCCCCCAACGCTCGCCGATGTATCCACAGTCAGCGTCATACATTGGCACGCCTATGGTACCCGACTTCACCCAAGAGAACCGGGCCCAGTATACAGAACTCCGCATGTGTCTGGAGACCATGTTGGTGGATGTATTGGATGAACGCCATAAATACGCCATCCTACTGAAGCACTTAAAGGTACCCTGCGCACATAATATAGCGCTCGCCTACGCGACTTCCACCACCCCATACACAGCAGCGCTGGTAGCATTGGACCAGAGGTATGGGCGCATATGGGATTACGTGATCCAGGAGATCCGACACATCGACCGCTTACCCCCAGCAATAGACAATCGAGCACTGGACGACCTGTCCATCAGAGTGCAGTCCCTGGTAGGGATGTTGGGAGCGCAGAGAGAGAAGGGGAGGCATGAACTTTACGCCAACTCAAATGTGGAAAGGATCTTGGAGAAGCTGCCGCCCGCTCGACAGGAGCATTTTAGGCGGCAGAGAGACCACCGAGACCCGAATGGCCCCGAACCGAACCTCCTCGATCTAGCAGACTTCCTGGCGAGAGAAGTCAGCAGCCTACGGCTAGATACATTCGGACGGAGCACCCCTGGCTCCAGAGAAGGAACCAGACGACTAAATGATGGAAGAAGATCGGTGACTGTGATGCACCAATCGGAGTCAGTACCGAGCAGCAGGAGCCACAGTACCCCCTCCAGAACGGAGAAGTGGAAGATAGTGTGCCCCTACTGTGAGAAAGAACACTGGCTAGCGCAATGTGACTCCTTCCCCAAGCTGAACGCGGAGGAAGCAAGTCAATGGATAAAGTCCAACAAGCGCTGTTTTCGCTGTGCGCGCTCACACATGGCAGCCGAATGCCGCTTAAAGAAAAGGTGCACCAAGTGCGATGGAGCCCATCTGGACATACTTCACGACAGTAACAGACGGCGCCCTTCACTCGCACCATCCAGCAGCAAAGCGAGCGCCATGTACATCGATCCCGCCAGCAGCAGTGGAGCCCGAGTACTCCTAAAAGTAGTGCGTGTGACACTAAGCTACCAGAATAAAGTCCTGGACACTTACGCCGTCCTCGATGACGGGTCAGAGAAGACCCTTCTGCTCGCCTCCGCTGCGGCCCAGCTAGGGCTGCGGGGAAGCGAAACCCAAATGACAATTCGGACAATAAGACGAGATTTGAAGACGATAAAGGGCGAGAATGTCTCATTCTCTATCGCAGCAAGCGGCCAGCCTGAGCGACGGTACCAGATTACAGACGCTTTCACCAGCCAAGAAATAGGACTGTCGCGGTACACATACCCCGTCGCCAAGCTGATGGAGAAATATGCACATCTGCGCAAGTTACCGATCCCGCTCATAGACAATGCTATGCCGACCCTGTTGATAGGCTCCGACCATGCAGACCTCATTGTCCCGATAGACCGGGTTCATACCGGACCCCGAGGCTGTCCTGCAGCAGTCGAGACCCGTTTGGGATGGACTCTCCAAGGCCCGCTCGCCAAATCTCTCAACCGAAGTACAGCCACTAGATGTCTCCACTCCCGAGTCACAGAGGGAGAAACCGCACTCCTGCAACACGTAGAGCGGCTATGGACCTTGGAACAAATGCCCTTTAAGAACGGAAAGAAAGACATTCGCTTTAAAGATGACATTTACGCCATTCACCTCCTCGAGACAGGGACCAAGAGAGTCCCGGTCAACGGCGTGTTGAGATACGCCACGCCACTCCTGCGGCGAGAAGGAATGCCTACTTTCCACGCCAAGACAGACGCCACAGAACGGTACCTGCTGAACACGGAGCGGCGCTTAGCCAAGAACCCCGCCCAAGAGAGTGTATACCGCGCTGAGATTGAGAAGCTCATCACAGCGGGACACGTCACAAAGATGGACATTAAAGAGGCTGACCAGACCACTGAATCGTGGTACGTGCCTCACCACAAGGTCCATCACAACGGTAAAGACCGCATAGTATTTAACTGCAGTTACCAGATCGGATCCCAAAATCTGAATAAAGAGTTACTGCCCGGTCCCACACTCGGCCCCTCCCTACTCTGCGTTCTACTCCGCTTCCGCCAGGAAAGGGTGGCCATCAGCGGGGACATTAAAGGAATGTTCCTGCAGGTGAGATTAGTAGAGGAGGACAAGCCCCTGTTACGGTTCCTATGGAGAGAGAAGCCAGGAGATGAGCACCCAGCCATCTACCAATGGGAAGTCCTCCCCTTCGGAACGACGTGCAGCCCCTGCTGTGCTACATTTGCACTACAGAAACATGTAGCAGAGGACCCAGCAGCGGACGAAGAGGTCCGACACAGCGTAAAGAACAGCTTCTACGTAGACAACTGTCTACAAAGCCTTTCAACCCAGGAAGAAGCCGAGGCTCTCCTGATTAAACTCCGCGCCTCATTGATCAAAGGCGGCTTTGATCTCAGGCAGTGGGCCAGCAGCGATCCGCAAGTACTGCGCAGCCTCTCCTCCGAGGACAAGGCAGCCAGCAGCGAGACCTGGATGGCTACAATCCCGGGAGAAGCCCAGGAGATGACCCTGGGATTGGTGTGGCGATTCAAAACAGATTCGCTTCACTACAGACACAAGCCCCTGACTACGGAGCAGGGAAGGCCGGCGGCAGCGCCGACCACCAGACGGAGTGTGTACACAACACTCGCCCGACAATATGACCCGCTAGGATGTATTCTACCGTACACGACCAGGGCAAAAATGATTGTACGAGCATTGTGGGACAAGGACCAGGGCTGGGACGACCCCATTCCCGCACACCTTGTATCCACCTGGAGAGAGTGGGAGATGGAGCTCCACTCACTCCCAGGCGTTAATATGCGCCGAAGCTACTTCCCACCCACGGTGAGGCCAGAGACATGTAAAATGGACTTACACGTCTTCAGTGACGCCTCAGAGGTCGCATACGGATCAGTAACGTACTTGCGGGCCCAAGAAGAGGGGGGAGAGATCTACACAGCATTTGTCCTCGCCCGCTCGAGAATAGCCCCACGCAAGCAACAATCTATCCCACGTCTAGAGCTCTGCGCAGCCCTAGCCGGAGCGCACCTAGCCACGCTCATCCAACGTGAGCTCACCATACCGGTGTCTAGAACAATCCTGTGGTCAGATTCCACGACAGTACTCGCCTGGATCAAATCGGACTCATGCAAGTACAAAGTCTTCGTGGGAGTCAGAGTCACCGAGATTCAAGACTTAACCGAAGAGTTAACCGGAGAAACAGAGTGGCGCTACGTTGATACAAAACAGAACCCAGCTGACGTCATCACCCGGGGAATGCCCCTAGATGACCTCACCCGTCGCAATGTCTACAGTGACGGCCCAGCATTCCTAAAGCTCCCGGAAGGAGAGTGGCCCACGCCTATCCCGAGGGAAGCCAGTCAAGAGGAGGCTGAGAATAAGAAACCTATGTTCTGTGGATTGAGCACTGTTATCTCCGCAGACCCCAACATAGATGATTGCACTACCATAGAGAGTGCACAACAAAGGACATTCCTACTGCACTACCTACAGTCTCTACAGACCCGCCAGAAGTGGGTAAAGGAGAGAGACAATTTGACAGAAGGAACAGTCGTCATGATTATTGATCAATCACTGCCCAGAGCTATGTGGCCGGCCGACCGCGTAAGCAAAGTGATCACCGGTGCCGACGGCAAGGTCCGAGCAGCTGAAGTGCTTGTCCAGGGGCGTACTTACACCCGTCCCGTGGCGAGGCTCATAGAACTGCCCCGACTCCCAGACACAATCGATGATGACCATGACCCTATAACCCTATGACTTTGTGAAGTTGACTGACCCCTACAGCAAACCCTTATGTGTAAATAGACAACGCGATTAATCTGTCTCTGCTTAACTGATTAGGTCTGGGACCAATCAGGGGGTGGCTGTTGTGAAGGGCCAGATTAAACCGAATATATATATTTATTTATATATATATATTTAATTGTATTTGTATATTCTCTAATATTCCCTGATATCCCTTGTATATTCCTTGTACAATATGCATTGAATATCCATTCTAGCCTACTGAACATCCCATAATAGTCTCCATTCTACTATTGGTCGAGACCTTGGTGCCAGGCTGCCATACCCCCCAGACCCAGTTCAAACGTACCGCTCAACATGTACGAACAAGTCCTAGTTCCGCGTAGGAATCTGGCTACCGCACCACGAATGGTACTATTTGTTCATAGTGCGTATATATACTGCGCTACTAAAGTAGGACTTCCTTTTTAGTCCAGTTTCTTACCCTCCAATAGAGTGACAGACGTAAAGCCTCCCCGCGACGCCACGTGTGGGAGTAAGGCCAAGTTCGGCCTACCATCGGTATTGAGACATCGTGTATATTAATATTTGAATAGTCATATTTGGCACTATATCGTCGAGTTGGACGTAGTCTATTAAGCTAATAATAGTCTATTCATATGTAGTGCTTCGTGCGGTGAGAATACTATCGTAGTCAGTACCCCCATCGTTTCGGGTAGAACTGGCTGCTTATCCAGGGTGGCCGACCCCATGTGAGGCTGCACCCGAGGAGCCCCAGAGCCGACGAGCGAGTGGACCTGCATACCGGATTATTCTACCGACGACAGCCCGCCTTCCCAGGCACGGATTATGCTTTGTATACAGTGATTATTCTATGGATAAAGACCAACACTGCCGTGTGTTGGAAACCCCCCCCCCGGAGAGGACGACAGGTGAGGAGACGCTCTACACGACGAGGTCGCTTCACGTCTCTCCATCGTGGACCGGAGGAAGCCGGCCCACAGAGAGTCCAACTGCTTTCATCTGTGGATCGAGGATCGCTGAGGCACCGAGCCGCACAACCGTGGGTTCTCCCAGGATACCCTCGGCCAGACGGATACAGCCAGACTCTACCCCCCCCCCTTCTCCAGTTGTCTTACAAGCGACCGGAATTCCCCCCTAGTGTATCCAGTTCTATAATCATTAAAGTATCATTGCTATTATTCCTTAAATATTCCAGGTTGTATATTTACCGCCTGCGCCTGAGATTGGACGTTCTCTATTGATATACCAACGAATACTCATTTGCCATAAAAGTGCATCCTATTTCAAATCATAAATGTAATTAAGTGATTGCTCTACATACCTTTTGCTATGTATTAATTATTATTAAACGCAGACTTTCGACTTGGTACATTTGTGTTGGAGTGTTTACCATAATTATTTATGCCTAGTACTGGGTGGCCAGAGTCTAAAGTACAAGAGGTAGTGGTAGTAAGTATCATATCTAACAATACAGTCAGGGAATTGTACCCCTCAGTTACACCTATGATATAGATTTGATTTGAGAATAATAGCAGGTCAGGCAGCTGAGTGGCGCAGTGGGCAAGGCGCTCGCCACTAACGCAGGAGATGCTGGGTTCGAGCCCAGCTCTCGGCGTTGCTTCCGGCTTGGCTGGTCGTTCATACTAATACAATAGGCAGTATTAGGGGGTGGGAAAGCCGGTGGGTGGGGATCGGACGTTGTGGACAGCGACTCCTACAGGTCGGTTGGTGCGCCTGTACAGCAGAATCAGGAAGTATCGGGGGCAGCGTGAGCCACGTGTTACTCCTTGCCGCTGAGAGATTGCGCTGTACAGGTGAAAAGATGCGTCAGCTGCCTCCTCGTGTACCGGAGGGGACACGTGATGCAAGGCTTGGTCCTCACTGCAGCCGACCAGTGGGAGGCATAGTCTAGCGACGTTCGAGACAGGGGAGGGAAGAATTGGATACTACGAAATTGGGATAGGAGAAAAATAGAAAAAATGGGGAGAAAAAAGTAGATAAAAAAAATAAAAGATGCTAAAAGCCAAGAACGACAGAGAGGCACAGAGTATAGACACTATCTTCACAGAGAGACGAGAGAAGGAGGAGATGATCAGGGTGGTAGAGCAGGAGATCGAGAGGGAGAAGCAAGCCGCCGATGACATCATCAAGAAGATGTCGCCCGACAAGCAGGACAAGTACGCAGAGATGAAGCTTGTCAACGAGGAGCTGCTGCAGGAGCAGTTTGCCCTCCAGGAGGAGTTAGACGGCCTGTTGACGCGGAAGGAGACGTAGGAAGCGGAGCTGAGTCACTCCCAGGTGAAGCAGGAGGCCGTGAGGTTCTACGAGATGCTGTCGGAGCTGGAGCTGAAACGTGACGCCATGGAGGCTGAAGACAAGAGCCTGGGGTCTCCACAGGAGGAGAAGGAGAAGCTATTCAAACAGGTCAAAGATAACAATCAAGAAATTGCAAGCATGGAAAGACAACTGACGGAGATAAAGGAGAGGAAGAGTCAGATCAACGAGGAGATCAGACGGCTGGACAACGACTTAGAGGAGTCGCAAGGGGAGCGTAACCAGAAGTACAAGGAGCTGAAAAAGAAGGAGGAAGATATCAACAGCTTCCTGGAGGTGTTTGAGGAGACCAGAGCGCAGGAGGAGGAGTAGGCCAAGCTAACCCAGAGCAACATCACCGCCCTGCTGGAGCACTCGAGTAGGAACATGGCCCGTATGAGTCAGATCTCCTCTGTCACGGCCAGTGAGCTTAGGACCATGCAGGAGGACCTGAGCTTCAAGGAGACTGAGATGGTCATCTCTCAGAGCACCGCTAAAGGACTCACACACAGGCCCGGACTGGCCATCGGGAGCACCGGGAGTTTTCCCGGTGGCCTGGCCTGCACAGATAAAAAAAAAAAATTATATAAAAAAAAAAAAGTATATATTTTTTTATTATACTTTTTTCTTTTTTTTGCCAGGCCATTGTTTCTAGTTGTGGCGGCGGCGCGGCGCGATAGTTAGATAACCTAGGTGGGTGGGGAACAACCAGGATTTCACTGTCTGCGACAGAGTTGGAGAACTATCTGACTCTCTCTCTCACACACACAATGGAGCCGTGCTGCCGCTTGTGATTGGTGGAGGCGGGACCAGGCGATACAACTGATTGACAGCGGAGGCGGCGAATGGAATGGCAGATGGCACACCCACTTTTCCGAAAGGAGTTGTTGATTGATTGATTGAAAACTTTATTAACAGATTGCAGAATGGGTACAATACAGTACAGCTCAATACACACAATTGTTAAGGGGATGCAGACCAGAGAAAGACTTTCGTCTTGTTTACATCAGGGTCCCCCATTTTCAATTCATCAGGACATATATGACATACATGACATACAGATAGACAGTACTGCTACATCTATACATTTATGACATACCAGATTTGCAAATACAGTACTGTTTGTGATACAAAAAGAGTACAGAAAAGGGAGTATATACATTTGACGTGAAATCTGTACATTGGAGGAGGTTGGGTGGGGTTGTGTGGTGGGGGTTGGGTAGGGAGGGGTTGGGGGGGGGAAACACTGTACAACTGTTAAATCTGACATTACAAAAAACAATATGTGGTGGTTATGATTGGGGCTGAAGTTGAATAAACAATGTATGAAAGAGAAAGTCAAAATAATTCCAAGATAATTCAAAGATTACACACCTTTGCCACATTGGCTACAAACATAATCACTGCAAAGTTATCAAAAAAATAAGAATCTGATCAGACACAAGGGTTAAGTTGTTGTTCCCTTTCTAATTTCCTCAAAAACATCTAGTCTAGTTAATGTGATCAATATTATTTGACAATTGATGTTTTTTGTTGGAAATTTCAGTCAGTGAGCTCATACTTTGAGCTCATTTTATAGTTAAAATGATTGAGACAATGCAATCTTCTGTCTTCGTTGTGCATGCATGCGTGTGCTCACCACATGCGATACATGTGTCACTATTCTGGCAGTGGCTACTGTTATTATAGTATTGTAATGAAAGGTCTGTTATTTAATGTTTGTGTAAAGGGCTATTTTAACCGTTGATGGGTAGTGCATCAGTAAAGTGAATATGGTATTGTGCTCTTGCTCTGTTTGAATAGGTGGAGAGAGTGGTTAACTGTATTATAATAGTAAATAGAAAAATATGTTGTGCTCTTGCTTTTTTCTTTTTGAAGGTGGAGAGTGTAGCATTGCTAGTGCCACAACAGTTTTATTTGAGGTTCATAACAGTACATTGTACTAAGCAATTGTTGGCTCATTAGTTTGTGATTCACATGCACTAAAATTCACCAGAATGCAGGAAATTAAGTCTTTGTAACAAAACATTTCCGGGTGGGGGACCCCCAGACCCCCCGCTTAAAAGGTGGCCTGATTGGGGCTATATTTCGCGCTATATCTCCCGGTATGAATTATTTCCCCAGTCCGGCCCTGCTCACACATGAGTCTCAGCGGCTGCAGCTGGAGCTCCAGAAGATGGAGCAGCTGGAGAGTAAGATTGTCAGTGACCTGGAGACCCTGAAGGAGCTTGTCAGCACCATGACCACGGAGCTGGACACGTACCGGGACCTGGACGCCCTGAAGACGGCTGCGGATTACAAGAAACAGCGGCTGGAAGAGGACAGAGTGTCTCTAACTCAGCACAGAGACACATTAAAGAGCACAAGAGCCTCATAGACGCCCTGCAGAACCACAAGTACTGAGCTGTGGACCACTTCCTGTCCCTGGGAGCAGACCTCTCCCCCCTTTCCTAGTTTCTCTTCCTGTATGGTCTGATAGAAGTCATGTATGACTGCGTCCTGCTCACAGACACCCCGGAAAAACAATGTCAAACTGAAATATTTTTCGATTGTTCAGTTCATGTACTTAAACTAATCTTCAAACGTGTGTTCCTGTTGGCCTATCACTGTTTGGGGAAATTGAGTGCACTTGGCAACAAGTCAACAACAACAACATGCCGCAAAATCAATGTTCTCCTTAGAGATACTAGAAATTACACTGATTTGCTCTGCATCTGCCTTGTGTTCTGCTTTACAGTTTACACCTGGGTGGAAACACCGTACTGTATGGTCATCAAGTATAAATGATTTGTAAATTATATATTATATAATTAGTTAAAAAATGTGTAATAGAGTTGCGTTGTTAACAAGTTATCTGGTTGTTATAGTACTCTGCCTCCTTGTGTATGAGCTGTAGCCTCTTTGACTTCGTTGGGTATCATGTAAATATGGCTGTATTATCTTCTCTCTTGAAGCGTACTTTGACACTTTGAACTTTTGAATAAAAGGAAACAAAGATTCATCAACACTCCACAGGTCAGCGCTCAGTCATTCCAAATGAATTCATCACAAATGAATCATGCATCACTCATTCAAAGACGAAACGAAGTTCTTCCCATGCAGTATATTTGTCAGTAGATGTGTCCAGGCAGTGGATGAGTCAAACAGACACATTCCTGTTTGAGTCTGTCCATTTCAGTGAGTCCGTGGTTTTAATAAATTTAATAAATGTGAATATGCTGTTATATGTATTACTACCACATATCCATTAAAGGTGCACCAGGTCGTTTTTTTGGGGAGGGGAAATTAACCTCTGAAAAGTCCAAATGCTGTATGATATATCTTTAGTAAAACAATGTTTAAAGAGAGAAACTGGATCCTTGGAGCACTGTTTGAAACTAGAAATTATGTGTTTGGCTGTGGTGCACCTACCCTCCCACCACCGTTACCATACAAAGCACCCTCTAAGTTGGTTCACTTTTTCAAAGGATTATTTTTTGGATTTGTGTCAGCCTCAGGATTCTAAACAATATTCAATTACTGTAGAGGTGATTTTCTCAACAAATGTTCTAGAATGTTCTAATATGATATCATACGGTGACATCACAAATGTTCTAGAATGTACTATTATGACATCATACTGTGACATCACAAATGTTCTAGAATGTTCTATTATGACAGCATACTGTGACATCACAAATGTTCTGATGTAGAATGTTGTATGATGTCATAATAGAACATTCTAGAACATTTGTGATATATAATATATGCAGGAAAGAAGATGTTCATTTCTCTGCTGGCAGCGTTCTCGTCGTGACTTGTTGTTTGGATGCAGCAGCTGGCTTCGAATGTAATTTTGGACAGAGTTGGGGCAGTATATACGCAGGAAAGAGGATAATCAGTTTACTAGGTGATTGTACGAGGCCACTCAGAAGTTGACAAAAAATAAATAGCACTGGCTAACCATAGCATTATTTGGTCAAGTTCCTTTGTAAGGAGTTAGTTTACATACGGTGTTCGTTTTTATTGTTGTATTACGCGGTTATTAGCGTCTTGAGAAAATGCATAACGCAATTTTGGCTGAGATAGCCTCATCAGGCTTTGCCATCCCTCCTGCCAATGCTGAAAACAAAGCTTTGGAAGATGAGATTCTAAGGACAGAAAATGAGAAGCTGCAGCTGGAGAACAAACTTGGACAACACAAGGACAGGAAACAAGCCATGTCTGAACACATAAAAAATGTCAGACAGGCGCCGTCTCACACTCATGATTTGTGCAAGGCTAGGGATAGAGAGTTTGAGGCGGAGAGACTCTTCAAAGCCATCGCAGAGCGAGAGACGGGTCGCCTGCGGCAGGAGAGCAGACACCTGGAGAGCGAGCTTGAAAACCTGAAAGAAAAACAACCCGCTCAAGAGAACAACATCAGCAAGGCCACTCAGAAGCTGGATGAACTGCGGAGCCAGCTGAACTGGGACAAGCAGACCCAGGACGCCTGGCTGGAGGAGTCGGCATGTGAGGACGAGCAGACCATGGCCATAGAAAAGTACGCCCAGCAGGACGAAAGCAGGATCAAGGCACTCACTTTAGCAATAGAGAAGAAGACAGAAGATGCCAACCTAAAGCGCAAGGCCCTGGACCATGAATTCACTGAGACGACATCAGCACAGATTGCTTTAGACAAGACTGCAGAGAACCTCCCACAGGCCCACTTCGAGAGACAGGAACTCATCTGCCAGTGGGAGAACACCATAGAACAGATTAGGAAACGGGATTCTGAAAGGCAGCAATGTGCAACGCAAATCGGCCTAGTCAACCAGGAAACCAGGGTGTGGAACGCTATCCTCAGAGAGAAGAGAGACTTCCTGGAGAGTGAGATGACCAACAACAAGAACAAGAAGAAGAAGATAGCCAAGGCTAGCCGCCTGGCAGCCAAACTGAGACAGGACTTCCAGGATCAGGAAAGCAACCGCAACCGGCTGCAGGACGAGTTGACGAGTATGAATACCACAGTGGACAGAGCAGCCACAGACCTCAGCAAACTGGACCAGAAGACCCTCAAACAGCAGGACATCATCACCGACCAGGACTTTCAGATTCAGCTGCTGGAGAGGAAGATGGCTCGAATGCATGGCCAGATAGAAGAGGAAAAGAAGATAGTAGAGAAGAAGACAAGTGAGCTGTCCGGTGCACTGGAGGAGAAGAAGACGACACTGAACATGCTCACCACCCAAGTCAAGAAGCTCCAGGACGATATTCGCTGTGTGAGGAAAGAGATGGAGAAGACAGGATGGCAGAGGAGTGACCTGATCACAAAGATAGAGGAGTTGAACCTGTTCAATGACACCTCCCCGAAGGATCTGAAGAAGCTCAGGCTCATCAAACAGGACACTATGGCGGACGTTAACATCCAGAAGCTGGAGATCAAGCAGCGGAGGGACCTGCTGTACAACAAGGCGGACACTGTGCTGTCCCTGGAGACCAGGAGGCTGGAGCTGCAGAGGGACATGAGGAAGAGAGAGGAGGACATCAAGGTCAACATGGAGATGCTCGGCAAAGAGGTCAAGATCGCCGATCAGGACAGACGGGGACTCAGTACCATGTTGCACGAGCGACTGTCCAAGATCGACAAGATGAGGAACCGCTATGAGATCCGGACCATCTCAATGGCTGCTCCTGAGGGGGAGGAGGAGAAATCACAGGTTTATTACATCATCAAGGCTGCTGATGAGAAAGAGACGCTGCAGCGAGAGGGAGACGCTCGGAATCACATGGTCCGGCAGAAGGAGAAGGAACTTATAGCATTCGAGAACACCCTCCACCTGATCAACAACTGTAACACCACCTACCGGAAGTCCTTGAACAAGGCAGACGAGTCCAGTGAAGAGTACCATGATAAGCTGCAGCTGGAGGAGCAGCTTAGGACAGCTGAGGAGAAATACAGATATAAGAAAAGACAGCTCAGAGAGATACAGGAAGACATTAAGGACATGAACAGCACCATGGACAGTCTCCTGCAGGAGGAGAGAGAGCAGAATGCACAGACTGAGGAGACACAGACTCACATCATCAAGCTGAAGAACGAGGTGTCTTCTCAGAAGGAGAAGCTGGTCAGAGCTGTTAAACAGTGCTCCAAGCGGACCCAGGAGATCCGCTCGGCCAGCAAGACCAATGTGGCGACGTTTGAGGAGAGGGACATTGAGCTGCGGGAGTTAAGGGACTTCAACAAGACTGTCAACAGGATGCTGCTGGAGGCCATGGAGGAAAGCCCTGGCCTTGACTCAGTGCTGGAGACGTACTTTCTGCAGGCCAACCTGCCTCTTCCATCTCCTGCTTCCACTCCCGCCAGCGGGCTGAGCTCCATGACCAGCTTCAGGACCAGCAGTGCACGCAGTTCAGTCTCTCTAAGATCCGCTGCATCTTCAGCCAGAAGCAGTCCCAGGTCTTCTGCAGTGCAGTCTGTCACACCCAAGACCCTGGAGTTGGACCTGGGTCTCTCTGTGACCTTCCCCCCACGTCCACTCAGCACCGCTAGCAGCCGTAGCAGCCGTAGCAGCAGCAGCCGCAGCCAGGGCAAGAGTCCATAGCCCGGGGGCCATCACAGCGTCGCTGACCTTCCTGTTGCTCTTTTTTTTTGTGATCAAATATTTTTATTTTCTTTTTTCAAACATGAAACAAAGACATATTACAAATCAATATATATATAAGGTCGCTGACCTTCCTGTTGCTCTTTGTAGTTATGTATACATAACATATATATTATACCACAATAAAATTAATGCTGGAAGAAATGGTGTTTCACTAATTCATTATTCATGGTATCTTAAAACTTTATTTTTTTTATCTTCTTTTTCTCCCCATTTTTCTCCCATCCTAATTTTGTATTATCCAATTCTTCCCTCCCCTGTCTCGAACGTTGCTAGACCATGCCTCCCACTGGTCGGCTGCAATGTGGACCAAGCCTTGCATCACGTGTCCCCTCCGGTACACGAGGAGGCAGCTGTCGCATCTTTTCACCTGTACAGCGCGATCTCTCAGCGGCGAGGAGTAATGCGTGGGAGGCTCACGCTGCCCCGTTGCTTCCTGATTCTACAGGCGCACCAACCGACCTGTAGGAGTCGCTGTCCACAACGTCCGATCCCCACCCACCGGCTTTCCCACCCACCGGCTTTCCCACCCCCTAATACTGCCAATTGTATTAGTATGAACGACCAGCCAAGCCGGAAGCAACGCAGAGAGCTGGGCTCGAACCCAGCATCTCCTGCGTTAGTGGTGAGCGCCTTGCCCACTGCGCCACTTAGCCGCCCCCATTTTGTCTTCTTGAAGTATTCTGTAGATTTGTCCAGTTGTGTTTTTGAGGTTATGGCTTTGGTGAGTCTTTATCATGTATTTCAGAAGGGGGTGGAGATCTTCAAGAGTTTTTCTCTCAAGTAGCTTCTTACTTGCAGGTATCGGTGGAAGTGATTACTAGAACAGGCATATCTATTAGCTTACATACTTTAAGTGACTACATACTGGGCGACAGTGGCTCGGGAGGAAGAGCAGTCGTCTGGTAATACGGAGGTTCCTGGTTTGATTCCCGCTCCTCCCGGGCAGCGTGTCGAAGTGTCCTTGAGCAAGACACTTAATCCCCAATTGCTCCTGATGAGCAGGTTGGCACCTTGCATGGTTGCGTCCGCCGTCAGTGTGTGAATGTGTGAGTGAATGGATAAAATGTGGGGAACAAATTTTTAAGCACTTTGGATAAAAGCTGCTATATAAATGCAGCCATTTACCACTCGTGTAGTGAACCTCACAAGATGGTGACCAGCAACCGTCTAATAGTGATGTGACGTTCGTGAACGATCCTATTCTTTTGAACGGCTCTTTGGTAGAACGAAGGGAACCGAGTCACTTGGTGGGAGCCGTTATTTTTATTGTTCGTTGTGCCCATTTCACCGCCTGCCCTGAATCCATTCCCCTTTAAGTGAACACGTGTGGATGTTGTTTTTATTAATCTAAATGCCACATGCAGTTTATTGTTCAAGTCAAAAGTTGTTATGAATCTAGTAAATTCATAACCGGTACAATAACATGTCACGTGGGACCCCTTCTGCTTTCTATAACTCTTAACACATTGGGTGCCACGCCCCTTTGCCCAGATAACCCCTTGAGTGCCAGCGCTTTAGTCAATGGGAGGTCGGGGATATTTGCGAACGCTTAAACTATGGGTCTAAAACACCCCTCGCTTATCAATGACTTGCTTGCAGTCAACATGTACGAAACGGAAAGTTTTTTCATTGGTACATTTCCATTTATACCGTTTTGAATACGAGTATAGTTCTAGTCATTTCAGAGAAATTCCACGATAATAGCCCTTTAGTGGAATACACAAAACACGTCATTAGGGCTGTCAGTTTATCGCGTTGATTAGATTAATTAATTACACAGCAAATTATCGCGTTATGAAAATTAACTCAAAATTCATTAATTTAATTTTTATTTTTTATTTTTTAAATATCATTCCATAAGAACGTATAATACACATTTACAGACTTTTTTTTTATATGGTCCATTTGCATGTTCTTGGTATCTGATTCTAGGGACATCTATGGATCTCAGGGAATGTATTCCCAGCGTCAGAAATACTGTGTCTGTTACTAGGCTTGAGTAAATTGTAATGAACCAAATGAGAATATCAATTAAATTTTTTTTTATCTTTGACTGTAAATAACACTATGCTCAAATTGACCAAACCTGAAAAATCTAAGCAAATTAATAGATGGAAGATGATTAAACAGAAGGTTTTGTAAATACAGTACTGAATTTTGCCATCCGGACACATGCAATTTGAAATATGATTATAGAATATAGAATATCAGGCATAAAATGGTTATGCAATTAAAATGTGAATCCTGTAATTAATTAGATACATTTTTTTAATCACCTGACAGTACTAGTCATTTTTCGGCTGATTTATGAATAGTTTTCAAATAAACGCTCGATTATCGATAGTATATGTGTACTTATGCACGCTGGAGAAGCAGGCTGAAAAATTATCCATGCCGTGCTTAGCGTTAACGTTACGCACGCACACACACACACATGTTGTGATCGCTGTGAAAAAAACATCTGATTACCCCAAAACCTCAGATCAGATGTTCTGCAAAAAGATTAATCCAATTCCTGATCGCCATTCCAAATATCGATCGCGTTTATTGATCCAACGTTATAGTCCGAAACACAATCGAAAGCTGCTCCGAGCCTCCCAAGTGAATGTGGTAACAGACACTGCTTTCCAGAGATGGGGAAACCCTGGACCGGAGTTTTTCTCTGATGCACATAGCCACTCAATCCAATCCAATGATGTGCATTACCATCCGGGTGACAATAGGGGGCGGTATTTGCCCTTTTCGAGCTCAGACCCATTCCCAATGATAACGTCAGGCTGGATGGATGAAAAATGTATGGATATCGCTAATAAAAGAAATAACGATTAAATAACGAGAAAACTCGTCATTGGCACTCAACGCATGGCGAGTTAGGACGAGAAATATCATCGTTGGCACTCAAAGTGTTAAGGATTAAGGATATAATGTTTTTTCCCCCTGTAAGAACAAATCAGGGATGTTTTCGGGGACAGGATATGGTCAAGGAAAGATTATTTAATTCAGGGACTGTCCCCGAATAATATCATACTCATGTTGGATATCATACATACATTCTAACGATTTGAGGCTTTTCCAGTTGCTTTAAGTAACCAAGTTTGAATCTGATCCAAATCCTATCCTATCATCATCCTAGTGATTATTCCGTGGATAAACCAAAGATTTTGATACAAGATTTTGATTTTGACCGATAAACCAAGTAACCCCCACCTCCTAAATAAATTTAAGAATGGTGAGAATATTTGAAGGGCTCTTGGAAAGGAACGAAACCAAAAGAGCCGTAATTCCCATCACTACCATCTAACTTCACACTTCATTGGCTAAACGGATGGTGACAGATCTGCCTGTTCCAGGAAGGTTCAAGCTGCCTGAGCTTCCAGTTCATCTAATCCAATAGTATCTGGTGGAGAGACAGAGGCATCATCAGACCCGTTCCGTTAAACCCCTGAATGAAAGATAATGCAAAATAGACAGATGAAGAGACACAATGGATCGATATGACTGTCTTCTTTGCACAATTTAATTGTTACTCACTCATTTATTTCCATATCAAGGCCATATATCATGTCATATTACTGGGAGAGAGAGAGTGTGAGGGGGCTGGGGAGGCGTCTACTGCACTGTCTGTCAAAGTAGATAAAAAGGACATAATTGTGATGGATCATGGTTTATGTGGGTTTTATTTTAGTTTATTCTAAGGTACTTTGGCTTTATCTCATCTTTCTGTGAGGGACAGCTGTCAATCACTGGCCTCTGCAGTTAATTGCCATGCGGCATGGCAGGTGGGGGGGCTTGATTGCCACCTGATTGGTGTCAGGTGTGCAGTGCCTTGAAGTAGGCTTGGTTGACTTGAGAGGAGTGTCTTCTAGGGTTTTCTCTGTCTCTACAGTGCTGTTGGGTTTTCTTGTTTTGGATCATTTGGCGCGCGCTTCAACTTCAACTTCAAACCTCAAATTACTTTATTTTCCTTTCGGAACTTTATTTGTGCAGTGGTTGAAAGACAAACATACAGTCACAATACATAGACACTCACCGCTATATATAAAAATAATTGTTAAAACTACAATAAAAAGACCACTATATAAAAAAACACCAACTACATTAAAACTACAGTACTTAAAGCATGATATATTAAAAACCATGTGGAGCAGTTCTGTATGTATATAAATAATAAATAATAGTAGTACAGGTACATAATATGTCCATCAGGTGGAAGGGGGAGTCTATTTTAAGTAGTCCAAAGTCCTTGGGGGGGGGGGGCAGTCCGGCCTCCACCAGACCTAGGTGTTCAGCAGTCTGATGGAGGTTGGCACGAAGCTACTTAAGCCCCTTTTGTTCAGTGATGAGGCTCTGTATCGACGGCCTGAGGGCATTAGGCCGGCATTTCACTACACACATGAGTGCATGCTTACCAACTGTCCGTCTGCAACACTACTGTTACAAAGGGTCAGATTAAACCGAATATATGTATTTATTGATTGATATATATTGCATAATATTTGTATATCGTTTGATATCCCTTGTGTATTCTTTGTACATATACACGGAATATCCCTTTAGCCTGGTACAGACCATAATATTTCGTTCTCTTATTGGATGGCGTGCCACCAGCGCCAGTGTCTTGCCCCTAGAGTCGAGTTCAAAGCCACCGTCAAGACATGTCTGTACATGCCCGGCTCTGCCCAGGACTACGAGACAGAAATGAGGCTGGCACTAGTTTATTCCCCGTACATATAAATATGGCGCAGGTGAATACAGAAGTAGTTCAGTTCAGTTCAGTTCAGTTCAGTCTTAGTAACAAGTTGAAGCCTCACACTACGATACAACGTGCTGTGAAGTGCGCCCGTATTGCCCCAAAGATAGAGTCTTGCTTATCCTAATACGTTTGTTCAACGTATCGTTCGCTCCTTACTAGTAAGCCTTCATCACGAGTCAAAGACCAAGTGAAGTGAGCAACTGTGCGTCTAAATAGAGCACTTATAGCCGCGTGCGAATAGGATAGGAAAGTATCAGAGCTTGGTTGAATAACGTCAAGTTCAACTTAGTTAATGTGGAGTACCGCGCACCGGAGGATCTACACCGGTGAATGCAGAGCCCCTCTCCGGCTGGATTATTATTCTTATTGCTTTGAACCAGGCTGTTGGATCGGATAAGAGTCGTCTACACCCACTGCTGTGGGATCTACCACGAGGAACATCATTCGAGCCCGTCTCTATTGGAGAGGCTGACCGGCTTCCACCTGTGCTGCACGCATACTGGGATTACAGCGGCTGCCTTTCGTCCGCTGATCCAGGGAGTAATACCGCCTCCCCGAGCAGGAGCTTATTGAGTCTCCGTGGAACCAGACTTTGCATTAGAGCATTTGCTCCCCCGGCTGGCTTACAACCGGTAGGAACCCCCCTACCAGTGTACCATAGATATAATTCCTAATATTCAGGTTGTATTATTATCTCATGCGTAACCAGAGAATGGACATTCACTATTGATTTGCCTACGCACATTCCTTTGCCTTATAAGCGCATCTAGAGTGAAGTATATTATGTATTCTTGCTGCTAATAAATACTTAAAGACAACTTTGTGTAGAACCGATTCATTGTGGGGAAGTGTTCTCATCATATACTCGTGTACGGTATGGCCAGTATAATGTACATAAGACGGTAGTGGTTTAATGATACCATACTTGATTAATACAGTCAGGGAATTGTACCCCTCAGTTACAATTGGTCCTTCGAGCCCCGGATAAGAATTTGCGTAATATTAATATAATATTAATATTAACATGGCCGATGATGAACACTCCACAAACGGTTCTCCTAAGCTAGAACGCCCGCAGCGCAGACGGCAGCCACCTCCCTATCTAGAGGCATACACTGTCAGTCCAATACCTAGCTTTAAATGGAAGTTAAATACGGATAAAGTAACTAAAGCGGATAGTAAAATTATGTCCAACCCTACCGACCAGGCTACCCCGCCAGTAGAGACCCTAGTGGGTTCTAACGTAACTGACCAAGCTCACGGGGGGGACCAGGAGGGACATGACATGACTTTACCCCCCGACCCACCACAAGAAGAGACGCGCACCCAGGAGATGGATCTCCTCGGTACGCGACAGGAGAACGGATCTCCAACGAGTACTGCCGGGAGCCGATCGCCTCGACCGGCGTCTTCCCCCAGCGAGGCGGACAAGATGCTGGCGCAGGCACTCATCGCCACCCTGGCAGCCTCCACCGAACGCGATCGACTTCAAGCGCAACAGACGCGCGAGCGCGAACATTTTGCAGCCGAGCGAGAGCGCTTCCAGGCGCAACAAAGGAGTGAAGACGACCGCATAAGACTGGAGACCAGACGCCTCCAGACAGAAGAGAACATTGAGAGAAGCCGCGCCGATGCGCAGCACGCCGCAGCCAATGCGCAGCGCGATGCCGCCAATGCCCAGCGCGAAGCAGCGCGCGACGCCGCCCATGCCCAGCGCGAGACAGAGCGCGACCGGCTGCAGGCGCAGCTGATGGGACAAATTGATACCCGGCCCTTGGTACCCACCAAGTACCAGCCCAAGACAACACGTAAGAGGAGACTCGCCTAGGAGGCCTCTCCCCCAACGCTCACCGATGTGCCAGTCATCCATGGCATCGTACCTTGGCACACCGACGTTCCCGGACTTCACACACGAGAACAGAGCACAGTACACAGAGCTACGAATGTGCCTAGAGACTATGCTGTCCGACGTACCAGATGAACCGTACAAGTATGCTATCCTACTCAAGCACCTGAAGGTGCCCAGAGCGCACAATATAGCGCTGGCATATTCCAGCTCTACTACCCCATACACCGCGGCTCTAGTAGCCCTCGACCAACGTTATGGACGCATATGGGACTACGTGATACAGGAGATAAGAGACATTGACCGTCTCCCCCCAGCCAGAGACAACAGAGCATTAGATGACCTCGCTATCAAGGTACAGTCCCTGGTAGGGATGCTGGGGTCCCAAAAGGAAAAGGTGACCGTTATGCACCAAGCCGAATCAGTACCGCAGCACAAGAACCACAACACCCCCTCGACGAAAGAGGACCAGTGGAAGATTGAGTGCCAGTACTGTGAGGGAGAACATCGGCTGTACCAATGCGACACTTTCGGGAAGCTGACCACGGACGAGGTGAGTCAGTGGATCAAGGACCACCGCCGCTGCTTCCGCTGCGCGCGCAGCCACCTAGCAGCTGAGTGCCGCTTGAAGAAGAAGTGCAGCAGGTGCGGTGGCACCCACTTGGAGGTCCTGCATGACATCAACAGGCGTCAGCCAGGACAACAGAGTGGGCCCGTCGCGGTAATGTACCATGCCGAGGCGGTGGCACCAGCACCAAAGTTCCACCAGACCGCTCCCTGGTGTCCCGACTGCTACAGCAGACACTGGGAGTCACGGTGCGACTCGCACCATATAGATTCTGTGTCACCACAGACAGGTGACAACCCCCCCGAGACAGGAGTGCTCCACATAGACCCCAAGCAGAGCGGGACCCCCCGAGTGCTCCTCAAAGTGGTCAGAGTGCTCCTGAGCTACGAGGACAAGGTCCTGGACACTTACGCCGTCCTGGACGATGGGTCTGAAAAGACTCTCCTCCTCGCTTCCGCAGCAGCCCAGTTGGGCCTGCGGGGTGTCAAAGATACCATGACCATACGCACCATCAGAAGGGACCAGAAGACCATAAAAGGTGAAAGGGTCTCCTTCAAGATAGCAGCGGTGGACCAGCCCGAGAAGCAGTATAGTATAACCAACGTCTTCACCAGCCACGACATAGGCCTGTCTCAGTACACCTACCCCATCCCACAGCTGATGGCTAAGTATGTGCACCTACGTCAACTACCTATACCGCTTATCGACGGCGCCACACCGACCCTGCTCATCGGCTCCGACCACGCGGACCTCATTCTCCCAATTGAGGCGGCCCACATCGGACCCAAAGGATGCCCAGTCGCGGTTCAGACCCGACTGGGATGGACGCTCCAGGGCCCCCTCTACGGACTTGACAGTCAACCCACGTCTACACGCTGCCTACACACAAAGGCGAGCGACACCGGCCACTCCCTCGTACAGCAGAGGCTATTGACATTAAGCGAGAGGCCCGTGAGAGAACCGTGGGCACCAGAGGGAGTTCGGAACTCCACCCCCCTCAGCTGCGCTTCAGACGTAGCTGACCTCGAACCCAGCACCCCAAGCGACTCCTTGACGGGGCGGCCGGAACCGGCCCCTCCTCAGACGGGGTACAGAGCAAACAAGAGAAACAGACGGAGGAGGAGGAGGCACAGCCAAGCACAGATCAAAGCAGTCTCAGGCCCGCTTCCTCCTAAGCCCCCCTTCATCCCGTCCAGTCGTCATGACCATAGACCAGTCACTACCCCGAGCTGCGTGGCCGGCCGGCCGCGTAAGCAAAGTGACCACTGGTGCCGACGGAAAGGTCAGAGTGGCAGAAGTGCTCGGCCAAGGGCGGACATACAACCGACCCGTGGCGAGGCTGATAGAGTCGCCAAGGCTCCCCGACTCGCTTAATGACGACCATGACCCCTGACTTTGTGAACTGCCTACCCTCACAACGGACATTGAGTAGTGGACAGTGCGGTTAATCTGTCTCTGCTTAGCTAATTAGGTGGGACTAATTAGGAGGCGGCTGTTACAAAGGGTCAGATTAAACCGAATATATGTATTTATTGATTGATATATATTGCATAATATTTGTATATCGTTTGATATCCCTTGTGTATTCTTTGTACATATACACGGAATATCCCTTTAGCCTGGTACAGACCATAATATTTCGTTCTCTTATTGGATGGCGTGCCACCAGCGCCAGTGTCTTGCCCCTAGAGTCGAGTTCAAAGCCACCGTCAAGACATGTCTGTACATGCCCGGCTCTGCCCAGGACTACGAGACAGAAATGAGGCTGGCACTAGTTTATTCCCCGTACATATAAATATGGCGCAGGTGAATACAGAAGTAGTTCAGTTCAGTTCAGTTCAGTCTTAGTAACAAGTTGAAGCCTCACACTACGATACAACGTGCTGTGAAGTGGGCCCGTATTGCCCCAAAGATAGAGTCTTGCTTATCCTAATACGTTTGTTCAACGTATCGTTCGCTCCTTACTAGTAAGCCTTCATCACGAGTCAAAGACCAAGTGAAGTGAGCAACTGTGCGTCTAAATAGAGCACTTATAGCCGCGTGCGAATAGGATAGGAAAGTATCAGAGCTTGGTTGAATAACGTCAAGTTCAACTTAGTTAATGTGGAGTACCGCGCACCGGAGGATCTACACCGGTGAATGCAGAGCCCCTCTCCGGCTGGATTATTATTCTTATTGCTTTGAACCAGGCTGTTGGATCGGATAAGAGTCGTCTACACCCACTGCTGTGGGATCTACCGCGAGGAACATCATTCGAGCCCGTCTCTATTGGAGAGGCTGACCGGCTTCCACCTGTGCTGCACGCATACTGGGATTACAGCGGCTGCCTTTCGTCCGCTGATCCAGGGAGTAATACCGCCTCCCCGAGCAGGAGCTTATTGAGTCCCCGTGGAACCAGACTTTGCATTAGAGCATTTGCTCCCCCGGCTGGCTTACAACCGGTAGGAACCCCCCTACCAGTGTACCATAGATATAATTCCTAATATTCAGGTTGTATTATTATCTCATGCGTAACCAGAGAATGGACATTCACTATTGATTTGCCTACGCACATTCCTTTGCCTTATAAGCGCATCTAGAGTGAAGTATATTATGTATTCTTGCTGCTAATAAATACTTAAAGACAACTTTGTGTAGAACCGATTCATTGTGGGGAAGTGTTCTCATCATATACTCGTGTACGGTATGGCCAGTATAATGTACATAAGACGGTAGTGGTTTAATGATACCATACTTGATTAATACAGTCAGGGAATTGTACCCCTCAGTTACAACTACTATCACCAACATCTAAGAAGGGAGATCCCCCCTTGAATGGCCCTTCTAAGGTTTCTCTCCTCCACACTGCCTGTGGAGCTTTTTTCCCTATTGTTAGGTTTTAGTGAGTTTTTCCTTACCTTCGCGTGGGGTATGTCTGGGAGTGCTTGCATTCTTTAATTTTTAATTTTAATTTTTTGCATTCATCTAAAAATGTTTGGACCTTATGGTGTTCTTGTTCTGTTCTTGACTTATTGTTATGTTTTCTTCTTGACTTGTTTAAAGAAGACCTGTACGGCCCATGGGGACATTAACGTGTGTTGTCGGGCCTTATAAATAAATTTGATTTGATTTGATTAGTTTGTAATGGGTGTGAAGGGTGTGTGTGTTATCTACAACTATTTGGGAGGCCTTTTTAACTGTCCGTTTCTTGTGGATGCTGCTGAGTGGCTCCTGGTCCTTCCCAATTATCTTGCCGCTGATCTTAACAACCCTGTCGAGAGGTTTCCGGTTGATGGCACACATCACTCAAAACCATGATGTGATGTTAAAGGACATTATCGATTCCACAAAGGAGTTGTAGAAAGCCTGCATGATTGATGGTCACACCTGAAGCTTCCTCATCTTCCTGAGGAAGAACAGTCGCTGTTGGCACTTAGAGTGGATGTTATCTGTGTTGGTCTTGAAGGTGAGCTTATGGTCGATGGTGGTGCCAAGATATTTATACTATATTTTCTGGCCATTTATCTCCAGAGCTGGGGGAGTTGTGGGGTCACGCCTGAAGTCCACCAGCAGTTCCTTTGTTTTGCTGGGGTTTAGGTCCAGGAAATTGTTCTTACACCACTCTGCAAACCTGTTCATTTCTCCAATGATGCGGTCATTGGAGTTGATGGTGTCAACGATGACTGTGTCATCAGAGTATTTGATGAAGAGCATCTCAGGGTCTGAGCTGCTACAGTCGTCGGTGTACAGAGTGAACAGGACTGGTGAGATGACAGTTCCCTGGGGTGCCCCGGTGGATACCGTTCTGTTGGAGCTGTAGTTGCCGTTGAATCTAACAGTCTGGTGTCTATTTGTGAGGAAGGAGAGAATGAGCAGTATGAGGTGGGGGTTGACATTCATCCGGAGGAGTCTCTGTCCCATCAGATGAGGTTGCACAGTGTTGAATGAACTTGAGAAGTCCACGAATACCATCCTGACAAAGGACTTGGGCTTCTCCAGCTGTGTGTAGGTGTGATGCAGGAGGGTTATCATTGCATCATCCACACCTCTGCTGCTTGTATGCAAACTGGAGTGGGTCTGTGTGCCCACTAACCTCCCTCTGTAGCTGAGGTAGAATGAGCCTTTCAAAGCTCTTCATCACCAGAGATGTTAAAGCTACAGGGCGGTAGTCATTATTGCAGGTGGGGTTAGTTTTCTTAGGGACTGGGCAAATGATGGAGGACTTCCATATGGTTGGTATGGAGTGTTCAGACAAGGATTGGTTAAAGAGGTTACAGAAGACCTCAGCCAGCTGCTCATGACAGACCTTCAGCAAGCGCCCACTGATGTTGTCAGGACCTGGGGCCTTGTGAGGGTTTGTTCTCTTGAGCACCCTTTCCACCTCCCTAGGGTGAAACTCTAGGTTGGTGCTAGTCGCTGCTTTACACAGGAGATTGGTGGTCAGCTCCTCCCTCTCCTGAGTGAAGGTGTGTGTATCAAACCTGCAGTAGAAGCTGTTCAGGTTATCTGCAAACTCCACACATTCCTCTGTTCTTAAATGGGACGGGGGTCTGTTGTTTTGCAATTTTGTGAATAGGACTATTCGGATGACAGCTGTCAGATGAGATCGTATTCTTGTTTACATTTGTGGAACGGAGTGTCAAGTTAGCAGTGGTGCAGGAAAGATAAGTAAAGTTAGCAACAGATTTGATTTCTTTCTTTTCTTTTGTTTAGTTGTTTTGTATTAGTTGTCCTGACGGGTGGGCTGGTAGTGGAATTAGTTGAATGGCGGAAGTCCGCGGCCGCGGCGGAGGTTCGAGCTGTGGCAGGGGAAATGTCACACGAGTGGCGCCGTCGGGCAATAGTATGAACAGAGATTTCGCCGAGCATATGAGCGGTATTGGGAGGCGGGGGTCAGGCAATGAGGTTGGATGGGAGGAAGAGCTGCAGATGGAGATAGGTAGGGAAACTCGATTGAGTAAGAAGAGGACCGAATCGAGCCAAAGAGAGGAGGAGGAAGGGTCTGGTTTGAAGAGAGCTAAAGTTCAGGTTAGCGGTGTTAGCGAAGAGGGGAGTGGAGCAGGCAGAGCAGGGGGAGGTGAAGGGAGGAGGGAGACGAAAATTATTGTGGTAGTTCGGTTTGGGGAGACGGAGCAGAAAATTATGAAAGGGTTGACCCTGATGGTGCTAACCGATGATTTGAGAGTGCAGTTGGGGAATATAGATTATGCGAGGGTTCTTCCTGATGGGAACCTGTTGGTTTCATGTATGGATGAGGGGCAGGCTGAGAAGGCTAAAGAAATGGAGAGGGTAGTAAATTTGTCGGTGGTGCAGGTGGGGGAGCGGAGAGGGGCAGGCAGTAAGGGGGTGATAGCCGGGGTGCCGAAGGGCTTGAGTGAGGAAGAAATAAGTGAATCTTAACACATTGGGGACGAAGCACAGATATATCCGGCTTTCGAATCCATGCGTTGTGGACAGAATCACGGAGATATCCGTGGGAAGTTGTTATTGCTTTTATTCCATTTTAATAACCTATTCAAGGTCACCGAGCGGCACTACAGATTTTCAATACTCTATGAATTCGACAATGTGCAATACCGGCCAGATCCTCTTAGGGGCGCCATCGTGCCACTGCAGTGTGCCCTGTGGCTGAAGGGATCAGTTTCTTTTTTCTTCTTTCAACGGAGTTTCCAGTAGCAGGATTCTGGATGTGTAGCATAGTAGCTTGGATTACGTTTCGGATCGCAGATTTCACCATGCAATAAGGGGATTTATCATCAGCCAATGGACATATCGATCTACCAGATGGCGATCGATAACGGGGAAATGCTTGTGGGGATCAGCCCCGACCACGGTAAGATCCTCTTCACGTAAATTACAGCCCGATCGGACACCGTTCTGATAGCCATCCATGTGAATGGCCTATGTGGCTAGTTAGACGAACACGGTTATTGGTAATCAATAATAAACAACGTCCCCCGCCCCCCCTTTCATGCATACATGCTTTGGGACAGTCCCAATCATATGCAGTTTGAGTTATTTATGTAGCATCTGTAAAACGGAAATGCCATTGGATATAACGTTAGCAGCTATTAGCCCTGTATCTCGGCTTCCAGGAAATATACTAGACCAAATCCGCTATAAAGCTTATATTCACGGCGCTAGAAAATGAGAACCTATTGATGCATTTTCTTTTTCTTTAAGCCGTTTTTTTTTTTTTTTTTTTTTTTTTTTTTATTATTGCAAAACAAAACTTATTAAAAGTCAGTACTCAACACACAATGTATAATGAAACTTTCAGTAAAGGTGGTTAAAATATATGCAAGTACAGAAACAGGATAAAACAAAAATAGTCAATAATAACATTTTAACCGTATACAGTGTATATCCAGCGAAGTTACAATTATATAAATGTTAGTATATAATATACCCCTAATACCTATTTTCTAAAACCCTACACACATATGCTCCAGCTCAAACCCCCCCCTCCCGGACCCCCTCTTGGATAGTACCTCCATTATCCCTCACTCCTAACCAGACACCACCATTATAGGCTAGCTTTTATTCTCTCCACCACTTCTAACCACATTGACATTTTGGATTCATTGAGCCCCAGAATTCTTGCTGTAGATATTTCTTGATATATCACATCGAGATATGTAAGAAACCACACTTTCCGGCACATTTTTTCCGGTTGAAACCAACGTGATGCGATCAGTTTTTTAGCTACTGTGATACCCGATAAAACCAATCTTTTTAGTTGTGGATTCACTGCAAACTCAAAAACATCATTCAATAGCAATACCGCGGGGTGTACAGGTATATTCCAAAATACGAGTATTGATAATTGTTGGGACACATCTTTCCAGAATGCCTTAACTGGTGGGCAGTCCCAATACATGTGCATAAATGTTCCTTCGTCCCCATTTGTACATTGGGAGCATTTGGAGTCTTGTATAAGCCCCATTTTGCACAGCCTTATAGGAGTCAAGTATGTCCTGTGAATATAGTTCAGATTGATTTGTTGATGATCCGGGTTCCTTGATGTAAGTCGGACATTTGCCCAGGCTCCTTGCCAATCAAAGTCATTTTCCAGGTCTGGTATATCCCTCCTCCAGACATTGTCTAGTTGAAGGGTTTCATACGAGGACGTTAGTAATTGATAATAAAAACCTGATACAAAACCTCCCAATGTATCTCTTTCATAGAAAAATTTGTGGTATCTGTGGTGTTCAATTGGTATGTGTAATGGAACACCGTGAGATCTCATACAAAGTCGTAACTGTATGTAAAAAAGCCATGTGGACTCGGTGAGGTTAAACTTTATGCATATTTCGACATAACTACAGAGGCCCTTGTTATTAAAAATATCCCCTAATGAGTGTATGCCTCTTTCTTCCCATATAGGGAATCTTATAGGTCGTTTTCCCATTAAGAGAGCATTGTTATTGAATATGGGAGTGTGATTATGCCATACTTGAGGGTTAGGAAATTTCCTTTGTGTTTCCCGCCATGTCCTGATTGCATGGGTTATTATTGGGCCAAATTCTCGCTCACAATGCTTGATTGAAAGTTTAGTGTATGCTATGTCTTTCAATCTCTGTGGGGCTACTATGTTTTCTTCTAATTTTCTCCAAGATACCAAAGCCTCGGGGTCAAACCATATCTTCTTCAATGGTCTTAATGTGAAGGCATTAAAATATTGTATATTCTTTAAGCCGTTTTATGAACTCAATTGACAATGAGAATGGACAGATAGCAATACTATAAAGTATAGATTTAGCTGTACAAAAAGCCACACGTTTGTTTACATTCCCCGGTCATCTTGCCATTAATTAGACTAAGCCCAATGGCCCCGAATGTGTTAAGGGAGGTACGCTAGTTAGTGTAAGTAGGATGCAAATGAATAGAAATGGGAAGAAGGAGCCTAGTGAGGCAGTATTGCTGGAGTTTGAAGGGGAGGGGCTGCCTGGAAGAGTGAATTTGGGGTTTGTGAGCTACTCTGTAAGGGCGTATGTACCGAGGGCGATGCAGTGCTTTAACTGCCAGCGGTTTGGCCATATGGCCCGGGGATGTAGGGAAAGTAGGAGGTGTGCGAGGTGTGGGGGGGACCATGAGTATGGGGAATGCGGAACAGGGGTGAAAGCTTGGTGTTGCAGCTGTGGTGGGGAGCATAATGTGGCTTCTGGGAACTGTGAGGTCATGAGGAGGGAGACGAATGTCCAGAGGGTGAGAGTGGAATGTTGGCTCTCATATGCTCAGGCAGCGAGGGCGGAGGAGGTGGAGAGGCCAGCGGGCGGGAGGCAAGGGAGGCAGTGGTTGGTGAGGTGGATAGGCAGATGGCATGTAGGATATACGTGGAGAAGAAGGCGCTGGTGACTTTTATAGCTGGGGTGATCAATAGCACATACGGGATCACATCTAAGACTACAAAGATTCAGCTGGTAGTGAAGGCAGCAATGGGAGTAGAGGGGCTGGCGTGGGAGGAGGTGCAGGGGGAGCTTCAGGCGGTCGGGGACTCACAGAAGGCTTGAGGGATGAATGGTTGTTCTGCTACAATGGAACGCTCAAAGCCTGTTGGCCAATGGCCAGGAGTTATTTTGTTTTTGTTTTTTTGTATCTCTCTTTCTCCAATTTTTCTCTGTTTTCTCCCCGTCCCAATTTAGTCATTGTGCCAATTCCCCCCCTCCCCTACCTGGTTGTTCTCCTACTGGTCGGTACAAGGGAACCCTGAAGTATCCGCACGCTTCCTCCGACACATGCGGCGACAGTCAGTGGCTCTCTTCTCACCTGGCAGCGAGGGCTCTCATTGGTGAAGTGTAACACGTGGGAGGTCACGCTGCCTTCCTCAAGTCCTGCCTCCGCTGAGCAAGCGCCCAGACCTGACCTGTAGGCATCGCTGTCCACAACGCCAGTTTCCCACCGACGGCTTCCCTCCCCCTAACCCAGCCAAACGAGTTAGTATAGCGATCAGCCCAAGCCAAGGCAATGCTGACTCCGGGAGTCGAGACCGCAGCCTCTTGCATTGGTGACGAGCGCAATCTCTGCTACGCCACCTGACCGCTCCCAATGGCCAGGAGTTTAAGTATTTTGAGGGAGATGGAAAGCAAGCCAGATGTTATCTGTATCCAGGAGACCTGGCTGAAGCCGTGTCTGGATTTTGTGCTATGTGGGTATTCAGGGGTTAGGAGAGATAGGGAGGGTAGTGGTAGGGGTGGGGGGTGTGCTACGTTTGTTAGGCAAGGTGTTCCTTTTAGGGTGATGGAGGTGGGGGAGGAGCTAGAGTATATTGTTGTGGAGCTGTGGGAAGAGAGAGTGGGAGTAGTGGTGGTTAATTTTTATAATCCATGTAAGAGGCTGGGGTCCTAGTGGGGGTCGGGGGGCAGGACAGGAGGAGGGAGATCTGATGCAGGGATTTTAATGCCCACAGTACAATATGGGGGGGGGTCCCATACGGACGCTAATGGAGAAGCGGTTGAAGAACTGATGGATGAGAGGGGTTTGGTGTGTGTTAATGATGGGAGGGGAACCAGGGGGAATTTGGCGGCAGGAACTGAGTCAGTGCTAGACCTGACGCTGGTCTCAGCCCATTTGGCTGCGAGGTGTGAGTGGGAGGTGTGGTCAGAGTCAACAGTGGGCAGTGACCACCACCCTGTGAGGTGCGTGCTGGGAGGAAGGGTGGGGCGGGGTGCAAGAGGTGGGAGTCTGCGATGGGTGATGGGAAAGGCAGACTGGGATATATTTCAGAAAGATAGTGAAGAGAAGATGGCGAGAGCTGATCTGAGGGGGGGAGTTGATGAAATTAATGAACGGGTCACTGCGGTGGTTATAGAGGCAGCGGAGGGAGCTATTCCCCAGAGTAGGGGAGTGAGGGAGAGGAAGATGGTCCCGTGGTGGTCAGAGGAGTGTCAGGAGGCGGTGAGGGAAAGGAATAGGGCGTTCAAGGCAGTAAAGAGGAACCTTACCATGGAGTATTTGAACCAGTATAGGAGAGCACAGGCGATAGTGAGGAGGACGGTGAAGGGGGCGAAGAGGGCAGCGTGGAGGGGATTCTGCAGCAGGATAGGGTGGACGACACCGTTTGGGGAAGTGTGGGGGATGATAAGGAAGATTTGATTTTGATTTGAAATCTTTATTTCGAACATGCAATGAATACAAACAAACAATAACAAAAAGCAAAACACTCAATCTACATGTTCGAAAAGGAGTAGGAAGAAGTATATACACTTATTTAATCCTACCCCTTTTCCACTACTCAAATGAGTGTACTAAAGATCGGAGGAGATAGAAGAGAGTGGGGGCTCCCGGTATTAGTTAGTGGGGAAGAGAGAGCAGTATTGGATGGGGAGAAGGCGGAGATGCTAGTCAGGGCATTTGCTGAAGTACATGGGCTTGATAATCTATCAGAAGAGGGGATAAGGAGGTGGGAGGGAACTTGGAGTCTCCACCCGGGGGTGGTGTGTAGGAAGGAGGGGGGGAACGGTGAGTTAGACGAGCCGTTCTCCTTGGGGGAGATGGTGAGAGCTATTAAAAGGTCTAAGCCCACCACTCCAGGTAAGGATAGGGTGTGCTATAGGATGCTGCAGACTTTGGGGTGTGGGGCTAAGGGGGAGCTGTTGAGCCTTTACAATAGGGTATGGGAGGGCGGCTAAGTGGCGCAGTGGGCAAGGCGCTCGCCACTAACGCAGGATATGCTGGGTTCGAGCCCAGCTCTCATACTAACACAATTGGCAGTGTTAGGGGTGGGAAAGCTGGTGGGTGGGGATTGGACGTTGTGGACAGCGACTCCTACAGGTCGGTTGGTGCGCCTGTACAGCAGAATCAGGAAGTAACGGGGGCAGCGTGAGCCTCCCACGCGTTACTCCTCGCCACTGAGAGATCGCGCTGTACAGGTGAAAAGATGCGACAGCTGCCTCCTCGTGTACCGGAGGGGACACGTGATGCAAGGCTTGGTCCTCACTGCAGCCGACCAGTGGGAGTTCGAGACAGGGGAGGGGAGAGTTGAAGGGAGAATTGGCGAGGCGAAAATTGGGATGGGAGAAAAATAGAAAAAATAAGGAAAAAAAGTGGATAAAAAACAATAGGGTATGGGAGGAGGGGGAGCTGCCGGGGGCATGGAAGGAGGCTGTGGTGGTGCCAGTTAGGAAGCCAGGGAAGGACCCGACGCAGCCGACGAGTTATAGGCCTATTGTCTTGACATCTAATATATGCAAGGAGAGGCTGGTGGCGGATAGGCTGACGCATGTGCTTGAGAGGAGAGGGGTGCTGGAGGGATAGAGTGGGTTTAGGAGAGGGAGAAATACAATGGATGCAGTGCTGAGGTTGGAAGATGAGGTTAAGAGGGCTCAGAGTAATAGGGAGTCAGTGGTAGCTGTGTTCTTTGAGAGAAAGCATATGACATGATGTGGAGGGAGGGCTTATTAATAAAACTGCATTATTTGGGGATAGGAGGGAGGGTTTTTAACTGGGTGAGGAGTTTTCTTACGGATAGGAAGATTCAGGTTAAAGTGAGGGGGGGGGGGGTGCTGTCCAGTCAGGTCCAGGTGAGTAATGGAACCCCGCAGGGGAGTGTGATTAGCCCACTCCTATACGTAATAATGATAAATGATGTATTTGGAGGGGTAGTGGGGGGGATAGGAAGATCCCTGTTTGCGGATGATGGCGCTTTGTGGAAGAGGGGGAGGAGTGTAGAGTATGGGGTATGCAAGGTTCAGGAAGCAATAGATAGTGTAGAGCAGTGGGGGTTAGATTGGGGGTGTAGGTTTTCAGTGGAAAAGACGAAGACCATGTTCTTTACAAGGAAGAGGGTACAGGAATGGCTCAAGCTTAGGCTGTATGGGCAGGAGCTGGAGAGGGTTGTAACATTAAAATACCTAGGGGTGGTCTTTGACTCCCATCTCACTTGGGAGGGTCATGTGAAGAGGATAGGGGAAAGGGGGAAAAAGGTGTTGAGTGTAATGAAGTGCTTGGCTGGTAGGGACTGGGGAAGTAGTAGTGAGGCGTTGAGGACAGTATATGTAGCGTTAGTGAGGTCTATGATAGACTATGGGTGCATGGCGTATGGGTCGGCGACCCAGTCGCATTTGAGAAAGGTGGATGTGCTTCAGGCACGGGCGTTGAGGATTTGTAGTGGGGCTTTCAAGTCCACTCCAGTTCAGGCACTTCAGGTGGCGATGGGGGAGATGCCCTTGGAGATAAGGAGAGGGCAGTTAACACATTGTGCGCCATAAACGGCGTAAGTCATTATTTCCCGGCATGTGTTGAACGCCAACAACGGCGTAAATCGTTTTTGGGATCAATATTAAATTTTTTCGCCATGGCATTCATAATTCATCCAGCCTCCCTCCGGACTGCAGCGGCACCCTGTCTGAGATTGCAACGCATCAATACCGCCGCCTGGTGGATGGTCAGGCAAGTTACACTCATGCTAAACCGGAAGTGGCGATCGGTGCATCAAGGAAATTCCTCCGGCAGTAATATCTTGTTACGTGGGTCCAGACAAACACTCGAGTGCATTTGGATCGCTTTCGAAACGCAATAATCGATATGATTTCGGCGTTTATTGCGCCATACAAACCGGAAATGGATATAGGAGATCGACGTCAAATAATTGGGATATTTTTTCTCCAGTCTCATCGGCGAACGTTAAGAGGACACTAACGTTATTTTCAGCCCGATTGTCCATCTCTTTGTTTGCAATCAGTCTGATCAATATATCAACCCATACTAAATAAAGCCGTTACTGATGATCAAGGAATTATAAATGACCCCCCCCCCCTTTCCTTCATGCATGATGAAGCATAATGTATACCGATCATATACATTTGAATTTTTTAATATAGCGTGTATAGGAAAGAAACGCCAATCGATAATCTATCATATGCGTCAGGGCCTATAACTAGCGTTTTGGGAATTACAGCAGAAAAGCTTTAAAACATACTTATATTCTAGACGGTATTAACACAACAATGTATGAATAAGGGCGGCTAGGTGGCGCAGTGGGCAAGGCGCTCGCCACCAATGCAGGAGATGCTGGGTTCGAGCCCAGCTCTCGGCGTTGCTACCAGCTTGGCTGGTCGTTCATACTAATACAATTGGCAGTATTAGGGGGTGGGAAGCTGGTGGGTGGGGATCGGACGTTGTGGACAGCGACTCCTACAGGTCGGTTGGTGCGCCTGCGCAGTAGAATCAGGAAGCGACGGGGGCGCCGTGTCCCTCCCACGCAGACCCTCGCCGCTGAGAGATCGCGCTGTGCAGGTGAAAAGATGCGACGGCTGCCTCCTCGAGTACCGGAGGGGACTTGTGATGCAAGGCTTCGTCCACATTGCAGCCGGCCTGTGGGAGGCATGGCCTAACAGCGTTCGAGACAGGGGAGGGTAGAATTGGATAATACGAAATTGGGATGGGAGAAAAATAGAAAATGGGGAGAAAAAGTAGATAAAAATACATTATTGGAATGGCGATCAGGAATTGGATACATCTTTTTGCAGAACATCTGATGTGAGGTAAGGACTCTCTGTTACCAGTCTTGGGTTAATCAGATGTTCCTTTCACCGCCATCGGAGCATGTGTGTGTGCGTCAGGCCACGTGAGCGGATCGGCGCGGGCGAGAAATCCGCTCTTCGCTCTTTAAAGCTTGGTCCGCTCCACTAATCGCTCATGTTGACCCCGCCCCCAAGTCGCTCACCGCTCACCTTGAATCGAGCGCTCCCCGCGCCACATCGCTCAGCAGATTTTTTTTCTTTTTTTGGAGCATGGTGTAAATTAGCTCAAACTACAACAGTCTACACCCCCTGGGCCCCTTAACAATTGTTTGTATTGAGCCGCATTGTAATTGTACCCATTCTGCAATGTTAAATAACGTTGTTTATCCATTCACTAGCCCTATTAAGCGATGATAGCTAGCCTAGCCACAATGCTATGGTCGCTGCCATTAACGTTAGCATGTAAGTTAACGACAACAACAATGGTGTCAAAACTTTTTCTAACAGGATGTGAGTGACAAAGCCTGAACAGGATATCACAGGTTCACCCTTCTCATTGGTTGAAAATGGCCTTAATGTTTGTACATCGCCATCTGTTGCTTTGGCATTGTACTACATGTATATTACATCAGTGTTAAACCACTGTGAGCGGCCTGGAGTGGATTGGAGCGGAGGAGAACTCTCGCTCCGGACGTCGCGCCGACCCATTTTAAAACCCACTCCTCGCTCACGTCAAAACCGCCCGCTCCGCTCACGTGCACTGGTGTGCGTGCCGTTGGCGCGGAGCAAGGCACGGATATGCGATTGTTCAGCCCGCTTCTCTAGCGTGCATATCGATAATCTAGCATTTATTTGAAAACTATTCATAAATCAGCCGAAAAATTACAACGTGTTTTGTGTATTCCACTAAAGGGCTATTATCGCGTATTTCTCTGGAATTACTCAAAATCTCCAGAAAAGAAAAAAATTTAAAATGGGGAGAAAAGGTAGATAAAAAAAATAAAAAATGTATGAATGAAAAAATATAATGTTCCCACATCCGGAACGATAGATAATCGATGTTGAATGGGCCATAGTAATGCAGTTATAGCCCTGCAAAGAAGGTAAACATCTCCATAGGCTCACAGCGCTGGCAGACTGGGTATAATGATGGGCACAATGCCCGGCGCCCAATGTGTTAATGGAAAATTATTGGGAGAGTCTGCAGGGACATGGGGACTCTCACCCGACAAAGGGGGTTCTGAGGGATTGCTGGGAGAATGGGAAGGGTAAGAAGAACAATTTTGGCCGGGTGGGGCAGGAAGTGGCGGTGGAGTTTGGAGTGGGGGGTCTTAATATAAGCCCCTCGGTGGTATATCCAGCCGTGGCTCTGTGGATGTTAGAGTGGATTGGAGGATGATGGAAGTGAAGAGGTCAGGGGAGAGGGTGGAGTTGGTTAGTGCCTGTGAGGGATTGATGAGTGAGTCGTATGGGGACTATACAGCAGTATATACAGATGGTTCGAAGGATCCAGAGACTGGGGTGACCGGGTTTGGAGTGGTGATCCCAGGGAGGGGCGTGGCGGTAAGCAGGAGGACTACGAACGGTCTGGGTGTGTACACGGTTGAGATGGTGGCTGTGCTGGTGGCGCTGAGGTGGGTGGAGCTTGCTCTGGTGGGGAGGGTGGTGATATGTAGTGACTCATCGTCAGTGTTGGCTAGCCTGAGGTCTTTTCGCTCCAGTAGCCGGCAGGATTTGCTATATGAGGTCCTGATGAGTGTGACTAGGTGTGTGAGCCAAGGGAAAGAGGTGATGTTTTTGTGGGTCCCGGCGCATGTAGGAGTGAGGGGAAATGAGGCTGCGGATGATTTGGCTAAGGGGGCCTTGAGGAAGGGGTCGGTGGAAATGCAGGTCAGGATCAGTAAGGCCGAGGCGAAGGGGTTGATTTGGGAGAGGGCAGTTCAGGTGTGGCAGGAGAAGTGGGAGGGGGGGTGAAAGGGCGTCACTTCTTCTAGGTCCAGCGTAGTGTTAGGGGTCGGGAGGGGGGTAATATGAGAGGTGGGATGGAGGAAATAGTGTGGAGGAGGTTGAGACTAGGGCACTGTGGGTTTAATAAAAACCTGAAGCCGGTGGGGAAGCATCAGAGTGGGCTCTGTGAGGGGTGTGAGGAGGAGGAATCAGTGGGGCATGTACTGATGGAGTGTAGGGCTTATGCTGTGCAGAGGAGGGAGATGGAGGGAAGGTTGAGGGAGATGAGAGTCAGGGGGTTGGGGATGACGGAAATACTGAGTGGGGGAGGGGGAGATAAGGCGAAGGCGGAGATAAGGCGAAGGTGGTGATGGGGTTTTTGAGAAGTGTGGGTGTATGATAGGGTGTGAGGGACAGGGTTAGAGTTGGAATTTAGATCGAAAAGTTGAAATACACGTGATTCATAGAGTGTGGGGTGTAGATGGAGGTTGACGGGGATGGGGAATAGTGTGGTTGTAGGAAGTTGTTTTGTAGGTTAGGTAGTTAGCTTCAGGGTTAGAGAGGGGAGCCTGGGCCGTCATTTATCAACAATTCTTAGAAAGTGTTCTATTTTTGTTTTTGTTTTTGTTTTGTTTGCACAGAATTTAGAATGTGTGTACGTACAGAAAAATCTGGATTTATCACACGTGCGTAGACGTGTCCCACGCACACCTGCAAGTACTCTGTGTTGATAAATATCACTTGATCTACGCTCCACGCTCGTGCACAGTTTTACGTATTTGCATATAGAACCACCCGTAATTAACCATATACGGTAATGAAACACCCCCATGAAATGTGGAAAAGTGGACTAAGCCGAGCGAACGCCTGGGAGAAATACGCGACAGGCTGACACAGACATGTACACTGTGATGTCGGAAACAGTCGGATATGATATCTATTAACTTCCTAAAGACCATTGCTGCCTTGGCAGCGCAAACACTAATAAAGACGTTAACCACTGTTTGCCGTTGGTGTCATTAATAATAACCGTACTGGAATATGAATGCCCTTTTTCGCTTAGTTCTTTTAAAGTTCGATTACCCAGGGATTAAAGTTCTCCGTAAATTTTCCGTCATTTTTCTACCTGCATGGTTTAATATGATTTGTAGAGGCATACAATCTATTTTGATGTCGGTATTAGGTATAGCCTATATAAATTATATATGCATAGCCTACATTATGCAACAGTAATTTGCGCATAACGCAGCATGACACAGACATGTCACACGAAGCCCCGCGCCTGCATACAGTAAACTAACTTGATCGTTAATATAACTGTTGTCCTTGTATCTTTACGCTTATGAAAACATTAAATAATATGTATAGGCTATAGGCTGTTGTTTTGCCTTAACCCTTTCAGTGCCACGGACGACATATCTCGTTTTATCAGCCCCCCCCGTTGAGTGCCCACGACGACAAATATCGTTTTATTGTTTTATTAGCGATCTGAAATCATATTTCATCAACCGAGTCTCCCGTTGGTACACCAGCCCCTACAGGAGCTCAGAATGGAAAAAAGCGCCCCCTATCGTCTATCCCTGTGTAACTGCAGGTCAGTCGCTTAGACTGACCTGGGATCTGTAGATATGTAGAGGCGGAGCCAGCTGGCTCCTTGTGCTGGCAAGAAGTCTGATCAACATGGACGTCATCGCGGGACGGGAATCAGCCTGGAATATATATTCACAGCAGCCAATAATCAATCAATAAGCGTGATCGATATTTGGAATGGCGATCAGGAATTGGAATAATCTTTTTGGAGAACATCTGATCTGAGGTAAGGAATCTATTTTACCAGTCTTGGGATAATCAGAGTTTTATTCGCTGAGATCTCAGCGTTTGCCCTATGTGTGATGTGTCTGTGTGTGTGCGATCGCTGATGAGGAAATAAGAGAATCGATTTTTCAGCTTGCGTCTATAGCGTGCATACGTACACATATACTATCGATAATCTAGCATTTATTTGAAAACTATTCATAAATAGGCCGAAAAATGACAACGTTTTTGTGTATTCTAGAATATTCCAGTAAATGTCTTTTATCATGGAATCTTTATATTTTCCTTGAAAACGAGGGCTTTTCAAAATGCTATAAAACGAAAATGAACCGATAAAAAAACAATCCACTTCGACAATGTTGACTGCAAACGAGTCATTGATAAAGCGACGGGCAGATTATAGCCATAATTTAAAACATAGATTAGGCGTTTTTAACGCTAACATTGAAGTGGATGGTGGCATTCAACGGGTAAATCAAGGTTAAGCAAGGGCTCTGAAAGTGTTAATAGCCTATATTCTCAAATGGCATTTAATGGCTATCCGCTGTGGGCTATCTCCTCGCTGACGGACCAGTATACCTTTATATCATATCATATTCCTATGTCTCCAAGGAATCGTGGGGCTCTGGGGAATAAAGGTTGGGAACCCCTGCTATAGTCTATCCTAGGCTATTTTATTTACAGTAGTCTATTTATGATTTGTTTCCATAGCCGGTCTCAGTTATGCTGTGGCTGAGATGGGTCAGGATTAATGAAGCTGATCAATAAAAACGCGAACTTGAATTCCATCATCATATTTATATGTTGTGTCTGTCCACTATGTTTGTTACTTTGTTATTTTTTTCCCCTATGTAAAGCGACCTTGGGTCTCTTGAAAGGCGCTATATAAAATGAAGCAATTATTATTATCACGTCTGTGCGGAAGCTCACAAATAGACTGTCTTAGTCTCAGTGAAGTTTCAACGGAGGTCATCTATTCTAACCAACAAATTGAAGTAGAAAGCATTTCGTTGTGACCAATCTTATTTGGAAACATGACACACAAAATAATAGTATTTCGCTTTTTATTTTAAACAATATTTAATCGCGTTTGGAGGTGGGTGTTCTGCGTCTGCCCCCCCCCCCCCCGTGCCAAACAAGCAGGCCAACCTCTTGTTCGCGCGTGAGCCCGTTATAATTACACTAATGTCGCTATTTTACAATTAACTATAATGAATTACGGGTCATACAGAACACTCCAGTGTTGAAACGAATGCACAGAAGCTTATTTCCGCGTTGCAATATTAGTATTCTACCGGCCAGGTACGCATGCCCTGAGCTGTGCGTAAATATACGCACAAAGTCAAGCACACGTTCAAATTGATAAGTCACACACTTTGCTTAGAAATGATCGTACGCACGGGTTACGCACATATCTGTGCGTACGCACCATTGATAAATGAGGGCCCTGACCTTTAGTGGATATTCCTTACAATCATGTCCATTATGGAAAAACCCTTTGTTCTCTTAAAAATAATGTATGGCAACAGCATAATATAACACAACTCTCTCTCGCTCTCCCCCCCTCTCTCTCTCTCCCCCCCCCCCCCCCCCCCCCCCTCCCTGGCCCGATCCCCGGGTCGGTAGGTGGCGGTAATGCCACAATCAGATGGTGGCCGACCGCCGTAAAACCCCAAGAAGAAGAAGAAGAAGAAGGTGTGTGGGCTTGATTGCCACCTGATTGGTGTCAGGTGTGCAGTGCCTTGAAGTAGGTTTGGTTGACTGTGTTTGGATGCTTGTCCATTTTCCCTCAATAGTAAAGGAGTGTCCTAAGCTGATGCTTCTAGGGTTTTCTCTGTCTCTACAGTGCTGATGGTGTTTTTACTGTTGGTGTGTATATCTAGATACATAGTGTCTGTTGGTGTGTAGATCTAGATACAAAGTGTCTGTTGGTGTGTAGATCTAGATACATAGTGTCTGTTGGTGTGTAGATCCAGATACATAGTGTCTGTTGGTGTGTATTATCTAGATACAAAGTGTCTGTTGGTGTGTAGATCTAGATACATGGTATGGTGTCTGTTGGTGTGTAGATCTAGATACATATTGTCAGTGTGTAGATCTAGATACAAAGTGTCTGTTGGTGTGTAGATCTAGATACATATATGTCTGTTGGTGTGTATATCTAGATACATATTGTCAGTGTGTATATCTAGATACAAAGTGTCTGTTGGTGTGTAGATCTAGATACATATATGTCTGTTGGTGTGTATATCTAGATACATATTGTCAGTGTGTATATCTAGATACAAAGTGTCTGTTGGTGTGTAGATCCACCATTGCTTGAACCCACCTTTGCCCTGGCACACAGAGAATACCGTTTACCCTGATGAAGCCTAAGATGGCGAAACGTCGGACATTGCTTTTTAAAAACGTATTTCTGTAATTGTATTCTTCAAAGATCTTGATTGTTTTAACTTATTTTTTTACCTTTTTTACCCCCCCCCCCCCCCCCCACAAAGGAATATACCAATATAAAGGACCAAATCCAGGGGTCCATGAACTTGTGAGTATTGAACCTTAACCACAAGAGTGTGCACACGGAAGAGGATCCTCCAAACAGGGAACTATTTGGACTACCAAACGAACTCACACTGAATGTATTCCTAAGGGAGTTAAGAGACTGACAACAAACTATCGACAGCCTTAACAGACCCAGTTTGGAAGCTATAAACTCTTACTGTAGCCCAAAACTGATTTTTTTTAACATCACCAGAGCCCCCTTTTAAGTAAGTTGAATTTTTGTTTTAACCTCTCCCTATTTCCTTTTCCATTTTCTCATACTTGTTTTAAAAAAGACCTAGAGTAGCACTTGTTTTTTGTATTCAGCACTTTTTATTATTGTTTGTTCATTTTTATTGTGTTTTTGCATACTTGTTTTTAGAACTTAGAGTAGCACCTTTTATTGTGTTCAGCACTTTTTATTGTATTTATTATGTTAATCTTTATTAGGTTTATTATGCTATGAGTTCACATTAGCTGTGTTTTTGAGGTTTTATGTAGTTTTTATATAGTGACCCTGTGCTGATTGTTTTACTGTCTCTTAGGAAATGCAATGTTGGTATAAGAACCTGTTCTACCCCTCCAACATGACAGCTCACCTCCACCATAAGAGTAGAAGAGGAGCTAGGGGGACGAGGTTTGGAGAGTGGTTACACAGAACGGATGAACATCAACAAGGCCAACGGGTCACTCTTACTAACAGAGTCCCCACTGACTTGGCAATAACCAAAAAATATTTTAAACTCTTACAGGCCCTCCACCACTCTGACATTTTAGAGGAGGCCCAGAACAAACAATCTGCCCCCCCCCCGCGGCATGTTGAGACAGGTACACAAACTGACTGATTTTATCAAACCCTCCTCTCCTGATACAATCACTATAGAGAGAGTGAAGGAGAACACCAACTGCTGGTTGAAGCAGAACATGCTAATACTTAGAGAGCACTATGATAGAGTCATAGCAGAGGGCCTGGGAGACACAAAACAGTATGATGAGGAGGCCCTCAACAGAGCAGCAACTTGGAGCAAGATTAGATACAAACACAAATTCACCACTAGCTCGGTTGAGACCCTCCGAACCATGCTGAGAGATAGAGAACGTACCACAGTAGAATCCCCTGGTAGACTATCTGTAGGGAATTTCCCATACCTGATCCAGACCCCTCTGGTCAACAACCTGGCCCCTAGTGAGCAGACACCCCACCCTGGACCTAACCATAACCCCAACCCATCCCCCACACCTAATCCTCACCCCAACCCTAACCTTAACCCTCACCCCAACCCTAACCGATCCCCCACACCTAACCCTAACTCCAACCCTAATCCCCACCCCTATACCTGTCCTTTACCCTAACCCACTTCCTAACCCTGACCTTAACCAATCTCCTATCCTCATACCACACCCTAACCCCAACCCCACCCTAAGGGAGAACTGCTGGCCTAGGAAGATGGTAGTGGAGGCTCTAGTGGAGCCTGAACCACTCTCATGGAGTCACATTTCCTTCAACCTACAGGAGAGCTCCCCAGAGGAGGAAAGTCTTCCGGTCACCACCCCTCAGGTTAAACACGCCTCAGCTGAAGGGAGGGAGAGGTTGGAGTCAGAAAGTGAGGAAGAGAACCCTACTGATCGTAGGGGGGAACCTAGAAAAGAGAAACGTTCTGCCTCAAGGAGAGGGGAGAGGAGAACGAGGTATTCCAACATAATAGTGCCTAACAGTAACACCATCTCTTCTTTGTCTCCCCCAGTGGCACCGACACAGAGGGCGGGCAAAGAACAGACTCCAGAACAAAACAAAACAGGTGGTGACACTGACATGATGATGGAAAAGGCTCAAAAGGACACAATAGAGGTCCAGAGCGATTCCCAATCTGAGTCCTGCCCTCCGAGCCACCGTAAGAACATTTCACAACATCTGGAGTCTTTGTTCCAATCCCGCCCGGAGCCCACCAGACACCCCACTACAAGGTATACAATTGGGGACTGGACTGTGACGCTCGTTAAACCCACTCTGTTCCTGGGAGACTACAACCTCTCACGTATCCCCAGGTGTATAAACCCTCAAGTGCAGGTAGACAGCTATCCAGGTGCTACATTCAATCACATTAGAGAGAGACTGCAAAAAGTGGAGACTCCCTTCAGGGAAGTAAAAAAAAAAAACTGAACAAAGGTCTGAACAACTCTCTACAAAGACAATCCACCACCACCATGTGGAAACAACTCCAACAGCTGCTCAAACATGCAGTACAGTCTTTCCCTCAGCAGAAGTTTATATTCCTCTAATTAACTTCTCAGACAGATTGGACCCAGACCAACAGCGCCTGCTACAACAACTTAACTCATAAGTAATAAGTGTAATTTTTTAAATGATCTGAATAGACTCAGATTCACAACGGAACTGAGAGACCACGTTCACTGGACCCCAGCAACAGCACAGGACACTTTTAATTCATGGATGGATCAGTTAAACTGGTGAGGGGGGAAACAGTGCCAACACGACCCCCCAACAATCCAACGTTACAAATCTATCCACCTCCTATGTCCTCTCAGCAGAGGAAAGAAGCGTTCTAGAAAAGGGCCTGACCTTCATTCCTACCCCGACAGGATTAGACCACTCAGAACTAAAAAGAGACCTATATACCTACCATAGGAGACTGAAACTTTTAGACTTTTTTTAACTATGAAACCGATATCCCCCATTTACCAAACCCTCTACCTGGGTCCCTGCGATGGACGGTGTCTCGCAAAATATACAGACACTCATAAAGAGCGACCTGGAGGCCTTCTCCAACCTAAAGGTGAAAAAGACAAAGAGACTCAACCTCACTGTCCAGGAAAAAAGAGCGCTCAAGGCTCTAAGCTCAAATGAGAATATAGTAATAAAGCCAGCAGACAAAGGTTCACAAATTGTTATAATGGACAAAATCCATCAGAAGCCCACAGAAAACTGTCAAATGCTCAACATTATGATCCCCTCTCTCACTCCATCCAGATGGAAACACAGAGCATGACGAGGAAGATAGTGGGTGACCTGTACGAGGAGAAGTATATTTGCAAGAAACAACTTGATTACCTCCTGGGCCCAGATGAGCCACGGGCAAGACGCCTGTATTTACCCCCCAAAATACACAAAGCCCCAGAGGGCTGGACAGTCCCTTTTTAAAATTCCGAGTGGTCGGCCTATAATCAGTGACTGCAACTCTGAATCCTACAGAATAGCAGAGTACATTGACTCCTACAGTATATTAATCCTCTTTCCCAAAAACACTAGTTATGTTAGAGACACCTATGACTTTGTCTCCAAACTAAAGGAAATGCAGGTCCCTAATCATGCTTTCCTATTTTCTATGGATATCAATTCCCTGTACACTAACATAGACACACAATTGGGACTTCAGGCAGTGGAACGGGCATTCCTTGAGACTGGACGTCCAGACCGAACTTTGCTCCAACTTTTAGAATTGAGCCTCCTGAGAAATGATTTTGAGTTTAACGGGAAGTTCTATTTACAAATACATGGAACAGCCATGGGGAAGAAATTTAGACACCCATCTTTCCCACCAATCAGCAAGTGCATTGTCACATAACCCGCCTATTCACCTCACAGCCACGCATTATGACCATGTGGTGAGCCATTTTGGCAGTGATGTCTTCGAAGTTGCGTTCATTTGTTTCCAGCATATAATATATTTCTTCACTGTGCAATTTGAAATCCATGATGACCCATCGTCAAGGGTAAGTATATTTTGCCCTACCAAAGTTAACAGACATGTGTTACTTTGGAAATAGCTACTTCTATAAATTGAAAAGAAGTTACTTAAGCTATTTCATATATAGTGAATCCAATTGTTTGGCTATGTTATTTCAGATTTTATGTGTTATATATAGAAATTGATTTGGCCCATATCATATTATAAGACGTGAAAAGGTTAGTTTTGGCATGATATATATAGAATCATAGATACCGTGTTAGCGATTTGACGTTAATCTGTGTGTCTGCCATTGGAGAGCTCAATTTCTGTTATTGAAGAAATCCAGAGATGCAGACTTATCTACTAAGTCGACTGTAACTCGCTTAATTATAAACCTATTTTCATGACATTCGGTTATAAACGTGAAAAACTGAACAAATAACCGAATGTCATGAAAATAGATTTCTTCAATAACTGAAATTGAGCTCTCCAATGGCGGACACGCATTGGACACGCAATCATTGATATAAATGGTGAAGAGGACAGGACATGCACTCGCTTAACACATTCCCGCCCGACCACGGATAAATCCGTGTTTCGAATCCAACGGTTGAGGACCAACCAGGTTGTTTTGGCTTTTATTCCATTTTAATAACCTACTCGATGTCACCGAGCGGCACTGCAGAAGTACCCTACTCTTTGAATTCGAAAAAGCGCATTACTGGCCAGATCCTCTTAGGGGCGCTATCTCGATAATGCAGTGTTCCCTGTGGCAGAAGTTGTCTTGTTTTTTCTGGACCTCCAATGTAGTTTTTTGCTAACCTGAAGCGATGCCTATAGCCTGTTACACGGAATATGTTTTGGGACGCGGATTTCAGTGTGCAGTAAAGGAATATATCAGCCAATGGACATATCGATCTACCAGATGGCGATTGATAACGGGAAAATCCTTTTGGGGATTCAACCGGCCCACGGTAAGATCTTTTTCACGTAAATTACATGCTGATCAGACCTTGTTATGATAGCCATCCACCCGATCAGCGTATGTGGCTACTGAGGCTAACACGGTTATTGGTAATCAATAGGGATGTCCCGATCAGGTTTTTTTGCTCCCGATCCGATTCCGATCATGTGATTTTGAGTATCTACCGATACCGATCTTTCCCGATCCGATAAAAAAAAATAAAAAATAAAAAAAAATATTATTCAACAAACATGACCATGTTCACGTCTTAAACTCATACTGAGGCCTTAGTTTTGGTTTTAAATTGCATATCATTCATTTATTTAATGTCACACAGAGCAGAAGAATTTTGCCAAAACAAACCAATAGTATCCAGCTGCAGAACGGCAGACCAGCCACACTCTCAGACCCAAACGCATTTCCTTTGATTTATGTCAAGGATTGCAATGCCTCGCTTGAATGAAGTTAACTTTTCACCTGGATAACGTCAACATTCAGGGTGAATGTAATGTGAGAAATTGGGATAATTTTTTTTGCCGATCCCGATCTTCGGAAAATATCACGTGATCGGATCGGGACATCCCTAGTAATCAATAATCAGAAACGAGGTCCCCCGCCCTCCCCCCCCCCCCCCCCCCCCCCCCCTTTCATGCATTCATGGTGGACCATCATACCGATCATATGCAGTTTGAGTTTTAACTGTAGCTTCTGTATAGCCAAAATGCCATTGGATATAACGTTAGTAGCTTAGCGGCCTGTATCTCGCCTTCCAGGAAATATCCCAGCCGAAATCCCTTATAACGCTTATATTCAAGATGCTATAAAATGAGAACGTATTGATGAACAAATTATTTCTTTAAGCCATTTTGAAGGGACCGTTTATGGTGTCAATTGACAATGAGAATGGACAGATAGCAATACTATAAAGTATAGATTTAGCTCTACAAACAACCCCACAGACTATGCAAGTCTGTTTAGAAATGCTGGCCGTCTAGAGTGATTTTAGACGGATCCAAGTGGCCTCGAAAGTGTTAATTATGATTTTTTTTTTTTTTTTTTTTTTTTTTATCTATGACCATATATGGACCCCCCTCTCACTTACCCACGTGAGTAGCCCGCTGCACAGCCGCATAGTAGCCCGCTGCACAGCCGCAGAGCGGCGCTCTCAGGGCCATGCTCTGACGGCCGCGCTGTGATGGCCGCCACCCAATGGCTGAATTGGAGTATTGCACTGTGCGGGCCGCGAGTGAGATCTGGCCAGAGGATGTACATACTGTATGAGTAAATTAACTATACTTTTGCTCACACAATATCTTGAATGAATGTGTTTATTTATTTCGAACATAAATTGAAAATAAATAATAATAATAAACAAGTAATAAACAGATTAAAAAACAAACAAGCAGGAGTAGGATGAAGTGTAAACGTATGTATTCCTACCCCCTTCACACTCTATTATCTTATGCAACTCATATTCACTCCACAAACTGAAATATACATACATTGTTGAATGAACAGCCTGTTTGGGCCAAATCAATTTCTATAACGCAACACAAAACATAACATCTGAAATAACATAGCCAAACAATTGGATTCACTATATATGAAATAGCTTAAGTAACTTCTTTTCAATTTATAGAAGTTGCTAGGAATTAAAATTCAGTTACTGAATTATATAAATATATTTATATATATATATTTATTATACATATATTGTGTTTTAGTATTGTATTATATGATTGCATTGTATACTGTGTTGTTATTCAAAATATATAACATATATACAATACTACATAGGCCTACAATGTAGTGAGTCAAGTGTTTGAGGCCAAGTTCAGTGCAGTCATATGTAAACAGAAAATAATTGCGCTCAAGATCTTTATATATTTTCTACAGTATTCTTGATTTTTATACATCATGATATGTATAATTTTTGTAACTTTGAGTATTTTTTTTCTTTACAGATCGTTTACATTTTCAACTTTTGGGAGGGTAAGTATTACTTCTTTTTGCACATGTATTGATAGCTTAGACAAATCTTTAAATAAAACAAACAATTTACCGTTTTCCTCCTTGTTTGAATAGTCCAGAAAATTGGTAAAGAGTGCAACGGACATGAAGGATGGTGCAACACCTTCAGACCTGAATTCCAAGACCCCCTTTGCTGTGAGCTTGACAAGATGTTTGGGTCAGGGGTGTATTTTGAGGTTGGGTCTTATCTCCCTGCAGCCACTTGCTTCCTAATTCTCAACAGATATGATCCACCAGACCAAGATGATGATGGTTACCCCGTCGAAGAAGATGGGAGGTGCATGTACGGAGCCCTAACAGCCGGCAAGGGGATGCGACAGAAGCTGTGGACTATCCTCACCGGGTGTATGGAACTACTTGTCCTTGAACGATGCCAGACCAGAGGAGAAGTGTTGGGACAAGGTGACAACCAGACCCTCGTCATCCACATCAAGCCCAGCCAAGATAAGACAACTGTCAAAGACCGAGTCATAGCAGTGCTCAAAAAGTATGCACTCGAATGTGGCCTCATATTGAAGCCAGATGAGTGTTGGTCAATTGATGTCTTGTACGAGTACGGGAAGAAGATGTACTTCCTGGGAGGACAGGTCAGCAACTTCCTCAAGATCTTTTCTAGAATCACAGACGGCACAGGCGAGCTGTACCCAAACATCTATGCCCGCCTCTCATGTTTCAGTTCAAGCAGCCTTGCTGCCACCCAAGCCGACTATACACCATGGCCAGCTGTTATCGCAAGCATCTTGGTGTACTGTCTTGAGATCCGGATCCTGCTTCCAAAGAAGATCACATCAGACCCAGAAACTGTTGCTGCCCTTTCCCTTGCCGTGATAAACGCCCTGTACTGTAATATTCTAGAACGTTGTAATTTTTCGGCCTATTTATGAATCGTTTTCAAATAAACGCTAGATTATCGATAGTATATGTGTACGTATATGCACGCTGGTGCCGCAAGCTGAAAATCGATTCTCTTAGTTCCTGATCGCTCGCACAGTCAAACAGCTATATCACACATAGGGGAAAAGCTTATATCTCCGTGAAAACAGGTCTGATTATCCTAAGACTGGTAAAATATATTCCTTACCTGAGATCAGATGGTATCCAAAAAGATTATTCCAATTCCTGATCGCCATTCCAAAAATCTATCATTTTATTGATCCAATGCTACGTACTGTAAAGACATATTACACGCTGTTCTGAGGGTCCACAATGAATCTGATCGGCTCCGGTTAGTCAAGTCAAGTCAAGTCAAGAGTTTTAATTGTCACGGCATACAAGTATACAATGAAATGCGGGTGGTCTTGCCCACAACGATGTGCAATACAGTGGTACAACATATAATAGAATCCAAAAAAAAAAAAAAAAAAAAAAAACATTGTGCAATTAACAGGTAACATGGTGTGACATCTCGGTTACTGTACATAGTTATTTACAGAGCATATAGGACATGCTAGGTAGCTTTGGTAGTGCAATACACTGTTCCTGTTATACTAATTTAAGTGGCCTTTCCTTTTGGCCATAAGTGTGCGTGTGTGCGGCATGAGTGTGTGCCCGCTCATGTTAAAGGTTACATGCGTGAGAAGTAAAATGTGGATTCCGGAGTATTTTTTTCTCATCCATTTTCATTGAGTCCATTCCAAAAGGGTGCATTACCATCTGGGAGACGATAGGGGGCGCTTTTTTCACATCTGAATGAATTCAGATCGCTAATAAAAAAAAATCACGCTAATTGTCGTGGTGGGCATTCAGGGGGCGGACTGCTAACACGTGTTATGTCGTCCGTGGCATCCAAAGTGTTAATGGATGAGAAGGGCATCTCTGCACCAGACCTACCGATAGTGGCAGGCGGGACCCTGACACACCGTCTGCCCTCTGCCTCTGATGACAGGTCAGGGCTTGCTGGCTCAATCAACATGATTAGCACTCACACACAGTTCACCACGGACTACATGGCAGATTTCTCCAAATCTTCAGATGACTACACAATCCAGTTTCAGGCCGCCTTCCTCCACAGGCTTAATCTCCTCTCAGCCTTGTGCCATACAGGAGACCTGAAGAAAGGGACATATTACCTCGTTCTTGAGTGTGACAGCTGCCTAAATGTCATTGAGGAGAAATAATTCGAACTGAGCAAGGTACCGCGGTATCCTGGGATTATATTTGAAACTCTCCCTCTCCGTCAAAGTCCTGTCCCGCAGGGGGAGGTCACTGACCCACTCGAGTGCGCCTCATACATGCTCGGCTTCGAAGCTGGAAAAAGCTTCCTTCTGGAGGCCCGTGGACTCGGATCACTCCTTGACTCTGGTCAAAGCCCAGTTCACTTAGAGAGGTTCTCTTTGGGCCATATGAAACACCTCAACCCCAAACTTGTCATCATCGGAATCTGGAGCAGCATATGCTCTCAGCACCGGCCAACTGGCCAAATTGGAGCCCATATCAAACTCGCAGGAGGACTTCCAACATGCTCTCCTACACTGCGGTGGCTTGCTAAAGCCCTCTACTCCATGAACGATTATGACCAGATGGCCCACTTGTTTGGTATGTTCAAAGTCACATCAAGCGGGTTTCTCTCGACGAGTTCGCCCAGGTGCCGGATGGTCGCATCCATTATCCTTGTTGGATTGAGTTGTGACTCCACTGTGGATAGATACAAGAGGAGGATCCGGTTTGAGGACGTCCAGAGGAGGGCCACGCCCGGGATGAGTCTGGACACGGCAATTGGACTCGCAAAGATCGAGGACGGCTACCGTCCACCACCTGACCAGATTGTCCTCCCGACTCTCACATATGAGATCTTGGGTGAAACTGACCCGCCTTCATGCATGAACCACCACCCGACAGGGATGCTCCCAAACTCACCACACAAGGACCTTACAGTGCACCTGAAGGCGTTCATCACGCACACCGGCACGCCAATCTTCGCCGTGTCCAGAGATACAGTACTCCCAACGAGGTCATCCTCGACCTGTGCCACATCACAATGGTTACGGTTGCCCAAACCCCCAGCCCGAGGAAGCTTGAGGAGATTGCAGAGCTTGATCTCTGTGCAGCTGTGAAGTGCAACCTCCTCACAGATTACTCCCTCTCAACATTCACAGAAGCTGTGCACTACTACTCCCATAGTGAACCTCATCCCCTGGGGAGTGTGTACATGGCAGACAATCCGAACCTAAGATGCCCGTCACCCTGTGCAACCTCAAACCTACAGTGCCTCCACAAAGGTGGAGCCCCGATAATCCTATCGGAGTATAGTTGTAGCCCACACATGGATGACTTCTGCCCATCAGTATCACCACGGCTTGATGGATTGGTGGACGAGTGTGTGGGAAGTGTGATGTAAATTTTATCAACTCTAGACGTGGTTGTCCGCAATAACTCAGTCACGTCAGAGGGAACCACGGACATCTCTGCAACCGGGCCCAAGAGGAGCTTGCTTGCCGCTGCGGTCGAACAAGTCCACTCTAGTCTTGAAGTGATAAGGAGATATCTTGGAGTCGACTTTAGGCCAAAGTGCTCTTACTTCTTACGGACAAAAAATGGTTGGTTCTTAATCAGCCTCTCACCGCTAGGCCACTGTGTACGCGCGGAGTGCATCACGGCGATCACAGTCGGGCATGGTCCCTTCAGGGAGGATATGGAACCCTTTGGGCATCTTTTGCGTTGAAGCATCAATAGGATGCGAGCTCTCAGGGAACCGATCGCTGCTACATCGCCACCTTGTGCCAGTATTCTGTACTTGATACACTTTTTTCACAGCTTTTGTACTAGTTTTTACGCATTTTTTATACGTTTTTATATGTTTTATACTTGCACACTTTTTATGGTTATTCCATTCTTTTGAATTTTGTTTGCTTTCATAATATTTTTTAATCTCTTAAAAAATTCATGAAATTTACTGTGGTTATAATTGAAGAAAATATTCAATGCTCAATGCACTATGATATCAGCATTATCTATTACTCTTAATCTGTTTTGCTTATGGGGTGTGGGAATACAGGGCAGTGGGCAAGCGGAAGTCGACAAACCAGACACATTTGCTATTTCTGAGGGATGTCCTTTTACAGAAAAAAAAAGATCTTATCCTTACAGTGTATGATGAAATTTGCAATATGCAGTTCAAGTTTGGATTTGGCAATTGGATATACTTGAATGCATATTCATGCATACCAGCTTCTAATCTACCTTTCTTACAACTTGCGTTTGCAGAATACCAGCAGTGCCTGCAGTAGTAGCAGTACCACATCATCTACAAGGGAGCATGTCTATGTTCCCCGGTAGCGATAGATAGTCAGACCACCAGCCCTGATTCCAAACTCTAACCTTAACCAACTTCGAAAGAGGGCCTAAGCATAACCAGTTCGAAACAAGGCGGACATTAATAATTAATAAAATAAAAAAAAATATAAAATGTTCAATCAATCGGCGAACACCTGACCAGATTGTCCTCCCGACTCTCACATATGAGATCTTGGGTGAAACTGACCCGCCTTCATGCATGAACCACCACCCGACAGGGATGCTCCCAAACTCACCACACAAGGACCTTACAGTGCACCTGAAGGCGTTCATCACGCACACCGGCACGCCAATCTTCGCCGTGTCCAGAGATACAGTACTCCCAACGAGGTCATCCTCGACCTGTGCCACATCACAATGGTTACGGTTGCCCAAACCCCCAGCCCGAGGAAGCTTGAGGAGATTGCAGAGCTTGATCTCTGTGCAGCTGTGAAGTGCAACCTCCTCACAGATTACTCCCTCTCAACATTCACAGAAGCTGTGCACTACTACTCCCATAGTGAACCTCATCCCCTGGGGAGTGTGTACATGGCAGACAATCCGAACCTAAGATGCCCGTCACCCTGTGCAACCTCAAACCTACAGTGCCTCCACAAAGGTGGAGCCCCGATAATCCTATCGGAGTATAGTTGTAGCCCACACATGGATGACTTCTGCCCATCAGTATCACCACGGCTTGATGGATTGGTGGACGAGTGTGTGGGAAGTGTGATGTAAATTTTATCAACTCTAGACGTGGTTGTCCGCAATAACTCAGTCACGTCAGAGGGAACCACGGACATCTCTGCAACCGGGCCCAAGAGGAGCTTGCTTGCCGCTGCGGTCGAACAAGTCCACTCTAGTCTTGAAGTGATAAGGAGATATCTTGGAGTCGACTTTAGGCCAAAGTGCTCTTACTTCTTACGGACAAAAAATGGTTGGTTCTTAATCAGCCTCTCACCGCTAGGCCACTGTGTACGCGCGGAGTGCATCACGGCGATCACAGTCGGGCATGGTCCCTTCAGGGAGGATATGGAACCCTTTGGGCATCTTTTGCGTTGAAGCATCAATAGGATGCGAGCTCTCAGGGAACCGATCGCTGCTACATCGCCACCTTGTGCCAGTATTCTGTACTTGATACACTTTTTTCACAGCTTTTGTACTAGTTTTTACGCATTTTTTATACGTTTTTATATGTTTTATACTTGCACACTTTTTATGGTTATTCCATTCTTTTGAATTTTGTTTGCTTTCATAATATTTTTTAATCTCTTAAAAAATTCATGAAATTTACTGTGGTTATAATTGAAGAAAATATTCAATGCTCAATGCACTATGATATCAGCATTATCTATTACTCTTAATCTGTTTTGCTTATGGGGTGTGGGAATACAGGGCAGTGGGCAAGCGGAAGTCGACAAACCAGACACGTCGACTGTGGTGCCACAAGATGGAACTGAGTTGGACTCAGCCAGCTGTGGACCCAATCCTGAAGACAGGCCAGATGTGAGCCCTGAAAAATTCCCCAAATGACACAAACTCAGACTCAGCCAGCTGTGAGCCCCTGCTAGATGTCCGCCAAGACACAGATAAGTCTTTCATCACCAAATGACAATGAATCATCATCTGTGGATGACAGCCAAGAGGTAAACTTAGATTATTTAAAAAAAGCTTTGGAAGTACATCAGTTTAAGTGGGTTAGAATGAATTGTTAAAAAGTTAAATAGCTATTAATTTTTACATCTAAATGTTAGATTCCCAGCTTTCAAATGTGTTAAACATTTATATTTTTTAACAACAACTATTTTGGGAGTATTGTGAATGACATTTGCTATTTCTGAGGGATGTCCTTTTACAGAAAAAAAAAGATCTTATCCTTACAGTGTATGATGAAATTTGCAATATGCAGTTCAAGTTTGGATTTGGCAATTGGATATACTTGAATGCATATTCATGCATACCAGCTTCTAATCTACCTTTCTTACAACTTGCGTTTGCAGAATACCAGCAGTGCCTGCAGTAGTAGCAGTACCACATCATCTACAAGGGAGCATGTCTATGTTCCCCGGTAGCGATAGATAGTCAGACCACCAGCCCTGATTCCAAACTCTAACCTTAACCAACTTCGAAAGAGGGCCTAAGCATAACCAGTTCGAAACAAGGCGGACATTAATAATTAATAAAATAAAAAAAAATTATAAAATGTTCAATCAATCGGGGAACATGGGACCCGGGGAACATAGGGATGACCCCATCTACAAAGGACGAAGAGAAGCAGAAATACTTCACCCACAAATTGCCTGAGCAACCCTGTTTTTTTTTGGTGTCATGCTTTGGTCTAAGAGAACAATTAAGTTATTCCATGACAGATCGAAGGAGGACATTGTCTACCTAGATGCCACAGGTAGCATTGTTAAAAAGGCAAAAGGGGAGAGCACACCTTTTTACATCTATGAACTTGTGGTCAGAAATCCAGTAAAAGGATGCTCCCCTGTCCCTGTTGCCACATATGTTACCTGTGAACACACCACAGCATCGATAACCTACTTTCTTGGCTCTTTCATCACAGACTGTGTCATACAACATGGGCCAAAAATTCGCAGAAGACCAGTTATGCTCCTTTGTGATGGCTCTGTAGTTTTGATGCAGGCAATGGCTCATAATCTATGTGGCCTTAGTCTCAACGAACTACTATCACAATATTATCACATTGTGACGGGACAAGGAAAGGAGCATGCACTTGCACTTCCTATCCTACAATAAGGACCTCTGCAAAAAACAGTGAGTGATGTCTTCAACTGAATATGATTTAGTTATATTTTAGTTTAGAGTATAGTGGCATTGTAATAATATTAATTCTGTAAATTCTTCCTCACAGTGCCACGAAACACTATCATCTGTGCATGCATGTGTTCGGGCTGATGACCCAGGCTACTACTCTAAAAGAACTGGATCAAGTAGTAGTTAGTGCCACCGTGCTGCTGGCAAGTCCATGCAGTGGGGAAAATGTTGAGAAACATTTTAAAGACCTTCAGATGCTTTTGACAGCAGTTGCCCAGCCAGTCATTGATGACTCAGGCATTGCTGAGGAAGACTTTGTGGTAGGTAATCCTTTGTAGAATTGTAAAATAAAATTGAATAATGGATTAGTTGTCAACTATTAAATTAATCGCCAACTATTTCAAAAATCTGTTTGAGTATATTATCTAAAAGTAAATGTTCTCTGATTCCAGCTTCTTAAATGTGAATATTCTGTTATATTTACTCCTTTATGACGGTAAATTGAATAGCTTTGAGTTGTGGACAAAACGTTAGGTTATGACTATAACCAAGTTCTGTTAATTAGGGGTGACGCTTGGCATCACAACTGCACTTCCTCGCGTACGTGCACGCGCACTGAATAAATTCCACAAATGTACCTTTAATACCAGTATTAGTCTGACCACACCCCTCATCAGCTTACCTTCATAAGCAGGTGTGTGGTCACCTGCTCTCCTCCTTCCCAAGCTTTCACCACAAGGTGAGGTCAAGGGCTGCAGCGGCCGTCTGATGCCAAGCGTCACCCCTAATTAACAGAACTTGGTTATAGTCATAACCTAACGTTCTGTTTCATTAGGGGCTCTGCTTGGCATCACAACTGCACAAGGGGAGGCCAAGCGGAGCCGCTGGCTGACAAATACACCCCGCTGACAGCCCCCCAAAACCATCAGAACAGGGAGGGCCGAGCCCCCCCGACCCCCCCTAATGGAGGGTATCCCCCCTATTAGGGGCTTCACGGGAAGGCGACGGACCCGACCGTGCGAAGAGGCACTCAAGCAACCCAACGCACAGGGTGAGCAGACCGTGGCTTGACCCCACGACTACACACACGCACAACCCGCATGCCACCCGGGAACGAACGGAGGAACAACCTCGTTACTGCCCCCAGAATCACGGGGTCAAGGGCAAACCCAACCCCGTGGCAAGGCCGTAGCAGCGGAGCGCGAAGGAAGACCCAGACCCACCAAAAGGACTGGACTCCCTGGAATGGGGGCCCGGAGAAGTCCATGATGCCAGCATCAAGACCCCACCAGGTGGGCACGTAGTGCCCCGCCCCCCACATCGCCAGCGTATTCGGACAAAGGCCCCTCAGTTACTGCACCTGGTATTCCCAGGCGGTATCCCAACCAAGTACTAACCAGGCCAGAACCTGCTTAGCTTCCGAGATCGGGCGTGTTCAGGTCGGTATGGCCGTAAGCCGAGCGGGCCCTGTCCCCCCAATAGTACACCGCCTGGCACACTGACCCTGCAGAACAGGCAGTCAGCATGGCCGTAAGCACACAAAAAAGGTTAACCAACGGAAGCAGGCAGCGCACCGGGGAAAAACCAGGCAACAGGCTGTTAACCCTAGCCTGGAGACTGCGGACGAGACAGGCGCCAGAGGGGACAGCTGAACACAGCTGCCCCGGCGGAAGGGGCGTATGCTGGCGTTGTTGCATGACCAAGCCTCCATTTAAAAACCCCCACCCAGAGGGGTTGAGGCAGAGAAGGCTGACACAATTGGCAGACGTCATGAACGTGCAGGGGCACCCTCAACCGGGTAACCCGGGAGTTGACACTGCTCCAACACACCAGGGAATCAACCACCTCGGTGTTACCCAATGCGGTGGTTGTTCCTATAACCCCTCAAGAAAAAACTCAAACACACCTGCGGGTATACACCGGCTATACCGCAGTACAAGTGTCTCAGTTTCCAAAAAAGGGTTAACCCAGGCCTACGGGTCGACGAACATTACCTTTGACCGGGCCTGGCGATACGGGAAGCACAGGGTCACCAGAGGAGGTCAAAGACCACCCCCAACAGGCCCCTCTTCGCCATGTGTGAGAGATGAGCGAAAAATAATGGAGAACCAGCCCCTAAGCACACCGTACTTGGTATTCCCAGGCGGTCTCCCAACCAAGTACTAACCAGGACCAACCTGTGTAGCGGCCGAGATCCGATGAGATCGAGCGTGTACAGGTTGGCATGGCCGCAAGCCATTACGACAGTGCTGAGTAAAAACGTACCCAACCAGGGTCTCCATAGCGCCTAACCCTGTGACACCCGGACCGACCTGGCATTTTTCCCCCTGAAAAAAGCCCAAGTCCCTCAGGGTACCAGAACAGCAGATCTGCATCCCCGGCGGACAACGGGTCCAACTGATCCGGTCCAGCGTGACCAGAACCAGTCCCGTGCCCTAACCACGCCGACATGCCAACTCCAGGAGAAAGGGCAGATATGCGTGTCGATCTTAACATGAAAAAGAAGGCGCCACCCAGACGTTCGGCCGAACCGCGCCTGGTGGCCCACCCCAAGGGCGTGAGACCCCTCTACATATGTTCAGATCCATTCCGTCATCATCCCCCAGACATGAACGAGAATCCGTCGAAAAACCAACCCAGGTCGTGGGACTTGGTCGTCGGAAGAGGAAAAACCCCCATCTCAGTTGCTTTATAAAAACGCCGTTTCAACCACAAGCAACCAAGGCGTGCCAGTCAGTCGCCTGTTTACAGCGAGCTAGCACTATACGTGCGTCGGGACACACCCCCATCAATGAACAGGCTATTCAGACCTGCCATTGAATCCCCAAGGCGCCCAGGGGAACGACAAGAGGGGTGTGACACTCCCTAACTCCAACACTTCTGGAATAGAAAAGAAGGAAGCATCAACAGTATGTATCCCAGTCTACACAGCCAGGGGTAAAAATTGTTCACATTTTTACATCCCACCACCCTCCCATAGGAAGGAGACGGGGATCCCCAGAGAGACTTCCCACGCGAGATGTACAGATTGAAAAGAATATATTGCACCTTGAGCCATGTAAAAAATTGGTTTTAGGGCTCTCCGGGGAAGAGGCACTGAACCCATACACACTCAATAATCGAATTGAATCGAATACATATACAATAGAATAGGACCCTTCTAGAGGGTCCACTCACTTTGACAATCTGAGGAGGAAGGCTCTGTACTCCGATGGAGGCTCCCTCACATGGAAGGAGTCCGAACTCACAGAAGGCCCGAATAGGCGCTTGGTGAGGAGGAGCCCTGACCACCCCCCTGAAACAGATTCATCACATGGACCTGAACAGCACACGGAAGTCCTACCAACAGAGACGCGCACGGTGACGTACTCTATGGCGGGGGAATTCCTGCGGTGCACACGCCCAATATACCAGGCCGTGGGACCAGGAACTCCCTCCCCCCCCCGTAACGTGCCGAACCGCCACGTGACGGGAACCTTGAAGGACAGGGGGTGTACCCCTGACCGACAGAAACAAGGGGGAGAGGAAAGGTTACCAGTTCACCCCTTTACGACCCCACACCCATGATACGATGTAATGACAAAAAGAGAATATGACACAGTCATAGTCAGCTCTATGAAGCGTTTGACAGCTCCACACAGCGCATGAGCTAACCTGCTATCTGATTTTTACTAAGGAAAAACACAGAATAGAGGGGGCTCTAAGAGCCCCGGTCCAACATACACATGTGCTTCTGTGGCCAGTCCAACCCAGTTGTAGGTCACATGACACACACAACCCATCATCACCTACAAAAAATGGCAAAAACACTCAACAGAGGAACGCTGTTTTTCACAATGAGAGAATACATCATTCTCGATTAGTATCGGCCACAGGCCTTGCTAAGCACACACGACAGCGACCAAACCATTTTTTCTTTTAGGAAAATAAAGTTTCTCCAGCAGTTTTAGCACAACCTCAGCAATCAAGCTAAGAGTTACATCGCATCCCTACCACACAAAAGACACAAATAGTGCACAAACATGTCTGATAGGAGGATGAAAAAGTCCCCAGGGAACCGGGGGGAAACACAATCCTCTTATTTTACCCTCAATACGGCCAGTTAAAACAGGAAAACCTGTTAATATGTGAACACACTGTTCATTGTCATCACAGGCTGAGAAAAGAACATTCTTTTACTCACTTGTCACCAAGCATAGCTTCATAGGTCAGTTACCTTAGTTGTGAGTACACGGTACATATAAACACCATGATGTTTCTCACACAACAACCAGATCATTACATCCCGATTTGCACGGAGAAGCTAACTGCCAGTGACAAAAACAGCTCACACATAACCCGCGCCGTATCCCAAATGCATTGCAGCAACACACGTTTTGGGAAAAACATCGTTATTCACAATACATTTAGAAAAGTAAAACCAGAAAACGTGTTATAAGGTCTGGTCAAACCTGTTCCTACCCGGAACGTAGATCAGCGAAGTGCAGTCACAGACACCGTAGGAACACAGCCGCTCCTGTGTTGTTCGAACTGGGCAGCGTCGCCGCTCCAACCCGCACTACAGTCCTTTGTTGATGCAACCTTGCCGTCCTGGCTCAGGGCAGGGTCGACGAAACATCCCCTGTCAAGGATGACGTCGTAGTCAAGAGTGTAAAACATGTTAAAATCAAAGCACGTTCAACAGAATAGCATCAAGCTAACGGCCGCTCCAACCGTTCGGGTGCTACTGCTCCTGCTCGCGAGACAGCGAGCTCACGGCGGCGCGCGAGAAGCTAAGCTACCCCGCGCCAGGCCATGGCCTATAGCAGCAAGCTAACGTTACCTAGCGATCACGACATGCTAGCACCGCAGCTAACAGCTGACTGGCTAACAGTAGGCCCAACCTGAGCAGGCCATGCAGCGATCCCAGCAGGCTAACGCAGCAGTTAACAGCTGACTGGCTAACCGTAAGCTAAGCAGCTATCAACTGAACCTGTAAACAATGACATAACACTCACCCAGACAGGCCGCCGTTCTGAACCTCTCCTCACTTTTTAAGAGAAAAGAGAAAACAAGATGTCAACACCGCTTCACAACGGTGATCTTACCAACACCCGACGGAATCAGCACAATACCAACTGGCCTGTGTAGCTGACTTTGAACATGGATCTGCCGCTATCGCACATCCATGCACATATCCCCTCGTGAAGGAATACTCTCATTTGGATATGAAAGATGGGGCCTTAACACGGTGACAGAGAGAATCCACTCGTCCAAAACACACAGGGATCACCAGTGTTAATGGTCGCGGCCCACTAGTTAAAACTATAATGGTCTTCAGACCAAGGCCTTCTGTCGCCTAGGTGGCTGAACAAAGGACCCTAGCCTGGGGCCGGTTTCCATAAACATTGTCAAGTAGCCCCCATAGCACTAACAGACAAGTGGAGCCTGCCAGCAAACACTACTCACCCAACCTGGAACGCACCGCTTCTCACAACAGCGGCATGTCCGACAGTTCAGCTGTGGCCTGACAGGTTTCACCCCAACAAACACAGCAAGGAACTGCAGTTGAGAAGCATGCAGCGGCGTGCTCCCAATACGAAAACCGGTGGAGGATTTTTAGAATGATCAACATCTTCCAGACACTCCAGTACGAAGACAATATCGCCATATTTTCTCGAAAATAGTGAGAGAGAAAATAAAGATATGATGTCAACGTATCTCCTTCCTTGTAAACAAAATTTTTCTCCACTAACAACACGTCAAGTGGGGTACTACCGAGGCACTTTCTTGTGGTGAAAGCGAGAAGGAGGAGAGCAGGTGACCACACACCTGCTTATGAAGGTAAGCTGATGAGGGGTGTGGTCAGACTAATACTGGTATTAAAGGTACATTTGTGGAATTTATTCAGTGCGCGTGCACGTACGCGAGGAAGTGCAGTTGTGATGCCAAGCAGAGCCCCTAATGAAACGGAACAAGACATTTGAGTGTTGGACTTTGGGAAACACTGATTTTCTGAGATTTTATAGACCAAGCAACTAATCGATTAATCAAGAAAATTATCGACAGATTCATTGACAATGAAAATAATTGTTATTTGCATCCCTAATGTTTGTGTTTTTCTGGGTGCTTTGAGTATTTCCCTTTTGTGAGTTATGCCTAAATAGGTATAAGCTGTATGGACTTTTTTCCTTTGTAGAAATGTTCAGCAGATATGAATTTGTTGTAACTACAGTCCATGCAAATACAAAATACACAATTACACAAAGAATTATAATATTGTAAGTAACATCTGGTTTAGTACTAAAAAATTCACCAAAATACAAAACAATTACATGAATGTGATTATGTGTCTTACAGAATGATTTGGGCCCAACACCGTTTGACTACCACTTTGAGTGCCAACGACGAGAATTCTTGTTAGTTCATGCCAACCGTTGAGTGCCAACGACGAGAGATCTCGTTTTTAATCGTAATTTTTTTTATTAGCGATTTCCATTCATATTTCATCAATCTAGTCTCATGATCACTGGGACTGGCTTTGAGCTCAAACAGGGAAAATACCGCCCCCTATCGTCTCTCCGGATGGTATTGCACCCATTGGAATGGAGTCAATGAAAACGCATGGAGAAAAAAAATCCGGCTTCCACATTTGACTTGTCAGGCATGTAATCCGAGCCTACTGCAGTCATCGCCCACCATCAGAACAGCGTGGAATCGGTGTTTCGACCACCCAGCGTTGGATCAATAAACGCAATCGATATTTGGAATGGCGATCAGGAATTGGAATAATCTTTTTGGAGAACATCTGATCTGAGGTAAGGAATCTATTTTACCGGTCTTGGGATAATCTGAGCTTTTTCCACAGAGATATATCAACGTGTCCCCTATATGTGTATGTGTGTGTGTGCGATCAGGAAATAAGATAATCGATTTTTCAGCCCGCTTCTATAGCGTGCATAAGTACACATATACTATCGATAATCTAGCATTCTAGCGTTTATTTGAAAACTATTCATAAATAGGCCGAAAAATGACGACTCGTTTATCACAGAACCTTTATTTTTTTCTGATACTTTCAAAAAACGAGCGTTTTTTAACACTTTGCATGCCACGCCCGAGATTATTCGGGTTTACCCCCTGCGGGTTCAATGCCCACGCCCGAGAATATTCGTTTTATTAAAAAAAAATTATTAGCGATCTGAAATCATATTGCATCAAGCCAGTCTACCGTTGGACATTTAGCTGCCTCAGGCGCTCAGATGTGAAAAAAGCGCCCCCTATCGTCTCCCAGATGGTAATTCACCCTTTTGGATTGAACTCAATGAAAATGAATGAGAAAAAAAAAACGGAATCCACGTTTTACTTCTCACTCATGCAACCGCCGTCGACCAGCTTCATGCTGGACTCTCGGAGCAGCGGGGAATATGTGTTTTACAGTATACTCTGTGGATCAATAAACATATCGATTTTTTTGAATGGCTATCATGAATTGGACTAAACCATTTGGATATCTTCTGATCTCAGGTAAGGAATCTATGTTATCAGTATTAGGATAATCAGACTCGTTTTCACAGAGATATAAGCTTTTATGTGATTATGTCTTATCGCTGTTTGACTGTGCGCGCTGTCAGGAAATAGGAGACTCTATTTTCGGCTCGCCACAAGAGCGTGCATGCGTACACATACTATCGATAATCTAGCGTTTATTTGAAAACGATTCATGACATGGCCGAACAATGACAGCGTTCTAGAATATTCCAGTAAAAGGCGATTATCATGGAATGTGTTGTTTTTCCTGTGAAAACAAGTGATTTTCAAAATGCTATCAAACGGAAATGAAGCGATAAAAAAACAATCTGCCATGACAATGTTGGCTGGAAAAAGTCTTTGATAAGCGACGGGCAGATTAGACACATAGCCATAATTTTAAACATAGATTATTAACGTTAACATTGGAGTGGATGTGGGGATTCAAGGGGGTAAAAAGGAAAACACGGACTGGCTCTCAAAGTGTTAAGGCCATGTCCCCACGTATCTAGATCTTTTGCCAAACCGATATTCTCAGGCTCCGTTTAAAAATAAATCTTCGTCCACACGACGGTGTTAAAAAAAAACAGATCCAGACGCAAACACATAAACGCATATAAATTGCTCCAACAAGCATGCAGGCCAGTAGGTGGCGATAAGCGATATCCCAAATACCATAGTGGTACGAGCGGTCAGGACGACTGAGAAACGATAGGAATTGTCCATGGGTTCACCCAGCCCATGTGACCATTCCTAGCATTTCCATTGGCTATATTGACATACATAGATGATAAATAGATAGATATAGCGGAGGATTATGCAGTCCAGAGGAAACAACCAATCTAGATATGTCACGATTCAATGCTTTACTTCTGCGCACTGGGTGACGGAGAGATACAATGTCAATGTTGAGATCACAATCTCCTAGCCCCTTTCGTGACTGTGATGCAAAGAGTGAATCCACAGTCACTTGCTCCTCAATAGGAAACCAACCTAGATTTACCATGAAGGACTGGTTCTAACCGAACCGTTCGTTATACAAGTATCAGACGTTTCAAAGGTACTCACAGTTGCACAAGGGTTTCGGACAGACATACGGGATGGTTTGAAATCTCGGCGTTGCTAATAAACATTTTAAATATTCTTTATAAACTGCTCAAAACGGCATTATTTCCGGCGTTGGGTGCATGATGCGCATGCGCTGTGATCACACCAGGCAGCCAACACCGGAAATAATGCCGTTTTGAGCCGTTTATAAAAAATATTTAAAATGTTTATTAGCAACGCCAAGCTTTCAAACCATCCCGTATCTCTGTTCGAAACCCTCGTGCAACTGTGAGTACCTTTGACATTTCTCTGTGATACTTGTATAACGAACGGTTCGGTTAGAACCAGTCCTTCAGGGTAAATCTAGGTTGGTTTCCTATTGAGGAGCAAGTGACTGTGGATTCACTCGGTGCATCACAGTCACGAAAGGGGCTAACAATCTCCGGATTCTGAAACTATATATATACTAATTACAACAAGACATTCATTAATTGCATTGTACTGTTCACGTGTGGTGCCGTCGTCGCATATATAAGTAAGGATAGTTTGAATGACATTTCAGCACCAAGTCCAGTTTGGCTGGTCGTCCGCACTAATACACATTGGCAGTATTAGGGGGAGGGAAAACTGATGGGTGGGGATCGGACGTTGTGGACAGCGACTCCTACAGGTCGGTTGGTGCGCCTGCGCAGTAGAATCAGGAAGCGACGGGGGCGGGGCCCCTCCAAAGCCCAGACCCCCGACGCTGAAAGATCGAGCCGTGCAGGTGGAAAGATGCGACTGCTGTTACCTCGAGTATCGGAAAGGACTCGTGCTATGTATGGCTTAGTCCACATTGCAGCAGGCTTGTGGGAGGCATGAAACAGCGTTCAAAGACAGGGGAGGGTTGAATTGGATGATACGAAAATTGGGATGGGAGAAAAATTGAAATGGGAGAAAAAGTGGATACAAAAAAAGAATCTCTGTTTATGTCTCTGAAAACACCCTTTACATGTGGATGAAAGGCCCAATCGTGGAATAAAATGTGCGTTTGGCAAAAGATCCAGATACGTGGGGACATGGCCTAAAATGGCCGCTTTCTAATTGACACAGGTGTGGTGATGAGGCACCACGCCCTACAAATGCAGAGCAGGGAGCAGTTGTCAAGTTCTCACTTCACAGAGCTCGTCCTCGTCACAGCTCTCCAGACCTCACCTGCTCACACTGCTTTTTCTCATTTTGACATTTTTGCTGCTTGACCATTTTTGTTGCTTTACTCTTTTGACCCTGTGCTTTACTTTACTTTTTATATCCTGAACTAGGGAGTCTGTACCACCCAGCTCCCCATCTTTTGCCCTTTAACCCTTTTCTCGCCACATTCCTCGCCATGTGTAATCTGCCAATGCCGTTTTACAGCGTCTTTGAGATCAATATTTCAAATTTCTGTCATGGTATTCATATTTCACCCACGGATCCTTGACTGGTGCTGTAGATCTCCGCTCAACTCTCCAACGCTTCAATACCGCCACCTGGTGGCCGATCGGCGAGTTGCCAAAACCGGAAGTGGCCGGAAGTGTTTGGTGTTTCCCCTATGCCATCCGGCCACTCGCTATCGCTCGCGGGACTCCATCTTGACACACTGGATAGCGATCCGTTGCCATAACTCAATAAACAACATTATTTGGACGTATATAGTATTATACAACCTGGAAATGGATCGCATAGATCAACATCCCATAATAGCGATCTTTTTGCTCCACGCTCATCACCCAACGGTAAGAGGAGACCGGGGTGAGTTTCAGCGTTTTTGTTTACCATTTTCGATACAAACTGCTCTGATCTATATATCACCCATAACACATAAATGCTTTAATTTATGCACGGAATTATAAACAACCCCCCCCCCCCCCCCGGTCAACATCAGATGATAAGTCATAATGTCTAGGCTCATGTACAGTTGACATTTATAATCTGGCGTCAATCGGTATCAAACTGCATTTGATGATCTAATATATGCATTTATGGCTATAACTCACGTTCTATGAAATACTGCAGAAAACGATAAAAACATATTTATACTCTAGACCAGTGGTCACCAACCTTTTTTTTTGGTGAAGGCAAGATCTACCTATTGAAATGTTGAGAGAGAAAAAGACAGCCACAATTGTACTTTAAACTAAATTACTTTTATTTGCCTGTATTCTAATTACATGCAATGTCAAAGTAGAACTGTAATATGTACTCTCAGTCAGTGCTAACTGCAGCATCACTTCACATCAAAAAATAAGTAGAACTGTAATATGTACAGTACTCTCAGTCAGTGCTAACTGCAGCATCACTTCACATCAAAACAGTCATGTTTCTCACTCAAGTGAAGTCACTAAGTCAGTGTGATGGCTGTGACTGGATACTGTCTACAAGTGCTTTGTAGTTAGGCTCATAGCTACTGACTGCCAGTCTGAGACAGTCTGTGAGGTGTCTGTCAGTAAGGCGGCTCCTGTACTTTGATTTGATTATTTTCATCTGTGAAAATGACATTTCACAGAGATACGTGGATCCAAAGTAGGCACTCACTTTTAGTGCACATGCAGTGAGAAGAGGAAACTTCTCTCTGCTGACAAGTCCCCAAAAATCACTGTCCCTTGATCTGGCTTTCAGCTCTATGTCATTTTGTAAACCAACCATCTCCATGTCAACTCCACTTTGCAAATTAAATACTTGCTGGGCTGGCATTTGGCTGCTACCTGCTCTATATCAATGGGCACAAATGGGTTTGAGACAAATGCAGCAATATCTCCCATGACATCGAACTCACCAAAACGCCGATTGAACTCTGTTGCCAGTTTGTCCAGGTGAGCACAGTACTGCTCAGGGTGAAAAGCATCATTGTCTTCCAATGCCTGTGCCATTTTCTCCAGGTTGGGAAAGTGCATCAGCCTCCCATTCTTTAGGTGTGTGGTCCAAACACCGAGCTTGGCCTTGAACCCATTCACTGCGCTTATCATGTGGGGAAGGTGTCGGTCTTTTCCCTGCAGCTCGTAGTTGAGTGCGTTCAGTTTAGCGGTTATGTCTGTCAGGAACCCCAAGTCCAGTAGCCACACATTGTCTGACAGTTCCTTGTGCTCCTCGTTCCTTGTCAACAGGAACGTCTTGATCTCAGGCAGCAAGTCGATAAATCGCTGCAGCACTTTGCCGAGACTCAACCACCGCACATCAGCATGGAGAAGCAGGTCTCCGTAAGCGGCATCGAGCTCATCCAATAACGCTTTGAATAAGCGGTGCTGAAGCGCTTTCGCTCTAATCGAGTTGACTAGTTTCACCACCAGTGTCATTACATGGGAAAAGTCCAACACCTTCCCAGCCAAGGCCTGCTGATGGATCACACAGTGATAAGTCACGAAGGAGGGGAAATCAGGGTCATTACGGCACAGTCCAATAAATCCATTGCGCGCATTGCTGGGGCCCCGTCAGTAGTAATCGCTACTAGTTTATGAATGGGTATGTCATTTTCACCGACATATTTTTTGAACTCATTGTAAATATCCACACCCCTCGTTTTCTCCTTAAGTGTAAAAGAGTGAGGAAATCCTCCTTTGTTGTAGTATCCTTGTGACGTACGTGGGTTGGTCATTACCATTATTACTGTATTTATGACACCTTCTGAACATCAGGTTAGTATATTTAATGTGTTATGTTTTGTATATGATGTGTGTGTGTGTGAACATGAGAGCTAATGCTGTCTCTTCTCTCCCCGTCAGGTGCTGCCCATCCCTACTGAAGAGTGCTGATTGCCTAATGAATGACAGCTGATGGCAATCACATCAAGAGGGATGGGTAGCCAAATACCTGACAGCACACACACGTCTGGGCGCCTCATTCTGTCAATTGCTGGTGACTAGAGAAGAGTGAGGTTGCCATTGTTAACCACTGTTGTGTTCATATATATATATATTGTTGGCCTATGTGCCACTTCTCTAGCTGGGTGAGTGTCCTCTTGTTGGCCTTTGTGCCTGTTCCCACTGAGTGTGGACTGATACTTCACTGCCCTTTTTGCTGTTGTTTCATTCAAGTGGAGCTGTATATATATATATATTGGTAGGCTGTATGCCATTGCCACTTTGCGTGGACTTGTACCTTTGGTACGTTTTAGCGTCGGTGGACGCTAATTTTGTTTATTCATTTATACTTCCCTTGTTTGTCTCCCCTTACCTTTTTCCCTTTGTGTGTGTTCTGGGTTTAAATCCCCTCTAAAATAAACATCATTCTCCCTTTGGGGAAAGCCGTGGGTTTCAAGCCCCACCACAATAAATATTATTTACCATTTGAAAACGTCTTTGTTTACTATCTGCCTACCCGGGACTGTTTTGACAAGCATTTTTCTACTGAGGGGGTTGTTTCTGCTCATGTACCACCTGCCCAGTTAACTATCCTGTATGGTCGTTAGACCTCTGTACATGACATGGGGGCTCGTTAGTTTGCACAATTGTATGGTTCCTTGTTGGTTATATAACATGGTGACTTGTCAATTGGAGCGTGTCAGGTAGGTTGCGTTTTTTCATTTGGTAAGTTATATTATTATATATCCATTTTTCTGTGCTGCACACTTGACAAGGGTGGATCACCTGCTTTGGTTAGGGGGTGGGGGGCACGCGTCATCTATTCCGGTGGAGTGCGCAATGAAATCGGTAAGCGACTGAAGATATGTGTAGTCCTCATTCCGCTAGGGAAGTAGTTTAGACGGGGTAGTTAGTGTTACCCAGTGTGATCCTAATTAGGTGGTTAGAACCGACATTTATTGTTTTCATGAATGTTAGATGTGGATATTAAATCGAATTGGTCAGGTTGTCATACTGCATAATGTGGCTGTTGAGTGTGCACAGGGACATTATTGAGTACTATAGGTGAGTGGCTATTTTTGTGGGGCTTATTGAAGTCTGATTCGTTGTAGTATTGTGGGTAGTATTGTGTGTTGCTTTCTTTCATAAACTGTATACGGAGGACAGAGTGCAGAGTGCCGAGTATAGATTTTTTTTTCATGAGTAGAGCTATGGAGGTTTGTGATCAGGATGTTGGTGTGTCTGATCATGAGAGTTTTGACTCTGCATTAGGTTCAGACCATGGTTCTATTACTTCTGCTGGTGAGTTGAGCACACTAAGCGCTGAGCTGCGTTTACCCTGTCTAGAGGAGAGAGACAGGCAGGACAGAGAGAGAAACAGAGAGAGAGACAGAGAAGAGAGAAAGGAGGAGAGAGAATGGGAGGAGAGGAAGGTAGAATGGGAAGAGAGGAAGGAGGTGAGAGAATGGGAAGAGAGGAAGGAGGTAAGAGACATGCTGGAGAGAAAGGAGGTGGCTGATAGGGGATTTCAATTGGCGATGAGGAAACTGGAGTTGGAGTATGGTGACGCTAAACGTAGCACCGTTTCCTCTCCAGTACTTTCCGGGCCCCAGGCACCCTTTGATATTAGCCAGCACATGTCCTTGGTTCCCCCCTTTCAGGATAGCACCATTTCCTCTCCAGTACTTTCCGACCCCCAGGCACCCTTTGATGTTGGGCAGAATATTCCTTTAGTTCCCGACTTTCAGGAGTCTGAGGTGGAATCATTTTTCTCTGATTTTGAGCACATGGCGCGGGTTTTCCATTGGCCAAAGGACAAGTGGGCGATTTTATTGCAATACAAACTCACTGGTAGGGCTCTGGAGGCGTGCTTGTCATTATCGAATGAAGACGGCATGGTATATGAGAAAGTGAAAAGCGCTGTCTTGCGCGTGTACGAAGAGGTACCAGAAGCATACAGGCAGCATTTTCGCTACCGCCGTAAGTCTCCTTCCCAAACCCATGTTGAGTTCTCCCGGGAGGAGAGACGTAATTTTGATCGGTGGTGTTCTGCGTATGAGGTGAAAGACTTTGCATCATTGAGTGAATTGATACTTGTGGAGCAGTTCATGGCCACCCTGCCAGGCGAAGCTGTGCTCTATTTATATAGGCCAACCCTCAAACCTCCGTCAACCCTCTGACAGGCTGCGATTTTGGCAGATGAGTTTGAATGGTCATGCAAACGTGTTTCTGTACGTCCTACTGTATGTGGTGGAGGTGGCCCATTCATGAGTGAGTCAGCATTTCAGCCACGCTCACCGCCGTCTAAGAGAGCGGTGGTGTGTAATTATTGTAAGAAAACTGGCCATATGGTAAAAGCATGTCATATGCTGAGGAAGCGACAGGAGAGAAGAGCGTCAGCTCAGAAACCAAGAGGTGTGGGGTTGATTGGTACAGTGTCATGTTCTGACCAGAATAGCTCTCTGAAAAAAGAAGGTGATGGCTGTGTTAAACCCTTTCTGAGTGTGCCCTTTCTGTTTGATGGGTGTGTGTCACTGTCGGGTGACGTCTGTGACCAACGGAAGGTGAGAATACTCCGTGATACAGGTTGTTCTCAGTCATTCATCCTGGCTGATGTCTTACCGCTAAATGAAGACTCTTACTGTCAGTCTAGTGCGATGGTAAGAGGTATAGAAATGGGGTGTATGCGCGTGCCGTTGCATAAGGTGCATGTACAGTCAGATCTTATCACAGGTTGTTTTCCGGTCGCCGTTCGCCCAGGTTTCCCTGTGGAGGGCGTTGAGTTTATCATGGGGAACGATATTGCTGGGGAGAGTGTGATCCCTGTGTTGGAGGTTGAAAACGCTCCATTAACTGACTTGTGTTGTGATGAATTGATTAATAATCACCCCAATGTTTTTTCTGCTCGTGTTGTCACCAAGGCACGGGACAGGAAGCAAACTCAAGCTTTGGCGTTGAGTGACTGTCAGTAGCGAGGCTATCGCTGAGGACAGGGGGCCATCTATTGGAAGGATGGAACAGGTTGCTGTAAGTAGCGTTCAGGGGACGCTGGTAATTCCCAAGTCTGCTGTCGTTTCGCTACCACAGACTCGTCAAGCATTGATCACTGCTCAGCACAGTGATTTCTGCCTATCAAGTTGTTTTGCGGCAGTGGCCAGCGCTACTGCTAGTAGGAAACAGACTTTTGTGATAGAGGGGGTGTTGCACACCTAGACCGGGTGTTTGTCGACTAAAGGATATGACAGGCGACTTTGGAGAGAAATGGGTAATTTGATACTGTGTGTCAGCAGCAGTTTGTGTTTTCACCCCACCCCTTTGTCAAGACCCGTTCAGCTTTCTGTTGATCTATTCAAAAAATTTACGCAAACTTGCAATAATTGGTTAGGACATGTTTTGACCTACCCCTCAAAATCTGAGGCGGTTCATTATAGAGCTTTGTATATAATGCGAAGCTTGTCAATAGAACCTAGTAAAATAGAGTACTACATGTGGATTTTTATTTATTATTATTATTATTATTTTTTTTTCTGCTGTAATGATCAACGATGCTAAAATGGATCGATGGAGCAGGGAGATGTAGCGTCAGTATTCTTTCAGAATAGCTGCTGTAGATCTTATAGGCAAGGTTTCGTTTTATTGGTTCCTTCTGGAGTTGATTGCTAAATTAAGGGTGCACTATGCAGTTTCGGAGGAAGATGGTTTGTTTGCAGAGCCTGCAAGAGACTAATACTTATTCTAGCTTATTTTATCATAAATTGAAACAAAATCATTTTTTTTGGGCACTGTGAACCGAATATGAGCCTAGAGTATGTTTGTTGACAAAATTGCAGGCCTGCCTTTGCAAGCGACAGCAGTGAGGTAGTAACTTTTCAGGAAGCTTTCTAGAGGACAGTATATTTATTCAATTGTGACAATGTACCATTGGACATTATTCACTTCTCACAAAAACTGTAGTGCACCTTTTAAACAATGTTTGCCCAACAACCCTGGTAACTCGAGTAGTTAGTATTTTTGAAAGATTTTGTATTTTTGTATTTTCTGTGATATTTTCTTCACTTCAACTTTTTCTCTTTATACAAAGGTATCAATATATGAAGCTGTTTTTGTTGACTTGCTGCTGCTGTGGACTCCAGTTAACAATCAGAATGACTTCTACTAAAACCATTGAGGTGTGGAGAAGACTGGAATACAAGGCGTCAAATTGTGTTGCCGATGAGAGGTGGACATTACATGTAAATGGTGGCACGTGGCCATGTGTAGTCTGCTAATTTGGGTATTGCTAGAACTTGTAATAGTGGGGACGCCAAATCAGGGGGTGCATCCGGCTCCCCTGCGCTCCAGTCCGGACAAGGGGGAACCTTTTGAACATGTGTCTGTCGTCTGCCTAAAACAAGGGCGGAAAATCATTACATGTTGACAATTATATGTGGTTTCACCCGTTTCCCGGAGGCGATACCTCTGAGGAAAGTTATTGTTCCAGGCATTACCAAGGTTCTAATTTGAGTGGCATCATTTTGGATCCTGCCCATGTTATTTTTGTGGCGCCAATTTTTGAAAGGGGATGGGCGCTGTGATGGTGCCAGGGCAATGTGCTGATTTTTGTTTCCCTGTGTGCTGTCCTGTTAAGCGCGATGAGATGATTTTTTTTGTGTTTTATTTGTTTTCCCAGGAAGTTTCCAGTTTGTTGTCTCCTGTTGACAGGACGGTATCGGCGGTGCGGCCGGTCAAAGTAGAGGTTGTTGTTGTCTCTGTTTTCCCTGGTGTGTGGTACTAATCGGATGTTGGGTAATAAGTAATAATGTTTTGCTAACCCTACAGGTTCGCTCTTATGGGGGGAGGTGTGACGTACCTGGGTACGTGGGTTGGTCATTACCATTATTACTGTATTTATGACACCTTCTGAACATCAGGTTAGTATATTTAATGTGTTATGTTTTGTATATGATGTGTGTGTGTGTGAACATGAGAGCTAATGCTGTCTCTTCTCTCCCTGTCAGGTGCTGCCCATCCCTACTGAAGAGTGCTGATTGCCTAATGAATGACAGCTGATGGCAATCACATCAAGAGGGATGGGTAGCCAAATACCTGACAGCACACACACGTCTGGGCGCCTCATTCTGTCAATTGCTGGTGACTAGAGAAGAGTGAGGTTGCCATTGTTAACCACTGTTGTGTTCATATATATATATATTGTTGGCCTATGTGCCACTTCTCTAGCTGGGTGAGTGTCCTCTTGTTGGCCTTTGTGCCTGTTCCCACTGAGTGTGGACTGATACTTCACTGCCCTTTTTGCTGTTGTTTCATTCAAGTGGAGCTGTATATATATATATATTGGTAGGCTGTATGCCATTGCCACTTTGCGTGGACTTGTACCTTTGGTACGTTTTAGCGTCGGTGGACGCTAATTTTGTTTATTCATTTATACTTCCCTTGTTTGTCTCCCCTTACCTTTTTCCCTTTGTGTGTGTTCTGGGTTTAAATCCCCTCTAAAATAAACATCATTCTCCCTTTGGGGAAAGCCGTGGGTTTCAAGCCCCACCACAATAAATATTATTTACCATTTGAAAACGTCTTTGTTTACTATCTGCCTACCCGGGACTGTTTTGACAAGCATTTTTCTACTGAGGGGGTTGTTTCTGCTCATGTACCACCTGCCAGTTAACTATCCTGTATGGTCGTTAGACCTCTGTACATGACAATCCTGGAAAACCATTTTGACAATGCAACAAGCTGCGCTGTGTCCATTACATCCACGGATCATCAAACTGTAATGAGAAAATATTCACAGCGTGCCAAATCCATTAACACTTCTCTGTCCACGTCCTCGGACAGTGACTCTACCCTCCTTGTCACTGTTGCAGGGCCCAGAGGTACAGCACGTAGTGCGGTTTTGATCTTGTTTGTTTTTGAAGTCACTCAAAACAGTATCTGCGGTAATGGCTATTGCTTCCTTGACTAACTCTCCGTCTGTAAAGGGCTTCTTGTGTTTAGCCAAAAGGTAACTTACACGAAACGATGCTTCACTAGCAGCCTTATGTTGACAAACAGGTTTGGTGAAAAGCGATTGCTGGACCTTCAACTGTGATTTCAACTCGTCAACTTTTCTTGCACGAAGTGTGCTCTTGGGCGGGTAGCTGTCTTTGAATTTTTGGTGGTTGATGTTGTGGTGCCGCTCCAGATTTCATCTTTTAGGCAGTGCTTGTGTTTGGTTGCACAACATACATACACACTTGTCTTTCACCAAGGTATAGAGAAATTCTTCTTCCCATTCTGGATGGAAATAGTACGTTTTCGCTTCTTCCGTGGAGCCTCTGCCATGCTAGCGATCTGGCTTCACCACACCTGTCTTTTTTTTTCTTTTTTTTCCCCCGAGTTGCGCACCTCGTAATCTCTTATCTCAGATTGGTCACTTTCATACAGCGTCTGCGACACGCAGAGAGAGAGAGAGAGAGAGAGAGAGAGAGAGAGAGAGAGAGAGAGAGAGAGAGGAGAGAGAGAGAGAGAGAGAGAGAGAGAGAGAGAGAGAGAGAGAGAGAGAGAGGAGAGGGAGAGAGGAGAGGAGAGAGAGAGAGAGAGAGGAGAGAGAGAGAGGAGAGAGGAGAGAGAGAGAGAGAGAGAGAGAGAGAGAGAGAGGGAGAGGAGAGAGAGAGAGGAGAGAGAGAGAGAGAGAGAGAGGAGAGGAGAGAGAGAGAGAGAGATATCTCGACAGGGAACGTCTCAAAGATCAACCAGTCGATCAAGATCGACGGGTTGTGACCACGGCTCTAGACCTATTTTTGTATGAATATGAAAAAGTAAAAACGTTCCTACATCCTGAACGATAGATAATTGATGTTGAATGGGCCATAGTAATGTCAATTTAGCAATACAATTAAAAAGTTATAGCCCTGCAAAGAAGGCGAAACATCTCCATAGACTTATAGCGCTGGCAGAGGAGGCTACAAGGATGAGAATAAGCTCCGGCAGATAAAGGGTTAACTTAGCTGTTCCAAAAAGATATTGTTATTTTTGATAACTCTTGTCCAGTGTCCTGTGTCCACCACTTTACATTCGAGGCCTACACAAGCCATATTTTAGGATTGAATGTAAGACGGCTTGAGCCGGTCTTCAAACAGGTGAGTATGCTCTTAATTTATTATTTGATTTGACTACTTGTATGCTGTTAAAATATTTAGTTTAGTGGACACCACAAGTAGGTAATTTCATTGTTTTCTGGCTGTTTTTAGCTTCCTGTGTACCACTTAACCCTGGGGCAGTCATTGAAGGGATTAGTACCATATACTTGTCTTGTACTATACCATATACTTGACGGGATTATGGTCGATATGATCTTTGGCTGGTAGCAGGTGTGGTTGAAGAAAGCTAGGTCTACAGTGCATTATCTTTCAGTATAGGTAGGTTAGGGGGCCAGAAAATATAATTAGTGTTAGGACCTGATGTAAGTCTTTTTGTTAGATTAGACATGTGGTGGGCCTAGCAGTCCTTCATTGACTGCAGTGTAGATGATAGAAGCTATTTGTGGTCGTATCAGATTATAAGGAGCACCTGTTTGAATTAGTTTGTTGTTTCTTGAGTGTAACACAAGAGGTTTTGCCTCATTTTGTTTGTGTTACTGAAGAGCATTGGTTCCAGTAGTATGGGATCTGTGTGCATGTAGTAGTGGTTCATCTCAGCAGAGGCCTGTAGCTAGTGTCCGGTAGCAGTGTCTGCTGTGATTCTCTATAGCAGGGGTAGGCAACCCTAGGCACGCCTGGCGCAGGGGCATTTGCATAGGCACAGGGGGCAGCAGCAAATTTTTTTTTTTTTTTTTTTTTTTTTTTTTATATTATAGTGAAATATTTTGCACTGTTGTCGCATTTATCTTGTTGAAATCCTCCCACAAGTTCTTTTTACTACCACATATTTAATTGAGACCCTTTATTTGTTTATTATTTCAATTTAGCTGGAAATACATTCAGGGACGCGGGAAGGGGGGGTGCGGGGGGTGCTGCAGCACCCCCTCTCAATTATTGCAAAAAAAAAAAAAAAAAAAAATTTTTTTTGCAGTATTTATATATTCGTATATACTGTAACTGTATAACTGTAACACTGTATATTATAAGTTTATCCTGTTCAAAGCACGTCACCATTTTAACACTTTGAGTGCCACTCACGAGATTTCTCGGGTTTTTTTATAGGTGGTTGCATGCCACTCACGAGATTTCTCTGAGTAATTTTTTTTTTGTTTTTTTTGCGATCTGAAAAATTATTGCATCACCCGAGCCTACCCGAGTATAGCCGAGTGGCGCCGGCGATCACTGTGGAAAAAAGCGCCCCCTGTCGTCTCCCAGATGACATAAGTGATTTTGGAATGGACTCAATGAAAATGAATGGGGAAAAAAATCCGGTACTCCACATTTTCCAGTTCACTGATCCAGCCGGGGTTACTAGAGTTCATTCTGGAGCCTCAGATCCCCGCGGATCATGGAGTTCTACTGTATCGCGTTGGATCCATACACGTATCGATTTTTTCGAATGGTGATCAGGAATTGGAATATACCAGTTGGATACCATCTGATGTCAGGTAAGGACTCTATGTTATCAGTGGTAGGATAATCAGAGTAAGTTTGATGAAGTTATAAGCTGTTTTGTGAAATGTCTTCTTTCAGTTTCACTGTAAAAGTCCGTGAGGAAATCAACGGAGCGATTATCAGTGCGCGGCCGTAATGTGCGTGCGTGCACGTATAATATTGATCATCTAGCGTTTATTTGAAAACGATTCATAAAAAGGCCGACGAATATCAACGTTGTGGAATATTCCACTAAAAGACGATTTTCATAGAATGCTCCAGAATGAGCTGTTTTTTATATCAAAACGGGGGCTTTTCTAACTGCTCTGAAACGGCAACGACGCGATAAAAAAACAATCTGCCTTCACAGCACTGACTGGAAAATAGTCTTTGATAATGCGATGGGCAGATTAGACACATAGCCATAATTTAAAACATAGATTAGGCGATATTAACGTTAACATTGGCGCCGATGGTGGCATTCAAGCGGTAAAACGGAAAACCAGGCGTGGCGCTGAAAGTGTTAATATTGTGTGTATTGAGCCGTACTGTATTGTAGCCATTCTCCAATCTGTTAAATAAAGTTTTCATTCATTCATTACACTACTGTATGTACACAATCATACGTGTAAAACCGAGTAGATTTTCGAGTGATGACAGACTGTCACAGACTGATTGAATGACAGGTGAAACAACTAATTGTATTCACCTCCCGTCTCCCGCCCTTCCCACGCGCCACGAACCACTGAGCTACTGTGATACAGTGCTTGCGCAGTCAGTCCATTTGAGCTAGTAGTCAGACTTTGCTAGCACAGAATGTCTCACTCGCAGAATAGTAAAATATCAGATTTATTTTCGAAACGTCCCGCCGGTCCCAGTGACAGTCCCACTAAATCTGATAAACGTCAGAGAGAGACAGAGACGACAGGTTCAGCCTCAGCATCAGGTATTGAAGAGTTAACTGTCTGTTCCCCTATACCCCCCCTCGGGCGCCAGGGGCTTCCACTGAGGGGTGATGCAAATAGGGATGGGGTGTTATGGCAGCTCATGATGGAAAGAGTGTGCACCGAGTCTGATCCCGAGTTGAAGAATTGGCTCCAAAAGAGAGACAACTGGATGTCCAACAACATCCAAAACGAAATCTTACAGCTGCTTGCCCATGATATTCAGCGACAAATTAGAGGCAAAGCATCCAAAAGCCCAATCTTTGGCTTGAGCGCTGACGGAACCACTGATGTCACTCACTGGAAAAGAACAATTCTCGTGTAATATACAGTTAGCCGATGACAATTTGGAAGCTCAGAACTTCTTTTGGGGTTTTTACAATGCCCGGCTCAGACACAACAGCCGAGATGCTGTTTTTGTGTATAAAATACTTTTACGCCTCGACCTGCCCATGGAGAGGCTGATAGGATACTGTTTTGACGGGGCCAGCAACATGTCTGGGGGGTACAGGCTAGACCAGGGGTTCCCAAATTGTTCAGGCTGCGACCCAAAAAAAACGGTGTCAGAGAGCCGCGACCCCCACTATTATAGGCTGCTGACTGACTAGAAACTGTACATACAGAGTTAAGTGTACTGTACTGTACAATACAGAGTTAAGTGTGTACTGTACATACAGAGTGAAGTGTACAATAGAGTTAACTCTGTATGTACAGTACACTCTTAACGCTGTATGTACAGTACACTCTGTATGTACAGTACACACTTAACTCTGTATTGTACAGTACACTCTGTATGTACAGTACACACTTAACTCTGTATTGTACAGTACACTTAACTCTGTATGTACAGTACTCACTTAACTCTGTATGTACAGTACACACTTAATTCTGTATTGTACAGTACAGTACACTTAACTCTGTATGTACAGTACACACTTAACTCTGTATTGTACAGTACAGTACACTTAACTCTGTATGTACAGTACACACTTAACTATGTATGTACAGTACACTTAACTATATGTATTGTACAGTACACTCTGTATGTACAGTACACACTTAACTCTGTATGTACAGTACACTCTTAACTCTGTATGCAGGGTGCGAACCATGGGTAAGCTGGGTGAGCCATTAGCTCCCCTAGCTCAGACATCAGCTCCCCTGAAAACATGATTTGTGAATTTTTGGGGGGTCTCTAAAATACTGACAATAAATGCTATTTTTGCCATGCATTTCTCATTTTTCTGTAATTTTCTGTATCGTCATCATCGTGTATAATAATAAAATTAGGCTATTTTGATGTATGATTAATGATTTGCGTGTAGTGGCTACTGGGACATAATTCACGGCATTCTAGCCTTTTGTGGTGTTTACTACATCTCCCATGAACTTTAGCGGGGGATGACGGTTAAAGAGAGACAGTAAAACGGTACAAATTCAATAACTTGCGTGACTCCTCCCGTGACTGCTCCCACGGGCCGAATATTGCCCCGATCCTCGCAAGGTTAAATCCACGGGTACCTATCGGCGTGCCGAAGCTTTTCCTAAATCACTTCCATCATCAAAAACGAGGGGAAAAGGTCTGCTCGCGACCCTGAAAATGTTGCGTGATTTTAAAAACGCTGTATTAAGTGAGCCTATCTACCCCGGGTACATCTGGGTGTCCCGCTACTTTTACTCATTCACATGTAGCCCCGAAAATGCTTAGAAAAGGAAATCCGAAAGCGTGGAAAAGTGTCCCACGGGCGCGCCGTGATTCCGATCCGCGTGAAAATATTTATGGCCATAGAGGAGACCGTGGGACACCTTTTCGCAACCGGATATGTGTCTCGAATTTGCTCCCACGCGGTGCACAAAATCGCGCAAGGAAAAATCTGACCAAAAATGAACCAATGCTCCAGCAGTATCAACCCCCCCCCCCCCCCCACAGGGAGCTCCCCCGAAAATCGTCGTATGGTTTGCACACTGTCTGTATGTACAGTACACTCTTAACTCTGTATGTACAGTACACTCTTAACTCTGTATGTACATGTGATGCCCACTAGAAGTGGTATCATGTTAATATCTTTAGATTATGTGTCAAAACAGTGTGAACATATTGGTACAGGATTACCTCCATCAGAAACAAGTTAGAAGAGTCATTTATATGTAATGGGAGACATTAACATAATCTGGTCAATAGGTGGCGGTATAGGACTGGTGTTTAGTGACTTCGCCTTCCAGGGACCCGTTACTGTGTGCTTAGGAACGCACAAGGCGATCTCAGCCTCACAACCGGGAGGAACCAGAGTCAATAACATCGTGTATGCACCTTCCTTTGTCAAATGATTAACTACAACCTGTTTCATAGGTGGGTAATATACTACAAAACACACATAAAGGTTAACAAGGATACATGCAATGTCGAGGGTTCAAATGAAGTAACTATTGTCGATGTTTGAGTCAAGTTTAAGAAGTTTAAGACGACAGGTAACGTGGTTGAGAAGCAGACCGTCTATTGATGGCGCCACGTTTCGTTGGTACATTTAAATAGTGTTGGAACACAATTGTCCATTTAAGCACTAACGTGTCGAAGTTAAGTATCTCCAAGGGGATTATAAAGGTTTATGTTTTGAAATACATACTGTGTTGGGTTGAATTGCTGTGTAGTAAATGTGTATATTGTGTACAAGATGGTTAGAGGGAAAGTACTTTAGCTTACCCTACCAAGAAGGTAGCTAAACACCGGGGCTGTACCACATGCTCTCTCTCTCTCTCTCTCTCTCTCTCTCTCTCTCTCTCTCTCTCTCTCTCTCTCTCTCTCTCTCTCTCTCTCTCTCTCTCTCTCTCTCTCTCTATTGCGCCCTCAGTTAAATGTAAATATAAATCTATTCCCTTGAGTTATACCATGGTCACGGTTTAGCAAATTCCTAGTAGGGTTGAGAACGGCCCGATACAAATATATATATAAATGTACTTTCAGTGCACATTTGAGTTTCAATAGAACTTGAGACCGGAACACAACTATGGATAACACTGAGGTGTGGAGGTATTTCGGTATACTAGAGAATAGTGGATATGACTGATGATAAGTGACTGATGATAAAGGTAACACTTATTGGTGATTTAAGGAATTGTTTGACAGACAATGAGAATGACAGTGTTGGTTAAAAGACATACTATGGTCCCTTCCAACATGCCTAGACATGTCTAGACAGAGGTTAACAGGCTTATATCACATGCTTATATTTAAGACGCCAAATATGTATAAAGACATAAGTAATCACAATGTACAGTATATAATACTGGATAACTACATTTAAAAGGAAAATGCTATTGAAGTGAACCAGGGTATCCTAAAAGGGTAGAATGTGTGTTGCAATGATGAATATGCTTTTGAATTAATAACAAGTATGGGATTATAATTGAATGTATTGAAGTAATGTAACTAATTGAAATGGATGATTATACAATGATGATACAATGATGATACAATGATGATACAATGATGATACAATGATGATGATGATTGATTGATTATTCTATTGAATGAATAAATGTTGTTGAAATATACAACCGGGAGGAGCCAGAGTCAATAACATCGTGTCTGCACCTTCCTTTGTCAAATGATTAACTACAACCTGTTTCATAGGTTAAACATATATCTGCTATCAGGTGCCATATCCTGGTACCTGTAACAGTTTATTGGGGGCTCGTCCGGGATCAGCGCCACCTGCTGGATGGGAGCTGATCCAGAGATCTTGACACCTGGACCAACCGCGACCCGATGAACCAGGAACCAACGCCCGGTGTAAAGGTCGTGGAATGAGGGATTGATCTGCGCAGTATCGACAGCAGTGAAGTGCCTCATCTGATGCCAGATGACAACGAGACTACGTCCACTACTCTACCTGACGAGAAGGAAGACCGGTGTCGTGTAGAGGAGATCCACCCACCACGGAAAGTCGTCACAGTGATCCTGAACTGAGAGCCAAGTGCGAGGAATCGGGAAGCAGCCATGGGAGACAGCGAGAGGAAAAGCTTGGTGTGGGACATCAAGAAGAGCCTGCTCACTCTACCTGCGGATGAACTGTTTCGCATTGCCGAGGCATTGGAACTGATACCAGGACTGGAGACGTCTGACCGAACCCACCTTACCGTAGACGACGTGGAGGGGTGCTTCAACTTTATCAACGACTACCTGTACAGTAAGGTTTTACTGGAGTTAGAGGATACAGGGTTGTCTTATTTACTACAGATAAAAGATGTAACTGATGGACTTATGCAGAGTGAGGTGGTGGGTCTAGAAGAGGGTAAAACCGAGGGCCTACGGTCCACCAGTCAAAGTGATGCAGTACCACTCGACCCCGTTAGCGTCTTTTATGATGTAAGTGAAACCATTGAGGGGGTGCCCACTCCAAAAGTAAGCAACCAGGTTTTACAGTGCCTGCCCAGTGTACCACCACCCACAGCTCAGGCTGTGCCATTGAATAAGAGTGTAACAGACACCGAAAGTAAACAGGAAACCCCTGGTGTGTCACCAGATAAACTAATATCTTTACGAGAACTGTCGTACCTTCACCGCAGGGAGTTTAAGCTCCAGGGAGGTCAGATAGGAGACCAGGGATCAGACATTAGTTACAACAGTGTCTGCAAACAGATCGACGAAGGTCTGAAGGAGCAATTCAGCGATGCAGAGGTTGTTAGAGCAGTCTTGAGAGTGATCAAAGCTGGCAGCTTTAAGGATATGTTAATGGTAAAAGACGATTTGACTATCGATGAGCTGAAGGGTTTTCTCCATTCTCACTTCGGTGAACAAAGTAATACTGAGTTGTTTCAAGAACTCATGTGTACAAAGCAAAAGGATAGTGAAACACCACAGCAGTTTTTGTATAGAGTCATAGGACTCAAGCAGAAGATTTTACTAGCATCAAAATATGCTGCTACTGACGTTAAGTACAACGAACGAACCGTTCAGGATGTCTTTCTCCACACTGTATATCAAGGTTTAGGACACAAACATGATGACATTCGTAGGGAACTCAAACCCTTACTTGAAGACAGAGTACCTGATGAGGCCATTCTCAGACAGATGAAAAAGGTCATGAGCGATGAGAGTGAAAGACAGCGACGGTTAGGGCCTACCAATCGCAATAGACCCCCCCATGTACATAGTGCAGGTGCTGAGGTGAAGGGAGCACAGTGTCCCCCCCCCCACTAGGGAAGAAAATACAGGAAAGAAACTTAAACTAGACCCGATCCAGCAGTTAACAGAGAAAGTAGAGAAACTTACCAATCTAGTGGATCTCCTGCAACAACCACCCCAGGTCAGAACAGGGAGGATAAATAGGCAGAGGGACAGGCCATATGGCTGTAGCAAATGTGTAGCACAGAATTTACCTAATTGCCCTCACTGTTTCCATTGTGGCGAAGAAGGCCATAGAGCGTTAGGCTGTCAAAAGAGACCACCGCATCAGGGAAACTGAGGCCGGTCACTGCAAGAGGACAACCATTGACCGGTTCCCCTTTACTGTCCCAACCTGACAACCGTCGTACTAGTGAGCCTGAGAAGGAAAGAGTAAGAGAGGAGAAAACTGCACCTAGAACAGGAACCAAGACGGTAAACCAGATACAGAAGCACACAGACCCCCCTAATTTACCAAACACTAAGAGTGAATGCCTCGCCAAGCTCGTAGGGAGAAGAGCTCTCACCCATTGTAACCTAAACGGTTTAGCAGTCCAAGCCCTGCTTGATACAGGGGCCCAAGTAAGCATGATTGACAGAACTTGGAAGAATAGATACTTACCTGACATGCCAGTCAGACCCCTTAGCGAAATCATCGAAGAAGAAGAGGAGTTGAAAGTCTACGCAGTAAACGGTGAGGTCCTCCCATTTGATGGTTGGGTGGCCCTTACGGTGAACTTAAAGGGGAATGAAGATCCTAACCTGTCAATCACTGTGCCTTTCCTTGTAAGCAGCCTTGTCCTTGAGAGACCCCTACTGGGTTTTAATGTGCTGGAAGTGATGATACAAGAACAACCTGGAAGACTGATCCCAACTCTCACCAGCCTGCTCTGTAACGCCATGGTGATATCAGCCGAGAAGGCAGAACTCCTGGTGAGTTATATCCAGACTGACAGACCCCCTGTCCAGGTTGGTCGCCTACGAACAGGTAAACAAGCCACTGTCATCCCCGCCGGTCAAGTGGCCTGGGTCAAGTGCCAAATCCCCCCCCACGTGGACCTGTCTGACCCCACCTTCCTGTTCGAACCAGATGACAGCAGTTTAGCGCTGGCAGAACTGGATGTTGGAGAAGGCCTGCTGCTGGCGCAAAACCCCAGGAAGCCGTATGTCACCGTGCCTGTGGGAAACAACACAAGGCATAACGTCACTCTCTCCAGGAAGACAGCTCTGGGCAGCATCCATTGTGTTGGGAAACTCATCACGACAGACTCCCCACGGCAAACCCCCATCCCAACCTACTCACCTGAAATCTCCCAGCCCACGGTACCCCCCAACCGTGCTGCTACAACGTCGGCTGTGCCCAGCTCCATCCTGTTCAAACCCCCCGTCGATCTCAGTCACCTCGACGACGAACAACAGACAATAGTCAACCGGATGCTTTGTGAAGAGGCTGGGTCCTTTGCACAAGACAGTGGTGACATTGGGTGCATCCCGAGCCTGCAGATGACAATCGCTCTCCATGATACTGTCCCGGTCCAGAAGACGTACTCATCAGTACCAAAGCCACTGTTTAAAGAAGTAAAAGAGTACATACAGGAACTGTTAATGAAAGGTTGGATAGTCAAGTCAAAGTCTCCATATTCTGCCCCAGTAGTCTGCGTCAGAAAGAAGGACGGCAGCCTACGGCTATGCATCGACTACCGCCTCCTGAACAAAAAGACTGTGCCCGATCATCATCCACTACCTAGAATACAAGACCTGACTGACACGCTTGGAGGCTATACCTGGTTTAGTATCCTAGACCAAGGGAAAGCCTACCACCAGGGCTTCGTCGCCGAGGGTTCACGACCCTTCACCGCCTTCATCACTCCATGGGGTCTGTACGAGTGGGTGCGCATCCCATTTGGACTCTCGAATGCCCCTGCAACGTTCCAACGGAGCATGGAGGAGATGCTAGGTCCCCTCAGGGACGAATGCTGTATCCCGTATCTTGACGACATACTCTGTTACGCAAAGACATTTGAAGAACATGTAGAGACCCTCCGCAAGGTTCTCCAAGCCCTTCAACGTCACGGAGTGAAATTGAGACCTGAGAAGTGTGACCTCTTCAAGCAAGAAGTCAGATACGTGGGTCGCCTTGTGTCAGCAGAAGGGGTCAAGATAGACCCACGAGACATTGAAGCCGTGAAAGCCCTGTCAAGTAAGACACCCAGAACTGTCGGCGAAGTGAGGAAAATAACAGGATTCCTGGGATATTTCCGTTCATACATTCAGGATTTTTCCCGAATTACCAGACCCATCTACGAGCTACTCCAAATCAAGCCAGGAAAGACCCCAGCCCCAGCGCGGAGTAAGAACATCAAACGCCCCCAGTTGCCCTCCAGAGAGCCCATAGAGTGGACCACGGAACAGCAGAGAGCACTTGAACAACTGATTGACCTTCTCACAAACCCCCCTGTCTTGGCATATCCTGATTTCAACCTACCCTTCAGGTTGCACACGGATGCCTCCGACCAAGGCCTGGGAGCTGTTCTGTATCAACATCAAGATGGAAAACTGAGTCATCGGGTACGGGTCAAGAACATTGTCACCAGCCGAACAAAATTACCATATGCACAGTGGGAAACTGAAGTTCCTTGCATTGAAATGGGCTGTGTGTGTGAAATTCCGTGACTACCTGTATTATGCCCTACACTTTACTATCTACACCGACAACAACCCGTTGACCTATGTAATGAGTACTGCCAAGCTCAATGCAGTCGGTCATCGGTGGGTTGGAGAACTGGCAGACTTCCGGTTTGACATCAAATACAGACCCGGAAAGTCCAACATAGATGCAGACACACTTTCCCGCCTTCCCCTGGATATGGAGAGATATGAAAGGACCTGCACAGAAGAGCTCTCTAATGAAGCAGTACGAGCAACGTGGGAAGGAAGCCAAGCAGCTGAAAGGAAAGACGTGGCATGGGTTGCGGCGCTCAACATCGCGTCCCCAGACTCAAACCAGCAGTCTCACCCACACCTACAAACAATCAGTCACGATGAACTGGTGAAGGCCCAAAAAGAGGACCAAGCCATCAACACGATCAGGGAGTTGAAAGAGTCGAACACGAAATTGTCAGACGACGTACGAAGAACCGTAAGCGCAGCAACCCGAAAGCTACTTCATGAATGGAGCAGATTACATATTGAAAATGATCTCCTTTACAGAATGACCAATCAATACCAACAGTTGGTCCTCCCTGTAAAATATAGAACACTTGCCCTGAAACATCTACATAATGAGATGGGTCATGTTGGAACAGAAAGAGTGATCCACCTCGCAAGAGAAAGATTCTACTGGCCTTTCATGTCCAGAGAGATTGAAGAATATGTGACCCGAAGATGTCCTTGTATCAAGTCTAAGAAGCCGGTCACCCATGTCCGAGCTCCCATGGGCAGCATTACCTCCAACTTCCCATTAGAACTTGTGTGTATCGACTATCTACATCTGGAAACCAGTCGTGGAGGGTATGAATATATCCTAGTGGTGATCGACCATTTCACAAGGTTTGCCCAGGCATACCCCACCAAGAACAAGAGTGGGAAAACAGCTGCAGAGCGTATCTTTAATGACTTTATACCCAAATTCGGTTATCCCTCGAAATTACATCACGACCAGGGTCGAGAATTTGAGAATAAACTGTTCCAAGCACTGCAACGGCTGTCTGGGGTCGGCCACTCTAGAACATCACCCTACCATCCGCAGAGCAACCCAGCGGAGCGGCTCAATCGGACCATACTACAGATGTTGAGGACATTGACTGAAAATGAGAAATTGCGGTGGAAGGACCACCTCCCGCATGTGTTACACGCGTACAACTGTACCAAACATGAATCAACGGGTTACTCACCCTTTTTCCTCCTCTACGGTCGTCATCCACACCTCCCCGTTGACCTGTTGTTTGGGTTAACGAAGAAAGAGGAACCGTACTCACCCAGAGGATACGCGGAGCAATGGGCTGAGAAGATGTCTGAAGCCTATCGGATTGCTTGCGAACATAGCAAAAAGTCCAGTGCAAGAGGAAAAGTAACTTATGACAAGAAAACAAAAGGAGTAGTACTGCAGTCAGGAGACAGAGTTCTGGTGAGAAACCTCAATCATCGTGGAGGACCAGGCAAGTTGAGATCGTACTGGGAGAAGGCGATCTACGTGGTCAAAAGCCAGCTCGCTGAGAGTCCAGTATACATTGTCTGCCCTGAACATGGAGACCAGAAAAAGACCAGAACACTACACCGAAATCTCTTACTGCTGGTAAATGATTTGCCCGTGGAAATGACTCCACCACCAGCCAGAACTGTCCCTGCGAAGAAAACGAATGACAGACCAAGACAAGGAAGAATGTCAGACACACAAAGACAAGTAGAGACAAGGGACAGCAATGACAGTGATTCGGATGATGACAGTGACAGAGGATACTGGCTAAGGATACCTGTTGAAAGGACAGAGGAAAGATCACTTGGACACCGTGAACGACGACCTGAAGTCATGCCAGGCCTGTGCCCTGAGAGTGAAGACGACAGGGGAGGAAACACGGATGGAAATTTGCCTGTTTTGGCCAGACCGGAGGGAGATGTTAGTGAATCAGGGGAAGAAGAAGAAAGGGAGACCCCCCGAGCTCACTCTCCAATACCCCAACCCCATCCCCAAGCTCACTCTCCGATACCCCAACCCCACTTCCAAGCTCACTCTCCAATAGCCCAACCCCAACCCCAAGCTCACTCCCCCGTAGCCCAGCTCAATCTCCGAACCCCTCCACTCTCGCCGGTAGAACAAGTCCAGTCAGAGGTTAGGAGGTCTGCCCGTGACAGAAGGCCTAAACAATGTCTCACGTATGATATGCTAGGTGAACCGTCAGTGCAGAACAAGGTGACCGTGAATTCAGTAGTACAGTGGCCACCGATGGTGCCCGCACCACACCACAGTCCACTACCACATCAATTGATACCCTTCGTAATGCCATGGTTGCATTCAATTTTTTACAGCCTTCCACAACATGGCCAGTATGCTTACCGTCCAGCCGTCACCCACGGTCCACCCATGGGAAGTTTGTTAGGGGTTCACGCCTGAGGGTGATATTGGATGGTTGTATTTAGTGATTTTCGGAAATGTCAGGAGCCATTTTTTTAAGGTCAGGGAGTGTGTGATGCCCACTAGAAGTGGTATCATGTTAATATCTTTAGATTATGTGTCAAAACAGTGTGAACATATTGGTACAGGATTACCTCCATCAGAAACAAGTTAGAAGAGTCATTTATATGTAATGGGAGACATTAACATAATCTGGTCAATAGGTGGCGGTATAGGACTGGTGTTTAGTGACTTCGCCTTCCAGGGACCCGTTACTGTGTGCTTAGGAACGCACGAGGCGATCTCAGCCTCACAACCGGGAGGAACCAGAGTCAATAACATCGTGTCTGCACCTTCCTTTGTCAAATGATTAACTACAACCTGTTTCATAGGTGGGTAATATACTACAAAACACACATAAAGGTTAACAAGGATACATGCAATGTCGAGGGTTCAAATGAAGTAACTATTGTCGATGTTTGAGTCAAGTTTAAGAAGTTTAAGACGACAGGTAACGTGGTTGAGAAGCAGACCGTCTATTGATGGCGCCACGTTTCGTTGGTACATTTAAATAGTGTTGGAACACAATTGTCCATTTAAGCACTAACGTGTCGAAGTTAAGTATCTCCAAGGGGATTATAAAGGTTTATGTTTTGAAATACATACTGTGTTGGGTTGAATTGCTGTGTAGTAAATGTGTATATTGTGTACAAGATGGTTAGAGGGAAAGTACTTTAGCTTACCCTACCAAGAAGGTAGCTAAACACCGGGGCTGTACCACATGCGCTCTCTCTCTCTCTCTCTCTCTCTCTCTCTCTCTCTCTCTCTCTCTCTCTCTCTCTCTCTCTCTCTCTCTCTCTCTCTCTCTCTCTCTCTCTCTCTCTCTCTCTCTCTCTCTCTCTCTCTATTGCGCCCTCAGTTAAATGTAAATTTAAATCTATTCCCTTGAGTTATACCATGGTCACGGTTTAGCAAATTCCTAGTAGGGTTGAGAACGGCCCGATACAAATATATATATAAATGTACTTTCAGTGCACATTTGAGTTTCAATAGAACTTGAGACCGGAACACAACTATGGATAACACTGAGGTGTGGAGGTATTTCGGTATACTAGAGAATAGTGGATATGACTGATGATAAGTGACTGATGATAAAGGTAACACTTATTGGTGATTTAAGGAATTGTCTGACAGACAATGAGAATGACAGTGTTGGTTAAAAGACATACTATGGTCCCTTCCAACATGCCTAGACATGTCTAGACAGAGGTTAACAGGATAATGTTTCTCTTCTCACGTGCTTATATTTAAGACGCCAAATATGTATAAAGACATAAGTAATCACAATGTACAGTATATAATACTGGATAACTACATTTAAAAGGAAAATGCTATTGAAGTGAACCAGGGTATCCTAAAAGGGTAGAATGTGTTGCAATGATGAATATGCTTTTGAATTAATAACAAGTATGGGATTATAATTGAATGTATTGAAGTAATGTAACTAATTGAACTGGATGATTATACAATGATGATACAATGATGATACAATGATGATACAATGATGATACAATGATGATACAATGATGATGATGATTGATTGATTATTCTATTGAATGAATAAATGTTGTTGAAATATACAACCGGGAGGAGCCAGAGTCAATAACATCGTGTCTGCACCTTCCTTTGTCAAATGATTAACTACAACCTGTTTCATAGGTTAAACATATATCTGCTATCAGGTGCCATATCCTGGTACCTGTAACATACAGTACACTCTTACTGATTAACTAGAAACTGTACATTGTAACGCAACGTTATAATGTTATTTCGTGTTTTTATTCATAACGTTATTTTGCGTGACAACACTGTACATCAGTGGAGGCTGCTGACCAAATTTTTAGGTGAAGCACAAATTATTATATTATATATTAAATTATATTTTTTAAACATCCCCAACGCTGCAACACCCCCATTCCTCCCAGGTGTCAGGCTCCTCATTCGCTTCCATTCATTTTGGGGACCATGTTTAAATATCGGAGATGAACGTTATTTCGATTGATATGAATAGCTAGTTACGTTTATATAGAGATGATAAATTTATTAAACGTAAAAAAGATATAAAAAAAAATTGAAGTGATTCGAACTTGTCACCGACTGACCATAGGCTCTACAGCAAGCTGACGAACGAGTTGAGCTATCCATCGATATTAAAACTGAGTGACGAATGTATAATTTACACTTGTGCCAATTGCCTACTTATTATTAAGCTAGGTATTGTGCAAGCGTTGCTTGATTAACCTGCGTGGTTATTATGTAGGGGGGATTACGAATGCATAATGCCGCGGCAACCTATTAATATTACCTATGCGACCTACAGTATGGCACACATTAAAGATGGCGGCTTGCGTTCTGAACGAGCGTATTCGCGAAGGAGAGCGCTCTGCCGCTCTGCCGCGGGGGCGGAACGAAATGCTGAATGCAAGTAGGTTACCTTAAGTGTTCACGCATCCTGCGTATGATGTGGGGAGGCCGAAATGGACTCCTAACAGGCCTGTGGTCTCCAGCGCTGGGGGTGGTGTGAGGTTTAGTGGGCCAGGAAGAAATCACCACATGTACGGACAACAAGACATTTTTTGTAGGAATATTTATAGATTTGAAGAATGCGTTTGATACTATAGATCATGGTATGTCATGGGGCTACCCCGTGCCCTATAATGGTTGCCTGACAGTCTTAGTTGGTTTAGCCCTGGTCCCCACATGTGGTCATGCTACCAAACATAACTTATGTGTATATAAATTGTTTGTACTCTACCATTTGTATGTGCTCCCACTTGGTTCCTTGTAGGATCTCTGGCTGCCCAACCAGAACTGGGAGAGGCCAAAGCCTTTTCTGGAGGGGAGATTGGGAAGGAACCAAGTGTGGTAGAGTACAGGGTAGGGGGGGTTTCATGATAAAAAGGGAATAGACTTTAAAAGTTCCCTAAACACTGTTTAGTGTTTTGTAATGATATGGTCTGTATGGAATAATGTATCCATTGAGTACAGAATTATTGATGTCTGTATTATTAATTGATTTGTTTTTGGTTTGTCCCTGTAGGAGGAGCTTCCAGGATAAAGCCTGGGATAGAAGCTCCTCTCAGGGAGAAGTAGAAGCAGGCTTGGAGCAGGGTGACAGCTGGCTCTGGCCGGAGCTAGTTGAGTTGAGGATGGCTAGTATAGCTGGTTTTGTGTAGTGAGCTGAGGTTTTCTCAGGTACAACACCAGTAACTGGAGTGGAGATGGAGGGGAGCTCAGGTGGGGAATCTGATGCTGATGTGGAGTTTCAGCAGAAGCTGGCGTCTGGTGGGAAACAGGCTCTCCCAAACCAAAGTGAGGCAGCCTCAGGTAGGGATGGTCGTGGGGGAAAAGTACAGAGAGTAGAGGATCAGGTGGTGGAGTTTAAGGTGCTGATTAAAATGAAAGAAGGGGAACAGCAGTTACCTAACCCTGTTAAAATGTCCAACATTTTGGGAAACAAAATTGGGAAGATTAAGTCGGCGAAGTGGTTGAGTGATGGTAGCATTTAGATTTTTTGTAAGGATCAGAAGCAGCTTAATAAGGCATTGAAAAGACGAACGCTGGGGGGGCATGAAGTGGAATCTGCGATTATTCCTCGCAACTTTCGCAATAGGGGGGTTATTTCTAGTGTCCTGTTGTCTGTTACTATGGCAGAGTTACAGGTGATATATTGATGTGCAATAGGCTGCAGAGAATGAAGGACGGTCAGAAGGAAGACAGTTTGTCTGTACTGGTGGAGTTTGACGGGGGTCCTTGCCAGAGAGGATAAGATTGGGTTTCATGAGCGGGGCGGCTACGTGGTGTAGTGGGCAAGGCACTCGCCACGAAATGCTGGAGACGCTGGGCTCGTCAGTTCGAGCCCAGCGCTCCACATTTGCTTTCAGTTTAGCTGGTCGTCCGTACTAATACACATTGGCCGTATTAGGGGGTGGGAAACTGATGGGTGGGGATCGGGCGTTGTGGACAGCGACTCCTACAGGTCGGTTGGTGCGCCTGCGCAGTAGAATCAGGAAGTGTCGGGGGCAGCGTGAGCCTCCCACGCGTTACTCCTCGCCACTGAGAGATCGAGCTGCGCAGGTGAAAAGATGCGACTGCTGTTACCTCAAGTACCGGAGGGGACTTGTGCTATGTATGACTTAGTCCACATTGCAGCCGGCTTGTGGGAGGCAAGAAACAGCGTCCGTGACAGGGGAGGGTAGAATTGGATGATACGAAATTGGGATGGGAGAAAAATATAGAAAAATGGGAGAAAAAGTGGATAAAAAAAAAAAAGATTGGGTTTCATGAGCTTTCCGGTGCGCCCGTTTGGGCCTCGTCCGCGATGCTTTAATTGTCAACGAGTCGGCATGTTGCGTCGGTGTGTAGGGGGAAAAAGAGGTGTGAGAGGTGCGGGGAGGAACATGGATATTGGGAGTGTACCAATGGTGGGAAGTTGAAGTGCTGTAATTGTGGGGGGGCTCAGTGCCGCGTTCGGTGGGTGTAGAGTGCAGCAGCAGGCTCAGGAGGTGCTGAGGATTAGGGTGGTCCATAATGTATCGTATGCGGAAGCAGTGAAGATGGCTCCTAAGGAGCAGGGGCCTGTGGGAGAGTTGAAGGATGTTGGGGCTGGTTCTTCAGGGGGTGGGATTGCTCACTGTAACCACAAGTGTGCTGCTGTGGCTCCTGATATGTTGCTGGTGAATACATTTGATTTAGTGGCTTTTGTGGCGGCTGCCATCAATTGTACGGCCCATGTTGAGCGGAGGTCGAAGAAGCTGATGATTGTATTGGATATGGCAGTGAAGTATCTGGGTGTCACGGGTATTACAGTTGATGCCCTGTCTGAAAGACTGGAAAGGCCTCAGGACGGTGACTTGGTGACGCAGCAGGCAGGTGAATAGCCTCTGTTATGTCCTTTCTGATCCTTCACTGGAATGCGCGTAGCCTGATTTCCAATGGGCAGGAGTTCAAAAAGTTTCTGCTGGATGCACCTGAGCAGCCTATGGTGGTGTGTGTACAGGAGACCTGGCTGAAGCCTCACCTGGATTTTGTACTGTCAGTGTCGGTGAGGCAGGATAGAAAGGAGGGGCTTGGGGTGGGGGTTGTGCTACATTTATAAGGGAAGGGGTTGGATATCGGGAAATACAGGTGGATGCTGAGGTTGAGTGTGTAGTGGTGGAGGTGTATAGTGAGGTGGGGCCAGTGTGGGTGATTAATATTTATAATCCGTGTCAACCTTTATCCGTGGAAGGACTTAGGGGGATAGTTGGGGTTGGGGATGCCAGCAGCCAAGTAAGTAAAACAGATCCGTAATTTAAAATAATTTATTAGAATATATAAAACAAGTGAGAAATTATTATGCAACTACTACTAAAAATTAGGGATGCTCGATATTGGCTTTTTTACCTATACCGATATTGTCCAACTCTTAATTTCCGATACCGATATCAACCGATATCACATTTTAATGCCGATATCGGCCGATAATATCGGTAGGCCGATAATATCGGACATCCCTACTAAAAATTCTTAAACTTCAACTAGACAAGAACAAGAAACAAGAACAAGTAAAAAACAATCTTATTTGAAATATTTACAACTGAGAACATGTTAAATAAATAAAAGGAAAAAATATTGTGTGTGTGTATCTACATCTCGGGATCGCCAAACTCCAAATCCAACAGCAATCGCTCAAATCCTATTCTGGCTTGGCTCTTTTTGTATTCCGAGAGCCTACGCATGGTCTGTACCAAACTCAACATATAATGTTCGTCTCCATCCACGAACCATGAAATATGTGAGATCTATTGTTGCCAACAACCTCTGTTGGTAGTGTGTTAGCTGCTGAGGCTGTGTGCCCTTTCTGGGTCTTTTTGACTTCTCCAGAAGAGAAGTAGAGGTCGATGGAGGACATGGGTTTTCCTCCTCTGAGGGAGGTGCTGGGCCTGCTGCCTCCTCTTCACGTTCCTCTACCTGTAAAGAAAAGATAATATTTTAAGTTTACCCATATGGGAAATAGTCCAGCAGTATAGGGTATGTTTTAAACATTTAAACACTTGCTACACTACCTCTCTTTGGGGCGACATCATTGGCCTCAGCAGGGCCACGACCTCACTGGACACCTCTGCATCCTCTCCTCCCTGGAAAAAAAAAGTTTGAGGTTGTGGCCCTCTCCTTGCAGTGAGGTGCCAGGAACCCCATGATGGCCATGTACTTCCACCTCTTGTGGGTAGTGGCCCCGGCTCCACTTCTTTTCTGCTCCTTCTCCTGCTTCCTCTCCTTCAAATATTTGTCCCTTAGGTACTTCCATTTTTTTTAGCTAACTTTCTATTAGAACACATTCATTAAAAAAAATCTTACTTAAATAAACAATTTGAGGTGTTCAACCAGTCATATACATAAAGGACACTTGTCAGAGCTTTACTTTGATCAATAACAAAATGTTTAGGACGCAATAACTAATGTCTGTTAGAACCTTGAAATCATGGTACCACTAACGTTATTGAACTGGCAGTTAAAACTCAGCTAGCTAGTTAACATAACTACAAGGTAAACAGCAAACTAACATCAACCTAAGATAATACGAACTGACAGTTATTAGCTAACGTTAGTAATGATTGAATTGATTTATTGATTGAATTGATTGAGGTAAATGATGATGAACTACAAAGTAATTAGCAAGCTAACATCAACACAACAAGATAATACAATTTAATAATTCTCACCTGAAACCCCCAAAAGAGCAGAGACCTCTCTCCAGGCTCTATTTTTTACATTAATTATCATGATACCCCTTCATTGTCATGTCATATATGACATGATTGTCCGACACAGCAACAATCAGCCTCTCATTAGCCATTTCTTATGTTTATTTGGAATGATAGATAGAAACGCAGTGTGTCGATGTCGAAATAATTTGATGTAGCCTATACCAGCGGTTCTCAACAGGGGTGCCTAGGCACACTTGGCACACTTGCATTGAGATTTCTCAACAAAAAAAAGGCACACTTGCCTTGAGATTTCTAAAAAAAAAAAAAAAAAAAAAAAAAAAAAAAAAAAAAAATATATATGAAGCATCCCTGGTACCGATTCTGTCTTTCTTGACTTTTTGTGTGTGTGTGTGAGCACAGCGGTGTCTGTGTTTATTATAATTTCATGAAATTTGGACCATATCTTCATTTTACATATATTTTCATTATGTCAAAAGATTATGATTTAAAACGCTCTAAAAAAAGTTATTAGTATAGGGTACACGAGATACCCTGGCGTCCAGTTTCATCAGCTCCACTTCCATGTTAATTAAAACGCTGTTCCTTGAATCTGTAATTTTATACATCTAATTATTCATTTCAAATATATAAAACAGATTTTTTTGAAGAACAGAGACTTTGTCGAAAGCAATCGCCTGCTTTTGTACAGAAGATGGTGCAATTTATCTATGTTCTCCCCCTTACAACAGGGAGACAAAGGTGTCAGTATATGTAGGAGGAGCACTCAGATTGGTGTACCAGGTTTACAGCTTTGATTTACAGATGCGTCTCGTGTGTGTGTGTGTGTGTGTCAGTGTGTGTGTGTGTGTGTGTGTCAGTGTGTGAGATGAAAAAGCAGCATGGGGACAGACGGGGCTTTCAAACACGTTCCCCCGAAGTGGGCCAAAACAATATTGGGGGGGGGGGGGGGGGGGGGTCGTGTGTGTGAGATAGAGTTCATGCACAGAAGCTTCAAACATGTATGGCAAAGTGGGCCAAAACAATATTCGCGGGAGGCAGTGCTTGTTTACGCAGGTGCGACTGATGAAAGCAATTGTTCGGGGGAGGCGGCTTGTTTACCGCAGGTGCGCCTGATCGGCCTGATGACGGCAAAAGTCACATAAAAAGTCTACTCTGTCCGAATAACGGGGTCACTACTCATTCATCCAAGCCAAGACAAGACATAGATTACTTTTAGCCATTTAGCATAGCAGTGATTTAGCGCATTCATATTCACACATTCATTCATTCATTCATTCATTCATTCATTCATTCATTCATTCATTCATTCATTCATTCATATTCACACATCCATTCATTCATTCATTCATATTTCACACATCCATTCATTCATTCATTCATATTTCACACATCCATTCATTCATTCATTCATATTTCACACATCCATCCATTCATTCATTCATTCATATTCACACGTAATTCATTCGCACATAGTCAGTAGTGTACTCATGACCATGAACGCTGTCGAGGCCCTAGCCCTATTCGACTTGCTCAATGCGGAGGAAGGCCCTGCGTCTAGTAGCAGTGAGTGATGCCGCCGTGGTGGAGGATGCCGATCTGGGCTGGATTTCCCGCAGCGGCTTAGCGTGGTCGCCGGTCAGTGACCTGACCCATCGCTATACGTGCAGGCAGCGGTACCTCGGCCCGGGATTACGAGATATACATTTGGTAATTTAGCTGTACGAAAGTGTTGAGTGCTATACAGTGTAGGATAATAGGTAAATAGGACAAGTAAGTAATTCTATATTTTTATTTTATTCATTTTAGGTACGCCATCGCTCGTATCAGCGAGCTGGAGGACTCGTTCACCTTTTTCATTACGGATGAAATATGTGAGATCATTGTGGAAATGACCAACCTCCACGGTTAGTTATTTCATCTTAGTCATTTGTAATAACTTTTGAAGAGTTTATCGCCGGCCACTAGAGGGCAGCGTCTTACCAGCATCCAACCGGATATGCCGTGCACTACGCTGAGCGGCCATCTTAGTTGTCATTCTTCACTTCGCCTCCTGCAGAGACGTTCGTTCACTCATTCATGTGAGATGCTCTATGCACCATTACTGTTCATACATATTATATATTATATTATATATGCATTATATAGATATATATATTTATGTGTTACTATAGTGTGATTGTGTATTCAGGATATACTTTGTCAGCTGACTGTGCTGTCTATGTCTGTTTCAGGGTGTCTTCATCTTTGTCTTTTATTAAATACTGAAACTGACATTGAGGAGTGTGTTTCTTCATGAAGACACCATGGTCGTCGTTGGATGCTCTGTCCCCGCCTGTGAGTTCACATCCGGCGACGTGTCTGAAGCACTCGCCATTGCTATGTTGAACAATCATGGACTCGCCCACCAGCACGCAGCGCCTGTCATGGCCGCGCCGGCCCAGGCCCCAGCCCCTCGCGGCCCGAGACTCGATCGGCCCAGGGTTGACGTGGGCGTGTCTATAGAGGAATGGAATGTGTTCATCCGACGTTGGGACGTATTCTGCACCGGCTCAGGCATAGAGGATGCCCAGGCCCCCGTCCAATTGTTTCAGTGCGCCGGGCCTGTGCTTGGAGACAGCCTACTGAAAGCCGCCCCCGGCGCCGCTACCGGACCTTTGCAGGACCTGATCGCCGTCATGCGCTCTCTGGCTGTCATCCCGGTCACTACATGCGTCCTGCGCACTGAGCTACTTCAGCTACGTCAGGAACGAGATGAGACATTCCGCGCACTCGCTGCCAGAGTGCGGGGCAAAGCAGAGACATGCGCATACAGTGCGGCATGCGTGTGCGGTGCGAACGTCGACTACACCGACCACATTGTCCGCGATGTCCTGCTCAATGGCATTCATGACTCGGACATACGCCGCGAGACGCTGGGGACGACTGACATCCTAGTCAAGCCAGTTAACGAGGTAATCGCGCTCGTCGAGAACAAGGAGATGGCCCGTAACGCTCTCCCATCGTCCTCCCTGTCAGCCATGTCGTCATTCCGGCGCCTTAGGACGACTCCACAGACGAGCCCCGCCCCGAGCCCTGCGGACGGGGCTAAACGTGCGTCATGCCCGGAATGCAAGAGCGTCTTTAACATTTTCACGGAGGGGCCTCGCGGGTGGAATCCTAAGCCTCACCAGGTGTGCATCGGCTGCTACAGGGCCCGCCGACAACAGAGGCGTCAACAGCCACCATCCGACGGTCAACAGGCCGCCGTGGGGTCGGAGCTGATCTCCCAGGTCTCATCGGTGCAAGCTGGAGCCCGCCCTGGCCGACGTTGCGGGAGCCATCGCCGACGCCACGCCCCTACGTCGCATGGCTGTGTCAACAGGCCTGCACCCATCAGACTCGAGCACCACATCTTCTCCAAGGGCGAATGGAGACGAGCCAGGCTGAGAGACCACCCCAGAGCACTGATCACCATCTCGGTGGACATGCCAGTCGGACGGAAGGATGGCACCAACAACCGGGGCTCAGCCAACGGGGCTCGGATATCAGCCGTCGCAGACACTGGCGCGCAGTCGGACCTTTGGTCTCTGGAGGAGTTCCTGGCCTGCGGTTTCGCGCAGGACGACCTGCGACCCGTCAGCCTCAGCCTGTCAGCTGCCAATCGATCCCCCATAGCCATCGAGGGAGCGTTCTTCGCTAGGCTCTCGATGACCTGCAGCGGGGGGCGCGTTACGTCCTGCCGTTCCATGGTATACGTGAGCAGCTCAGTCCGGACTATGTTCCTCTCCTACGAGTCGTTGCTCAACCTCGGCCTCTTGCCTGTGAACTTCCCGTCGGACGACGTTACAGGGGGGCCCAGGGACGGGCGTAGCCCTGACACGGCTGACACGCCAGACCGACCATTGTCCGTCAATGCTATTAGGTCAACCAACGGCGGCTGCGTAGGGCCAGGTGACCCCCAGGACGCACAGTGCTCATGCCCCCAGCGCACGGTCCCCCCCGCGCGCCCCGCGGCACTGCCGTTCCCCTGTACGCCAGAGAACAACAGCCGGATGAAAGGTTGGCTACTCGGGAGATATGCCTCATCGACGTTCAACACCTGCCCTCATCGGGCATTGCCATGCATGGAAGGACCGCCTATCGAGATGCACGTGGATCCCGCAGCTACACCCAAGGCATGCCACACCGCGGCCAACGTGCCTCTACACTGGCAGCGGAGGGTCCACGATGACCTCCTGCGGGACGAGGCCCTTGGGGTCATTGAACGTGTGCCATACGGCGAGCCTGTCACGTGGTGCCATCGTATGGTAGTCACTCGGAAGCACAACGGTTCCCCCCGTAGAACCGTGGACCTCTCCCCCCTCAACAAGTTCTGCCAACGTGAAACCTTCGCCACGGAGTCCCCGTTCCACCTCGCACGTCGTGTCCCAAAGGGCACCTGGAAGACCGTCACTGACGCCTGGAACGGCTACCACAGCGTCCCCCTGCGTGAGTCGGATCGCCACCTCACTACCTTCATCACGCCCTTCGGCCGTTGGCGCTACACCAGGGCACCGCAGGGCTTCCTGTCGTCAGGGGATGGCTACAACCGCCGGTTCGACGCCGTCCTCTCGGACTATGAGCGCAAGGAACGCTGTGTGGATGACGTCATCCACTATGACACTGACCTGGAGCAACACTGGTGGAGGACCATCGACTCCCTCACGCGTGTCGGCCGGTCGGGCATCGTGTTGAACCCGGATAAGCTTCAATTCGCGGAGAGGTGCGTCGATTTCGCTGGCTTCAGGGTGGCGGAGTCTACCATCGAACCACTCCCGAAATACTTGGACGCCATCCGGGACTTCCCTACACCGGGCTCCACGACGGATATCAGGAGCTGGTTCGGCCTTGTTAACCAGGTGGCTAACTATGCCCAGCTGCGTGACACGATGGCTCCATTCAAGCCATTCCTCAGCCCACGTTGTGTGTTCCGATGGTCCCCCGCGCTGGAGGAGGCCTTCCAGACGTCCAAGCAGGCCATAATTGGGGCCATCCGTGAGGGCGTGGAGATCTACGACATGCAGAAGCGTACCTGCCTCCGCCCTGACTGGTCCAAGCTCGGCATTGGCTACTTCCTGCTCCAGCAACACTGTCACTGTGCCTCGGGCATACCGGACTGCTGCTCAGGAGGATGGAGGATCACCCTCGCGGGGTCGCGTTTCCTGTCCCCTGCGGAGCAGCGTTATGCGACTGTCGAAGGAGAGGCCCTGGCCGTGGCCTGGGGTCTGGAACAAACGCGGTACTTCACGCAGGGGTCCGACAACCTCGTCGTGGTCACCGACCACAAGCCGCTGGTGAAGATCTTTGGCGACCGCACGCTGGATGAGATTACGAACTTGCGTCTATTTAGACTCAAGCAGCGCACCCTCCCGTGGCGCTTTGACATTGTGCATCTGCCTGGCAAGAGCAACTATGCCGCTGACGCCACTTCAAGGCACCCTTCCCCCTCTGGCTCGACGAACGGCATATCACTGTGGCTGCCGAGCGAGCCTGACGCCGTGGAGTCAGCACTCATGGCCTCCATCCGTGACGATTCACGAGAGCTCGGTGCCGTCTCTTGGCCCCTCCTCGCACGGGAGACAGCGGCTGACGAGGGCCTTGGCCACCTCCTCCGCCTCATCGAGCAGGAGGGTGGGATTGACGTCAATGACCCCGCCCTGGCGAGCCTGTCATCAGTCTGTGAGTCCGTCTACGCACAGGACGGCGTTCTGCTCTATCAGGACCGCGTCGTGGTTCCCCCATCCCTCCGTGAGAGAGTCCTTCGGCATCTCCACGCCGCCCACCAGGGGACTTCAGTGATGGGGCAGCATGCCCGAGCGATAGTCTACTGGCCCGGGATGTCAGGGGACATTCAAGCCACCAGGGACGGGTGTGCAGACTGCAACCGCAATGCTCCGTCACAGGCGGCTACACCCCCCCTGCCATCATCACCCCCATCCACTCCGTTCGAGGCGGTGTTCGCGGACTTCTTCGACTATGGGGGCCGCCACTACCTAGTTGTCGGGGACCGGCTCTCGGGCTGGGTGGAGGTCCTGAGCTCTACGGCTGGTACTGCCCTGGCAGGCTCAGCAGGCCTGGTCCAACACCTCCGTTCGTTCTTCGCCACCTTCGGCGTACCGGAGGAGCTCTCAAGCGACGGCGGTCCGGAATTCAAGGTGAGCCACACTGAGGACTTCCTCCGCCTATGGCACGTCAAGCACCGCGTGTCCTCCGTCAGCTTTCCGCAGTCGAACGGGAGGGCAGAAGTGGCGGTGAAGGCTGCTAAGCGCCTCCTGATGTCCAACACCGGCCCGTCGGGCAGCCTTGATCAGGACCGCTTCCTGCGCGCGATGCTGCAGTTGAGAAACACACCTGACCCCGACTGCAACCTCTCGCCAGCGCAGATCATCTTCGGCCGCCCCCTTCGGGGCTCGCTCTCCTTCGTGAACCGCCTCGAGAAGTTCTCGAACCCGCATATCCGCCTGCTGTGGCGCGAGGCGTGGGCGGCAAAGGAGGACGCCCTTCGGACCCGTATGTCCCGTACCACCGAGTCTCTGGGGACTCACTCAAGACCGCTCCGCCCGTTGGCACTCGGCGAGAGAGTATTCCTCCAGAACCAGCAGGGCCCGAGCCCTCACAAATGGGACAGGTCGGGTGTGGTGGTGGAGTCACTGGGCCACGACCAGTATCGGGTCAGGGTCGACGGTTCGGGACGTCTGACATTGCGCAACCGCCGTTTCCTCCGCGCCTACACACCGGCCACACCCTGCGCCCATCAGCAGTCGGCTGCGCCGTCGCCGCCACCTGCTGCCCTGGGACGCCTGCCCCCACCCGTTGTGCCCACCCTGGCCCCCACCCGTCAGCCCCCGCCCGCGGTGCCCCAGGGGTTTGCTCAGCAGCCGGCTGATGGGCCCCGCGACGCGGCTAGGGGCGCCTTCCCTACGGCGCCTGCAGATGAGGCGGCCTCTGACCTCACCGCTCCTGCCGGTGCCTTCCTGGGCACGCCGCTCCCGGTGCCGCGGTCGCCACCGACGCTGCCCCTGCCTACTCGGCCGGGCCGCGTGAGGAGGCCGCCTGCGCGCTACGAGCCCGAGTCCGGCAGCTGGATACAGGATTTAGACCGTTAATCTATTCCGACCCTTAGCTTTCCGGTCTGGGGGGGATGAAGAGTTTATCGCCGGCCACTAGAGGGCAGCGTCTTACCAGCATCCAACCGGATATGCCGTGCACTACGCTGAGCGGCCATCTTAGTTGTCATTCTTCACTTCGCCTCCTGCAGAGACGTTCGTTCACTCATTCATGTGAGATGCTCTATGCACCATTACTGTTCATACATATTATATATTATATTATATATGCATTATATAGATATATATATTTATGTGTTACTATAGTGTGATTGTGTATTCAGGATATACTTTGTCAGCTGACTGTGCTGTCTGTGTCTGTTTCAGGGTGTCTTCATCTTTGTCTTTTATTAAATACTGAAACTGACATTGAGGAGTGTGTTTCTTCAACTTTTATTGTAAGTAATCATGTCATCTGTATATGTGATAATAAATAAATCTCTTGAATATATTTTGAAGGGCGCCGAGTGCATGGCCAGTGGAGGGACACCAACTTGGTCGAGGTCAAGGCCTACATGGGGCTATTGATCCTGGCCGCGTGTATCACTTCCGCAACGGATTTAGTCGGATTTCGGTTTCCAGGTTCGCCTGATTGGCCGCGACGGCCACGTGGCACGCCGTGGCACGCCCCGCGGCAGCGGCAGCGTTGCCACGCTCGCGGCGGCGTGGACTTGACCGCGAGGCTGGAGTTCACTTCCCCTTTCACATCGCGCACATACTTATCTTGTCTAGCACAGTCTCTAACAGTAACAGTAAGAAGCATTTTGGATAAAAGTATTCTGTACTTCTGTATGACAACAATGTATGCCTTTCAAATGTTAAATGATAAATGATTAAATGATACACACTGAAATCTATGCTCTCTCATCCTGCTTTCCACAACGCGACAATGGGGTTTGACATGTGGAGACAAGGCTGTCCCGAGAAAACCTTCATGACATTGAACAGCCTTGGTGTCAGCCAGTCCAAACAGGCTGCCAGAGGACATGTGGACAGAGTGCGCCTGGAACATGACAGAGAGGTGCTACTGTGGAAGAAGGAGGTCGAGGTATGTATTGTACTTTCTTTGTGAATAATAATACAAGCTGTAATACAATAATAATTACTGTTCTGTGTTCATTCCACATATCAATAACTTTTATTCTCAGAAACCACCACTTAGGCGGAGGCTATTCAAAGGTCAAGTTCCTTCTCGGGCCAGTGGTTACTCAGTGACTTTTGACAACGTTCAGGTACTTAACAATTTCGTCCGATTACTTTGTGTTCATGGGCCTGACACGTCTTCTTTAAACAAGTCAAGAAGAAACATCACATTTAAAGTGCAACTATCGAACAACATTTGTCATTATTTACATTTCAAGTGCAACTAACCAACAACATTTGTCATTACTTTCAAAATTACAGTTGCTCGCTCATGCCAAACACCAGAGCAGTGACCACGGCAACAAGTTCATGCTATGGGCATACCAGTCCAGCACTCGCTACAGAGTCAATTTCAGCGAGCTAGTGGGTCCAGCAATGATGGCCGTAGAAATTCCACCAGCAAACATTCTTCCTTCTCGGCAGGTGGGTGATCAGCCTAAAAGAATAGATAAGATTTAATAAAGTTTTCTATATACAGTATATGTATACCTGTATACAGTTATGGATGTAATGTTAATGATGCAACTGTAGCTTCTTTCCATCTGAACTATTTAGACATACGAGTCTTTGCGACAGCGTATGATCATAATTGTCATGCGTATCATTGCTGACAACTTGCCAGACCTGAATGGGCCCAGATCCAGAGTCGTCAGGCACATCCAACATGACCACACAAAGGAAATGCAGGAAAAGAGCACGGTTGTAAGTTCACTTGTAATCATCTCCTAGTGTACTTGTAACATTAGATGCAAAGTATCTTATATGATCCGCAAATTCACTCACTCACTTATGAACAAACGGGTTCACTCACATACTCGCTGTTAAGCAATCCAAACAGAGACTTTGAATCTATAATGCTTGTAATTTTATCTTTTAATTGGGTGATGATCATTATGTCCCTCAACAGGTCAGCCTGGGTGTGGTATCCGAAAATCCGAATACCAATGACGGAGTCGTCAAGATCATGGACAGGCTACACCAGTATGTGCCAACCGTCCATGGGGACCCATACCCAATTATATGCTGTGGTGATGCACTCAGCATTGAGAGAATGGTCCAATGCCGTCCACCCCAGCATCCAGATTTGAAGGGCTGGTGGAAGCACCACAAGAGTTTCACAAGGAAATGGTTTGCTTTCAGGTGGGTTCATGTTTTATCTTGAAAATGTACTTCAAATATGTTTGTTTTTATGTCCTATATGTTTTTGAATTATGGATTGTATGCTCTTGAGTTTTAATTTAATAATGTTAGACACTATAGGGTCTCCAATGTTGAGATTGGAGATTGTCAAATATTAGGTTTAATACAATGATATGATTCAATATCACAGGATATGATGGACATGCTGGTGTCCAACACAAGTCAGGCGGCACGAGGGACATTATCCCAAATCAGGGATTTCTTCTCTCACAAATCCCTCCATAAGGAAGTAAAAGACAACTGCCAACACGTCTGGGATTTCATTGTGGTAATATTCAAATGTTAAAAATTATATCAAGATGAATCCATTTAGCTACTTATATTTAGTAATAATTAGATACTTTTGCTTCAATGTTCTAACACCAACATTTTTAAATGATTAAAAATAATGACTTATCAAATTTATTCCCACAGTTTGTGGTAGGGGCATATGTCACACGTACTGCTTGTCACAGATATGCACAACATGGAAAGTGTGGAAGAAAGACCAGCTGACTACCCAGAGGACGCCGATGAGCAAATGGACTGGCTCTACAAGACTGCGCAGAGAGTTGTGGACTTCTGCTGGATGCCCCCATGTCCTGAAGACATCAAGACGGCAGCTATTGCAGCAGAAGAAACACCAGAGAGCACTGACAAGATGGCCGCAGTGTGAGAGGTCGTGTCTCAATTGCTCGTCTGTTTGTCGCAGTTTGTAGCCGATAATACTACTAATTTGATCCACTTTAATTAGTTTGAGCAGTTTAACCATTTCAGTTTCATTGCGGTGGTTTTTTTTCCTCGTTTGTTCGTGAAAATGACAACTATTACACTGCAAAGTTTGATGGACGCCATCGAGAAGAGCAAGACTGAAACGCTTCAAACGCTGAGACACATTGACTCAAAAGTGGATACAGTTCAGGCTGGCTTGACTAATATTCAGAACTCTCTGGAGATGTTGGGAGGTCAAGTCGAGTTAATTGAGGAGAGAGTCGGCAAGAACGAGAGTAATGTCGATAATCTACTTGTTCGGGTGAAAGTTCTAGAGGAACACAATGCTTACCTACGTGAGAAGACTGATGACCTGGAGAATCGGAGTCGTCAACTGAATCTTCGTGTCGTCGGAATCCCTGAGTCTGCTGAAGGCACTGATGTGATTGGGTTCATGTCCAAAATAATTCCATCGCTCCTGGGTCTGGATAACTTCCCCACCGCTCCAATCATTGAAAGAGCCCATCGCTCACCGACAAATCGTCAGAACGAGCGTGGCACGCCTAGGCCCATCATCATAAAGTTGCTCTACTTCCAGGACAAGGTGAAAATCCTTCGACTTGCCAGAGAGAGTAAGAGAGTGGAATTCAACAGGTCTCGTGTCTACTTCAACCCAGACCTCAGCGCAGACTTGGCGAGGCGTCACAAGAGCTTCGCCACCATCAAACACAAGCTCCGCGAACGTAAGATCAAGTACTTTGTTCGCTATCCATGTACATTGTGTGTCACCATTGATGGCAAAGAAGAAAGATTTAACTGTCCCAAGCTTGCTGAAAATGCCTTGATATCTTTACCGAACTCTCCAGAAGATATGCGGTACGAATGATGATGTTTATTATGACTGAGATAGTGCTCGGTAACTCTTCTTATGGTCCGAGCCGGCCTATTAATTAATTGACCGTGTCCTCTCTTCTTCTTAATTCTCCTTTGTTCCTTCATATGAAGTGATGCCTCTGCATTATGAGTTTTGTTCTATTTGTGCCATGTTTATGATTTGGAAATATGTGCTCAATGTTAGCGTGAGCCTACTATATGGCTTCATTATTGGTACATGCTGTTGTGTTTACATTCTGAATGTCGTAGCGTAAATGCGTCACTTCCGGTAGCGCCTACGTGCTTACGTCACGTTAATACCGTGACTAATTCATAGTAGAGATTTATCAGAATGAAAGATTTAAAGTCTTTGATGCCGCCTGTAAATATCAGGCTACAAATTTTCTTTTCTTCTTTTTCTTTCTGGCTTCATTAATGTTACATGCTGTTGTGTTTACATTCTGAATGCCGTAGCGTAAATGCGTCACTTCCGGTAATGCCTATATGCGTACGTCACGTTAATACCGTGACTAATTCATAGTAGAGATTTATCAGAATGAAAGATTTAAAGTCTTTGATGCCGCCTGTAAATTTCAGGCTACAAACTTTCTTTTCTTTTTCTTTCTCTAAGAATACAGACAGAGCCTTGAGTTTATAGTGAATTCCCATAGACATGCCAGGTACTGCTGGGACATGCTGGGATTTAGTTTTGTGTTATGTATTTATGTTATGTTGTGTGTGTGTACTTGAATGTATGTCGCTCTCCTGCTCCCTGCTCATTGTCCATTGTTCCTCCTTGCACATGATTATATATCCCGTTGTTTTTGTTTCTTTTTCTTTTAATACAACTCTGGTATGATGAATACTTCTAAAGGTTTAAATGTTATTCACCTGAATATAAGGAGTCTGTACCCCAAAATCGATCTACTTAGAGCTTGGCTTGTCCCAGATAGCAAAAAATTTGTGAATCAACGTTGAAATAGGGTTCAGCAGAAATATTGAATCTATGTTGAAGCCTGACATCTAAATTATATAGATCGTTGTCTATGACTTACACGTTGAATCAACGTTAGGTGTCAACCATAGCTGATACTATATCAATGTTGATTCAACCATCATCTAAATGGTAATCTACATGCACATTTTAGTTGATTTTATATTGAATCAATGTTAGACATCAATGTTTATTCAACCATAATCTAAATGGTAATCTACATGCACATTTTAGTTGATTTTATATTGAATCAATGTTAGACATCAATGTTTATTCAACCATAATCTAAATGGTACTCTACTTGTACATTTGTAACTTGTACATCTACTTGTAACTTGTAAAGTTAAGGAATCAATACTGATTAATGTACATTTTACATTAAAATATTGCTGCTGATATGTATACATCATAACATTACATGTTTTTTTCCTGCTGTTAAACACACTATTGTTAAATAAATAATAATAAAATTCTTATATGACCATATTTCCAAAAATGTGTGAACAAAAATGACAACATGGCTTTAATATGAAAATTTATTTTTTTCTAGGGTATCATACTTCCAGTGACCATACCTTTTACACAAAAAAAAAACAGACCTTATAACAGGCTTTCATTAACAATACATATACATGTATAGCCACTGCCAGAATAGTGACACACATATTGTGTGTGGTGAGCACACGCATTCATGCACAACGAAGACAAGATTGCGTTGTCTCAATCATTTTAACTATAAATTTATGAGCTCAAAGTATGAGCTCACTACTGACTGAAATGTCCAACAAAAAGCATCAATTGTCAAATAATATTGATCACATTAACTAGACTAGATGTTTGAGGAAATTAGAAAGGGAACAACAACTTAACCCTTGTGTCTGATCAGATTCGTATTTGTTTGATAACTTTGCAGTGATTATGTTTGTAGCCAACATAATATGTGGCATAATCTTTTAATTATCTTGTATTTTTTTTTTTACTCTTCATAAATTGTTTATTCCACTTCAGCCCGATCATAACCACCACACATTCTTTTTTTTGTCATATTTAACAACTCTTTTCAGAAAAGTGGGAGTATTTCATTACAAAAATAATATAAAAAATGGTTATGATCAGGGCTGAAGTTGAATAAAATATTTATGGAAAAGAAAGTGGGAAATTATTTCAACATAATCTTTTTATGGAGTTTTTCAATTTAGTCCCCTAATAAGAGTATAATACTTTAGTTTTCAGACACAAGGGTTAAATAACAATGGCATAGGATTTGAATTTAAACACAGTGGAGCTTAGATGATCTACAGTTGTCCACGACTTATCCTCCAAGGCATCTGCTATATAATAATCTTCAGATTTACTTAAGTGTTATTAGTAGGTTACAGCAGTAAGCATTAGTTTGCTCAGTCAATTATGGCCAATTCGTTTTATATTGTTTAATACAGTTAAATAAATAGATAAATGAAAAGCTATTTTTTTTGGATCCCCCCCCCCCCCCCCCCCCCCCCCACTGTACAGAAAATAATACCGAACCGTGTCTTCAAAACCGAGGTACGTACCGAACCGTGGATTTTGTGTACCGTTACACCCCTAATGTTTCTATAACTCTCTCCCATATAACTCTCTCCCATACCCTTAACACCAACCGCTGAAGTGCCCTTGAGCAAGGCACTAAACCCCCAACTGCTCCAGTGGAGTTGCTCAGTGGCCAACAGTGTCAGACTGTGGTTGTACTGGGGCCTAACAAAATTAATAGTTGGTTTCAGGTTGGTTGTCAGTTTGGCCATGGGTAGGTAGGGAATTTTTTTTTTTTTTTATTCTTTCCCACGGCGACTATGGATAGGGAATTTCTTTATTTAATTAAAATGTTCACAACAACATGGATGCATGTACTCTGCCAGCATGTTTAATATCCATAATACTAAATGTTTGACTAAGATTTCTATGAAACTTTATTAAAAAAAAATTCTAAAAACTCATAAAATATATTGGGTCGCACCTAAATCGGCAGGGTCGGTCGGCAACCTGAAACCAACTATTAATTTTGTTAGGCCTGGGCAGCTCCCAGGTGTGAATGGAACTCTGTGAATGTGAAGCAGGGCGTAGCTGAAAAAGAGCATCCGTGCTCAGCGAACCTACCCTATAAAGGTTAAAATAAAAAATAAAAAAAATAAACACTGCAAGAACAGGCTGAAGCAGCATAAGTCATTCAAGTAGATGCCGTCCATGGAAGAACAGTGTCCATGAGGGTAATTCCTTGTACTGTATGAACCAGGGAAACAGTGTGCTGGGGTACCCCAAGTTTGACTCTGGTTCGCTTGACAATTAAGTTTGGGTCACTTCGGTTCCAAGAACAGGCTGAAGCAAGTAGTCATTCAAGTAGATGCCGTCCATGGAAGAACAGTGTCCATGAGGGTAATTCCTTGTACTGTATGAACCAGGGAAACAGTGTGTGCTGTGCTGGGGTACCCTAAGTTTGACTCTGGTTCGCTTGACGGGTCACTTCGGTTCCTTGAGATGCCTCCCTCCCGGTCTGGCGCATAACGAAGCCACTTCTTGACAGTTTCGCTGTAGTCCTGGTCGGTCAGCTTGGGGTCAAACTGTCGAGCAGCAGCTGATAGACACAAAAATAAAAAAGTGAGGAAGAGAGGTGGGTGAGATGATGTACGATGATAAGAGCACCCCTCACTTCACACGAGTGCGATTTTTTTTAATCACTCAATTACTCACTCTGTAGGTCTACAGTAACAAGCTACAGTCAGCATCCAGTTAGACTGGACAGGAAAGAGAATTAAGCAATCGCCTAGCCTGACACCATCTAGGCAATACAATGTGTATCCATGCACCTCTAAAGCTCACCAATTACGTTGTCCATTTCTTTTTTTTTTTTTAATTTTTTTTATTATTGCAAAACAAAACTTATTAAAAGTCAGTACTCAACACACAATGTATAATGAAACTTTCAGTAAAGGTGGTTAAAATATATGCAAGTACAGAAACAGGATAAAACAAAAATAGTCAATAATAACATTTTAACCGTATACCGTGTATATCCAGCGAAGTTACAATTATATAAATGTTAGTATATAATATACCCCGAATACCTATTTTCTAAAACCCTACACACATATGCTCCAGCTCAAATCCCCCCCTCCCGGACCCCCTCTTGTCCATTTCTTATAGGTTGCACTTTCATCACTTTATTCCAACATAACACTTTTTTTTTAAGTTTTTGCAACAGCATAATTATATTCTGAATCACCAGCATCACCAGCATCACCACCTCACTACCTAAACTTAACCTATGAAGTAGTTTGCAGGGGAGGAAGCTCACCAAACATGCAGGCTTGTAGTGTGGTGTGCTTGAATGGCTTCTTGCTTTCTGAACAACGCTTGTCTTTCTTTCCAGCCCAGTTGAACCCACTGGCCAGGGCGTTGGTCATAGCAGTTTTCAACATCAGTCTGATCAGGTTCTCTGAATTGGTGCCTCCTACCAAAGCCAGGCGAGAAATCTAAATCAGAGAGAAGAAAATGAAGGCCCTGCGTTAGAAACAGCATAACGTTTATTTTATGAACACAGAGCAACCAACTTGTTTATACACACACTTTATGCATGCACTGATATTCCAGCCCATGCCAGTCATTAGGTTTAACCACATTAACCCTCCTGTCCATATGTAAACGGTATATTTGAACAATTTCAAAACGTTTCATAAATAGCAGATATACAAGCTCTAACACGTTTTGAACTAGAAAGTGCTAAACACATTTTTCCCCTGAACAAGACCACACTGAAACGATCTACATTTGATAAATGAATGCAGTTCAATAAATTACCATCTTTTGACGGACTGATTGCTCCATCAGTAATGATTCTGCCTCATTGAAGTCTTGTTCACTGGCGATTGGCAGCTGGAAGGGGAGCATAGTGGTTGTGGTGGCCACCCCGTGTCCCCTGGTCCCACCAGATATGTTGCCCTCAGCCAACTCGGTCTTGATGAACTGCACATCTCTCGATAGATCCTTCACCACGACAAGTAATTCAGCAAGCATTGAATTATTCTTCTGGATGGTAAGGTCTTCAGAAGAAGAGTTAAAATCATTAAGTGAGAAATAAAAATAAGCAGCAAATCACACGAGGAATTACACCATGTCCAATAGACTTGCCTTTCATAAGCTGCCCGTCATCGCCGGCCATCTGTCTACGCTGTGAAACACCAGATTGCCCTGAGCTGTGTCCTGACATCGCTGTAGAAACAAAATCATAGTTATATATTTCACTATAGTTTGACTGCATTGGATCAAACTGGTGGTAGTTCCCTCTAAAATGGCATACCATTTTGTGAGAGACCAGGGGGACTGTAGTATTGCCCCGAGCTGCATCCCGACATCCCTGTAGAAACAAATCATTATATTTAAAAATACAAAATCTGACTTGTCAGTCAAATTAACATACATGTCATAATCACTAACACCGGTTCCTGACAGGCAGCAAGCGAGCGAACTGGAGACGAAATCGCACACGACACTGTCCTGATATGACGCAGCGCGTGTCCGAGTGTGTGTTACCTGGATTCTCGACCAATAAAAAGTGTTTAGGGGCGGGACTCGGCCGCGTAATCGCTCAACTAGAGACACAGCGAGCGAATATTTGAGGGGTGAACGACATCGCTGCTCAGTTCACTGTCGCTCGTGGCAGGTCAGGATAGTCTGATTGAAACGAATACATTTTAATCACTTTTTCTCGCTCGCTCGCGTCGCTCTATGTCAGGAAGGGGTGTAAGGAGTTGTATCCCCGTCTCTCAAAACACTGTTACTGAAAGAGTACAGTATCATACCACTACTTGCACTTTGTCGATCTTGCAGCTGCTGGACATGTGAGGCCTGCTGCTGCTGGTGATACTGTACAATATCAAATCCTGGCATCTCGGCTGAAACACAGTAGGAAATACACAAAGTTATTAGCAAATGACGCTATTGTAATCCCCCATGTGAGAAAATGTTTGATTTCCATTCAGCTGATTTCACGTGCACTGCCAAATACTACTTTAATAAAAATATCAAAGACAATGCGAGACAATACAGATATTTTAAACATGCCAGAATATTATGTTATGAGATTGCTTGATAACTCACCATTATGTTGAGTTAGCGATTGCCGGTAGTTGCTAGTAACCAGATCTACAAAGGGGAAATGTAAAATAAGTTGCGACTCAAACATGGTGGAAATTGTGCTCAATATAAAAGCATTATGTACAACTACACATTTTTATTGTGACATTGCTTGCAAGTTGTGAAGGCTTTGAATTTTTGTAGTGGGCTGGCATGCACATTGTAAACATGTATTCTGTTGCATGCATGATGCCAGCGACCTGCCAGCAAGCTCCTCACAAGAACACAGATATTGGTTCACTTACTGTTATTTGGATCAGGAGTCTGCAACGAATCTAAATAGCTGTAGATCATGCCACCATCCAAAGAATCTAAAAAAGGTAAGCCAGGGTGAGAATTGAAGATGCTACAAATCATGTTTAAACAGTCATCTAGTTGGCATTTTAACATTCATAGCAACATACCATTCATTGTAGGCTCTTGGCCAACAACTGGAGGGTTGCCGGATCTTAGCGCCTTACGAGACCGGCTCGATTTTGGAGTCTGTCCTACAACATATTTTAGTTGGCATGTTATTCACAATGTATATATTTTGGGCCAACTATAGAATAACTGCAAGAAATGCAGAAGTCCAATCAAATTAAAATGCTCAATTTGTCGGTACATGGTCAGACTAATTTGTTTAACTGTTTATTATTATTATTATTATTATTATTATTATTATTATTATTATTATTATTATTATTATTATTATTATTATTATTATTATTATAATTATTATTATTATTATTATTATTATTATTATTATTATTAACTGTAGCAGTGATCATTTCCAAAGTGCCTATATAAAATAAATGCATTGCATCAATACCTGGGAAACCCACATCAGGTGCTTTGGCAAAACGTTTTCTTTTGGCGTCGCCACTCGAGTCAGAGTCCGAGTGCACATACTGCTGATTTGGCCTAAAAAAAAGTATATATATACACACATATAAATAAATGTAGTTATGATACTACGTTTATTAGTCAAGGCTAAAGTCTGAATACATAGGCCCTCAGGCCACTGTGTGTTATCCTTTTAGCACTACTTGCAACTACAACAGCAGTGCCATTATTTACAACACCCTAGGGAGAGTTGTCCCTTTAACAAAGTGAACACTGTACCTGGATCTTCTTTTCTGGCGGAGATCTCCTTCGTCCTCAGATTCAATTTCAGAGGTTGGACACATAGTTGAGGTGTACTTGGTCTCTCGTTTTTTGGCCTCATCATGGGTCTCTGGAAAGAGCAGAGAGAAAATGACAATTAACATATCTGCAGTCCAGTGTTTAACGAAAAAATATATGTACCTCTTATCATATGTGCATCGTCACAATTTGCGTCCTCACTTTTTGTGTATGTGTTGCACGAAATACTCACCACACGTAGTAAGCTCACGTACATCCTTATAGGTGATCCATTTATCATCTGGTTGCAGTCCATCTCGAAGGGCTTTTGTGAGCTTTATGTGTTTAGGGGGCCATAACACAGTCTGGTCTTTAGCATTAAACCAGCTCTCTAGAACTACTGCTGTCCCACCATTTGGGAACTGTACAACTGACCACAGCACCACCTCACCATTCATCTTCAAAGGGCTGAAATGAGAATTTACGGTACTCATAATGATCTCTCCTTACAAGCCATTCCCATACCGTCCGAAACTAATATAATCCAGCCTTATTTCTGTCTGTAGTCGTCGATGTAGGTTATCCAGTGTACATATCCACATGGTTCTCGTCTAGGGCTCCTCGGGTGAAAGCGCCAGGGTAAGCAGCCCAGCCTGGATAAGCACACTAGCTGGTACGAGGAAACGTTGGTAATGCTGGTCACTGTAGAACGGTAGCCGCACGATACACTATACATAATAGACTAATACTTAATAATAGAATAGGTCGAACTCGACGATACAGCTTTAAACTCGGACACTTCAGCTATCAATTTGCACGCGGTCTCAAGGCTCTATTTTGGGGCAAAACGGGCACACTTCACAGCACGTTGTATCGTGGTGAAGGCTTCAACTTATTGGGGTAACTAACTGCTGTATCCACCTGCAACGTATTTATACGTAAGGTGAATAATCTATAGTACCAGCCTTATTTCTGTCTGTAGACGTCGGTGTAGGTTATCCAGTGTACATATCCACACGGTTCTCGTCTAGGGCTCCTCGGGTGAAAGCGCCAGGGTAAGCAGCCCAGCCTGGATAAGCACACTAGCTGGTACGAGGAAACGTTGGTAATGCTGGTCACTGTAGAACGGTAGCCGCACGATACACTATACATAATAGACTAATACTTAATAATAGAATAGGTCGAACTCGACGATACAGCTTTAAACTCTGACACTTCAGCTATCAATTTGCACGCGGTCTCAAGGCTCTATTTTGGGGCAAAACGGGCACACTTCACAGCACGTTGTATCGTGGTGAAGGCTTCAACTTATTGGGGTAACTAACTGCTGTATCCACCTGCAACGTATTTATACGTCTTAGCGGTGACTTTGAACTAGACATTGGGGGTATGGCCGTGGCGCCTAGGGGGGTCGCTGTCCAATAGGAGAACGAATATTATGGTCTGGCCTGTACTAGGTAAAGGGATATTCCGTGTATATGTACAAAGAATATACAAGGGATATCAGACGATATACAAATACTATACAATATATCTCAAGTAATAAATATATATATTCGGTTTAATCTGACCCTTTGTAACAGCCGCCTCCTAATTAGTCTGCACACATTGCATTTTTTAAGCATTTAAAGGAAAACTCCAACATTTTGTGAAATTAGCTTATTTGACATCTTCCCTGGAGTTATAAGAAGATACATACCTTTTTCGTCTCTCTGCATGCATTGGGCTTAGGGAACGCCTGGACAGTTAGCCTAGCTTAACTTCATCACTGGAAGTGGGGCAGACATCTAACCTAGTTCACTACAGTCAGGAAATATACTCCAAATACAATCAAAATACAACTCCCAAACGTTCCCGTAAACATGTTGTGACCTGTGTATTTACCACGTCTCCCAGTCACACGAGTCACACAAGTCTCCAAGTCACACAAGTCTCCCAGTCACACAAGTCCCCAAGTCACATGAGTCACACAAGTCTCCAAGTCACACAAGTCTCCAAGTCACACAAGTCACACAAGTCCAAGTCTCCAAGTCACACGAGTCACACAAGTCTCCAAGTCACACAAGTCTCCAAGTCACACAAGTCACACAAGTCCAAGTCTCCAAGTCACACGAGTCACACAAGTCTCCAAGTCACACAAGTCCAAGTCACACGAGTCACACGAGTCACACAAGTCTCCAAGTCACACAAGTCTCCCAGTCACACAAGCCCAAGTCTCCAAGTCACACGAGTCACACAAGTCTCCAAGTCACACAAGTCACACAAGTCCAAGTCTCCAAGTCACACGAGTCACACAAGTCTCCAAGTCACACAAGTCACACAAGTCCAAGTCACACGAGTCACACGAGTCACACAAGTCTCCAAGTCACACAAGTCTCCCAGTCACACAAGCCCAAGTCTCCAAGTCACACGAGTCACACAAGTCACACAAGTCTCCAAGTCACACAAGTCCATGTCTCCCAGTCACACGAGTCACACAAGTCACACAAGTCTCCCAGTCACACAAGTCTCCAAGTCACATGAGTCACACAAGTCTCCAAGTCACACAAGTCTCCAAGTCACACAAGTCACACAAGTCCAAGTCTCCAAGTCACACGAGTCACACAAGTCTCCAAGTCACACAAGTCTCCAAGTCACACAAGTCACACAAGTCATACAAGTCACACAAGTCCAAGTCACACAAGTCTCCAAGTCACACAAGTCTCCAAGTCACACAAGTCTCCAAGTCACACAAGTCACACAAGTCACACAAGTCCAAGTCACACAAGTCACACAAGTCACACAAGTCTCCAAGTCACACAAGTCACACAAGTCTCCAAGTCACACAAGTCTCCCAGTCACACGAGACTCATGTGACTGGGAGACTCGTGTGACTTGTGTGACTGGGAGACGGGGTAAACACACAGGTCACAACATGTTTACAGGAACGTTTGGGAGTTGTATTTGGAGTATATTTCCTGACTGTAGTGAACTAGGCTAGATGTCTGCCCCACTTCCAGTGATGAAGTTAAGCTAGGCTAACGGTCCAGGCGTTCCCTAAGCCCAAAGCATGCAGAGAGACGAAAAAGGTATGCATCTTCTTGTCCAACTCCAGGGAAGATGTTAAATAAGCTAATTTCACAAAATGTTGGAGTTTTCCTTTAAGCGTTTCAATTGGCCAGCCAAACATGTTATCTGTGTACATGTAATATTGTACTAATTGTGTATTTATTAATGAGGTAAGTTATGCCCCGAAATCCGACGTTAGAGTCAGTGTGTCAATATAGTTACTGCACTTTAGCTTTGTAGGGCAGTATGGTTATGCTGTTAAATGAAGTAGTGGTATTGCAATGGCACCATCTCCGTCTGGAGAGAGAAGACATTTGCGCTTGATATAGCGAAGTTTACCTATCCCTATATCTTCTTGCAAGCCACTGACCTTGTATGTACCAATGTATGATGATTCACAGGGATACATGTAGTATGGCTGTTTGTGTCTGTACTTTCTGTAAATTATATATACCTCTTCCTCTGATTTAAGAATATTCTCTACTAATGCAAATCCATCTCCAACCTCAATACAATTGTCTCCTTTCTTTGTGGACAAAGTAAACCGATGAGTGGAGACCTTCCTGTACTGTTGTGAAGAAGTAAACTGTGGGGGGACAGGCCCATCAGTGTGAATATTACGCAAAATTGGATCATCTGTGGGACATGGGGATCCAACATGTGGAATTTCAGACAACCTTTTCACTACCTGTTGTAGAGGCTGATGTGGCTTGCGTAGAAGATGCTTAATTTGTCCAAGATAGTTCTCAAAAGGGAATCCTGAGATATTATCTAGAGTGCCAAACTTCCTGTATTCCTCAGCCAAATGAATAAGCTGGTGTACATTGTACACAATTTCACCTCTTCCATACACTGTCCCAAAGTGTTCAACAAAAGAAACCATCAGCTTGTGCGCAAAGGCCAACATTTCCTCAGAAATACTAGGGGACAGCAACAAGTACATTCCAACAGAAAACAACATGAAGTTGTCATACAGCTCACTGGGGAGGGAATCCTTCAAAACAACAGGACCCCAATACAACAGCAACTCAGTAGCTTTCCAGCGATCTAACTCTGACAGTTCCCTTGGTTTACGGTTAAATTCACAAGGCATGTAGGGACGTAGCTTTAGCAGTTTACCTGAAATGGCTTGTACAGTTTTGGAAGGGACCCTTGTTGCCAAATTCTTCCCCTTTAACCATATATTAAGCAGTTTCCTTGTAACTCCGAGACAACAGAGATGCATGTAATCAGTTGGAAACATAGAAACCATCTTAACTAAACCTGTTAAAGGGCTCGTCCCATTGTGATGTGCCTCATCAACCATGTCTGAGAAACTGGAGTCTGTCCTAAGTCTGACTTTTGTTTCAGGATATGTCATTTTATTTCTCCATACACCCTCCTGAAAACACTTGTCACAACCAGAATAGCCATTAAATGCCTTGGTCTGCTTAATATAAGCTCTAGCCGGGGCATCACAAATGAAAGAAGAAATCTGTACATCAAATTGCTTGTCATTATAAATAATGCCATTAGACAGTACATTCTGAAGATCTTTGACAAACTGCTCTAGGTACTCAAAAACACTCTTTGGCTTGCTTAGACCACAAAAAATGCCAACAACAAATGGGGACTTTGTGTAGTCACATTTGAGACTTCCAAGTATGGGCCAAAACTGAAGTTTAGAACTTTTGAATAAAGGTAAACCATCTACAGTATATTAAACTGTAAATTAAGAGTTGTCAGAGTTGCCGGTAAAATCAAACATGCCAACCGTGAAAGCACCCCTTTGACTAAACCAAAATGATAGTATTCTCCCCCTTCAATCTTAGTGGTAGGCACATGTTTTTGTGTTCCTAGCAATGTTCTTCCATCTTTAGGAAGGGTGGGGTGAAACATCTTCAAAAAGGACAGCAAAGATGATAGTGCAACCAGAGAGACTGAATAGGATGTTGCCCAATATTTTAAACTTGTCATGAGGAAATCTTCATTATGCTCATCACTGTCAAAGACATGTTCAGGTTCAATTTCGTCATCCCCAGCTATACTTTCAAAATGTGCATTTGACTCACCTGGTGAGTCAATATTTTCACTTTGATCACTGATAGTTAGTGGTCTGTTTAGTGGCAAGTCTGAAGTTGATAAATCTAGTGGCAAGTCTGATCTAGTTGTTAAATCTAGTGGCAAGTCTGTCTTTGGTAAATCGAGCAGGCACTCAGTATAGGCTGTGACAGGATCTGTGTTCTCTAAAGAGTGATGGTTTGTCCTTGAATTAGCAGCAACAATTAACTTATAATCAGTGAGGATAGCCTGCTCTGTCTCTCTCACTAATTTGTTGACTCTACGTCTTTTAGCCCGAGAATAAGATGACATAGTGATGAGGTGCTGTAGTCAATGTAATGGTACATACATTGTGCTATTTACTTGGCTAGAACAGGTCTTTGCTTCAATTGCTGCAACCTGCGGCTTCTTGAAACTGGTACGTGATTCTGGAAAAAGAAAGAAAAAAGGGGGGAAGGTCGACATTAATGTGCTGCATTGCAATGTGCAGGGTGAAACGCTTGCATAATTCTACATTTTGATCAATATCAAGAGAGTCCATTATTATATTATTGTTATATTGTTCATTAGAAAATACCATGTATATAACCAAACGTCTAACTATATAGTCAATGTAATGGTACATAAATTGTGGTATTTACTTGGCTAGAACAATTAAGTCTTTGCTTCAATTGCTGCAACGTGCGGCTTCTTGAAACTGGTACGTGATTCTGGAAAAAGAAAGAAAAAAGGGGGGAGGGTCGACATTAATGTGCTGCATTGCAATGTGCAGGGTGAAACGCTTGCATAATTCTACATTTTGATCAATATCAAGAGAGTCCATTATTATATTATTGTTATATTGTTCATTAGAAAATACCGTGCATATAACCAAACGTCTAACTATATACTATCTGTATGTCATGCATGTCCCTCCCTATGCCATACATGTCATCATGTGTATGTCATAAATGTCACTATGAATTGAAAATGGGGGACCCTGATGTAAACGAGACAAAAACGTCTTTCTCTGGTCTGCATCCCCTTAACAATTGTGTGTATTGAGCCATATTGTATTGTACCCCTTCTGCAATCTGTTAAATAAAGTTTTCATTCATTCATTCAACATTAGCAGGACCAGTGGCACGCCAAACAGCCTGCAAACTACCTGGCGTTCTATCGCCATGCTCTAAGACAAACTCTAACCTTAACCAACTTAGAAAGAATGCAAGGGGAGATGAAGCATATAGCGATATAAACATAGTCATAGCATCAAATTAGTATTTAGATAAGCCACAGAAAAAAATCACGTTATAAAAATAAGCAGTTTCTAAGAAAAAACGATTTGTTATGTGAAGCGCTTTATCAACGTGGGCGCCGCCATTTTGTTTGGTGACATCACCGTCGCGGTGCATTTAGCTAGCTGGCTACCTAGCCGCAGCCGGGATTCAAAGCCAACTAACCGGCTAACCCAGCTCGCTAAATACTGCATGTAGCTAGCAGAACTGTAAAATTAGTTTGAACAGCCATACAAAAAGAAACACGCGGTCCCGTTGTCTGGTAGGCAACGTTGCATTTACGGATCCACGTGTTTACTAGCTAGCCAGCTAGCGCGTGCTTCCTTGACTACTTCCTGTTCACCCAATAAGCATGCTTTTGATTGGCTGAGTCGCACAACGTCATTCAGTACCAACGCACGCAATTGGACCACGCAATTGCTATTCGTTTGGCGCTAGAATATTTACATCGAAATAACTTAAACAACCGTACGATTCCACTTGCACACTCTCCAGAGTTATATTAAGCACACGCTAACGAATATTCATGAATATTTATCTTAGTTGACGTATATATATATTTACCTACCAAACTGCAGCATAAGCACATGCACAACGCCGTCAAGATCCACTGGTCACACTCACAATAACGTTATTTTTCACAGAACACAGTTAAGATAAAAGTAATATAGCCAAAACTTACTGTAAAGCACTCAGTAGAATCAAATCCGGGGGAACCAGACGTGCTGTTCTGTTGCAATGCAGTTCACATTGAGAGAGTGCTCAGCTGCATGCTGGGACGTACGTCTGTTTAAATTGGGGGGGGAATTCGGATCGGTCCAACGTAATGACGACAAACAGCATACGTTGAACAGCATGCGTTGATTCAACATTTATTAGATATTGGCATTTCAATCATTAAAATGCAACCACAAAACAATATTGATTCAATGATATGTTTTCAACATTAGTCAATTGCTTCAGCGGTTAATGGGTGATTCACCATCAATCGTCGACCTTAACCAAAAATCAAGCATTGTGACCATAAATCAACATTGAATTAACACCTTTTGCTATCTGGATAATCCCAGTGTAATTACTGTGTCTGAGACATGGTTGCATAGTGCAATCTCTGACAATGAAGTTGAACTTGACAACTATGTTCTGTACAGAGCTGATAGGGGTACTAGAGGTGGAGGAGTGGCTACATATGTCAAATCAAATCTGACATCTGAGCTCCTCAGGCCAAGGGTAAACCCTATAAACTTTGAGTGTCTTTTTATAAAAATTTCTTTTCATGAAAATAAGCAGTTGACCATAGGAAATATTTATAGACCTCCTGATTCTCCCTCTGAATCTACAAATGATATATTATCCACCATTAACTCTTTAGATCGTCCAAATGAAATTATTATCTTGGGTGACTTTAACATCAACTGGCTAGATCGATCATCTAGTAATGCTCGAAACCTATTTGGCAGTGTCAATTTAACTCAACTCATTAGTGAGCCTACTAGAGTTGATACTAGATCCAAGTCCCTGCTAGATTGGATTCTCGTCTCACACCCGGACAGAATTTCAAACTCTGGTGTGTTACCTGATAGTTTCAGCGACCATTCTATCATCTTCTGCATTTGGTAGATAAGATAAAAGATAAAGTTACCACGTCTACCACCAAAATGTATCAGGATAAGACAATGTAGGAATTTGAATATTGAGCACTTTATTCAAGATATAACATCTATAAATTGGGACAGGTTTAAATTGATTCCATTTGTTGAAGATGCATGGAATTTCTTCTACACTGAGCTTACTAATGTTATTGACCATCATGCTCCCTGGAAGATGCTCAAAGTAAAGGGTAGACACTTGCCCTGGATTAATAGTGAACTTATAAATCTGTATAAACAAAGAGATAAGGCTTGGGAAAAGCATCGTCTGACAAAGGATTCTGCCGACTTCATTGCATATAAACAAATACGGAACTTATGTACAACTAAAACAAGAAATGCTAAATCCAACTATTTCAAAGATTGTTTAAGCAATGAATTTAGCAATCCAAAACAGTTTTGGAAGAGAATCAACAGCATTACTAAGAAGTCATCTATAAATCCCACTCATATTAGAATTAATAATGAAGTTGTCAATGATCCCTCCTCAATTGCACTTGCCTTTAATCAGCACTTTAATTCTGTCTGCAGACTCAAATTTAATGACTCCTCATATTCCGATGTGCCTCTTAATAACACCAGATGCAACAGCTCTTTTTCCTTTAGAAGTATCCGTCCGCTTGATGTTCAGAAGGTCATTGATGAATTAAGATTGGGTACTAGCTGTGGTTCAGATGGGATGGAGATCAAATTCATCAAACTTGCATCTCATGTATTATCATATCCTTTGTCTGATTTATTTAATTTATCTTTAACAACTAATGAAACTCCATTAAGCTGGAAATGTGCAAAAGTCATTCCATTGCATAAAGGTGGTGATCCTTCTGATCTCAATAATTATAGACCAATTTCAATTATTAATAGTATAGCAAAAGTATTTGAAAAACTAATTTTTAATCAATTATCCCATTATGTTAATGATTCTCATATTTTATCACCATGCCAATCTGGTTTCAGGCCAAACTACTCCACAACTACAGCCCTTCTGAAGTTGACCAATGATGTTCACTCAGCAATGGACAATAACATGGTTACTGGTGCAATATTTATAGATCTCACAAAGGCTTTTGATTTGGTTGATCATTATCTTCTTCTTGACAAACTGTGTGCTATTGGTGTCTCTAATAATTCTTTACTTTGGTTCAATTCCTATCTCCACCAGAGACGTCAGTGTGTATCATATCAGGGTAAACAGTCTGATTTTTTGATTATGGATAAAGGTGTTCCTCAAGGATCATCTTTAGGACCATTATTATTTTCTATATTTGTTAATGATCTCACCCTGATACCATCTGACTGTCTTACTCAATTGTATGCTGACGATACAGTGATTTATTCTTCTAAGTCTGATATTCAACAAATTCAGTACTCTTTACAGACTCATTTTGATGCTGTCCAGAAATGGTTATCTATTAACAAACTTTTATTAAATAAGAAGAAGTCCTATAGTATGCTGTTTGGTACTAGATCAAATCTGGTGCAAATAACAAATCAGTTGTCGATTAAGTTTTTAGATGATGCTCCTCTTGAAAATGTCGATGAATATAAGTATCTGGGTCTTTGGCTTGATTCTCAACTCACCTTCAAGTCACATATTGATGCTGTGATGAAGAAAACAAATTGTAGCCTGAGAATATTGTATCGTTCTATTAACTGTTTTTCTCTTCAGGTTAGGAAAATAATCATTATACAGCTGGTACTTCCAATAATGGATTACGCAGACATAGTCTATCAAAACACCACATTAACAAATCTCCGTCCTTTAAATGTTACTTATAATAGTGTTTGCAGATTTATATTGAGGTGTCCTTATAGAACCCATCACTGTCTTATGTTTGAGTTGTTAAACTGGCTTTCTCCCCAATTCAGAAGACATTTTCATTGGTTGCTTTTTGTTTACAAATGTATTTACTTTAATTATCCCCCCTATCTAAAGCAGTTCTTAACACCATATAGTTCAACTTATAATTTAAGACACACGGATCTTCCTTTCTTTAGTATACCTCGAACCATCAAAGCTATCGGTCGACTTGCCTTTAAATATAAAGCACCAGCTGATTGGAACAAACTGCCTAGTTCACTCAGATCTCTTACTTCTTACAGGTTATTCAAGATATCTTTGTTCACTCATCTACAGACTACTTGCACTTGTTATTGATTTACTGTGTTAGGGCTTAAATGTCGTTTTCAGATCAAATTATAATTTTGTTTGTTTTATAAGGGAACATATATATATATATATTGGTGATCCTCTTGGGAGGAATCAGTGTGGATTGTGGGAGTGAGCTTGGGAGAGCGTCTGTCAGTGTATAAGTGCATTTGTTGTCTTGTTTTTTGTTTTGTTATGTATTGTATTGTATGTTTTGTATCCTATGTTAAGGACCCCCTCGAAAACGAGATAGCATATCTCAAGGGGTTTATCCTTCAAATAAATTTCAATTTCACTGACAAAAGGGAGATATACCCCTACTGTACTTGTGGAGAAGGTAAGTTCTTAATAGAATAGTGTGTCATTTAGAACTTTTCTCTGTGTAATACGTCAGAAAGGTCTCGTGTGGATGCATACTTTTGTTCCAATCAGTAACACATGATTCTACAAGATACAAGAGTTTTATTTGTCACGGCATACAGGTATACAGTGAAATGCGGGGGGGTCTCGCCCACAACGATGTGCATAATACAAGTAATAATAAGAGTCCAACCAATAGAGCGACAGTGCAATAAACAAGTAAACAAAGTAGGCATATCGGTATCTATCTATGAGCTATTTACAGAGCATGGTAGGACATGCTAGGTCCTCAAAGTCTAGATTGAAGACTTATGAAATCAAATGCTTGCCTGGAACAAAAGCATGCACCCTGCAGGCCCTTGTAGGGTAGGATTGCCCTCCCCTGTTAAAATGTATTTTTTTTTCCTAAGAAAAAGATGGAGAGACAATGGTCCAATGCAGCAGCAACTGCGTCTGCAAACAGCTAGGTGGAACGATGATTCAGTGTGCCCTCAAGGCGCAGTGCAAAAGGAGTGAGTGATACCATGAAAAGTGCCTGACTACCTCAGAAAAAGCCAAGGCCAAGCAACGTAAGAATGTGTAAATCAGCTGTCACAAACTATAACTATTTTTTATTTAATAATGATGGTTCATTTTGTTTGGGTGTTACAGCCACATGGTACTGCCTTAGTGCATCGCTACCTACAGACCACGTTGCGGACCACGTGCTGAATTACAGCAAAGCTGTCATCTGGGAGGGACTGTACAACATGGCAAGGCGAGACGCTGTGAGGGAGAGAGATTGAGAAGCCATGACGGATTTCTGGAAGTCCGACATGGTCCTGTTCTGAGGAAGACGGCACCCAAAGTATTTTATCATTAGCCATCTACTCCTGACAGGTAACACTTAAATAAATTATAATGTGCTTATTGTAAAGCCTTATGTTATTGTCAGATTAATAGTATTTTTTGTACATTAGGGATTGAGGGATTCTATCCCGAACGAGTCAGGAGACCTCAAGTGGAACCGTGTGGCCAATTTGAGTGGCCAACCGGGAGGCAACATTGGCTTAGACCTCATCAACGAACTCCAGAAGAATGAATTCAAAGGTATGAAAACCAACATTACATTTTTTGCTAATCTTTCATACAAATACTTACATTCCTGAGCAGTAACAACAGCGGTGGGCAATTCCATGCAAATGTCAACCTCACCATGAAAAAATTGAAATAACATGATAATAACCAAACCAATTTCAAATGTATCACCAAGGTCTATATTTTGAAGTACAAAATAGATTTGATCGTATTATTTATGAGAATGCATGTTTTTTCACACTATAGGAGGAGACACTGATGTAAAAAAAAGATTCTCAATTAACCCAATTGTATGACTTTCTGAATGGCAAAAAAAATATATATTTCCAGACACAACTTTTTCACACATTGTTGGTCTAGGCAGAGCAGTGTCCACGTTAGCCTACCGTTATTGTTTTGCCAAGTATCGTGACAAGAAACCCACCCCAAAAAACACAGAAACCCAACATGAAACCAAACAGAAAGTAAATGAGTATTATTCCAGGGACGACAGTCTGTGTAGGTACCATGAAAACACTACCCTTCTCCTGGAATGTGTGCGGCGCCATGTTCCTCGCAAAGTCTTTAAGAGCTCGACAGAATTTGTCAGTTCCGCGGTTTGCAGCACTGACGAGCCACAATGCATGCTGAACACTTGCGAGGAGTGCAGAGATGCAAAACTGTTCCGGAACAGTATTGTGGACCACATACCAGATGAGGATAAACAACTGAAGACCACCTGGTATGCCTGGGAGACGGTCGGTGGAGTGCAAATGAAGGTCCCGAAGACTGGGTACTAGGCGACCACCCAAGCAGATGGAGATTCTGTGGTTCTGCAAGTGGACTTTGCCGCGAACTACACGGCGGCGTACCAGGATGAGATCCAGTCTGCCCACTGGAATCATAAGCAGATCTCCATCTTCACCTCCGTTCCCTGGTCTGACGCCGACTCCTTGTCCTATGTGGTGGTGAGTGACAGCCTGGACCATGACAAGAAGGCTGTGGCAACCTTTATGGGAAAGATTGTAGAAAACATCAGGAGGCAACATCCCCACATGACACAGCTGCACATATTCAGCGATGGAGCTGCCTCCCACTTCAAAAAACAAATGTGTGGGCCTTTTTATCGTCAAGTTTCATCATGTGTTCAGTGAGTCCAAAAAGCTAGTCCATTTCCGTAACATCCATAACGCCGTGAATCTAATTTTTTTTTTTTTTTATTATTGCAAAACAAATTATTAAAAGTCAGTACTCAACACATAATGCATAATGAAACTAACAGACAAGGTGGCTAAAATGACATGCAAGTACAGAAACAGAAAACAAAAAAAAGTCTATAATAACGTATATAGTGTATATCCAACGAAATTACCAATTATACAAATGCCTTATACAGGATATACCCCTAATACCTATTTTCTAAAACCCTACACACATGCTCCAGCTCGAACCCCCCCCCTCCCGGACCCCTCCTTGGATAGTACCTCCATTATCCCTCACTCTAACCAGACACTACCATTATAAGCTAGCTTTTATTCTCTCCACCACTTCTAACCACATTGACATTTTGGATTCGTTGAGACCCAGAATTCTTGCTGTAGATATTTCTTGATAAATCACATCGAGATATGTAAGAGACCAAACCTTCCTGCAAATTCTTTCCGGTTGAAACCAGCGTGATGCGATCAGTTTTTTAGCTACTGTGATACCCGATAAAACCAATCTCTTTAGCTGTGGATTTACTGCAAACTCAAAAACATCATTCAATAGTAATACAGAGGGGTGTACTGGTATATTCCAAGATACGAGTTTTGATAATTGATGGGTCACATCTTTCCAGAATGCCTTAAAGGATAACTCCACTATTTTGGGAAATTAGCTTATTTAACATCTTCCCTGGAGTTAGACAAGAAGATGCATACCTTTTTTGTCTCTGTGCGTGCATTTTAGCTTTGGGAATAGATGCTCCGTTAGCATAGCTTAGCTTCATCACTGGAAGTGAGGCAGGACAGTAGCCTTACAGTGCATTGCAAGGTCTGACATTGACCAAACTTGATATGCATGACCTTGGTGGGCTCTAGGTCAACTCCTGAAAAGGGGGTCAATGTCAGACTTTGCAATCAAAAGTTAGGGGGCTAATAACCCTTGCCATAATTTCAGTGCGCCCCTAACTTTTGATTGCAAGGTCTGACATTGACCCCCTTTTCAGGAGTTGACCTAGAGCCCACCAAGGTCATGCATATCAAGTTTGGTCAATGTCAGACCTTGCAATACACTGTAAGGCACTGTAAGGCTACTGTCCTGCCTCACTTCCAGTGATGAAGCTAAGCTATGCTAACGGAGCATCTATTCCCAAAGCTAAAATGCACGCACAGAGACAAAAAAGGTATGCATCTTCTTGTCTAACTCCAGGGAAGATGTTAAATAAGCTAATTTCCCAAAATAGTGGAGTTATCCTTTAACTGGTGGGCAGTCCCAATACATGTGCATAAATGTCCCTTCGTCTCCATTTGTACATTGGGAGCATTTTGAGTCTTGTTTAAGGCCCATTCTGTTCAGTCTTACAGGAGTCAAGTATGTCCTGTGAATATAGTTAAGATTGATTTGTTGATGGTCCGGGTTCCTTGATGTAAGACGGACATTTGCCCATGCTTCTTGCCAATCAAAGTCACTTTCCAGGTCTGGTATATCCCTCCTCCAGACAGAGTCTAGTTGGAGGGTTTCATACGAGGACGTTAGTAATTGATAATAAAAACCCGATACAAAACCTCTCAATGTATCTCTTTCATAGAAGAATTTGTGGTATCTGTGGTGTTCAACTGGTATGTCTAATGGAACACCGTGAGACCTCAAACATAGGCGTAACTGTATGTAAAAAAGCCATGTGGACTCGGTGAGGTTACATTTTGTGCATATTTCTCCATAACTACAAAAACCCTGGTTATTAAAAATATCCCCTAATGAGTGTATGCCTTGCTCTTCCCATATAGGGAATCTTATAGGACGTTTTTCCATTAAGAGTGCATCGTTATTGAATATGGGAGTATGATTATGCCATTTGAGGGTTAGGATATTTTTTTTGTGTTTCACGCCATATCTAATCTCTTTATCTCAATAAGTCTAACTAAAATGTGTAAATTATACTTCCAATTCTAATCGATGCCATGTCAATGTTAAGTTAAGTTTCCAATTTTCTCTCTGAATGTAACATCCATAACGCTGGAATTGCCCCGTGTAATAATGAATGTAACTGTTTTGCAGAAATGGTCGGGCGATCGAGGGGAATGTACACCGACAAGCAGATCGATCGATGTGCCCAAATGTCTGGTTCGTTTGGAAAAGAGATGGATCGTCTCTTCCAAAGTTCTGGTATCGGTCAGTCCAGAAAATATTATTTTGGGACAAACAAACCGATAAAGAAAAGGCAAAAGGTTGACGTTGCCAAATTTGTGAAGGAGTACAAGAAGGACAAGCTGTTGGACTTCATCCCTGGGAGGAGCCACAGGGGCTTTAAAGATTTCACCTACAATCAAGGGGTCAAGGATCCACAGAAGATGGGGAGGACGATGAGGAGCCTTGCTGAGCGGATGGATGGATGGCGCAACCTATCAGTGGGATGAATACAGGTGAGCTATTAGAATAGGAAGCACCTTTGTCTCCATTTAAAATTGATAGAAATAAAAGGACTAAAACTCTAACAATTACTAAAATCACAGACAAACCTGCAGAATCGCACACGCTGCAACATACATCTCTGCCACATGCAGCTTCTAAGGTGTGTCTGCCCATTTCTGGTAAGAATAGGAAATCCAACGCCTGTTTCCGGATGCAGTTGTTTTTTGCCTCTTCAATTAGCTTGATCATGCAGGGATCCACATATCGGGAATTGCACGATCGGCTGGTTATGTACATGGTGGCTGTACCCTCTGCCCCATCACGGGAACATCGTCCAACCTAGGGATGGGTATCGTTAGGATTTTATCGATACTACTACTCTTATCGATACTGCTTAACGGTTAGGTACTTTATCGATACTCTTATCGGTTCTTTTAAATCAAATCAAATCTAATTAATTTGTAAGGCCCGACAACACACGTTAATGTCCCCATGGGCCGGACACGTCTTCTTTAAACAAGTCAAGAAGAAACATCACAATAAGTCAAGAACACCATAAGGTCCAACATTTTATAAAATAAATGCAAAAAAAATAAATGCAACACTCCCAGACATACCCCACACGGAGGTAATGAAAAACTCAATACAACCTAGCAATAGGAGGGGGTTAGAGAGTTCCCATGTTTGTAGTGGGCGGAGATGGAGCAATAAATACATGTAGTGAGCATATGCATACATGGTGACAGTAGAATCATAGTATATAAGAAAATTCCCATTTAGTCCCTAGTCCTACCTCCTGCCAATAGCTTAGGATGTTCTTGGACGGTCCCCAGTGAACTATCCTCCTTACGTCCTCCACCTGCACACGCAGACCAAATGCGATGGTGGCAATCACGCAGCGGATATGGCTATCACGCCTTTTGAATGTGGCCAGTATCCTCTGCTGCGCTGGGAGATCTGTCAAGTAATTCAAGTCAAATAATTTATTTATAAAGCACGTTTAAAAACTCATGAGCCATGGACGTGCCCAAAGTTGCACACCTATTGGCAGGCCATCTTTGACACCTTCTCTAAGATATTTGGAAAGGTAGTAGAGCAATCTCCATATATAGCAATATTCGAAGTGATGAATGCGTTAACTACCGTTTCAAGGTCGACGGGAGAAAGGATTCGTTTTATTTTAGTGATGTTGCGGAGTAGGAAAAAGCATGACTTACATTTACATTTAGTCATTTAGCTGACGCTTTTATCCAAAGTGACTTACCAGTGTTCTTCATAAACATCTCCACAAGCTTGTTCTCCACTTTGCGCTCCCCACCATTCCAGAACCCATCCTGAAGCCCCTTGTACATTGCGTAATATAAATTACACGCATCGCTGGTGGATCTGTGTAGAATGGAGACATAAATTCATAGTACTAATTAGGATTATTTCGGTATACCAGTGTGACTATACACACATACATACATATGTAATTGATGGGTATTGTATTGTATACATTTGATTACCTAATGTACAGATTACTAAGGTATTCCAGATACATTTATCCAAAATAATATAAGTAGTTATATGCAGAGTACATGTCTTTGCAGGATATAGTACAATAATCTGATGAATTGCGACCATTGTGTGATTTCAATTAAGCTTTCCTTCAATGCAAAAATCAACTTGTTTGTGTTGTATTATATAGACTTACTTGCAGTAAATTATTGTTTTTGGTGCCGTCCGGCCAAACTCCCTCAATGACGTGAAGAGCCAATCCACCTCTTTCGGAAAATTGGCCGAACATTTCACCACGGAAAGGTGTATGTTTGGCCTTAAAAATACAACAGAAAACTATTGACAGGTTTTTCATTTAAACAGTTATTATTTTATCTTTACTTGGTGGTGTATGCACTTTGCTTGGTAGTGTATGTGCCTACATACCTGTCAGGTAGGGCAGTGATGATTTCCACCAGGATGATTTTTGTCCAGGTGGAAGTGCTCTAACACATCCGACACCATTTGCTCAGTGACCGTTGCAGTCAACAGCAAAATCGGACATGCCAGAGCACAGCGGACACGGGGAATCTTCCTGTAATCCTCCCGGAACGTGTCTCCCCTATAATATACAACATGATTATGACAAACTATCATTACACATGGGCAAAACAGAGTCCATTCTCTTCGGTTCAAATAACAAACTCAGCAAGACAGACGGCTTCTCAGTTACAGTGGGTGACAATATTCTCTTCGGTTCAAATAACAAACTCAGCAAGACCGACGGCTTCTCAGTTACAGTGGGTGACAATATTGTCACAAGGAAAGATGAAATTACCTACCTGGGTTCCATCCTAGAGGCTAATCTTTCCTGTGACAAAATGGCATCCAATGTAATAAAAAAGGTCAACCAACGAACTCGATTCTTGTACCGGATCTCCTCTCTGGTAAACAAGAATGCCCTGAAGACTCTGGCAGGAGCACTCATTCAAGGGTACTACGACTATGCTTGCACCTCATGGTACCAAAGCACCTCAAAGGCACTAAAAACCAAATTACAAACATCTCAAAACAAACTAGTCAGACTACTGCTTGACCTGACTCCTAGAACCCACCTCACCCCTGCCCACTTTGCCAACCTAGGATGGCTTAGAGTAGACGACAGAGTACAGCAACTTGCAATGGGCCTGGTCTACAAGATACACTACACGACCAATGTACCCATGTACATGTCAAAATACTTCCCAAAGGTCAGTGAATACCACGATCACAACACCAGAGGGAGCTCCACAAATCATGTAAAACCCAGATTCGGCTCAAACAAGGGACTAAACACGTTTCGCAATTATGCCACATCAATGTGGAACGCCCTACCCAAAGCTGTAAAGGAATGTGAATCACTACCCACTTTCAAAAAACTCTCAAAGAACACCTACGGGAGACTGCAATTCGAAACTGGCCCCTACAAATGTCCTAACCCAGTTGTACAGTAAAGACCGAGTATGGCCTTGTCAGTATTCCAATGTACAGTGCCCACCCCCCTACCCACCCCCCCCCCACCTCCAATGTACAGCCCCACCCAACCCCACCCCACCTACCCAACCTCCTCCAATGTACAGTTTCTATGTCAAATGTATGTCAGTATTCCAATGTACAGTGTACAGTGTACAGTGTCCCCCCCCCCACCTCCAATGTACAGCCCCACCCAACCCCACCTACCCAACCTCCTCCAATGTACAGCTTCTATGTCAAATGTATATACTCTTTCTGGATTTTTTTAGTATCACAAACAGTACTGTATTTGCAAATCTGGTATGTCATAAATGTATAGATGTAGCAGTACTGTCTATCTGTATGTCGTGTGTGTCATATGATGAATTGAAAATGGGGGACCCTGATGTAAACAAGACGAAAGTCTTTCTCTTGTCTGCATCCCCTTAACAATTGTATGTTTTGAGCTGTACTGTACCCATTCTGCAATCTGTTAATAAACTTTTCAATCAATCAATCAAAACCAATGAGCAATATTTTTCCTTTGTTTATAATAATTACTTTAAATTCATACTAACCATGCTGTGATGCAATGGGCTTCATCCACAGCAAGTAAGCAGATGGCATCCTTTGTGGACTTCATCCAGGACCACCATGGCTCAATAAGGAGACATTCAGGGGACATGAAGAGAAGTGTAACCTCTCCTGCAAGGATACCCGTCAAAAATAAGGCCATCGGGGATGGATTATCTCCTCTCAATGCCAAACATTTATATAGTCGTGTATATATATTTATTTCAGGTGTGCAGTATAAAATAAGAGTTAAATAGGCTCTGAACAGGCTTATTTTTGTGCCAGCTTATTATTGTATATAGTTATTGTTTCAATGTATATACTACGGTTATGTGCCTGTTATTAAAAATGTTATGCCAAACATACTTTTCACTGTGTCACTGTCCATGTCCTTCATGACTGCAGCCGCAGACACACCTTTGGATCTCCAAATGCTGACCTGGTCTATCATTAAAGCCTTCAGGGGGCTCACAACCAGCACATGGTGCTTTTTCCCAGGATGCATCTATGAAAGAAAGTAATAGTAACGCCTTTTTAATAATATTGAAATTATTTTATTGGGAAAACCACATTGAGATACAATCTCATTTTCGAGAGGGTCCCAATGGAGAATTAATGAATGCAAACTTTAATGAACAGATTGCAGAATGGGTACAGTACAGCTCAATATACACAATTGTTAAGGGGATGCAGAGTAGACCAGAGAAAAACATTTGTCTTGTTTACATCAGGGTCCCCCATTTTAAATTCATAGTGGAGCTGACACAAATGTGTAGTTTACTCAATTCTAATTTCATGGATGTAATTACCAATTAGGTCATTACACGGGGGGAAGCAATTAACATGAAAATACATGGCTGGCTGTAAATAACATTTTAATAATAATATTGTTCATCTTACCGTGTCCATTATTTTCCCGAAAAGACCAAAGGACGCACTTTTGCCATACCCAGTAGGCAAAATTCCAAACACATTTTTGCCGTCTGCCAAGGCTTTAAAGATAGCTATTTGCTTTGGTTTCAAAATAAATGGTGACACCTCCTTAAGAACACTGTCAACATCCATATCTACTTTTTTTGTTCTAGCCTCAGTTAGCAAAGGTCTACAGAAAAGATATCAACCAAACCCGGGGGGGGGGGGGTGTAGGACACACGCAGACACACACAAAAAGGGGAATCTTAAAGTTACCCACTGGAATCGCTGAGCGATGAGAGGGTGGGGGGAAATAAATTAAATAAAAATAAAAACTGTAGGAAACACAAAAAACACCAGTAACTGGGTATCCCAAAATAACCGCCACAGCCTAGCAGTTGAAAAGAAGAAGGAAAACAATAGCACTAGAGACCGAGAAAACCCTAGAAGCATGAGCTTGGGACACTCCTCTACTATTGAGGGAAAATGGACAAGCATCCGAAAACAGTCAACCAAACCTACTTCAAGGCACTGCACACCTGACACCAATCAGGTGGCAATCAAGCCCACACACCTGCCATGCCGCATGGCAATTAACTGCAGAGGCCAGTGATTGACAGCTGTCCCTCACAGAAAGACAAAATAGACAGCCGTCCCTCACATAAATACGAAATAAAGCCAAAGCAATTAGAATAAAATAAATAAAACCCACATAAACCGTGATCCATCACAAGGTTATGTTAGGGTTTAAGGTAAAGGATTCTAAAGCACTTCTTGATGGGGGAAATGACCAAGCAACAGTAATAAATAATTAAATGATTTTAGGCGTGGCGTCAACTATATACCCCCAGCAGACACCAGCTGCATGTTTTGAATCTACATGGTACCACATGGTTTAATATTCATTCCATCTTTATTTAATCTTGAAAGATCATTGAGAGCAAGCTCTTAATTACAATGACGTTGAGTCATTGTACAAAAGCAATATAGAGAAGTCAATTAAACTATTTAAATTCATTAAAACAACTAGACTGACTGAGGTGAAATGGTTGGCTATTATAGCTTTAAACTGTCCAATGGATACTAAAGTATTGAGTTTTAAGGTGCTTTGTAAAACATTCCATGTGTCTGGGACACAGAAGCTAAAAGCAGAATTCCTAATTCAGTGCCGTGTCACCGGAGTGAGTGTGATAGGGTCCAGAGCTCCAGTCCAGTAATGAAGTGATGTAGGGTGGGAGATCATCAATAATTTTATACAAAAACAGATGTATTGAATATTAATTATATATATATATATATATATATATATATATATATATATATATATATATATATATATATATATATATATATATATATATATATATATATATATATATATATATATATATATGTGTGTGTTTAATATAAAACGTTTTACTTGCTCATATTCTTATATTCAGAGTTAATTACATTGTTTACACTGCTTGCTTTTATCTTTAATATAATTGTATTGCCTACTATACCCTGCCCATACCTGTACCTCCCCTCCCCATGCTATGATGCCCATATGTCCCCACGTGGATCAATAAAGGAATATCTTATCTTATATATATACACTGTATATATATATTGTGCCAGATATAACCCCCCATCCCATGGCTATGTGAAGGATGGGCGATACTACTGCCACGGGAGGAGTGGAAACAATTAGGTAGCTGATTAGGACTGATAGAACACACCTGTGCACCATTAGATCACCCACATCCCACACGCATTGGACGGTATTACGGCCATTCTATTTGCCCATCAGACTATATTCTGCCTTAATCAATAAATATTCTTATTAGTGCTGTCAGGCGATTAAAAAAATGTATCTAGGCGGTCAGGTGGCGTAGCAGAGATTGCGCTCGTCACCAAAGCAGGAGATGCTGGGTTCGAGCCCAGCTCTCGGCATTGCTACCAGCTTGGCTGGTCGTTCATACTAATACAATTTGCAGTATTAGGGGGTGGGAAGCTGGTGGGTGGAGACCTACAGGTCAGGTCTCGGCGCTTGCTCAGCGGGGGCAGGACTTGGTGGAGATAGCGTGCCCTCCCACGCGTTACACTTCACCAATGAGAGTCCTCGCTGCCAAGTGAAAAGACGTCACTGGCAGTCGCCGCACGTATCGGAGGAAGCGTGCGGTCGGCTTCGGGACGCCCTTGTACCGACTCGTAGGAGAACATGCGAACGACCAGGTAGGGGAGGGGGGGGAATTGGCACAACGACTAAATTGGGACAGGGAGAAAAACAGAGAAAAATTGGAGAAACAGAAAGAAAAAGAAAATGTATCTAATTAATTACAGGATTTGTAATTAACACATTAACTGCCACGGAGTTTCAGCGTCTTATACCATTCTCTGCCAGTACTGTAAGTCTATGGAGATGTTCACCTTCTTTGCAGGGCTATAACTTTTTAAATTGTATTGCTAAATTGACATTACTATGGCCCATTCAACATCGATTATCTATCGTTCAGGATGTAGGAACGTTTTACTTTTTCATTCACACATTCATACAAAAATACCGTCTAGAATATAAATATGTTTTTATCGTTTTCTGCAGTAATTCCTAGAACGTGAGATATAGGCATAAATGCATATATACATTATCAAATGCCGTTTGTTGCCGATCCACGCTATATAAAAAATGTCAACTGTACATGGTCCTAAACGTTATGACTGATCATGCACGGGTGAACGGAGGGGGGGGGGGGGGGGGGGGGTCGTTTATAATTCTGTGATTGTCGTTAAATGATTTATGTAGTATGGGTGATATATAGATCAGAGCAGTTTGCATCGATAATAATAAACAAAAACTCTGAAAGTCACGGCAGCCTCCTCTTACCGTTGGGCGATGATACTGGAGCAAACAGAACCCAGTTATTTGATGGGGATCGAGGCGATCCATTTCCGGTTTGTATAATACTAATACACGCCCAAATCATGTCGATTATTGAGTTATGGCAGCGATCCATATCCACGGTCTGTGGCTAGAGTCCTGCGATGATATGCGAGTGGCCGGACAGTTTTGGGTGGCAGTATTGAAGCGTTGCAGAGTTGTGTCGAGTCCCACAGCATCAGACAAGGCTCTGTGAGTGAAATATGAATACCATGGCGAAAATATGAAATATGATCAAAATAACGTCGTACGCCATGGATTGGCAGAATTCGCATGAACTTGAAACACGTCTTACAACGTGAATGGCGCACAAAGTGTTAATTAATGTAATTAATCGCATAACCATTTAGGCCTGATGTTCTATATTCTATAATCATATTTCAAATGGCATGTGTCCGGATGGCAGAATTCAGTACTGTATCTACAAAACCTTCTGTTTAATCATCTTCCATTTATTCATTTGCTTAGATTTTTCAGGTCTGGTCAAATCAAATCAAATCAAATCAAATTTATTTATAAGGCCCGACAACACACGTTAATGTCCCCATGGGCCGTACATGTCTTCTTTAAACAAGTCAAGAAGAAAACATAGCAATAAGTCAAGAACAGAACAAGAACACCATAAGGTCCAACAAATTTAAAATAAATGCAAATAAATGAAAGAATGCAAGCACTCCCAGACATACCCCACGCGAAGGTAAGGAAAAACTCACTAAAACCTAACAATAGGGAAAAATGCTCCACAGGCAGTGTGGAGGAGAGAAACCTTAGAAGGGCCATTCAAGGGGGGATCTCCCTTCTTAGATGTCGGTGATAGTAGTGTTGCAGACTAACAGTTGGTAAGCATGCACTCAAGTGTGTAGTGAAACACAGATGAGTGCATGCAATAGCAACTGAACATTTTGAAAGATTAAAGATAGAGCTGATAGCGATAGCAACTGAATATTTTGAAAGATTGAAGATAGAGCTGATAGCGAATCTATTTGAGGCACAGGGGCGGCGCAGAGAGGGTCGCGACCTCCCCGACATCATCGCGGGACGTCCAGCACTCCGGTCACCACTACGAGACCTCCGGAGACAGGAGGGCACGCAGAGAGGGTCGCATCCTCCCGGCCTTCATCACGGGACGTCCGACACTCCGGTCAGCACTCCAGGACAGCAACTCACAGGGGGACAGGGAGACGGGACAGGCGTTAGACAGCTCGTGTGATTGTAGTGGGCGGACATAGCAATAGATACAAGTGGTAAGCATATATGTGAATAGAGTAGATATATGAAGTAAGCATATTATGTGAATAGAATAGAAGTACTTAACCCAGCAATGAAATCGCGTTGACACACCAGTTGACAGGACCACGGACAGACGACGGTCAATTTTAGCATGGTGTTATTCACAGTCAAATTCTTTTTCTTGATATTCTCATTTGGTTCATTACAATTTACTCAAGCCTAGTAACAGACACAGTATTTCTGACACTGGGAATACATTCCCTGAGATCCATAGATGTCCCTAGAATCAGATACCAAGAACATGCAAATGGACCATATTAAAAAAAAGTCTGTAAATGTGTATTCTACGTTCTTATGGAATGAATGAGATAAAAAAATATTTAAATTAAAAAAAATTATTAACACATTGAGTGCCACGCCCCTTCTGGGAAGTGACCCCTTCCTTGTCGTCCATTAACCCCATGTAAACATAGTTGTAGTTTGTAGAGCTAAACCTATATTTTATATATAGTATAGCTATGGGTGTAATAACGGCGTAGAGTCTCAGTGAGTTGCTTTTGGTCAACGTGCAAAAAACTGATTATTATTATTATTATTTTATTTAATTTTTTTACTTATGTTTTTATTAACCCTTTGGAGGCCAAACCCGAGATAGTCCGGGTTAACTCGCCATGCTCTGGGCGCCAAACCCAAGAAATCTCGGGTTTTAATCGATATTTCTTTTATTCGCTATATCCATTCATTTTTCATCCATCCAGCCTGACGTTATCATTGGGAATGGGTCTGAGCTCGCAAAGGGCAAATACCGCCGCCTATCGTCTCCTGGATGGTATTGCACATCATTGGAATCCCTCTGGCTGGGGCTGTGCATCAATCTAAGAAGTCCGGTCCAGGTTTTCCTTCTCGGGCATGCAGTATCGTTATTGACTGGGACACTCGGAGCAGCGTGGATTATGTGTTTTGGATATATAACGTTGGATCAATAAACGCATTCAATATTTGGAATGGCGATCAGGAATTGGATTAATCTTTTTGCGGAACATCAGATGTGAGGTAAGGACTTTATGTTACGAATCTTGGGTTAATCAGATGTTCCTTTCACCGCCATCAGAGCGTGTGTGTGTTTGTGTGAGGTTCGCGCCGACCAAAGTACGGAGAAGCGATTTTTCAGACCCCGCTTCTGTTTATGCATGAGGACACATATAATATCGATAATCTAGCGTTTATTTGAAAACGATTCATGAATCAAGCTACAAATGGCACGATTTCTAACGAAATACATTGAAGCTCGATTTGCTGGAGTTTATTGAGATGAGACAGAACGCTCTAGAAATATATTGATATTCATCATGGTATAAAAAGGAAATGTATGTATGAAAAAAATATCTGTTTCGTGCATGTTGACTGGAAGCAACTCATTAACGATCACTGTGTTATTTAGATCTATTGCTATTATATTTGATATATTTTAAGCACTCGCAAATAAGTCCTATGCTACATTGGATAAAGCACTGGCGCTAAAGGGCCACAGTGTCAGTGCCCTCTGCTGTTGGCGCCGGAAGTGTTAAACTTATGTATAATGTATATTCATTGATTTACTCATATACCAAAATTAATTTGAATTGAACAATTTTGCAACCACTAATAAAATCTGCAAATGGATTTTGCAAAACAACTCACAGTTGAACTCTGTAGGGGCTCTGACCCCTGGGTTTGGTTAAACCATGAGGACTGAGGTTTCTCTTCATCCTGTTCACTCTTCACAGAGTCAGGGTTGAATACGAACTTTATATCAGTCTCCTCCAGAACTTGAAGCTGCTCTCCCTGCTGACTGCTCCAGAGTTCCTCCTGTTCCTCTTTCATCTGTAGGGGCTCTGGCTCCTCCTGGCTCAGACTGGGGCTCCTCTCCTGCTGCTCAGGGGGAACCTCCTCTTTACACACAGGGAGCTGTGGGTGGTCTGGAGGGAGGAATAATAATAATATGAGTAACAAACAAAGATACAGTAGATAACTTGTCAGCATTAGGTGAAACTCTGCAACTGAGAATAAAAACACAAGTGCTTTCAATCAATTACTGCTTGGCTACAAAATGAGCCTATTTAATAGTGAGGACATGTCCTCATCACGCTGTCAATCACAACTTGGAGGTTGATCAGATGGTGTCAGGAGGTGAAATGTAAACAAATGGAGTGAGACTTGAGGTTCTCCAAACTAAACAAGGGAACTATGGATATCTGAAATACTTATGGATTGTTAGCTTGACCAATTACTAGGGGTGGAACGGTTCACAAAATCCACAGTTCGGTTCGTATCACGGTTTTGGGGTAGTGGTTTTCGGTTTGGTATGCATTGTTTTTAATTTAAAAATAATTTAACACTCAAATACCATACATCAGCATAAGATATATAGCCTAAAAATAATCCAACTTTTCAGTTATTCTCAAGGACGTAGTCATGCAAAAACCGAAAGAATGAGACAGTTTGACATCAGGCACATCATTTTGACAGTGACCGGTTAGAGCTAGGAGAGATTTTGGTACAGCAAGAGGGGAGGCATTGCTTATTTAAACATGCTTCTCATTTATTTGGTAAAAAAAAGGTTTACAGCAGTTTGCCTTAAATAATGTTTGGCAGGCGGCTGGGTGGTGCAGTGGACAAGGCGCTTGTCACCAACGCAAGAGACACTGGTATCGAATCCAGCGGTCAGCGTTGCTTCAGGCTTGGCCGGCCGTCATACTGTCTCGATTGGCAGAGTCAGCGGTAGGGAAGCCGGTGGGTGGGTCTGGGTCGTTGTAGACAGCGACTCCTACAGTTCGGTCGGGGTGCCTGTTACACTCTCTCAGTGAGAGTCCGCGCTGCCAGGTGAAAAGAAGTGGTGGGCTGGGTACACATGTGTCGGAGGAAGCATGTGATAGTCTCCGCCCTCCCAGACCGACGGTAGGGGGTAGAGTGCGCAACGACCAGGAAGGGGTTTGGGAATTGGCATAACGACTAACATTGGGAGGGGAGAAAAACGGAAACAGAAGGGGGGAAAAGATTTAAAAAATATATAATAATAATGTTTGGCACACAAAGAACGAACTGACTGAAAAATATAGGCTACATTTGTCAAGGTATTAACTTCGTGCAAAACGGATATGTGCCGCGATAGTGTGACTACGGCACATAGAAGTGTGTAAAACTCACTCCCCAGAGGCATATAAACCGAGCGCTTAGAGGGGAATTCCCTTCTTGGCGCAACGGTTTGTTATGTCGGCCCCGGTGCAGACGCTCGGGGTTCGACTCCCACTCGAGGCACGGTCGAATTTCGTGGCAGGTGCTAGGTGGCACCTGCTACACAAACAAACAAAATTATTAAACCTCTCTGTAACATACTGTGTGTTATCTCACTACACCACACTAACACACTGATGTGATTCGCTTTCTGCATCCGTCGCGTCCCAACGGGTTGCCGTAGGTCGCGACTGTCAATCAGAAATAAACAACATGTCTACAAGCTAAGTCGTGTCCGTGTCTGCTCGAGTACATTACATGGTGGCAGAAGCGAAAATAAAATAAGAGAAAATGGCATACTCGCACTTTGAACACCCCAAGATCGACTGGGAGGCTCCTGATTTGTATCAGGAGTTTGGGAGATTCAGAAGTCACGTCGAGTTCGTCTTTGAGGGTCCGCTCTCGGAGCTAACAGCTAAGAAGCGAGCCGGCTGGCTAGGTACGTGGGTCGGCGAGCAAGGCAGAGAAATATACAAGACGTTAGCCTGGGCTGAGGGCGAGAAAGCAGATCTGTCTAAAGTGCTGGATAAGTTTGCCAGCTACATCAGGCCAAGAAAAAACAAGCGGATAGCCAGGCACCGTTTCAGGCAAAGGAAACAAGGACCAAGTGAAGGGTTCGAGGCAGTGGTGCGTTATTGAAATCATCTGGGGTGACACGCACCACGTGCACGCGCGCTCCCGGCGCGCTCCCGCGAATGCGCATTTAATGTCCCCTCGCTTGGGCACAGACTAAAGACAGTGCCTAATTGCCTCTACGAATGGAATGTAACACGTCTTCACAACAAGTTAGGTGTGAATGTGTCTGAGAACGTATTTAACACACCTGACGACCGGCGCTATTGATATGCAAATAGCGAGTGAGCTTGCACACCGTGCTACCCCGTCCCATGAACAACGCATGCCTGGTTCGAGGGACTGTGAGTACCCCAACCCCGACGACATGCTGGTCGATGGAATCATCGCGAGAGTTCGAGAAAAACGGGTCCAAGAACAACTATTAGATAAAGGGGAGGCGCTAACGATACCTAAAGCTATAGAAATTCCCCAGCGGTTTGAATTGTCACATAAACAGATACAAATCGTCAGAGAAGAGGATTCACAAGTCTCAGCAGTATCTGTTAAGCCAAAATACAGTGCAAAATAAGAGAATGTACAATGAGGGACAGACAAAACCTGTGTATCAGAGGAAGGCTCTGGAAAACCAACAGGGAAACTGCGCGAGCTGTGGGAGAGACCCCCAGCACAAGTGGAACATGGGGAAGTGCCCAGCTAAAGGCTCAGAGTGTTCCTACTGTCACAAACCCAACCACTGGATGGCAGTGTGTCGCAGGCGTGCAGTTAGCTCTGTGAGTGTTGAGTCAGATCAGGATGACGAAATTCTGAACATAAATCTAGCACAGACAGATAACCCGGAGAAGGATAAATGGACAGTAGACCTAAAAATACTGTCTCAGCAAGTGCCGTTTAGGATCGACACAGGCTCTAAGTGTAATACACTAACTGTATTAGTGTATTTCAATTCCTGATGAATTGAAAATGGGGGACCCTGATGTAAACAAGACGAAAGTCTTTCTCTGGTCTGCATCCCCTTAACAATTGTGTGTATTGAGCTGTACTGTATTGTACCCATTCTGCAATCTGTTAATAAAGTTTTCAATCAATCAATCAATCAGACAGCTATCAGTCACTAATGCACTCAGGTGAGCTAAAACGCTCTAGTAGAGTACTCAGATTCAGATTCAGAGTTTTTATTTGCCACATGGAAGCAATACAATCATACAGTTTTCATACAAAATCATAAATACAGTTCTACCATGGGCAAAAGGAGCAGGAAGAAGAATAAATATTATGGTTACCTGCCCCCTATTCTTAAACTAAACAAGTATCAGTATCAATTTCATTTGTTCATTTCAAACCATACAACCTATACAATACAAGACAACCACAAAACAGCACTACAACCACCACAAAACAATAGAAAACAGCAACAACAGACACCACCCATGGTCCGAAAAGTGGGATGGAAGAAGCCAAGCCTGTGAACTTCCATTCCCCACACCCCGGCCATCACCCGCTACACACACAACATGTAACACAGCTCCGCTTCCGACATTCCCCCGACATCTCAACAAGACACACATGAGTCTGACCAGTCAATACATATTTTATATACATACTCCTTTTAATGCCAAACATCATGTTCACCCTCCTCCTTATACCTTTCCAATATTCCTTTTTTTTTAACTTTCTTTTAAACTGGTATATGTTTTTACTCAATTTAACCTCCTTGTCCAATCCATTCCATAATCTTACTCCACAAACAGATATACACATAGATTTTAGAGTGGTTCTTACACCCAGTTGCTGGAGTTTCTGTTTCCCTCTAAGATTATAAATCCTGGTTCCTACACTCTCAGTGAACCGATATTGGATGGGGGTTGGAAGAGAGTTATGTGAAGCTTTGAACATGATTTCGGCAGTTTTAATTTTGATGAAGTCCCATAATTTAAAAGCTGATGCTTCTAAAAACAATGGGGTAGAGTGTTGGTTGTACTTAGCATTGTACACAATCCTAATGGCCTTCTTTTTGCAGAATATGAAGAGGTGATATATTGGAACGATAAGTATTACCCCATACTTCCAGACAATAATTTAAATATGGGACTACAAAGTGCATGGTAGAGGTTGAGAAGTGACCTTTGGTTGACAAAATTACTGGATCGATACATAATCCCCACACTTGGATTTTACATGACTGATGTGTGGTTTCCAGCTTATCCTGTCATCTATGATCACACCCAGGAATGTGGTTTGATTTACTCTTTCAATACATACATTATCTATCATAACTTTCACTGTTATGTCACTATTGCGCTTTCCAAATAACATTAATTTAGTTTTACTCAAATTCAACGACAATTTATTCTCATCAAACCATTTTTTTAACTTGATCAACTCCTGTGTGATCACCTGCAAAAGATCCTGCAAATTTTGCCCTGAACAAATTATATTAGTGTCATCTGCAAAAAGAATGAATTTCATGATGGATGATACTCTACATATGTCATTAATGTATAATAAAAACAGTATCGGACCCAAAATTGACCCTTGCAGTACTCCGCAGACGATGTTCATCAGTGTTGACCTATGTTTGTAAATTTTTTACAAATTGTTTCCTGTCTTCCAAATAACTTTCCAACCAATTTGGAACAGTTCCTCTAATACCACATCGATTCATTTTTTTTTAATAATATACCATGATCTATAGTATCAAACGCCTTACCGCCTTCTTAAAATCTATAAATATTCCTACAGCTAATTTCTTATTGTCCGTACATGTGGTGATTTCCTCAATTAGGTCTGTAAGTGCCAATGAAGTTGATCTATTATGTCGGAAACCATACTGGCTGTCGGAAAGCAAGTTATTTTTTTCAATAAAACTGAAAAGACTTATTGAAAAAAGCTTTTCTAGTATTTTTGAGGACTGAGGTAGGAGAGAGACTGGCCGGTCATTTGTAAAAGTATGTTTATCCCCTGATTTAAATAATGGTATTACTTTAGCTATTTTCATTTTATTTGGAAATGTTCCTGTTTGAAAGGATGAGTTGCAAATGTGAGTTAGTGGTTTTATAATTCCCCCAACAATTTTCTTAATCGTCTCCATATCAATATCTTTATAATCTTTAGATTTTTTATTCTTACAGTTCAATACAGTGTCCATTACTTCATTTTCATTTACCGGATAAAGAAACATTGAGCTTGAGTTGAAGTCTATCAGTTTATCCAGTGACCCAGTTGTGAATGTAATTTTCTCTGCCAATTCAGGTCCAATACGTACAAAGAATTTATTAAAACCATCAACCACCTCATCCATGTTGCTTATGGACTTTTCATTTACAATAAAAGTATCTGGATAGTTCACACCATTAGACCTAAGCACCTTCCAAATACCCTTAATATCATGTTTTTTTTTACTTTCTAGTAGATTGGCATAGTATTCCTTTTTACAGTTTCTCATTATAATTGTTAACTTGTTTTTATACATTTTATATTTAGACTCCGTTTCATTAGTTCTGTATTTAATAAATCTTCTATACAACAGGTTTTTCTTTTTGCAAGCATTTAATATCCCCTTTGTTAACCATGGATTCTTTGTGGAATTTCTTCTCTTGTCCTGTTTTTTTATTGGACATTTGTTGTCTGTTGTCAGCGGAAGCAGCGGCGGTTATCTTTAAGCCACTGACTTATTTCGGCTGTAGTCAGTCCTTTGAAGGCGTCGCACTGTGAAAGCCAGTGTTCACTGTTGCAGTATTGACAGGCAGCCTTCCATTTCTCCTTGGCGTGGGGGTTGTGACTCGTCTGCCGTGACACCACCTCGGCCTGGTGCATCACGGTGGTGGGCCTGCTTTGGTCTTTAAACCTTCTCGGTCCCTCTTTAGTGTTAGAGCCGCCCCACGCGAAGGTGTCGATCCGTAGGCTGCTGACCTCTCTGGCTAGGAAGTCAGCAAGGTCTAGGAGTGATTGTTCTGGGCCGTTGGGGTCACGGTGATCTCTTTGCCGCCGAAAACGTTCTTGGCGGGATGGGGGGAGCTTCTCTAATATCCGCTCCACGTTGGAGTTGGCGTACAACTCGTACATCCCCTTCTCCTTTTGTGACCCGAGCATCCCTACCAGGGATTGTACTTTAATGGATAGGTCATCCAGGGCTCGATTGTCTTTAGCTGGGGGGAGACGTTCAATCTCCCGTATCTCCTGAATGACATAGTCCCATGTACGTCCGTAACGCGCGTCGAGGGCCACCAGGGCATCAGAGTAGGGAGTCTGTGAATTAGAGTATGCCAGCGCTATGTTGTGCGCTCTGGTTACTTTGAGGTGCTTAAGGAGGATGGCATATTTGTAGGACTCGTCCTGTACTCCGGACATAATGGTCTCTAAACACATGCGCAGTTCGGTATACTGCGCTCTGTCTTCTCGCGTAAAGTCTGGGAATGTGGGTGTCCCAATGTAGGATGCCATGGATGGCTGTGACACTGATGCGCGTAGGGGGAGAGGCCTCCTTGGCGAGTCTCCCCGTACGTGGGGTCGTGGGTTCGTGCTGGGTGGGAACCAGAGGCCGGGCCCCCAAGTACTGCTCCTCGGTGCTGTCTGTTGCTTAAACTCACCCCTAGGACGGGTTGGGGGTTCGTAACGCAGCGTGTCAGGGCTGAGATCGGGGCTGTACTGTTGCTCCTGGTCTGAGATGGGTTCATGCGTGTGGGCTTTCTGTCCTCCCTCGTCCTCCGCTAGGCTTTGTAGTCGCTTGGTTAGTTTCTCGGCGACGTAAGCAGGTTTTTCCCGTAGGCTGGGTCCCGTGCAGATTGGTCGGGGAGGGGAAGGTGCCCTCGACCCGTGTCGTGATGATCTCCGGGAGCTCCGGGTGGAGGAGTGGGGAGTCACCCTCTGGAGCGCTTGCTCCATCATTTGCGCCTGCAGACGGTCTCGTTCCGCCTCACGCTGGGCATTGGCTGCGTCGCGCTGTGCCTCGCGTTGCGCATTGGCGCGGTCTCGCTCCATGTTTTCTTCAGCCTGGAGGCGCCTCTCTTCCAGTCTGATGGTCATCGCGGCGTCAGCCTGGAGGCGACTCTCTTCCAGTCTGAGATGTTCGCGCTCACTCTGGAGGCGGTTACGCTCACTCTCTTGTTGCGCTTGGAGACGTTCTCTTTCCGTTGAAGCGGTCAGCGTGGCGATCAGGACTTGCGCTAGCCTCTGGTCGGCCTCGCTTGGGGATGACGCTGATGATGGTGATCTGGAGTTGACAGGGCTTGGCGTTGACCTGTTCTCTCTACGCGCTCCAAGATCCATCTCGGGGGCGCTGTATCTTATCTTCTCCCGCGCTCCGAGGTCCATCTCGGAGGCGCGGTACTCTTTTCTCTGGTGCGCGCCGAGGTCCATCTTGGGGGCGCGTTCTTTATCCTCTTGCGCTCCGAGGTCCATCTCGGGGGCGCGTTCTGTACCTTCTTGCACTCCGAGGTCCATCTCGGAGGCGCGGTCTTTATCTTCTGGTGCTCCGAGGTTCATCTCGGTGGCGCGGTGGTCGTTGGGCATAGTCAAGTCATGTCCCGCTTGTCCCCCCCCGTGAGCTAAGTCAGTTTCGCTTAAACCAGCTTGGGTCTCTACTAGAGGGGCTGACAGGTCGATAAGGTTGGGCATACTTAAGCTACTAATTTTATCCGTGCTTAACGTCCTTTTAGATAAGCTAGGAGGTAGATCTACAGCGTAGTTCTCCAAGTGTGGAGGGGGCTGACGCTGGCGCCTAGGGCGCTCTAGTTTGGGAGAGCCGTTTGGAGAGTGTCCGCCGCTGGCCATATTATTATTAATATGATTATTATTACTGATACCCTCCGGCTCGAAGGACCAATTGTAACTGAGGGGTTACAAAACCCTGACTGTATTAAAGATTGTGATAGATTAAACCACTACTAAATATTATTATTACTTGCCAGACAGTACAGTTAAATATGGCAGACACTCAATAGACGGCACGGTGACAAAGAGATAACGTTTACAGTATTTTATTAGCAATATCAAATATACAACTGAGAATTAGTACGTTGCTCTTTTATGGCGAATGATAGTAGAATGTCAGAGTATCAAAGTCAGTGGGAATGAATAATTCCTAGGTTAATAATACTAGACCGGAACGCTGCATGGAGTGAGATGGCGATATAGGGGCAAACGAGGGTATAGCTGGAGACTGGTGATTTCCCCACAGAGTGGTAAGCTCCAGAGGAATTGAAGAATAGTCGGATACTCCTGCTGGTCACTGAAGAAAGGGGGTCTCATACGGATCCAGTCCTTGTAATCCAAGTGCTCGATAGCAGGGTAATAGCTCTTAATCCAATGCCCGACGGCAGTGATGATAGCTAGCTAGCTTCGTCCTCGAAGCTAGCCCGATGCAGATCTTCAGGTGTAGTTAAATCCAAACGACAATGGTATTAACGATGCTCTTCTCCACGTTACTACGTTTACACAATTCACTATAATACACCAACAATGGTTCTACAATATCAAGGTCGTATCTAAGGAGCTACTAGTTATCCGTAACGATACACCGTGGGTAGGTTCCACTGCTCACATGTCCAATAGTTTTGCTGCTAGGTTCACCTCGTGTTCTGATACTAATTACGTTAAGTCCACACACACTTGCTAAGGTTCACACTAGTTACTGGGTTCACTTCGCACTTCACTTCACTTCACTTCACGAACTCTAAGGACGAACTGCTGCACACTACATTAGGTTCACACTACTGCTGCTGCGCCTTCCACAATATATACTCAGAGTGCTTTCTAGGGCGCAACCGAATCTCTTGTCCGGAATCAATGCGCTGGCCAAGGGCATGTCTCAACTTGTCCGGACTCGTCTTTGAACTTGTCTGGGGGGCGCGACTGTTTGCGCCGTCAATGCCAAGGGCGTTGTCCAATGAGGAACGCGAATAATGCTATGATTCAAACGGAGGCTTAAAGGTATATAGCTTATATATATAAATAATATACAAGTTATATAAAATAATAAAACGTATATTCTCAGTGTTAATCTGGCCCTTCAGAACAATTAGCATACAGGCTCCTACTATTAAAATGAATTAATGATATTTTGTGTTTCGCATCAAGCATTTCATTAAATTTAGTTTCTGTATAATATTTGCAGTCTTTATTAATATCTATAAAGATGTTATTATCTGGATCAATTTCATTCACCGTATTTTGAGATTTATAGTCAATATAGTCAAACGTTTCAAATTCTAGTCTCGTAATCAAAATTCGTGGAAGTTTCGTTCAAATTCTCACCCTCTATCAGGGATGAGTATTCATCATCATCGTCACCATTCATACACAACTATCCTAGTAAATTGGAACATGGAAAGTGGACATCAGAGCGAATATCACGGGGTTGCAAGCGAGAGCCACGGACAAGACCAACCAGCGGACAGACAACCGACTAATATGGATACAAGACAAACACAACAAAAACAATCAAGAAAATCCAAGCGGCCCCAGGCATATCAAGCTAGAGCACACCAGACAATACCTGAAAAGTAATATACAAAGAAAAGAAAAGAAATCAAAAGTATTACGCCACTCCCTAGCCAAAATGTTCACTTAGACTTACCCAATTATTCCGTGGAAATAGATTAGATATGAAGAGAAAAGGAATGTAATAAAATAATATAATACAATATTACAGGTAAAGAAGGAGGGGAAAAATATATATGGAAAAAAGATATATAGAAATCTGAGAAAGAGAGACAAAGAGAGAGACACGCACAAAGAGAGAGCATGACAGGGAGAAAGAGCAAAAAGATCACACTCAATGGATATTTGCATAAGAGGAATCAAAATGGTAATAACAATAATGGTGAAAATAATAAAGAAATAGTAAATAATAGTAATAATAATAAATAAAAAATATATTTTTTATATATACACGTATATACTATACATTCATTCATCCCATCCCTTCCTAGGTAGTCACGGCAATGTTAACTTTCTGACGGTTGATGACGTCATCATCATGCGACCGTGTTTACAACGGTTGTGGAGCCATGCTGCAAACAGAACGCACTACTGGTGTAATCCTCCTGCTTCAGTGTTGACAGCAGCTGGGGAAACATTCTGGATATTCGGTAGAATCTCCTGAGCATCATGGAAGATGTTGTCGTCGCCACCGCTCAGCCAGTATGTTATCCGAGGATTTCTATACAAGTTGCCATCGATGTAGAGTCGATCAATGATGAGACGGGCGTTCTTCTTTTTCTTTCTAGCCTCTGTCAGAAACGGGTAAAGCAGCCTCCTCCTACTCATGATCTCAAATGGAAATTGATCACTGACGGAGTAGTTGGTGTTTTTTAGCTCTTTACCCTTGGACATGACAGCGTACTTCATCCAGGAGCGTGAGTCTGTGACTTTGGCCACGATCGGACGGGGCCTCTGCTGGTCGCCTCTATTTTCCCCAGGCGATGCACTCTGGAGAAGCGAATCGATTCGGCTTCCTCCGACTTCATTTTCAAATTGGTGACTAAGAACTCCTTTAGAAGACCCTCAGATTTCTGGTAAGTTTCATTTGGGACTTCTGAAAGTCTGTGTATTATGATATTGTCCCTCATGCTCCTGCATTGTAGATCGAGAATATCCTTTACCATGATATTAGTATCCTTCCGAAGTTCACCTGTTAGACGCTTGAGGCTGTTAACCTCGATCCTGAGTGAGGCGTTGTCAGCCTTTAATACTTCAATTAAAGAGTTGTTGAACTCCACAGAGGCTTTTAGTTCATTAACATCTGTTGTTAATTGGTCAAGCAAGTCAAGCTTCTTGAGTTGTTAATTTATAGATGATAAAGACTCACGGATGTTAGGCGAGTCTTCCTCGCTGGAGCCCATCTGGAACCAAAGGCGTTTGTCGGCTCCGCTCGTATACTAATCATAAGATTAAGCCTGTAGCTGCAGTTGATCTACATATGGCATACAAAAAGTGTGAAGTGAGCGCCGAATTTGAAATAGTAGATATAGCGCAGGAGAATGTGCTCAGTGGAGCTTCAGCAGAGGCTTTAGGCCTCATTGCTCGTCTTGACTCACTTCGAAGCAGTGTAGCCACCACAACACAAAGCATACCAGCTGGTCTGGATGAATTTCCAGAGCTACAACGTACCACAGGCACCCTGCCAGGAAAATACACCATCAAACTGGATGAAGATGCAAAGGGTGTGGTCCACGCTGTCCATCAGCCAGCTGCGCTCAGAGAAAAGATAGTAGAAAAGCTACATGAGATGGAGAAAGATGGTCTCATCAAGTTGAACAGCCCACAGAATGGGTTAGCTCTATGGTAGCCGTAGTCCGTAATGGCAAGATAAGAATCTGCATAGGTCCAAGTGATTTAAATCAGGTCATAAAAAGGGAACACCACCCAATGCGCACCGTAGAGGAGGTAGTTTCAAGAATACCTAATGCTAAAGTATTCTCAGTGTTAGATGCTAAATCAGGATTTTTGCAGATAGAGCTGGATGAAGCCTCATCCTTTCTAACAACCTTTAATACTCTGATAGGAAGGTTTAGATGGCTGAGACTCCCATTCGGGATAAAATGCGCCCCAGAAATCGTCCAGCGCATCATGGATGAGATGCTTGAGGGCATAGCTGGAGCAATAAGTGTCATGTGAAGAGGCTTTGGTGCAAGGCACCAGACAAACACCTTGCGCTGATGGATTACAGGACAACTCCACTAGAGACAGTAGGATTGTCGCCAGCTCAGCTACTCATGGGCAGGAGGCCACGTGATAAGCTGCCTGCTGCTCGTGAGCTACTTGCACCAATAGGATATGACCCTGTGGCAACCCCAAGCCACCCCTGGGCTTGGTGATTGATGGGCGCTATGTGGCGACCCAATGGCTGGGCGCTGCCCATGTTTGGGCGTCCGCTTCCGGACGCACCTGTCACTAAATACCCATCAGAGTGATTACCTGATTAGCGAATCACGGCGCGGTGCGCCTGTTGGAGAGGGGGGACTTAATGGAGCCGAGGAGCCTCCTCTCAGCCCCCCGTAGCAGCGCAAGGCAAAAGGCCACAGAGCGGAGACGCCGCCCGGCCGACAGCAAACCGTTATTATTTGACTAAGAAAATAAAGAGTATGATTTTGGGAACTGCAACCTGTCTGTGTGTTGTTTATTCTGCCACCCCTACACATGGAATTGCCACAGTGGTGGAGAATGCGGGCATAGTCTACTGGCAATCAGGGGTGCAGAATAAACAACAATAGACTTTATCAGAATAGAATAAAAGAAATAAAAAAAAAAATATATATATATATATATATAAATTTAATAACGGAAAAAGCATGGACGCGCTGGTGCAGCAGCTTGTACAGGCGAGCATGGAACAACAGACCCGGCACGAAGAGGCCCTGCACAGAGGAACAGAGGAAACAGACGGGGATGATCCACGCGGAGCTCCAGCGGATGGCCGCTCACCGGCAGGAGGAAGGGGCCGCCGGGACGCGGCCTAACCCCGGGCGCTTCATCCCCAAGCTGACGGAGCAGGAGGATATAGAAGCCTATCTCCTGGCGTTTGAGCGCACCGCCGGCCGGGAGGGCTGGCCCGAAGACGACTGGGGGGGACTGCTGGCCCCCTTCCTGTCGGGTAATGCACAAAAGGCCTACCAGGACCTGCCACCGGAGCAAGCCGGGAACTACACTCGGCTAAAGCAGGAAATTCTGTCCCGGTACGGCCATAGTCTGCAGTCCCACGCGCAGCGGTTCCATGACTGGGTGTATGACGCACAGGCCTCCCCGCGCTCCCAGATGCACGACCTGGTCCGCACAAGCCGAGCCTGGCTAATGACTGACCCCGGAGGGCCCACGGTTTTGGAACGGATTGTTATGGACCGCTTTGTCAGAGCCCTCCCCTATGACTCGAAGAAGCAGGCGAGTCAAGCGGACCCCCGCTCCGTGGAGCAGCTGGTGAATATTGTGGAGGCCCACCAGGTAACGCGGGAGTTACTCAAAGGGGGGCAAGGGGAAAAGCCAGAGCGGCCGAGAACAAGGAGGGGTCCCGACGAGCCCAGCCCAAGGGGCCGGGTAGGGAACGCAGGTGAGCCCGAACTACCCCGAAGAAGACCGCTGTTCGACCAGGACCAAAGACGCTGCTACGACTGCGGCGAGCCCGGGCATCTCTCGTGGAACTGCCCAGGCCGGGATGTGTCCATGCCATCGGCGGCAGCTTCAGACCCCCGCGGAAAGACGTGCAACTATGGCGCAGCCTGTTGGGCCCATAAGGAAACATTGGCAACACTTTTACCCGTGCGCGTCAACGACAAAGATGCCGTAGCGCTCCTGGACTCGGGTAGTGCCATAACGCTGGTTCAGCCCCATTTGGCACACTGCGACGCAGAGGCTCCGCAAGTGTCAGTGTCCTGTGTGCACGGGGACACACAGTTGTATCCTACAGCGCCGATCACCCTGACAACCACCAAGGGGGTCTGCTCGATGACAGCCGGCGTCATACCTAACCTGCCGGTAGCGCTGCTGATTGGTCGAGACTGCCCCCTGTATCGCCAGCTGTGCTCAGCCGTCATCTCCCCGCGCACCCCACCCTCTACGGGTAAACCGAGGAAGAAGAAAGGGTTACGTCAGCCGAAGGTGTGTGCTCTGAACGTAACGGGGAGTGAGACTGAGACGGCCTCAGATGTAGGTGACGACGCGCCGGAACCCCTGGATATACCGGGGAGTGAGACAGAGACGGCATCAGGTGTGGGTGACGACGCGCCAGCGCCCCAAGCGGGCCCCGAGACGGATAACAGTGACGAGGACCCCTTTGCGGAGTTCCCCCAGGCGGACGAGGTGGGGAGGGACCTGGCGGGTCAGTTCGGAACGGCCCAGCTGGAAGACCCAAACCTAACGCAGGCCCGGGCGAATATCAAGACCATAGATGGAAATCCCGTGGAGGGGGTGAGTAACCTGCCATATCCTCACTTTGCAATAAAAAGACAATTGCTGTACCAAGTTGTAAAAAAGAATGATGAGGTTAGGGATCTATTGCTGGTACCGAAGTTCTTTATTCCCACTGTACTCCAGCTGGCGCATTCACATATCCTCGGAGCGCACCTGGGCGTGGACAAAACCATGGAGCGCATAAGGGCGCGTTTCCATTGGCCGGGCATGAAGAGAGCGGTAGAGGACTATTGCCGGAGCTGCCCAGAGTGTCAACGCGCAGCACCAAAGGTACAATATAAAAGTCCTCTGATCCCGCTGCCCATCATTGAGACCCCATTCTCAAGAATTGCCCTCGACGTAGTGGGCCCTCTAGTTAAATCGTCCCGAGGCCACCAGTATATACTGGTAATCATAGATTATGCTACCCGTTACCCCGAAGCCATCCCGTTACGCACGGTGACGGCCAAAATTGTGGCACGGGAGCTCTTTCATTTGTTTAGTCGGGTGGGAATTGCCGACTCTATTCTCACGGATCAGGGCTCGTGCTTTATGTCGCGGGTCATGAAAGAAATGTGCAAACTAATGAAAGTGGAACAGCTACGAACCTCCATATACCATCCACAGACGGATGGACTGTGCGAGCGCTTTAACAAGACCCTGAAAAGCATGCTAAGGAAGGTGATGGAGAAGGATGGGAAGAATTGGGATCAGTTGTTGCCCTTTCTGATGTTCTCTGTGCGTGAGGTCCCACAGGCCTCCACTGGCTTCTCGCCATTTGAGCTGCTCTACGCCCGCAAGCCGCGGGGTCTCCTGGACATCGCAAAGGAGATTTGGGAGGAACAGCCGTCGCCCCACCGGTCTCTCATAGAGCATGTGCAGGTAATGAGAGACAGGATGAAGGCGCTCTGGCCAGTGGTGAGAGAACACATGCAACAGGCCCAAGACGCACAGAAGCGCATTTATGACCGGGGCGCACAGCCACGGGAGTTTAATGTGGGGGACCGAGTCCTAGTACTGGTACCGACAGCAGGGTGCAAATTCCTAGCCAAATGGCAGGGACCCTACGACATAATCGAGAAAGTGGGTCCCGTCAACTACAAGGTCCACCAGCCCGACCGTAGGAAGCATCGACAGTTATACCATGTTAACCTGTTGAAGAAATGGCATGCCCGGGATGTGTTGCTCTCGCCCCCCCCTCTTCCCCCTTTTGCGCAGCAGGTGGCAGAGGCGGCCGATGTTCCCATCGGGGAACAGTTGTCCCCGACCCAACGGCAGGAGCTTCGGGAGCTGGTCCAACAGAACCGGGACGTGTTCTCGGCCACGCCGGGCCGCACCACATTGGCCCAGCACCACATCATTACCAGCCCGGGAGACAAGGTAAAGCTGAAGCCCTATCGTATCCCAGAGGCAAAAAGAGAGGCAGTCAGAAGAGAAGTGCGGGTCATGCTGGAGATGGGAGTAATTGAGGAGTCTCATAGCGGGTGGTCCAGTCCTATTGTTTTAGTGCCAAAACCCGACTCAACAACCAGGTTCTGTAATGATTTCAGGAAGCTTAATGAAATTTCAAAGTTTGATGCCTATCCCATGCCTAGAGTGGATGAGCTCATTGACAGACTGGGCCTGGCCAGATTTATCACGACACTAGACCTAACGAAGGGTTATTGGCAAGTCCCTCTGGCCCCCGCCTCAAGGGAGAAGACGGCTTTCTCCACCCCAGATGGGCTGTTCCATTATAAAGTTCTCCCGTTTGGCCTGCATGGGGCGCCATCTACCTTTCAGAGGCTGATGGACAGGGTACTACGGCCCCATCGGGAGTATGCAGCCGCATATCTCGATGACATTATCATCCACTCGTCAGATTGGGACACCCACCTCCAAAAGGTGAGAGCGGTGTTGGGGGCCCTCCGGGAGGCGGGTCTCACCGCCAACCCAAAGAAATGCAGGCTGGGATTAGAAGAGGCAGAGTACCTGGGGTTCACGATAGGCCGGGGCAATGTGAAACCGCAGAAGAGGAAGATTGATGCAATAAGGGAGTGGCCTCGCCCTTTAACCAAGAAGCAGGTCAGGACATTTAATGGGCTAGCGAGCTATTATAGGAGGTTTATCCCTAACTTTGCTGCTCGCGCTGCTCCCCTCACAGATCTGACCCAGGCGCGGCGGCCGTTCACGGTGAAGTGGACACCGGAGGCGGAGGCGGCGTTCGAGGACCTCAAGACTGCCCTCTGTTCGGGACCGGTGCTGATCTCCCCGAACTTCGACAAGGAGATGACGGTACAAACAGACGCATCAGAGGTGGGACTGGGAGCGGTCCTCTCCCAGCAACTGGAGGGTGAGGAACATCCGATTTTATATGTGAGCAGGAAGCTGCTGCCACACGAGCGCAACTATTCTGCGGTGGAGCGCGAAGGTCTGGCAATTAAGTGGGCACTGGAGACGCTCCGCTATTATCTGCTGGGGAGGCGTTTCACGCTGGTGACGGATCACGCCCCCCTAGTCTGGATGGCCAAGACAAAGGGGACCAATGCCAGGGTGACTCGATGGTTTCTGGAGTTACAGTCATTTAACTTTTCTGTCATTCACAGGTCAGGGGTGGCGCATGGCAACGCAGACGCCCTCTCCAGGAAGGATGCCTGTTGGGCGTCGGACGCTCTTCCCCGACGGTCGGAGCTGGAGGGGGGGTACTGTGGCAACCCCAAGCCACCCCTGGGCTTGGTGATTGATGGGCGCTATGTGGCGACCCAATGGCTGGGCGCTGCCCATGTTTGGGCGTCCGCTTCCGGACGCACCTGTCACTAAATACCCATCAGAGTGATTACCTGATTAGCGAATCACGGCGCGGTGCGCCTGTTGGAGAGGGGGGACTTAATGGAGCCGAGGAGCCTCCTCTCAGCCCCCCGTAGCAGCGCAAGGCAAAAGGCCACAGAGCGGAGACGCCGCCCGGCCGACAGCAAACCGTTATTATTTGACTAAGAAAATAAAGAGTATGATTTTGGGAACTGCAACCTGTCTGTGTGTTGTTTATTCTGCCACCCCTACACCTGGAATTGCCACACCCCCACAAAGTCAAGCGTCTGCTGGACTCGAGCAAAGACATTCAAAAGTTCTACTACGACCAAAGAAGAGCAGGCAATTCTCGTGTTGCTCTTCAGCCTGGAGATGAGGTTAGGATGCAGCCGCATCCTGGCAACGACAAGTGGTCCCCTGGAGTAATAGTGAAACCCCACAGTGCTCCACACTCCTATGTTGTGGACTGTGGGGATAGAGAGTACCGCCACAACAGTCAACATCTTCGCATGAGCACTCCAGCCGCTAACCATCCTCGCCGCTGGGTACAGGAAGAACCGTGGACTGAAACATTAGGCCCACCCGCCGAGGAGTTACAACCTCCAGCTCTTCCTAGAATACCCCACTCCCCACCCAAACCGCCTCCGAGCCCCACCCGAGCCCAGCCACCTGGACTGAATGTTACTAGGCGGGGCCGAGTTGTTAAACCTCCAGACAGACTCAATCTTTAAGTGAATTATGCCATGGACTGAATCTATAAGTGACTGTTCTGTTTGCACGTTAAGTACACTCATTTTCAGGTTATTGGCAAAGTCATTAGCTAAAGTAAAGTTCTCACAGTGACTGTTATTTCGTTCATTGTTATAGTCATTATAGTACTACAGTTGGATAGTCGGTTTCTAATTAAAGTCTGATTATCTAGTTAGTGTGAAATAATTTAAAATAACAAACAAGCAGTTTTGATTTAAAAGTTTGGTGTGGAAATTCATGCATGTGTTATTGTGTATTGTTTTTGCTAAAAGAAGGGAGATGTAACATACTGTGTGTTATCTCACTACACCACACTAAAACACTGATGTGATTTGCTTTCTGCATCCGTCGCGTCCCAACGGAGTTGCCGTAGGTCGCGACTGTCAATCAGAAATAAACAACATGTCTACAACTTACAAGCTAAGTCGTGTCCGTGTCTGCCCAAGTACATTACAGTTTACATTTGAACAAAAAACACAACTCACCTTCGCTACTTGCTGGCTGCTGCTCGAGGAACTCAGCTGCACTCAGGGGTGCAGTCGTAATATGGGCGAAGGCCAAACGCGCGCACGCGCATACATGTTCCCTCGGTTGCGCACAGAACAGACGATACACCTTGTCTCATCCTTCCAGTCGAGAGATCAAGCAAGTCTAGTGGTCTGCAAGGGCCTTGAAATAAAGCCCAAGCCCTGCCCGAGCCTGTGAACTTCAGGCCCTGCCCGAAAATAAGCCAGACTGTAAATAATATTTTAAGCCCTAGCCCGCGTGAAAACCCGAAAAAAATTATTATTATTATTATTATTAAAATATAATTTTTTTTTGTATTTGTTTTAAATATTCGAAACACGGTTTTATATGAACGTAATAAATAAACAAAACTAAGAAGCATTTACATAGCCTGTTTCGCAATGCCGTCTCTCCCAGTGCTCGCTTATAGACTGACTCACACATCAGCCTCGTAAAACGTATTGAAGGATATAGAATCTTCTTTGACACACACACACACACACACGACACACAATAGCCTACTCAGTCAAACAAACAAACAGAAAACAGAAATCAGATTTCGAGCAGAGCAACGTAATGAAAAGCACAACAAAACAGGTAGCGAGTCGACCCAGCAAATAATAAACATCACTCACCACGACGTCAGCAACGCGTTGAACACCGTTAACAAAACTCCGCCAACTGGCTACATACATCCCAAGAACAAATTAAAACGTTCGCCAACTGGCTATATTCCAACACAACCAATCGAGTTGAACTTGTCCCCTGAGTTCTCCCTGCGCGCTGCGGTAATTACATCCAAATGTTTCTCTGGCGCAAAAGAGAAAGCGAATCTTAAAACGAAGGTTATCCTATAACCCTAGTTATATATATATAAAAAAAAAAAAAACGCAATAAATAAAAAAAAAAAATTAAAAACGGCGGTGCCCGGGCCCGGCCGAGCCCGAATTATTTATAAAAAAAAAACCTACCCAGCCCGAACCCGCCGGGCCGGGCCCCGTCGGGCCTGGGCAAGGTTGCAGTGCACTACAAGCAACCCCCCACCTACAGGACTTGTATTTGGTTGTCGGTATCCTATTATTATGCAAAGTCTAGGTGATAAGTGCCGCGACGAGTAATTTTTGTGTCGTCGCGCGGCACTTATCACCTAGACTTTGCATAATAATAGGATGCGCGCACTTCGGCCTCAGTGACGAAGCCCAAACTTCGTTTGACCGCGTTTGCCCAGCACTGCACCCCTGGCTGCACTCTGCAGCGTGTATACCAAACCCAGCCGCATTTCTCGGAGACGCTCTCTGATTGGCACTGACTGACGCTCTCTGATTGGCCACTGACGTGTTTGCCCAATCCGTGACAAGCTGTGTCTTTGCTCATTTCCACGTCAAACAGCCTGCAAACTACCTGGCGTTCTATCGCCATGCTCTAAGACAAACTCTAACCTTAACCAACTTCGAAAGAGTGCCTAAGCTTAACCGTTGAAAGAACTTGCCGTCACGCTCTAAGACAAACTCTAACCTTAACCAACTTCGAAGAGTGCCTAAGCTTAACCAGTGTAGAAACAGGCGTCGGCCAATCAGAGAGCGTCTCCGAGAAATGCGGCTGGGTTTGGTATTCACGCCCATAGATATATATAACTATGTTCACGCCACTCTGCAGGGTCTTCTTCTTCACTCTGTACAGCGGCGCCACAAACTCGAGACAGCGCCACTCTGTGGCCAAAATAATACCTGGTTTGTAGATGGTAGTGGATAAGAAGGATAAACAAGGGTATAATTGTATCAAAACAGATTGTAGGCAGTGCACACATGCACTGCACTGTATGGCACACACATTGTCCTGCAATAAATGTACAGTGGATGCCAGGCCACGTGAGCGGATCGGCGCGGGCGTGAAATCCGCTCTTCGCTCTAGACGGCTAATCGCTCATGTTGACCCCGCCCCCAAGTCGCTCTCCGCTCGCTCACCGCTCACCTTGAATCGATTTTTGAGCATGGTGTAAATTAGCTCAAACTACAACAGTCTACACCCCCTGGGCCCCTTAACAATTGTTTGTATTGAGCCGCATTGTAATTGTACCTATCGTAAAAAAGGGAATAAGGGTTTCTATCTTAAAAAACCATCTAATCTAATAGCCTCTGCATTGTGTTATAAATTACACCTTAAAACCTATTTACTGATAAAACCATCACGGTTTGTAGGACGGCAGCTAAGGTCAGCAGAATGAAGAAGGAGAAGGTGTATCAGCATCTGTTTTTAATTCAAAGTAAAAAGTGAAATAATGATTCTGGTTCAATTAAACTAAAGTGTGCTATAGTATTGATCACTAGCCACTATGCCGGCTGCAATCAAAACTAGACTAAAAAGTAGATTAAAGAGTTGTTGATTGTCTTTGTCATCTGCTGACAACAAAGGAATTCTGTTCTCGTTCCAAAAAGCTTCTTCTCCGTGTTCCTCTCTGCTTGCTGTTCCCGCCGTCCTCCTGCATGAATGGGGAGGTGTGTCTTCTTGTCGGTTCCGTTTCTGTGTGTCCTCTCCCCGCTCAGTCTGTCCCCTTTTATCAATGAGCCTGGAGTGTCTGCGTGATGTCACAGGAGTGACGTCAAGAAGATGTTTTCCTCCAATCACGGGCTCTCTAAGTTTGAATTTGAACTAGCGGGTTGTCCTTAGTAGGCCAACTCTCTCTCCTTTGTTTCAAATCAGAGAAATAGATTTACCGTCTAAACTAACTTAATACTTTTGTTATTAAACCCAAGATATATATCTTCGAATTGAGATTGATTTCATAAACACAGACATATCATTTTTGAATAGTTTCTCTTGATGCTAAATGAGAATCACAGTATTTTTACCATTAAGTCCACTTCTATAGTTTCTAATAATATTCCTTTAACTTAAATCACTATCTATTTTATACAGTTAGTATTCAGCACTTTGAGTATTTTCCAATTTAGTTTAGAAGTGGCTTAATTTCAAAACTCGTGATTCTTTATCATAACCATAGCATTTTTCATATCATTAGCTTCAGGATTATTACCACAATATAACCGGAATATTTGCAATTCATTTTAAGCAAATTTGAGTACAGAAGCAGACATTTGAAAGTATATTTGAGTTACTGAAATAGTGAACCATCGCTCCTCCTCTGCATCTGTCTCAACATGTAGTGCTCACAGGGGCAGTGTAACAGATAACACAGATATGTGACTACTCCCTCTATTGTCTTCAGCTGTTGCCAACAGTTGTATGTAAATCCACCTCTTGTTGTGAGCACAATGTCTCTGTAAACACACACAATCTATGAACTAAGTCACTCTAGTTTTTACCAGTATAGTTGATCTCCAACTGTTACACTTTGACTGTTTCTATAAGACTAGACACATGTCCTAGGGACATCTCACAACATGTTAGGAGCAATATTTATCACATTTTACGACATACCCATTCTGCAATGTTAAATAACGTTGTTTATCCATTCACTAGCTCTAACACTATGGTCGCCAAAAACGCCGTACCACGTCATTCCCCGCCATGCTCATTCTGCCAAAGACGCCGTACCACGTCTTTGATATCAATATTTCAAAAATCTGTGATCGAAATCATATTTCTCCCACGGAGACTTGAGATCTACTGTTGATCCCCTCTCAACTCTCCAACGGTTCAAGAGCGCCATCTGGTGGCCGATCGGCGGATCGGCCAGAGCGGAAACAGGTAATGGAAGCTGGTGCTCATTTCAATTCGGTCCGATCACTCGCTAATAGTCCCAGGACTCGAGCTAGACACAACGGATAGCAATCCGTTACCAATAACTCTATAAACAACATGATTTGGACATATATACTATTATACAACCTGGAAATGGATCGCATATTTCTACATCCCATAATAGGAATATTTCTGTTCCACGCTCATCGCCCAACGCTATGAGGAAGCTACGGTAAGATTCAGCGTTATTTTTAACGTGTTCGATACTAACTGCTCTAATGATCATATCACCCACTAGATGAATCATCTAACGTTGGCCACAGAATTATAAACGACCCCCCCCCCCCCCCCATCCGGTCAAGATCAGATGATCAGTAGTAACTTCTAGAAGCACGTCCATTTGAAATTTTTTATCTTGCGCAGATTCCTATCAAACTGTATTTGATCATCAATATAATGCATTTGGGGCTATAAATCACGTTCTGGAGAAAGCTGCAGAAAACGATAAAAACATACTTTAGACCGTATTTTAGTATGAATATGTGAATGAAAAAGTATATCGTTGCTACACCCTGAACAATAGATACTTGATGTTGAATGGGCCATAGTAATGTCAATTTAGCAATACAATTTAAAAAGTTATAGCCCTGCAAAGAAGGGGAACTTCTCCATAGACAAATAGAGCTGGCGGAGGATGGTATATTAAGAATATAAGCCTGGCGATGATAGCTAGCCTAGCCACAATGCTATGGTCGCTGCCATTAACGTTAGCATGTAAGCTAACGACAACAACAATGGCGTCATATACTTTTTCTAACAGGATGTGAGTGACAAAGCCTGAACAGGATATCACAGGTTCACCCTTCTCATTGGTTGAAAATGGCCTTCATGTTTGTACATCGCCATCTGTTGCTTTGGCATTGTACTACATGTATATTACATCAGTGTTAAACCACTGTGAGCGGCCTGGAGTGGATTGGAGCGGAGGAGAACTCTCGCTCCGGACGTCGCGCCGACCCATTTTAAAACCCACTCTCGCTCACGTCAAAACCGCACGCTCCGCTCCCCGCGCCGCTCACGCGCCGCGCCGCTCACGTGCACTGGTGGATGCACAGCTAATCACTTGTGTTTGACCTACATAAATTTGCAGCACAATTTTACATTACATTCGCCCTATTTCTATCACCAGCTGCTGCGGTCTACAGTGAAATGCTTGGTTCTGAGCCCCTGAGAATGTGCACAGTAAATAGGAATAACACCAAAACTAAATGCATATAAAAATATTAATTCATTTTCAGAATTGTAACCCCTTTTATGCCAGTTATTGTGAAAATACCTGAATTGAAAAAGACAAATAGATGTTTATATTTATTTTATTTGGTGCATGTTGTGCAGACTGCGAGGCTGTGCACTTTACAGACCACCCTCCTGCACCTGTAAAATTGCCTCTCCAGGCGGCTCCGTTTTTTTACACAGATGTGGCATTGCCTCTTTTGAGCCTGCTGCCGTAGGCGATGCAGGGTCTCGGGCGGAGTCCCTTGCAGTGTTAATTTTGTCAACAAAAATTATGACGAAAGATGTTCGTCAATGAAGGTTTTTTTCATGACAACGAGACGTGACGTCACGTTATTGAAGACGCTAACGTGACTAAATAGTTAATTAAATATAGTTGACTACAACTGAGGACACAAACATTTTATTTACAATAACCAGGACGAAATTTCTCTTCATGTATGTTGATATTGTTGACTAAAACAAGACGAGACAAAATAATTATAACTTTTCTTAATGCCATCGTCCCGACAGAGCAGTGTGACGGCTGATGGGGAGCTCTGTGTTATTAGCATTAGCTGAAGAGCTATCTGAAAAGCTAGTTTTAGCTTAACGTTACCTTGGCTAAAGTTGAGAATATTCATAATCCAGCTGCAGACCGGCAAGCAAAGTACAGCAAGTTGGCAAAGGAGTATTCCAAGGTAAATCACCTTTTCACCAGTAACGTTACATTGTTTGTATTTGCATCTAGCTCGCGTTAACTAGTGGCTAACCTAGCTCACGCTAACGTGGCTAACTGATCGACCTCTCCCACACATGCAATTAATGACATACCATACCGGTGACAATGTTTAGCTTTTAGTGCCAAATGATAAGAGTCTGAGGCGGAGTCTCAAAAGAGAATGTTGAATATTTATTTTGCATTAAAAATCACAACATAGACGTTACTACTAGCTAACTGGAACGGAGCAGGCTGGATATAAGTGCAACAACGTATAACGTCCGTGCCGAACCAATGTGCCAACAACCTTTCCGTGGGTGAACTCATTGAGCATAGTTGTCAATTAATGATACTAATACTAATCTATACAATCACCTGTTGTTGAATAAATACCATTACTTTCTAGTTATTACTAAAAAACAGTATATATAAAACAGTAGCTGTAAAAAAGAAAAAAAAAGTTTTATAATTTATATAATATTACATTTTTTTCTTTTTTTAAATGTATGCACTGGTATCGGGCAGTGGCGGCTGGTAAATTCTTCTCCAGGGGGGGCGCTATACCAAACATTTTGCAAACATGTACGAGGCACGCATTGGCAAAACCACACACTGAGTAGCCTACTGTGCACGTCAGAGCTTCGGCGAAACCACAAGGTACGAATATTTAAGTAGGTAGAGTACAACTATCACCATTGCCATCAATCAATATAATGATCACAGTCAATGCAGCCACGTTTCCAATAGCGCCTACACAAACACGCACGCCCAGGTCTCTCTATCGCTCTCTCTCTCTCTCCCACGCCCGTATTCAGATCCGTCCAATAATAATCACAGATGTATATCTTATCATTTTAAACAAGTTACCATTATATTGTCCCGGGTGATTATGCCCCCCGCGGCGAAATGAATTAGTATCCCCCTCTATCTCTCTCTTTCTCTCTCTCTCACACACACACACACAGCATGACGTGGAATCCCAGCTATCGTTACAAGACTTACATAGACTTACCATTACAAGAGTTGAATGGGGCGAGATATTCAGCTGTCCACAACAAGCCATAATCCAATTTTTTTTTAAATCCACTAAAGAAGAAACTCCAGTAACATACCATGGGTAGCTGGTAGCTGCATCCAGCTAGCCATATAGCTTCTTGTTAGCCACCACAAGTACCACCAGCTAGGAAACGACAGAGTATATCCTTCTTCTGTCTGTTGATTGTTTCTGAACTGAGGAGATATCAGGCTGATCGAGTCGAAACTCTTTCACTCCAGTGTTCATCTCTCAAAAGGTATTGTTTTGAGGGATTTACCTGCATTCGAGGTTGTAATGTCCTACCTTCATGCTCCATGGTAGCTACTAGTAAGCTAGCAAACTCTCCGGACTGGGGGAGTGACAACACAGCAGGAAGGACCCTGCTTGCTTGGAGCGCTAGAAAACATGCTCCGATTCCATCATATTACATCATATTTGAACGCACTGATAGGCGAAATGTATTTGCTTGACCTATTTAACCCTTTTCTCACCAATGACGTGTTACCACGTCATTCTCCGCCATGCGTTGTCTGCCAATGACTTGTTAAGGCGTCTTTGAGATCAATATTTCAAATTTCTGTCACGGTATTCACATTTCACCCACGGAGTCTAGGCTGGTGCTGTAGATCTCCGCTCAACACTCCAACGCTTCAATACTGCCACCTGGTGGCCGATCGGCGAGTTGCCAAAACCGGAAGTGGCCGGAAATGCTTGGTCCGTCCCCTATTCCATCCGGCCACTCGTTATCGCTCGCGGGACTCCATCCAGACACCGTGGATAGCGATCCGTTGCCATAACTCAATAAACAACATGATTGGATGTGTATTAGTAATATACAACCCGGAAATGGATCACATCGATCAACATCCCATAATAGCGATCTTTTTGCTCCACTCTCATCACCAAACGGTAAGAGACTGGGGTGAGTTTCAGCGTTTTTCTTTACCATTTTCGATACAAACTGCTCTGATATATCACCCATACTACATAAATGATTTAACGTCGGCCACGGAATTATAAACGACCCCCCCCCCCCCTCCGGTCAACTGCGCATGATGAGTCATAACATCTGGGATCATACACAGTTGAAATTTTTTATCTGGCGTCGATCGGTATCAAACTGCATTTGATGATCTAATATATGCATTTATGGCTATATCTCACGTTCTATGAAATACTGCAGAAAACGATAAAAACATATTTATAATCTAGACCGTATTTTTGTATGAATGTGTGAATTAAAAAGTAAAACGTTCCTACATCCTGAACGATAGATAATTGATGTTGAATGGGCCATAGTAATGTCAATTTAGCAATACAATTTAAAAGGTTATAGCCCTGCAAAGAAGGTGGACATCTCCATAGACAAATAGCGCTGGCAGAGAGGATACAGAGATGGATATAAGCTCCGGCAGATAAAGGGTTAATTGGCTGCGATGATACAGCGATGATACCAGTGCACGCCCACTGTGTGCGCGCTACGTCTCGCCCAGCTTTAGAGGTACTCTATCATATTAGACAGTGACGTCATGTGAATCACAAAACAATGATTTATATTTGATATATTAACGTTATTGTGCATTTGAAACACAAACATACTTAAAATGAGTAAATATTATTCATTTTAAACATGTTTATTAAATTTTTAGGGGTCTAAAATAAAAATAAAAAAATTTCTTCTACTCCTGCTCTCTTTACCAGGGGGGGCGGCGCCCTAGCGCCCCCTATGGGCGGCCGCCACTGGTATCGGGATCAGTATAACCAGACCTAGACCACCTCTAACTCTAACCCCAAGTTAGGGTTGTGACTTAGAGGTGGTCTAGGTCCGGATAGGGGTTAAGAGTTGGTCTAGCCCTTTACATCCATCTATCTAAATAATAATAATAAATTATAATGAATGCTTAACTACCCCTAAGTTACCCTAACCAGAGATAATGTGTCTTATTAAGTTATTTCTCCATTCACAGATCGACAGCGCACCCTTCCTGTGTATCACTTGTGCCACCGACTCAGATTCCCCTAGGTTAAAAAATAAATACGCAATTTAAATCAGAAAATGTTCCATGTTGACTATTTCTGACTTCTGACATGTTTTTTTGCATTAACTAAATATAGACAAAAACGCAGTGGCGGCTCGCCACTAGGGGCGCTCGGGCGCCGCCCCCCTGGTTAAAAGAGAGAAGAACAAGAAATATTTTTTTTAGTTTTTTGTTTTATAGCCCTATAAATAATATAAACATGTTTAAAATGAATAATATTTACTCATTTTAAGTATGTTTGTGTTTCCAATGCACAATATAACGTTAATATATCAAATAAAAATAATCGTTTTCCTGAACAGGGAGTGACTCACTGTCGCATAGCCGCATTTCTCCTAGCCGTATTTCTCTTGGCCCTGGCTAGACGCAATATCGCTCTGAGTGCGCGTGTACGCCGTGCACTGTTTCATCGCTGTATCCGTTGCAGCCAATCAGTGCGTAACGCGCTGTGCGTTGAAATATGATGTTTATGATGGAAGCTGGGTGCGATTTGAAGCGGTCTAGGCAAGCAGCCTTAGCAGCGTCTATAATTTCCGTAGCCGCATTTCGCAGAGACGCTCTCTGATTGGCCGACGTCAGTTTCTGTTGTAGCTGTTCTGTTGTGTAACTTGTGTTGTTGTGATCATAGGTTGTGATGCAGCTATTTGTCTTAGAGCGTGACGGCAAGTTCTTTCGACGGTTAAGCTTAGGCACTCTTTCAAAGTTGGTTAAGGTTAGAGTTTGTCTTAGAGCATGGCGATAGAACGCCAGGTAGTTTGCAGTCTGTTCGACGCGGAAATGGGCAAAGAAATCATCACAGTACTTGTGTTGTGTGGTGCTAACAGCTAACACTTGGCTAACAAGCTATATGGCGGATGCAGTCTGGACAGTGGACAGTGGACAGTGGTCTGGATATACATCAACAGTGGATTATACACTTTATCAAGCCCTCCTGCCCTGGACGTTTCGACTAAACAGTGAGTCTCTCTCTCGCTCTCGCTCTCTCTCTCTCTCTCTCTCAACACAGCTGTCTCCGAGAAATGCGGCTACGGAAAGTATTGACTGTGCTTGCTGAGACGATAATAGCGATTCAAAACGCGCTGCTGTGTTGTGAACTATAACATTAATTTAGCTGCTGCTGATGCATAATGAATGAATGGTGAGTTGTTTAAAATGACAACATATACATGTGTTAATTATTTTATTGGATTGATCCGAGAGACAGAGAGAGAGATTGCTCCAGAGCATTTATTAACGTTACATTTTCAACTCGACCTAACGTGAACCCCCGGCTGCGACCACCCAACAGTAGATAGTACGGGCCGCCACTGCAAAAACGTCATCCGTTTTCGTCGACTAAATCTAGACAAAAACAAAAAAGACAAAATTGAGACAAAAACTGACTAAGACTAAAATGCTCAGACATTTAGTTGACTAAAACTGACTAAACTAAAAATAAATGAAGATGACTAAATATGATGAAAACGAAAAAGGAGCACTTGACACATGACTAAGACTAAAACTAAAATGAAAATGGCTGCCAAAATTAAAACGGGTCCCTTGCTTCTCGCACCATGGCGGCAGCGCCGAGCGTGCATGGCAGGCGTTCACGGAGGGCGACGTGTGGCATCACGAGCCTGGTGCCCAACTCCTCCAGGAACAGCCTCCTCCTGTATTTCTTCGTGACTTTCCAGGCTGGGTTTATGGACAGCCACAGGACGAATCCATTGTAGGCCGATACGTCTACCATGTTGGCAAACATAGTCACGGGCCAGCGTCTCGTCCCCCTCCCTACAGCTGTAGGTCCCCACCAGCTAAAAAAATAAATAAAAATAAAGACAAACCAAATAAAATTGGATGAAGCCAAATAAGTGTATGAACTCACACACACACATTTAGACGGCACCCGTCGTACATGGAGAAATTACGCAATTGTCTAAAAAAAATTAATAACATCTCCTCCCTAATTTTCACATCATATCGATAAATAAATAAACAGAATAATTACACCAGGCATGCACTATAAAATAATAAAGAATAAATACCTTTTCGAGGTTGTCAACCTCCCCCTTGCAGTGGTTGTAGTCCATAATAACCTCTGGCTTCTTGTGGTCCTCCACGGACACCATTTTAGAAAGGCCTTTTATTAGTTTGTATGTCTTATCATATGTTGTTCTGCTATGTGTTATTTTTTTATATATCTATTTTTATTTTATTCTTTTTAACTCTGTAGCACTCTGAGATTCTCAGGAATGTAGGGTGCGTTACAAATGAAATGCATTATTATTATTATTACCTCCTCCTCCCGGTGCTTGGTGCTGAGCAGCACCACGTTCTTCCCCCGCTTCGGGACATAGCTCATGACCGTTGCCGTGGCCGTGAACCCGAAGCGGGAGTCAAGGACAGGCCTGTCCTTGAGGGAGCGCAGCTTGGGTGGCAGCTCCGGCTTGTTTCGCCTTACGGTCCCCACCAGAGCCATCTTATGCGTCCGGAGAAGCTCCATGGCCAGGTCATGGGAAGTTAAAAAGTTGTCGGTTCTCGGGTGGGGCACCGGGGCGAGCTCTGCCCAGGTAGGGCTGCATCGCCCGCACATATGTGACCGCGACCAGTGCTTTAGCCCACATGTCTATATTTTCATTTTCCAGATTTTTCCAGATTGTGAAAGTACAGAATGTAAGCTTTCAAATGATGTGTCATACTTTGAAATCTGAGAATGTTATTATTGTGATGTGCTAATTTTAAATCTTGTAGCAGTCTTTTTTCCCCAGAGACTTAAGCAGAGAAAACAGCTCTTAAAGATTTGACACCTATCGCCAGGATTCTGCTGGGCGTAAACAATACCTCCCAGCCACACCTCTCCCCTGAATAGTATTAACATAATTAAGTGCTGTGACAGCCATGCTGTCATGACAGATCAGATACAAAATCAAACATTTTGTATTGTAGTAGTAATATAACTACCAATAAATGAACGACTATTTACTTCACATTAAATTAGGTCGAACTCGACGTTACTACATTAAACTCTGACACTTTACTATTCTATTCGCACATGTTCTCAACGCACGAGTTGCTCACTTCACCACGATGAACTACGTTGGCTTGTTTAGATGGACAAGCAAGTGCTCGGGGTAAGGTGGGGTAAGGTACTGAACTACTGGTGTGTGCACCTTGCGCTGTATTTATACTTAAGTGATTATCTAGTTCCAAACCGCAGTCTTTGTCTGGTATCAATACGCTGTCTCCGGGCATGTTCTGACATGCCCCAAACTCGGCCATTGCACCTGTCTGAGTGCGAGACTGCCTGGCGCCGTCGTCAGGGGGCATTATCCATAAGGAAAGTGAATATTACTATGGTTTGAACGCAGGTAAAGGGATATTCCGTGTATATATAAATAATATACAAAGTATATCAAACAATAAAGGTAGATTCTCAGTTTAATCTGGCCCTTCACAACAGCTGCCTCCTAATTAGTCCGCACCTAATTAGTTAAGGGAGACAGATTAATAGTCCAGTCAACTGCTCAATATCTGTTGTGAGGAGTAGGGCAATCTACAAAGTCAGTGGGTCATGGTCGTCATCAGGGGAGTCAGGGAGCTCTGGCAACTCTATCAGCCTCGCCACGGGTCGGGTGTAAGTCCGCCCTTGGACAATAACTTCTGCCGCTCTGACCTTCCCGTCGGCACCAGTGATCACTTTGCTTACACGGCCGGCCGGCCACATAGCTCGGGGTAGTGACTGGTCCATGATCATAACGACTGTGTCCACCTTCAGGTGGTCCCTGTCCTTGACCCGCTTCTGACAGGCTGGAAGGGATGGTAGGGAGCTTAGGAGGAAGCGGGCCCGAGACTGGTTGATCTGTGCTTGGCTGTGTCTCCACATCCTCCGTCTGTTCATCTTGTTCTTCCGGTGCCCTGTCTGAGGAGAGGTAGCTTGGGGTGCTGGGTTCGAGGTCAGCTACGTCGCTTGGAGCGCAGCTGAGGGGGGTGGAGTTCGGAACTCCCTCTTCTTGGGCCCACTGTTCTCTCACAGGCCCCTCGTCTAATGTCAATAGCCTCTCAACGGGCTGTACAAGAGAGTGGCCTGTGTCGCTCACCTTTGTGTGCAGGCAGCGTGTAGACGTGGGTTGACTGTCAAGTCCGTAGAGGGGGCCCTGGAGCGTCCACCCCAGTCGGGTCTGAACCGCGACTGGGCATCCTTTAGGTCCGATGTGGGCCGCCTCGATTGGGACAAGGAGGTCCGCGTGGTCGGAGCCTATGAGCAGGGTCGGTGTGGCGCGGTATAGGTAGTCTGCGTAGGTGCGCGTACTTCGCCATCAGCTGTGGGATGGGGTAGTTGTAGCTTGACAGGCCTATGTCATGGCCTGTAAATGCCTTAGTAATGCTGTACCGCTTCGCGGGCTGCCCGACCGCTGCTATCGTGAATGAGACGTTCTTGCCCTTTATGGTTTTCAGGTCTCGCTGAATAGTACGGATTGTCATTGTTTCTTTGGTACCCCGCAGGCCCAACTGGGCTGCGGCGGAAGCGAGGAGGAGAGTCTTTTCAGACCCATCATCTAGGACGCCGTAAGTGTCCAGGACCTTGTCCTCGTAGCTCAGGAGCACTCTGACCACTTTGATGAGCACTCGGGAGCTCCCGTTCTTCGCAGGGTCTATGTACATGACGTTCACTCTCGAGCTGCTTGGGGGTACGGGTTTCTTCTTGTTGCTGTCGTGTAGGACCTCCAAGTGGGCGCCGTCGCACTTGCTGCATCTTTTCTTTAGGCGGCACTCAGCTGCCATATGGCTGCACGCGCAGCGGAAGCAGCGGCGGTTGGCTTTGATCCACTGACTCACCTCGTCAGCGGTCAGCTTCTTGAAGGTGTCACATTGAGACAGCCAATGTTCATTTTCACAGTACTGGCATACAATCTTCCACTTCCCCTTGGTCTGGGGGGTGCTGTGGTTCTTGTGCTGCGGCACTGACTCGGCCTGGTGCATAACTGTCACTGACCGGCGGTTATCGTTGGACCTCCAAGGTCCATCTCTTGGGCTAGAGCCACTCCACACAAATGTGTCCAATCGTAGACTGCTGACCTCCCTGGCTAGGAAATCAGCCAGGTCTAGGAGGGATGGTTCTGGGCCGTTGGGGTCACGGTGGTCTCTCTGCCGCCGAAAACGCTCTTGACGGGCTGGAGGGAGCTTCTCCAGTATCCGCTCCACGTTAGAATTTGCATACAGTTCATGTCTCCCCTTCTCCTTTTGGGACCCCAGCATCCCCACGAGGGATTGTACCTTGATAGAGAGGTCATCCAGTGCTCTATTGTCTTTGGCTGGGGGGAGGCGGTCGATCTCTCGTATTTCTTGGATCACGTAATTCCATATGCGTCCATAGCGCGCGTCGAGGGCCACCAGAGCTGCGGAGTATGGGGTGCTTGAGTTGGAATGTGCCAGCGCTATGTTATGCGCTCTGGGCACCTTGAGATGCTTGAGGAGGATGGCATATTTGTACGACTCGTCGTGGACATCGGACATCATAGTCTCCAAACACATGCGTAATTCCGTGTACTGTGCTCTGTCCTCACGCGTAAAGTCTGGGAACGTCGGTGCGCCAAGGTAAGATGCCATGGATGGCTGGGACACCGATGAGCGTAGGGGGAGAGGCCTCCTGGGCGAGTCTCCCCGTACGTGGGGTCGTGGGTTAGTGCTGGGTGGGTACCAGAGGCCGGGCCCCCAGGTGCTGCTCCTCGGTGCTGACTGTGTATTAAACTCAACCTTGGTTTGGGTCGGGGGTTCGTAACGCTGGGGTCGGGGCTGTACTGGGCCTCCTGGTCCAAGATGGGTTTGTGCTGGTGGGCTTGATATCCCTCCTCTTCCTCCGCTAGGTCCTGGAGTCTTCTAGTTAGTTTCTCGGCGACGTAGGCGGGATCTTCCCGTTGGCTGGGTCCCGTATAGACCGGTCGGGGAGGGGGCTCGGCGACGTAAGCAGGTTCTTCCTGCTGGCTGGGTCCCGTGTAGATTTGTCGGGGAGGGGAAGGTGCCCTCGACCCGTGTCGTGATGATCTCCGGGAGCTCCGGGTGGAGGAGTGAGGGGTCACCCTCTGGAGTAGTTGCTCCACCATCTGCGCCTGCAGCCGGTCTCTTTCCATCTCGCGCTGTGCATTGGCGGTGTCGCGCTGTGCATCGCGTTGCGCCATCAGCCTGGAGGCACCTCTCTTCCAGTCTGATGGTCTCGCGCTCGTTCTGTTGTTGTGCTTGGAGACGTTCTCTTTGTAGTGCAGAATGTTCGCGCTCACTCTGTTGTTGCGCTTGGCGGCGCTCTCGTTCCGCTGTAGAGTGTTCGCGCTCACTAAGGGCTTGTGCTTGGAGTTGGTCGCGCTCACCCTGGAGTCGGTCTCTTTCGGTTGAAGCTGTCAGCGTGGCGATCAAGGCTTGCGCCAGTCTCTGGTCAGCCTCGCTGGGGGATGACACTGGTGGAGGTGATCGGGCGCGGACAGGGCTTGGTGGAGACCTGTTCTCCTGGCGCGCTCCGAGGTCTATCTCTTGAGCGCGGTACTCTTCTCATGGTTGCGCGCCGAGGGCTGTCTCGGGTACGCGTTCTTGGGTTGGTTGTGCACCGGGGTCTATCCCTGGAGCGCTTTCTTTATCCTGGAGAGCTCCGGGGTCTATCCCGGTGACGCTGTCTGGAGGTATAGTCACGTCATGTCCCGCTTGGTCCCCCCCGTGAGCTAAGTCAATAGGAGTGGGCATGCTTAAACTATCCGTTTTATCCGTATTTAACGTCCGTTTAGATAAGCTAGGGGGTAAAACGAAAGCGAAGTCCTCTAGATATGGAGGTGGCTGACGTTTGCGCTGCGGGCGTTCTAGCTTAGGGGAGCCGCTTGGAGAGTGTTCACCGCTGGCCATGTCAATATTAATATTATATTAAATATTACACTGATACCCTCCGGCTCGAAGGACCAATTGTAACTGAGGGGTTACAAAACCCTGACTGTATTAAAGATTGTGATAGATTAAACCACTGCTAGTTATGTACTTTAATTACTGGCCAGACAGTACATCAAATATAGATGGTGAACACCCACAAGAACACGGCATTGACAAAGAAATAGTATTTGAGGGTATTTTATTATTATTATGCAACATTAGGTTACAGAATGAGAATTAGGGTCGCGCTTGTATGGCGAAGAATATGCGTAAAGTCAGTCAATAGCATGAGTCACTAAGAATAGCAGGAATCCTACGATGGGTCTAAGTTGACACCACCTGTCGTATAATAGCAACTATATAAGGCAACGCTGATACCGCCTGGAGACAATGGGTTCCCTCCGGGGGTGTAAGGCCTGGAGGGTAGAGGAATGCTCGGATACTCAGTCTGATTCAATGAGGAATAAAGAGACTCCAGGTACAGGAGTCGGTCCTTGTAAATCCCTTGATCAGCAGCAAAGCAATAATTGTAATCCAAATGCTCGATAGCACTGATGACAGCTAGCCAGTCTCTGTCCACGAGGCCAGCCCGAGTTGTAATCCTCACGAGGTTGAATCCCAAACGATAGTGGAAATCAACGATGCTCTTCTCCGGGTAACACGTTCCAAATCAATATAATCCAACCAGTAATGGTTCTGCAATCGCCGACTCTGGTTCTCCTGTGCACATGTCCAATAAATGAACGACTATTTACTTCACATTAAATTAGGTCGAACTCGACGTTACTACATTAAACTCTGACACTTTACTATTCTATTCGCACATGTTCTCAACGCACGAGTTGCTCACTTCACCACGATGAACTACGTTGGCTTGTTTAGATGGACAAGCAAGTGCTCGGGGTAAGGTGGGGTAAGGTACTGAACTACTGGTGTGCGCACCTTGCGCTGTATTTATACTTAAGTGATTATCTAGTTCCAAACCGCAGTCTTTGTCTGGTATCAATACGCTGTCTCCGGGCATGTTCTGACATGCCCCAAACTCGGCCATTGCACCTGTCTGAGTGCGAGACTGCCTGGCGCCGTCGTCAGGGGGCATTATCCATAAGGAAAGTGAATATTACTATGGTTTGAACGCAGGTAAAGGGATATTCCGTGTATATATAAATAATATACAAAGTATATCAAACAATAAAGGTAGATTCTCAGTTTAATCTGGCCCTTCACAACAGTGTGTGTGTGCTCTACATCCATGTGTCTTCTCCATGGTATCTAACATCGTACAGTCTTCTTGTTCTGAGGTGCTCTAGACATTGGGAGTGGGCATGTAATGTATTTTGCGTCATCAGAACAGTATTGTCTTATCTCCTTATAAAGATATTCCTGTCGGTTGTTGTCTAGTCCAGGTGGGTGGAGGACTGGAAAACCAGAGATGGTTGGGTAGCGTTTTGGGTCTTTCAACAGCTGAAACGTGAATGGCTCTGTATCGTCACAGTGTAATTTCGCCGTCACCATGCCAGGACTGTTGGCATCGAAGCTGAAGTGCTGGTATTTCTTTATTTGTGGGAATCTTTTGAAGAAGCCTCCCAGATGTTGTTGCCAGTCGTAGCTTGGCACATACACTGTGCCATCTTTGAGACCCACAAGTTGGGGGATATTGACTCCTTTCACTGCAGAGCTTTTCCTGACGATGTCTGCGATGCCTGCCAGGGTGTCGACCGCAGTCTTCCTGTAGACCTGCTTGATCAAACCGAAGCACCAGTCGGGGCCAAACTTAGTGTGGCCTGCAATCAGGAAGTGGAGGCCAAGCTGCAGGTGGAGTTTGTGAATCGTGCGCCAGGCAAAATACCACAAGACATAATTGTTTTTATTTTGCCCGGAGCAATTGTCGCAGTGCAGGTCCACTGATTTTTCTCCAACTCCATAGTTGGTGAAGAAATGATCCACATAGCTGATAACAGTATTGCTGCCTTTACCAGTTCCATGGTCGCGCATGTTTTTTTTGTGGCTGCAGTCATCTGCTGCAACAGCTCGCGTTCTCTGTCAACAAGGGCCAGATGTTTTAACTGCACCTGGATGAAAGTATGAATGAATGAAAACGTTATTTAACAGATTGCAGAATGGGTACAACACAGTACGGCTCAATACACACACACACACACGGCTAATAAGGTGGCAGTAGTAGTGAAAGTAGACTGTACACACCTGGAGTTTCTGCATCTGCAACCTCTCTGGTCTTCCCGCGGCTTGCCTTAATTGGTGATTGTTGGAGTAGCATTGAGAACACAGATCTGTCCTGGGTTTTGTGATCATTATCTGCGGAAGGAGTGCTTTCCACAACCGAAGGAAGGATCTCTGACCAACAACACGAAATCCTGAAAAGACAAGTGTTTTTGTTAGATTGGTAGAATAGGTTATCATTCTGAATACATTAGGGTAGTCTGCAAATGTAACTATGGGTAGTCAGATACAGATGTGTTAGCAAGCTGAGTCAGGGTAAACTAAGGGTACATGGCAGTATGTGTGTGTGTGTGTGTGTGTGTGTGTGTGTGTGTGTGTGTGTGTGTGTGTGTGTGTGTGTGTGTGTGTGTGTGTGTGTGTGTGTGTGTGTGTAAAAGCCGGGGTGAGCTAAGGCTTGTCACTGTAAGCTATCTTTCATTGTAGTATGTTTATTTGCATGCAAATGTTTGTGTGTTCGCGGGTGTACAGGTGTACTGTATATGTGAACATATCATTTCATGTTATGTTGCATGTGTGCACTTGTGTGTGTGTGTGTGTGTGTGTGTAGAAGTGCATCTCTTTATGTTGTGTGTGTTTTGCATCATGTGATATTCTGTCTCTCTTCAGCCTGTAATTATAGGTTATCATTCTGAATACATTAGGGTAGTCTTCAGCCTGTAATTATAGGTTATCATTCTGAATACATGTCTCAGTAAAACCAATGTTTAATATTCAATTAAATCCAACCTCACACAACAGGGTCAGGTCTCTCTCTCTCTCTCTCTGTGTGCAAGTGTGTCATAACATACCTTCTATACTGCTGTAAGAGCGCCACAGGGAAGCTTTGGTCAGATTGGTTGGAAGTAACTTTGCAGTGAAATCCTTGTGACCGGCATGACGTCCGGGCAACACAATCGCATGGAGGACAGCATAGTTGATCAGAAATTTCACAACCCTTTTTACGTCAAAAAGAGACAAAAAACGCTTGTGATTTCTAGGTTGTTTCTTCCTCTCACGGGGTGTGAGGCCATCTGTCTTGTAGTGTTTGAAAAGGCTTTTGAGAAGCGCATCGCTGATCCTAAACAAAAACGTTAACAATAGGGAAGAGAATTAATGAATGAAATACACACATTGTACACACTGTCTATCTGTATGTCATGTATGTCATTATATTATGTTATGATGAATTGAAAATGGGGGACCCTGATGTAAACAAGATGAAAGTCTTTCTCTGGTCTGCATCCCCTTAACAATTGTATGTATTGAGCTGTACTGTACCCATTCTGCAATCTGTTAATAAACTTTTCAATCAATCAATCAATCACTCTTGTTTACATTCAGGTGTAGTTTTTAAGAATTCAAATCCTAGCGAAGTGCATTACAAAATGGCCGCACAAAAACTACACTACCCATCATAATATCCAAAATGGACGCCATCGCTTCGATTCGACGACTATCTCTACACTTTAAACCTATTTAAACCTATTTAAACCTATTGCTAAACATACATATACGTCCAATACAATACATCTACGTCCAATACAATATACAAGCATAAAGACACTTACCCATAAATGAAACAGAACGTTGGACGACAGACAACAACGTTGTGAAATCTATACGTTGTTCTTGAAGCCACACGAACAGCGTTGACTCTCTTTGTACTTTGCGTCATCTCTGAAACATTTTGGCATGTTCCAATAACGGACAACAGACACATGTCCCTTTCTCTTGGTGTCAACGACGCAGTGTCCAATCTGTTTTGGTAGATTAGCTCAACCGGCAGTTTTTTTTAACAAGACAGGGCAGATCGTTCGGAATTTTCCTTTCGGCGTGCCTGGCACTTGCAGTCGAAAGCGTGTATCTTTCGGAGTTCCTCTTGTATTTCGCCCTCCACCGTTAAACCAGACATCTTTTCAACTGATCGCATGGTCGATTCAGCTGAAAAGCCCAATGCTACAGTTTCAACGCAAATGTCCCCGTCTTCCTCTTCTGTTTCACCATCGTCGGTAGGTTCGATTGGATCTGGGACAATCACCCCTGGCCCCTCGGTGTCCTCATCGTCGGATGAAAGAGCTGGTCGGTCACCACCGTCGTCGCTGTTAGTCATGTAATCAGTTATGTGGTCACTCATTAACAGTGATGGGAATAACGGCACTATAAGTAACTTCGTTACTAACGGCGTTCGTTTTTTCAGTAACGAGTAATCTAACGGATTACTCTTCCAATCTTAATAACGTCGTTACCGTTACTACAAAAAAATGCGGCGCGTTACTATGAATGAACCTGTTTCTTTCATCAGACATATCTCTGCGCCGAGAGGCAATAATAGTTCTTCCTTGTTTAGTGGACAGTGCGCGAGCCAAGCATACATGCTGACGATTGGCTGAGGTTGAATACAATGTCATGGTAAGCCAATCAGAGGTGGAGGTGGGCGGGTGTCTAAAGCATCCAGAGTCTGACACACAGCGCGACAAGACAAGCGATCACTGATCAGTGATCAGTCAGCATGAGAGCGCGGTCCGTGTAGTGTACGTTTTGAGCTCAAAAACGAATCCAACGAACAACACAAGCGACTCAGTCAACATGAGACCGCGGGTCCATGAGCGTTATGTGTTCACTCTTTGCAGCGCAGGGCACTGAGTGGCCCTACTGCAGTGCTGACAGCCTTATCAACAGTGCTGCACTTCCTGGTTTAATAGGCTTGAAGCCTTCAGGTGCTCAGAGATATAATATATCTGTATGTCATGCATGTCTTAAATGTAATGATTAGATTAGTTTAGATGATTCGATTAGATTCTTATATCTGTATGTTGTGTATGTCATTGATTGATTGATTGAAAAGTTTATTAACAGATTACAGAATGGGTACAGTACAGTACAGCTCAATACATACAATTGTTAAGGGGATGCAGACCAGAGAAAGACTTTCGTCATAAATGTCATGAATTGAAAATGGGGGACCCTGATGTAAACAAGACGAAACTCTTTCTCTGGTCTGCATCCCCTTAACAATTGTGTGTATTGAGCCGTACTGTATTGTACCCATTCTGAAATCTGTTAATAAACTTTTCAATCAATCAATCAATGACATACACAACATACAGATATAAGAATCTAATCGAATCATCTAAACTAATCTAATCATTACATTTAAGACATGCATGACATACAGATATATTATATCTCTGAGCACCTGAAGGCTTAAAATGTTCAATCAATCAGTATATATTTGTTATTTATTTTTGGTATAGTGCTTAACAAGCATAATTTAATGTTGCCCAGTTGTGGCCTGTTGAGGGGCAATACATATCAAAAGTTCCAAAACATCTATTCTGTTTGTATTTGTATGATCCACTATATAAACATAGTAATTATAATATCTACATAGCCTACATGGCATTTGATTGGAGGCTAGTCTCACTTTGTCCCACAGCAACATTAAAATAGTTTAGATTTGTGTATGTTGTTTATGTAAAAAAAACTTGAAAGTAACGCAATAGTTACTTTCTGAAGTAACTAGTTACTTTTATAATTTGTAACTGAGTAAGTAATTTAGTTACTTTTTGGAAGAAGTAACTAGTAACTGTAACTAGTTACTTTTTTAAAGTAACTTGCCCAACACTGCTCATTAACGCAGATGAGTCGATACTCATTCCATCTCTCCCTCTATTAAGAGCAGCTGATAATCTCTGTGCGGCCATGTTATCTGAGCAGCAAAAAAGTCTTCTGACTGGGCTACAGGTTCTGTGTATAAACACACTAGTGTAGTGTGGGGGCGTACCTCACATTAACAGCAGCCTTTCACATGCAAAAATGGGACAGCCCGATGAGACAGCCCCTACGGCTTCGTGAGAGAGGCTCAGTCTGTCTCAAGGAGCCATTTTTAAACACAATTTAAACACAATTAAAGTTATTATATATGTTCGCTGTTATACTAAATATGTTCTTCAACCCTCGAACTGTAAGTATATATATAAAAAAAAAAAATGGAAATGAAAAAAAAAAGAAAAAAATACTTTCCCCTCTTGTGAGGAACCTGGGCGGGGTCACATATGACGTCTGGACGTCGCAGAGGGCCCAGACCTTTATGCCATATTTGGCCGGCTTCTATGGCATATATTGGCGAAATGGGCAGCGCCCTTTGAAAGCGACCAGCTGCTCATCGACGCAGAGGTCCTGCCCCGGGTTGAAGGCCAGCGGTAGCCTCGCCACCCACTTGTCCCACACCTCGCGGATAGGTGCCAGGCCAGCTATAGGCCTATAGTCAAACAAAATAAACCAAATAAAAATCATTAGATGAGGCCAATACAATTTGTCTCACATCATATATCATACATAAATAAATGCACAGATTAGCAACACGAGGCATGAATAATAAATAATAAATACCTTATCCGGTTGACGACCTTCCCTGGTCGTCCGGTCATCGAACCGTAGTGTGCGGCATAGGTGGGCGCATTGTGAGTACTTTATTAACAGATTGCAGAATGGGTACAATACAAACAATTGTTAAGGGGATGTAGACCAGAGAAAGACTTCCGTCTTGTTTACATGAGGGTCCCCCATTTTCAATTAATCAGGACATTTATGACATATGATACAGATATAAAGTACTGTTTCATCCAGACATTTATGACATTATTCAAACCAGCTGGTGGCCTACCTTTGGTGGCCGACTCCATGGCAATGTGATGCATCCGATCCAAGGTTGAGGCTAGAAGGTAGTTTGCAACAGTTAATGGCAAGGTGCTCGGTTACTGCATTTATATATATACGATTCGTGGCCCGGAATATTGCCCGGCCGGTGTGCTCGCCCCACAGACTCCTGGTGGAATCGCCCCGGGAGCGGAACAATAAATAAAAAAAATACAAAACGATAATAAAATAGACAGACACCACACACGCACGGGTGAGACGGCCCCGCGCCGCGATTCTTCCCGGCAGAGCAAGCGCCCACACCCACACAGATGACATGATTACAATAAAAGTAATTACAAATGACTAAGATAAAATAACTAACCTTGTAGGTTGGTCATGGTCACAATGACCTGCAGAATTTCATCAGTGATGAAGAACTGGAGGGAGTGGCATACCTAAAATGAAAAATAAAATTACTAACCTTAGTCATGCACTTGTCCTATTATCCTACACTGTATATCACTCAACACTTTCGTACAGAACTTGATAAGTGTCAGCTAAATGACCAAATGTAAATGTATATACCTCGTAATCCCGGGGCGAGGTATAACTGCCGGCCGGTAGCGCTGCATGAGCTCGCTGGCTGGGGACCACTCGATCCCGTTGCGGGAAACCCACCCAGAAGTCAGACCGGCGGTGTCAGCCTCCCCGCTGGCATCGCTGTCTTCCTCCTCCTCCTCATCCACCTCGTCCGGAGCATCAGGGACCCAGTCGGCGTCCTCGCCCGAGCTCTCGCTGGTCGAGGCCGACCGACCGGGATCGTCTGCGTCCATAAGCTCTTGGAACAAAGCGAGGGCTTGGGTGGCGTTCATGGCCTACTCTGCTCTAAATAAACCTAAACTAAATGCTAAACAAAACTACTAATATACAACGCTAATAAATTTAAAAAATGCGCCGACACACTTCCTCCCAACTCTCTGACACTCCTCCGCCCCGCTTCGACTCCTCTCTCTCTCTCTCTCTCTCCGAGCGACCGCCTCCACGTCCATCCATGGGCGGAGTTTATGGGGGTGCAGGGGGTGCAATGCACCCCCTGGTGGCCGGGGGTGAAATTGCTTTAAAAAAAAAAAAGAAAAAAAAAATCAAGATTATTTTTATTTTAATAAAATTATAATAATTGTGAGAAACAAATCTGAATTCTATTATGTTTTGTTTTACAATACATTCATTTTATAGTAGTAATCATGTCACATTATAAGGCGAACCTTCTGTAGTGTGGCAGTGAAAGGGTTAACGCGCGGCCAAGCACCACCATTCGCAGCAGCAGCAGCAGAATGCCCCGCGCGATAGTACATTGTAACTGCTTGTACAAAGCCACTTATTCTGAGATGATAATTAATGTATCTGGATAACCAATGCACGGATTTTGTCGAGGCAGGTAGCGTTATTTCGGGAAAATTGATATCTATAGTCTGGTATATTTTTCGTCCACGAAAAATGGAGGCTGTAATAATTATTATTGCTCGAGAGTCTCTATGAATAATAATAATTAGAGCCTCCATTTTTCATGGACAAAAAATATACCAGACTATAGATATCAATTTCCCCGAAATAACGCTACCTGCCCCGACAGAATCCATTCATTGGTTATCCAGATACAGATGAATTAGCATCTTAGAATAACAAATAACACTAAAAGACAAACGCAACATCTTTTTCTTTTCTTTTCTCCAGCGCGACCAGCACATCTTTCGTTGGATTGGCATGTCTAATAATGCTGTTATTAGAAAATGTGAACTTTTGTTTGTACAGCCTTTGACAACCTACTGTATGCATGTGTGCGGCTGTGCGCTTGGCAGAGTGTTGCACAGTATTTTGTTATTTTTGTATGTCATGTTTGGTACAGTAAAGTGGTCTAGTGGAGCAGCAATATACTTGTTGTGGTCTTTTTATTTTAGTATTTCCTTCTTTATCTTTGTCACTTTGTCAATGATTAAGAGTAAGTCAGTTAAAAATGATCCCCGTAGTGCTGTGTGTGTGAGTGTGTGTGTGTGCTGCTGTACTACCTAAATAAAAAAAAAAATTAGGGGTTAGGGCATTGTAAAAACGCTAAAATAATAAAATAAAGGTCAAGCGCGTGCGCGCGGGAATCGTTCGCCAAGCAGTCGCACCCCCTGGCGTCAAGTACAAACTCCGCCTATGCGTCCATCCGGTCTCAGCCGTCAGCGACTCCGGTTTCCTGAACACGTACTTATAACCGAGTAGACCTTTTATGTGATTATGTGGTGATTACTGCCATCAGTGACTGATCAGTCGCACCTGTGTAAACAAACCCTGCCTCCCCCGAACAATTGTTTTGGCCCACTTCGCCGTACACGTTTGAAGCCTCTGTCCATGAACTCTTATTATTTGGATTGCTTTTAGAATAAGAGCTAACGTTAGGTCATTGTTTACAGCGGGGGGAAATCCCCCCCGGCGGGTACGTCATTGTTTACAGTGGAGTAATTCCCTGTGGAAAACAAAGACAGGCACTCTGGACACTTGGTCATAAAACGCAACCTTACACACACACACACACACACACACACACACACACACACACACACACACGAACACACGCAGGTTTTCTTTGTCATATGCCTTATTTCTGCAGAATGAACTGGCCGGCCTCCACTTTAGAGAGTGCTTCGTACTCGACGCGGTATCTTTCAAGCTGCATCTTTTTCTCTGCGATGAGAGCCTGAAGCTGCTGTTGCTGGGCCTCTCTTTGTTTAGCCACAGACATCAGCAAGTTCCTGGCTCTGATGGCCTTCATCTTTTCAGTCTCTGCTTCTTTTGCCAATTCATCCACCAGCTCAATGAGACCTCCCACAATTTTTTGGAACTGGCCGATTTTGTCCACAAACTCTTTACACTCCTCCTTCAGCTCCGTGGTTATCTGCGCCACCTCCGGCTCCAACACCCGCAGCTTGTTCAGCTCATCGAAGTGAAGCCCGCCGTCCGCCAGCGGGTCCCTGGCCATGTCCACGAGGCCTGTCAGCACGGAGGGCTGGTTAAATGTTAGCGTTTCTTCAAATTGCTTGCTGTATTGTGATTATGTGGCATAGCCAGGCAGCCAAACTCCTCCTCTGCTGCTGCCAAGGAAACCAAACGCTTGAAAATCCTTCTTCTTCTTCTTCTTCTTCTTCTTCTTCTTTATTTTTTCCGGCAGTGTAAACGCAACATGGCGTATTACTGCCCTCCTCAGTTCTATACTACGCCCACAATTGAGAACAACTTAAATATGCATAGGCCTACAAAAAAAATCCAACATGACATGGCCTCATGGTGCGTCTTCTATCCAGGGTCAACGGTCTTCAAACTGTGATTTATTCTTGAGAAGGAATGATGCTAAATATTCAATGGGATTCTGAGGTCTTTCCTTGGCCAGGACCGACAAGCCTTGGAGGAGAATGGGCACTACCGTCTGATCCAAGTATGCCCTGGTCGGGAGGGATTGCAGGTCCACCTTCTGTTTGGAAATCTTCTCTGCGTTGGCTTTTTCATTCTCCACTATCCTCTGGATGTTTTCCGTCAGACCATATTCAACATGAGGGTTTTTAGCGACTGCTCCCTCCATGGCCTGATCAGCATCTGTATGATCATCCGCCATGTTGCGTTGCAGATGAGAGGGCTTTTAAAGGCGACATACGTTCTGCCATTTAAGTTAAATTTAAAAAAGTCGTGTGCTCAAAGTTTAGAAACGACCAAGATAGTGCCCCAACTCTATGCAACATAGATGAGTTATTTTGTTCATCACCACAAAAGTGTCCAGAATTAAATAGTGTCGGGTTGATGTTGGGTAATATTCGTTTTTGGACAGATTTTAAACAGCTAACATTAACTAACATTCAACAACGAGCTTGTGTTTATAACCTAATTGGTTTGGCACAACTTCTGTCCAAAATTAAATTCGAAACCAGCTGCTGCATCCAAACAACCAGTGACGACAAGAACGCTGCCAGCAGAATCCTCTTTCCTGCATATATATATATATCACAAATGTTCTAGAATGTTCTAGGACATCAGAACATCACAGTATGATGTCATAATAGGACATTCTAGAACATGTGTATGTTACAGTATGATGTCATAATAGAACATTGTAGAACATTTGTGATGTCACAGACTTGCTTCTCCCTCTCGATCTCCTGCTCTACTGCCCTGATCATCTCCTCCTTCTCTCGTCTCTCTGTGAACATGGTGTCTATACTCTGTGCCTCTCTGTCGTTCTTGGCTTTTAGCATCTTCTTCTTCTTCTTTATTATTTCCGGCAGTGTAAATGCAACATGGCGTATTACTGCCCTCCTCAGTTCTATACTACGCCCACAATTGAGAAAAACTTAAATACGCATAGGCCTACACATTTTTTAAATAATAATAATAATAAATAAAATAACATTATATCCTCTGGTACAACTCTGCCTCGTGCAGAAATGTCAGCACTGCTCTGTGATCAGCTGGTGGTTCTCATTATTCAGGCCAAAGAAAGATTTTAGAAAGAACGAAGAAACTCCAAATTCGGATTTTTTTTTTTTTTAAAGATTTCCCTTTCTTTCCTATACCTGTCACATTCTAGGAAAACATGCTTGACAGTTTCAGGCTCTCCACATTCACACCGCCCATCTGGATGTTTTCCCACAATGCTTAAGGTACTGTTCAACCCACAATGCAGTGGCGGCCGCCACTGGGGGGCGCTAGGGCGCCGCCCCCCCTCAGAACCTGCCCTGGTTATATGAGAGAATAACAAGAACAATTATTTTTTTGTTTTTTGTTTTATAGCCCTATAAATAATATAAACATGTTTAAAATTAATAATATTTACTCATTTTAAGTATGTTTGTGTTTCCAATGCACCATATAACGTTAATAAATAAAATAATAAATACTCGTTTTCTTGAACAGGAAGTGACTCACTTTATTTTTTTATTTTTTATTTTTTTTCTCGGCCCAGGCTAGACGCGATAGCGCTCTGAGTGCGCGTAACGCGTTGTGCGTTGAAATATGACTATTATGTTGGAATCCGGGCGCGATTTGAAGCGGTCTAGGCAGCAGCAGTCAAGAATTTCTGTAGCCGCATTTCGCGGAGACGCTCTCTGATTGGCCGACGCCAGTATTTTTTTCCGTAGCAGCATTTCGCGGAGACGATCTCTGATTGGCCGAATCCACTTTCTAATGTTCCAATTCTAGCTTATTCTAGCTTGGTAGAGATAGTTGTGTTGTTGTGAGATGCAGCTGTTTGTCTTGGAGCGTGATGGCAAGTTCTTTCAACGGTTAGGCTTAGGCACTCTTTCAAAGTTGGTTAAGGTTAGAGTTTGTGTTAGAGCATGGCGATAGAACACCAGGTAGTTTGCAGGCTGTTCGAGGCAGACATGGACAAAGACAATCACAGTACTTGTTGGCTATTAACAAGCTATATTATGGATGCAGTGTGGAGGGACATGCATGGACAATGGATGGACATCAACACAGGCTGGATGGACAATGCCATGGAGTGGATATACACTTTATCAACAAGCCCTTCTGCCAACAACAAGGTAGATTAGCGATATTTCTCTCTACTGATGGCGCATAATATCAACAGCTGATTCGTTGTAACGTTACAGCTTTCAGCTAACGTTAGCTACTGCTAGCAGTTAGCGCCGTTAGCTTAGCTGCCCATTTATAAATACTGCATGGAAACGGAGTAACGTTAACGTTTAAACGTTATGTCGAGGTCATATAATACTACAGTTGACATAAGGTTAACGTTACCCCGTTTCCATCAAGTGTTTAAATAGCAGCAATCTTGTTGAAAATGTAACGTTACTAAAATGCTCCGAGCATAGCCAGCCTGCCTCTCTCTCTCTCTCTCTCTCTCTCTCTCTCTCTCTCTCTCTCTCTCTCTCTCTCTCTCTCTCTCTCTCTCTCTTTCTTTTGGATTGAAAATGCGTGGATTATGGCTTGTTCAATATCGTCTATGTTTGAATGAATGAATGAAAACTTTATTAACAGATTGCAGAATGGGTACAATACAGTACGGCTCAATACACACAATTGTTAAGGGGATGCAGACCTGAGAAAGACGTTTGTCTTGTTTACATCAGGGTCCCAGATTTTCGATTCATATCGATAGTTTAATAGCTAGCCTTGGCTCGTTTAACAATATGCAAAATATGTGTACAGCCCTGTACTCATAGTGAAGTTATTCTTGGTATATAATACTACTATACTAGGTCTGATTGTGTAACGAATCGATTCCACATCGCGCTGTGTGTGAGAGAGAATAGGAGAGAGAGGGAGAGATCTGAGTGTGTTTGGAGACGGAGCGAGTTTTGTTTCTAACTTTTCTATTTATATATTGTGTTTCAAGTTGTGAATTAGACTATACTTTATTTGACTGGGTGTGTGTTGTTGTAGTAACAGCTGAGCGACTCGTTCATACGAGCCGATTCATTGCCGTGAGCGTGAGTCGAATCGCTCACGTCTTGCCATGAGTCGGTTGCGTGGTACTGTACATGTTTGCAAAATGTTTTGGTATAGCGCCCCTAGTGGAGAGAGAACCAGCAGCCGCTACTGCCACAATGTCCCAGCCTCAATCTACACATCTTGACCCTATCGCTCCTAGACTTGACTTGAACAGCACAGAACGTAGGGTTAAGGCACAGTTAGCTGCACACGGAGCTGTGGCAGAGTGGTAGCTCCAGAGCTGTGGACTCTACCTCGGTCCCCATTTGATGTTGGGGAGGCCCTGGAACTTCAGCGCCTGTCTGTCTGACCAGTCTGACTGCAGGTGGCCGTCACTGTCCGCCTCCTACAGTTTCTCCTGTATTGTTGCATCATCATTGATTTCTGCTGCTCCTCGGTCACCAGAGGCTCTCTCGCTGGCGCCCCCTGGCCCCTCTTTTGGATTTTGACAACTATCTTGGTCTTGTCATTTTTGCCAATGTAGTCCTGCAGTTTCTTCCCCCTCTGCAACTCCTTGGCAGCCCACCACAGCTGGCACTCTTCCTCTGTGATCACCTGCAGAGAGGCCTGTCTTCCTGATAGGTCTTCCTGGTTCTCAAACTCCATCCTGATTGGGTTGTGGGGAGGCAGACCCATGGGGTAGACAATCGTAACTGCACCCCTCAGCTGGTATTACGTAACCATTGACTACAGGAAGGCTCGTTAACTTGTCAATGTTACACAATAAGGAGACGGCAGCCAAAGTATCTAAATAAAGAATATTTTAATTAATAGTTACCATGGTTTTTCGTAACTGAAATGAACATCAAATAATAGACCGACAAACACAGGACTATACAGACAGGATCAGCACCAGACGGAAGGGATGACAGACTACTTATACACAAGGGAATGGAGAGACAACACACACCTGGGGTAATTGTAATTGGGTACACCTGGGGGGAAAACAATAGGGACTACACACCATGACAAAGGACTACATCTAGACATGACACATCACACTAGGAACGCCTGATCAGGGCACATGACACACATAACACCCCCCCCTTAAATGTATGGCCATAACCCCAGAATAAAAATGGGGAAATGGACATAAACAACAAAAGAGAAAAAATACCCCACAAAATAAATAAAGGGAAAAATAGTGGCCACTTCTAAACACGTCTCAGACAAACTTCATAGACTACGATATTGCCGCTGCACTAGAACAATGTGACATCGATCGGCGCTGCACTCTGCAATCTGTCAATAACGTCCTCAATCGATCAGGCAATCAGGCAGGACGAATGGGCAGCCCCAGCCCCACTCCTCACCAGCCCGACCCGCCCCTGGAAAACAGAACAAAATTAACAAAGAGAAACACAATAGGCCACAAGACAGTTCCAACACAGAGCCACCTCCCATGCGGAGGAACGTTCAGCCTCGCTCCCACCACTGCTTCAGACGGAACAATGACGGCCTCCTCCATTTCCCTCGCTCCCACTGGAAAGAGAAAACTCACAGCATTGGCATCACTCACATTATCATCACTCACATCAACACTAGATGGGGCCAACACACAAGCCGACGCTGACGTAGAGGGCACAATAACAGGTGCAGCCACTACTGAGGCTGGCACCGGCGTTCTAGGCGTGGGAAAAAGGATAGGGATGGAATTGGCAGTACCGTCAGGCACCGCGTCACTGCCCGACAACCCCATGTCAAATAAATCAGCACCACCCGTCATGGCCGTCGTACGTGCATCTGATGGACCAACTCCCGTATGCACACACGCCAGAACATCCGCACCAACAGGCCCCGCTGAAACGCAAATGACATCTGATGTTATTAACATCTTACCCCCTGCCAGGTCATTACCGAGGATCAATGACACCCCCTCGATCGGGAAACGGCTATCGACCCCGATAACGACCGGTCCCGACACCAGGCCCGACTCCAAATGAATCTTGTGTAGCGGCATTCTCATAACATGTCTACCAAAAGCTCTGACCCTTATCCCAGCATGTGCTTTTGATCTGTTATAAAAGGATAACACATTCCTACGGATAACCGATTGAGACACAGCAGTGTCCCGTAAGATAGTCACAGGGACCTTCCTACCACCTTTGTAAAATGATACCAACCCTCTACTGATAAAAGGTAAATAGGCTGCCGCCACGCCTTCACCCACAGCAGTGGGCGTCGCAACCAACGATATTTGTGTCATCTGTGTGGTAGGACTGTTAACCCCGTGAAGGAGAGCATAGCAATTATCTTTTATATGCCCTTTTCTTCCGCAATGAAAACAGACACGAGTGTCCCCCCCCAGACCTCGCTCACCAACTCCACCTGCGTCCGCATGTGTTAACTGCTCGCTATTGCCAGAGGCCCCCAGTTTACCACCGGAGCTCCACCCCGGTCTGTCCTCCCCACCAGGACAGCCAGGCTTGACAAACAGCACCCTGTGTGTTAAAACAAACTAATCCGCCAGACCGGCAGCCACCGAGCATTTAGCCACCTTCCGTTCGTTGATATACATCGCCACATTATCGGGCAAACAATACGACTTGAATTCCTCCAAGAGGATGAGCTCCCGCATTTTAGCCAGGGTGTCCACTTTCTCCGACGCGCACCACCGGTCAAACAACAGCTCTTTCTCGTACGCAAACTCCACATGAGTCTGCGAGCTGCCCTTTCTCAGAGCCCTGAACCGCTGCCTGTACGCCTCAGGCACCAGCTCATACGCCCTGAGAATCGCAGCTTTGACCGCCCCGTACTCTTGGGTATTCGGGCACAGGGACGCATACACATGCTGGGCTTTTCCCGTAAGGACACTCTGGAGCAGCAAGGTCCAGTGTTCGGCCGGCCATCTCAGTGTCGTGGCCACAGTTTCAAACATGGAAAAATATTTATCTACATCTTTCTCCAGAAACTGCGGCACGAGACGGAGATATTTGGCCACATCGAACCTATCCTCAACGTGTGGGCGCACCTCTGCCCCAAGCCTCCTGAGTTCAAGCGTGCGCGCGTGAGTGCGCTCCGCCTCGGCTTGGTCACGGTCAACCCGCTCCAACTCGCGCGCATGCACACGTTCCGCCTCCGCGCGCACACGGTCCGCCTCCTCACGCTTGAACCTGAGCTCTTCAAACCTAAGCTCCAACTCCAACTTGCGCAGCCCCAGAGAGCCATCAGAGACTTGGTCCAACTCCTCATCGGTGTCGTCATGCACCACCTCTTGGGTGGTCAGAGCCTCTACCAATGTCCCCCGCTGCTGTGCTTTTCTACCCGGGGCCAGCTTAACCCCATAATGGTCCGCTATTCCCGCCAGCTCATCTTTCGTGCACACGCCTAACAACCCCACTGTCGGCCTGCGCACAAAGTCTGCCACTGTCACTGGCATTTCTGAACCGGGAAGAAACAGGGAAGGAGAAAACGAGGGATACCTACAAACACAACCACCATATATCAAAACAAACGAAAACAATCAACCCCTAACTAACCACAACAAACAAAAGAAAAACGGCTTCACCCTAGCGTCATTATAGTCCTGGTCCCTACCTACTTCGGCCACCGTTCCACTACCAACCCTGGTACTGTATGTACGATATATAAACAAGCGCTGGCACGACCGCCTAATGCCTCCACACCTAGAGGTATTCGCAAATCAACCACTGTCATGTGTCCAAAAAAAAACCAAACCCATCCCCAAACGTTCTCAACCCTCACTATAGTACCCCTATATAAGTAACCACTATACACACGCCAGCCTAGGAGGAGCCTGACAGGGTCCTTCTAATACCCCGACCGCATGTGGTGTGTCCCCAGGCGATGGAAGGTACCATATATAAAATGGTCCAACTGCCCTAGCTGGTTGAGAACGCTCCCTATTGGAGAAGTATTTGCCAAGGGGGTCTAAAACATGGGTCACACACACGACAATGCCAACCATACCTCACAGTGTGGATCAAGCCCAGCGGCCATCACCAAATGCTTGCTCCTAGTCATTTGGCCGAGCCCCCATATTACGTAACCATTGACTACAGGAAGGCTCGTTAACTTGTCAATGTTACACAATAAGGAGACGGCAGCCAAAGTATCTAAATAAAGAATATTTTAATTAATAGTTACCATGGTTTTTCGTAACTGAAATGAACATCAAATAATAGACAGACAAACACAGGACTATACAGACAGGATCAGCACCAGACGGAAGGGATGACAGACTACTTATACACAAGGGAATGACGAGACAACAAACACACACCTGGGGTAATGGTAATTGGGTACACCTGGGGGGAAAACAATAGGGACTACACACCATGACAAAGGACTACATCTAGACATGACACATCACACTAGGAACGCCTGATCAGGGCACATGACACACATAACAGCTGGTCTAGGGCTAATAGGTGAAAATAGCTCTGATTATCCCAAGACTGGTCAAATAGATTCCTTACCTCAGATCAGATTATTCCAAAAAGATCCAAAAAGATTATTCCAATTCCTTATCGCCATTCCAAATATCGATCGCGTTTATTGATCCAACGCTGGGTGGTCGAAAGACATATTCCACGTTGTTCTGATGGTGGGCAATGAATGGGATCGGCTCGGATTACATGCCTGACAAGTAAAATGTGGAATCCGGACTCTTTTTTTCCCATCCATTTCATTCAGTCCAATCCAATGGGGTGCAATACCATCTGGAGAGACGATAGGGGGCGGTATTTTCCCTGTTCGAGCTCAGACAGATCCCCAGTGGTAACGTGAGGCTAGATTGATGAAGAATTCATGGAAATCGATAATAAAAAAAATATGAACGTTATAGCAGAATGTTCTGGGGTATTTCCTGGAACGCGAGATATAGGGTGCTAAGCTGATAACGTTAAATCGAATGGCGTTTCGGCTATAGACAAGCTAGAGCTAAAACTCAAAATGCATATTGTCGGTATCATGGTCCACCATGAATGCATGAAAGGGGGGGGGCGGGGGACGTCATTTCTGATTATTGATTACCAATAACGACATTAGCCTCAGTAGCCTTATTCGCTGATCGGCTGGTTGGGTATGATAACAAGGCCTGATCAGCATGTAATTTACGTGAAAAAGCTCTTCCCTGTGGCCGGTTGGACTGCAAAACGGATTTCCCAGTTATCGATCGCCATCTGGTAGATCCATATGTCAATTGGCTGATGATATATTCCTTTACTGCATACTGAATTCAGCGTCCCAAAAACTATTCCAGGCCATCGGCTACACGCATAGCTTTAGGCTAACAGAAAAGCCCATTCATATTAAAAAAAAGAAAAAACACCGGTCTGTAACAGGGAACACTGCATTGTCAAGACAGCGCCCCTACGAGGATCTGGCCGGTAATGCACTTTTCCGAATTCCAAGAGTAGGGTAAATCTGAAGTGCCGCTCTGTGACATTAAGTAGGATATTACAATGGAATAAAAGCCTAAACAACCTTACCACGTATATATACGTGGTTGGTCTTCAAGCGTTGGATCCGAAACATGTACGTGGTTGGCCCCGAATGTGTTAAAAGCTCAACAACAGATTCTCAGAGCCTTGCACTGTAGCACATCCAGCTTTCCTAAATTTGACTTGGCAGCAGAACCGTACACAAAACAGCCATAATCAATTGCTGACCTGATCATCGCCTGATATATCAAGCACATGGTCTCTCTAGTTTCAAGTTTCTTTATTAGTTGTCATACAGAAGTACAGAATACTTTTATACAAAATGCTTCTTTCTGTTTCGCTCCAGAGACTGTGCTAGGCAAAAAATAGATAATAAAATAAGTATAGCAAGTATAAAATAGAAGTCAAGTACGTAGACAAAAATGTTCAGTATATACATACAATGCTCTATGTAGAGTAGAAGTAACTGAGTTACCATACAATATACTATACAGTGCAAAGCAGAAGTGGGATGAGTGAATGAATGAATGAATGACGTTTGTCTTGTTTACATCAGGGTCCCCCATTTTCAATTCATCATAACGACATACATAATACAGATAAACAGTACATAAACAAACAGTTTCATTTTCATTTTCATTTTCATTTCATATTGACATTTAAGACATACTCAACATACATGACATTTATGGCATAGGGACATATAGGTATTTAGTACTGATACATTTGTGACATATACGGTATTCAAATATACAGTACTGTTACTCATAGATACATATGATGGGGAGGGGACTGTACATTAGGAGGGGGTGGGTGGGAGAGAAATATACATATACGGCGGGGAGAGAATATATACATGCGGTGGGGAGGAGACTGTCTATTAGGAGGGGTTGGGGGTGGGGGGTTTGGACATTTACGGTGGCCAGTTTCGAATTGCAGCCTCCCGTAGGTGCTCTTTAACCCATTCTCCGCCATTCACGTGTTAAGGCGGGTTTCTCCGACATGCGTTGTCTGCCAATAACTCCGTAAGGCATTTATGAGATCAATATTTCATATTTTCGTCATGGTATTCATATTTCACCCACGGAGACTTGGGTGATGCTGTCTGGGCCATCACAACTCTGCAACGCTTCAATACCGCCACCTCGTGGCCGATCGATGAGTTGCCAAACCGGAAGTGCTCGGTCCGTCCCCTATTTTCGTCCGGCCACTCGCTTATCGTCCCGGGGCTCAATACAGACACCGTGTATATGGATCTTTGCCATAACTCAATAATCAACATGATTTGGACGTGTATTAGTAATATACAAACCGGAAATGGATCGCATCGATCATAATTGGGATCTGTTTGCTCCACTCTCATCGCCCAACGCTACGAGGAGACTGGGGTGAGTTTCAGCGTTTTTCTTTATCATTTTCGATACAAACTGCTCTGATCAATATATCACCCATACTACATGAATCATTTAACGTCGGTCATTGAATTATAAACGACCCCCCCCCCCCCCCTCCGTTCACCCGCAGATGACCAGTCATGACGTTTAGGACCATGTACAGTTGACATTTTTAATATAACGTAATCGGTATCAAACTGCATTTGATCATCTAATATATGCATTTATGCCTATATCTCACGTTCTATGAAATACTGCAGAAAACGATAAAAACTTATTTATACTCTAGACGGTATTTTAGTATGAATGTGTGAATGAAAAAGTAAAACGTTCCTACATCCTGATCGATAGATAATTGATGTTGAATGGGCCATAGTAATGTCAATTTAGCAATACAATTTAAAAAGTTATAGCCCTGAAAAGAAGGTGAACATCTCCATAGACTTATAGCGCTGGCAGAGAGGGTACAATGATGGGTACAATGCCCGGCAGAGAATGGGTTAAGAGCGGTTTTGAATGTGGGTAGGGATTCACATTCCTTTACAGCTTTGGGTAGGGCGTTCCACATTGATGTGGCATAATTGCGAAACGTGTTTAGTCCCTTGTTTGAGCCGAATCTGGGTTTAACATGATTTGTTGAGCTTCCTCTGGTGTTGTGGTCGTGGTATTCACTGACCTTTGGGAAGTATTTTGACATGTACATGGGTACCTTAGTCGTATAGTGTATCTTGTAGACCAGGCCCATTGCAAGTTGCTGTACTCTGTCGTCTACTCTAAGCCATCCTAGGTTGTCAAAGTGTGCAGGGGTGAGGTGGGTTCTAGGGGTAAGGTCAAGTAGTAGTCTGACTAGTTTGTTTTGTGATGTTTGTAATCTTGTTTTTAGCGCCTTTGAGGTGCTTTGGTAAGATAAGATAAGATAAGATAAGATATTCCTTTATTGAAATTCAGGCATCATAGCAGCATGGGGGGAGGGGGGGGGGTACAGGTAGTAAAAACAACACAGGCAGTGTAAACAATTTGGTCAATTTGGTCAATATAATTTACTATCTGACTAGCTGAAGAAATATTCACATTATTCACAGTGTCACATAAGGTGCAGTATGCATAAGGTAGTGTTATAATTTACTATCTACTGAGTATACATTATTCACAGTATCACAGTATCCACTGAAATATACATTATTCACAGTATCACAGTATCACAGTATCCACATAAGGTGCAGTAAGTCTAAGGTAGTGTAGGTTGTCCTCCTTGGGTTCCTAAAGTCCCAGGTCAATGTCTGGTAGCAGTCGCTGTCGCTGCCCCCTGTTGTGGAGCCTGGAGGCTGCTAGTCGCTGCCCACTGTTGTGGAGCCTGATGGCCGCTGGTATGAAGGACTGTCCGAGGCGGTTAGTTGAGTGTCGGGGGGGAATGAGTCTGTGGCTGAACGAGCTTCTCATCTTGACTAGCTCGTCGTAGAGGGGGTGGTAGGGGTTCTCCATGAGGTGCAAGCATAGTCATAGTACCCTTGAATGAGTGCTCCTGCCAGAGTCTTCAGGGTATTCTTGTTTACCAGAGAGGAGATCCGGTACAAGAATCTAGTTCGTTGGTTGACTTTTTTTATTGCATTGGATGCCATTTTGTCACAGGAAAGATTTGCCTCTAGGATGGAACCCAGGTAGGTAATTTCATCTTTCCTTGTGACAATATTGTCACCCACTGTAACTGAGAAGCTGTCGGTCTTGCTGAGTTTGTTATTTGAACCGAAGAGAATGGACTCTGTTTTGCCCATGTGTAATGATAGTTTGTTATCAGCGAGCCATATGCAGATTTTGCCTAGTTCCGAGCTGAGGGTTTTTTCAACCTGCAACTTGTTCTTGTCAGAGACCAGCAGAGCTGAGTCGTCCGCAAACAGGAACAAGTTGCAGTCACAAGCTGACGACATGTCATTTGCATAAATTAGGAACAGTAGCGGTCCTAGTATGCTTCCTTGTGGAACACCACAGTTCACTGTTGTCGTGTAATGTGTTCCTATACCTCAATGAGCCAGTCAGACAGTAGGTACCTTTGGTTATAGCTTTTACTGTACGTCGGTGTATCACAATACAACATGCCGTGAGCATACACAATTGCACTCTGAAGTCCCGCCCACTCCCTTAGGCTATTGGCTTACACCACATCTCCCTTTTTTAACTGTTAGAATAACATTAACATTTCCCAGTTCCACATGAACATCTTCACATAACATTCACTTACAGAATAAATGTGTTTATGAAACTGGTTAAACAATGCACTCTTTACGTGTACATTAGAACATCAAACAATACACTCTTTACGTGTACATTAAAACATCAAACAATGTTCCTCTCACAGATCTAGTCTATGAGGTCTGACTACCTCTCTGCCTGACCTTGTTCTGACTGTGTCAGGGGAGACCCGAGGTGAGTCCATACTAGACAGTACTGGTTGGGGAGAACCAGGCACAACAGGAATGTCCTCCTGTGGTGTATGACTGTGTCGGGCTTCGCGTCTCTGTTCAGGCATAGGCACTAGGTGATGACGGTTTTGTCTGATTGTGCCATGTGGCCCGCTGACAAGGTAGGACCGTGGTGTGTGATGTGCGGCTGTCACTGTGCCTGGTGACTTCATATCGGTGACCCACACCGGATCTTCTGGTGACAGCGTTGTGAGATTCTTCACCCTGTGTCTCTGGTCGAAGTGCTTCAAATCCATCCACCTCTTCTCTCTTTCCCTTTGCTGAAGTCTCCTTAGATCGGGAAGTGCTGGCTCCAACACCGCTGGGAAGGTAGGCACTGTTGTGCGCAGACGACGTCCCATGAGCAGCTGTGCTGGGCTGAAACCATTACTCAAAGGCGTCGCCCTGTATGCGAGCATGGCTAGATATGGTTCTGATGATTTCTTCAGCAGGTTTTTTATCGTTTTAACTGCTCATTCCGATTCGCCATTCGATTGGGGAAATCTCGGACTGCTGGTTGTGTGCACAAAGCCATAATGTGCAGCGAAGGCTTGCATGTCCTGTCCCGAAAACTGGGGCCCGTTGTCGGATATCAAAGTCTCTGGAATTCCATGCCGAGCGAACATCGATTTGAGGTGAACTATGACATCTGGTGATCTTGTTGGGCCTAGTTTGGCTATCTCCACATACCTGGAGTAGTAGTCAACTACGAGCAGATAGTTGCTACCGTTCAGGGAGAACAGGTCTTCCCCCAGCTTCTGCCAGGGCCTGTCGGGGAGTGTAGTTGGCATGAGTAGCTCACGCGTGTTCACCCGCTCTTCGAGACACGCTCTACAGTTCAGAACTAGCTCCTCTATCTGACTGCTCAACCCTGGCCACCACACAGCCTGCTTCACCCGGTCTCCGCACTTGACCACCCCCTGGTGGCCCTCGTGTATCTTTTCCAATACACTGTTTCTCATTGTGGAGGGGATCACCAATCTCGTGCCTCTCAGTAGCAGTCCATCATGCACACTCAGGACGGCGCGCTCCGCCCAGTAGTGCCTCACCGGCCCTTCCAGTCTGCTGCGGTCCGGCCACCCCTGTACGCAGTATTGCATGACCTGTGTGCACACGCTGTCGTTGCCCAGCTGTTCCCTGAGATCATGTAAGTAGCTGCTACTTGCTGGTAGGTTATCCATGATGGAGTCGACGTAGATATTGGTGTCCTCCATCAGCTCTTTGTCCCGTCCTGTGCCGCCGTCCCCCAGAGGCGCACGCGACAGGGTGTCGGCTGTAGTGAGACTCTTCCCCGCGACGTGAGTGACGAAGTAAGAGTATCTCATGAGACGCATCCGGAACCGCTGTATCCGTGGTGGGAGAGCGTCGAGCGCCTGTCCCCCTAGCAGGCTCACCAGTGGCTTATGGTCTGTCTCCAACTCGAAACACAGACCCAGGATAAAGTCATTGAACCTTTCACACGCCCAGGTCAGGGCCAGAGCCTCCTTTTCAACCTGGGCGTACCGCTGCTCTGTGGGTGTGAGAGACCTGGAGGCATACGCTACAGGTGCCCAGACGTCATCGTTTCTCTGTAGCATGACCGCTCCCAATCCGTATGATGAGGCACCTGCCGAAATCTTCAGGTCACGATTAGGATCATACAGCTGGAGAACAGGTGTAGATGAGAGCTCCTGTTTGAGGTTGTCGAATGTCTTTTGCTGTTCATGTCCCCAGACCCACAGGTTCTTCTTAGACAGCAAGTCTCTCAGCGGCTTGTCCTTCTCCGCCAGATTAGGAATGAACTTCCCGAGCTGGTTGACCATGCCCAGGAAGCTCCTGAGCTTAGCCATGTCAGTTGGCTGGTCCATGTGTTGAACCGCTCTTGTTTTGTCCGGGTCTGACCTCACCCCCTCCGCGGAGATAACGTGTCCAAGGAACTTCACCTCACGCACGCCAAACTCACATTTGTCCATGTTGAGAGTGATTCCGGCCTTCTGCGCCCTCTCCAGGACAACATGCACTCTTGCATCGTGCTCCACTTGAGATGAGCCCCATATGAGGACGTCGTCCATATGGCAGGCGACTCCTTCGAGACCCTCTGTGACTTCTGTCACCATCCGATTCTGGAAATGTTCTGGGGCAGAAGAAATTCCAAATGGCAGTCGATTGAAGTAGTAACGGCCGAATGGGGTGATAAACGTAGTGTAGAGTGCAGTCTGCTTCGCCAGAGGATCTGCCAGAACCCCATATTAGCATCCAGTTTGGTGAAGAGTTGTGCTCCTGCTAGCATGCCAAGGGTTTGGTCAACTGAGGGGAGAATAAACTTCTCTCTGCACACGGCCTCATTCAGAGGGGTTAAGTCCACACAGATGCGGACCTCGTCCTTCACCTTCTTCGGGGCTACGACCATGCCGCAGCACCAGTCTGTAGGTTCCTCGATCCTGGTGATGACCCCCAGCCGCTCCATCCGTTTAAGCTCCGCCTTGACCTTTCTCATCAATGGGAGCGCAACTCGTCGTGGAACACTGAGTGCGAACGGTTTGGCATCAGGCTTGAGCTTGATTGTGTATTCCTTTTGCAACAGACCCAACCCCTCCCAGAGCTTTGGGTAGCTCTCCTTCACTGTGTCTAAGCTTATGCTATCTACTCTAGCTACTAGATTAAGCTTGACAGAGGCTGGTCTAATCAGCAGGGATGTATGGAGGTTTTTGACTATGTAAACATCCTCAGTTATGGTCCTGTCTCCATAGCACAACACTTCCCTCACAGCTCCCTTCACCTCTAGTGGCACCCGTCCGGGCCCAAACAGTGGCTTACATGGACTGATCAGCTTGTGCTCTGAGCCTGACTGAACTATCTTTTCATACACCTACTCTGGCATGACTGTAACATCTGCCCCTGTGTCGATTTTAAATCTGACCTTGGAGTCTCTGATTCCGATGTCTACAGTCCATGGGTCATCTCCTGCCTCCACACTACCTAAAAATATGCTACTACTGTCCTCTGTGACAGTGTTCACACCACTGGCTGATTTGCAAACTTTAGCATAATGGCCCAGTTTACCACAGTTGTGACACACTACATTTTTAGCAGCACACTGTGATATTGGATGAGAAGGTTTACCACATCTGAAACAAGATTTATAATCCTCTCCTTTAGGAGGCCATAGCCTTGGTTTAGCCTGGGCATGTGGCTGTCCTTTGTTTACAGCCCAGGGTTTCCCCTTGCTAGCATGTACTGCATCCACATCAATCTTGCTACTACTAGTCATCTCACACCTTAGGTCAGTCTGTTGTCTCTTAATCTCCTCAGACTGCCTCGCCATGTTAATGGCTTTTGTCAGGGTTAAATCTTTGTCTAACAGTTAGACTTGGTGATCCTTTTCTGTATTTTATTAAATAATGATTTTCAGATTTTGAGAAATGGTCAAACTTATCCAAATATGGTATTTTCATGGATAACAGTGCAGCTGCAACAGATAGCACTTTAGTGATACTTTTCTGTAATCAAAAAAAAAATTATTCTTTTTTATTTTTAAATCTCAAGGCCCCCTCTGTCATGCCTCTGCGCCCCCCCTGGGGGGCGCGCCCCCCACTTTGAGAAACACTGGTCTAACTGCATCCTCTCTGATAGCCCTGTGTCTCTGAGACCAACTACCAATCTGTCCCGTAACAGTTCATTGTGCAGCCCCCCGTACTCACAGTTTTCACATAAAGCATAAAGTGCTGTAATGAATGAGTCCACAGTTTCTGATGCTTGCTGCATCCTTTTGTTGAACCTGGCCCTCTCATAGATAACGTTCTTTTTGGGAATAAAGAAGCCATCGAATCCTTCCCTCACTGCGCTGTATTCTTCCCGCTGTTGGGCGGTCAAGTTGAGACCACGCAGCACGTCATTGCAGTAAACCAGCGTGTTTACCTGGTTAGCTTCGGGTGAGTTGTTCAGGTTGCTAGCTAGTCTGAAGCGTTCAAACCTCCTGCTCCATTTTTCCCACTCCTGTGGTTTGGAAAAGTCAAAAGGTTCTGGAGGGTTTATAGTGAAAGTTGCGGACGGAAGAACTACCGCATTTTGCGCAGGTAATGGAGCTCCCGCTGCTTAAGAGATAAGATAAGATATTCCTTTATTGATCCCCTTGGGGAAATTCAGGCATCATAGCAGCATGGGGGGGGGGAGGGGGGAGGGGTACAGGTAGTAAAACAACACAGTATACAGGTAGTAAAAGACAACACAGGCAGTGTAAACAATTTGATCAATATGGTCAATATAATTTACTATCTGACTAGCTGAGGAATATTCACATTATTCACAGTGTCACATGAGGTGCAGTATGCAAGAGGTAGTGTTATAATAATTTACTATCTACTGAGTATACATTAATCAAAGTACCAGGGTAGTCTACTTTGTCCCCCTTGGGTTCCTATAAGTCCCAGGTCAATGTCTGGTAGCAGTCGCTGTCGCTGCCCCCTGTTGTGGGGCCTGGAGGCTGCTAGTCGCTGCCCACTGTTGTGGAGCCTGATGGCCGCTGGTATGAAGGACTGTCCGAGGCGGTTAGTTGAGTGTCGGGGGGGGATGAGTCTGTGGCTGAACGAGCTTCTCATCTTGACTAGCTCGTCGTAGAGGGGGTGGTAGGGGTTCTCCATGATGGCATCCAGCTTCCTTATCATCCCCCTCTCTACCATCACCTCAAGTCTAGGTAGCTCGACTCCCACCACGGAGCTAGCCTTCCTCACCAGCTTGTTGAGCTTGTTGGTGTCCCTTGTGCTTGACCCTCCATTATTCTCCTCCCGCGTCGTCTCCTTGGCATTAGCCAGTTGCTAGTCCGTTAGCTTCAAACAAACACTATGAAATCCCCCGTCGAACTTGGCTCAAAGTAGGTCCACTTCAGACACCATGTCGTGTAATGTGTTCCTATACCTCAATGAGCCAGTCAGACAGTAGGTACCTTTGGTTATAGCTTTTACTGTACGTCGGTGTATCACAATACAACATGCCGTGAGCATACACAATTGCACTCTGAACTCTACTCAAGTCCCGCCCACTCCCTTAGGCTATTGGCTTACACCACAACTGTGAGGGGGGGGATAGAGTACCGTTTACCTCCACCATCTGTTCTCTCCCCTCCAGGTAGGATTGCATCCAGCTCACTGATAAACTATCAAAACCAATTGCTTTTAGCTTGTCAATCAGAATGGAGTGATTGACAGTGTCAAAGGCCTTTTGTAGGTCCAGCATGACCACTGAGGTACAATGTAGGTACAATATAATTTACAGTAAGGTGTAATTAGGTATGGGTTGTAGTGCAAATTTTTTACAGATAAATATAAAGTGTGCTTAGGTGTACTAAAGTGGTTAAAGTGGGTGCTGCAGCGAGTTGTATGTTTAAAGTGAGTGTGTGCGTGTGGATGTGTGTGCTGTGAGTGCATTTGATGGTTGTTACATAGTGTTATTGTTCGTTGAGCATCCTGATGGCCTGGGGATAGAAGCTTCTTCTGAGTCTTTCTGTGCTTGCCATGAGACTCCTGTATCGCTTGCCTGACCGCAGCAGTTCAAAGAGGCAGTTGTTTGGGTGGCTCGAGTCTTTGATAATTCTCTTAGCCTTGCCCATGCACCGCTTCTTGCACCCACTCCCAGCCAAGCTTCTCAGCACATTCACTATTCTTTCACACTTTGCCAGGGTTTTCTCTATATGAACAGCCCAATTCATTCTTTCATCGAACCAAACTCCCAAAAATTTAAACACCTTCACTTTCTCTAGAGGAGACCCATACATGACCAGCCCACCTCTAGGCAACTTCCTTTTAAAACCAAAAATCATATCATTAGACTTAGAGGCTGAGATTTTAAAACCCCACTTGTCTCCCCATTCCTCTACATCCCCCAGAGCTCTTTGAACCTGCTTTAAACAGTACTCAACATTCCTCCCTCTTTTCCAAATGGCCCCATCATCTGCAAATAAAGACAACCCAAACCCTCTTACAATTTGACTGAAAATGTCATTAATCATAACATCGAAGAGGACCGGACTAATCACGCTTCCTTGCGGGGTGCCATTTTTACAGTTTTTGAGGTTTGCCCCCCCACACGGAATCATCCTGTCTAATAAGAAATCCTTTATCCAATTAAACATTCTCCCTCTAACTCCTAAATCATACAGTTTCAAAAGCAACCCCTCTTTCCACAAATAATCAGAATACACCTGGGCCCCGTTCCTTGTACCTGGATAACTGAGTTAGCCGGATAACTTTAACTGGATAACTGAGTTAGCCGGACTTTCCGGTTCCCCGTACGTGGATTTTCCAAATCACCATGACAACAGATCCAAAAGTTTGAGCCTGGTCGAAAGCAGAGTTTAAGTTCAAGTTAGCCTGAACCATCGCCACGCCCCCGCAAAGAAGTGACAGCCCGTTTCCTGAAACTATTCCCACAGTCTACGATCTGCATTATACCATTCTGAATTACGTTTTTGTGCTCCATTCTTCCAGAGGGGGCTTTTGAAATGTAAAATAGACCCAAAATGCTGATACTAAATTCACTTTGTCCTAAATAATGCACGTTATATATACCGTGGCGCTCGCTCGTGCGATGTACACATTATGTGGTTATTTTAATTGTAACTGGGATTAAGATGTCTGATGAGATGCGCTGTTTGACGGATTTGAGAAATTGAATGAGCCGTTGACGTCACATTAATGAATGAGGATAAAGAGATAAACTTCATTCAAAACAAAGGATATTCTAAACACGGGTCTCTCGTTCATTAATGTATAAACAATGAATTTATCCCATCTGGCACAGTGGTGCAGCGGTAGTGCTCAAGCCTGCCACGCGGCGGCCAGCCGTGTATAGGTGTAACAGACTGACAGCCAATGAAATGGGTGCATTTGTCACGCTGTCCAAGGAGCTGAACTGCTCTCGTGCAGCCGTGTTCGAATCCCGGTCGGGGCAAAAGCCTGTCATACATTATCAAAGATAAACAGCTATGTTGAATCAATAAACATGAATATCACTAAATAAACATGAATATTGCACAGATTTAGATTATAATAGTAAAGCTATTATAATAGTTCGATGGTTGTGATGGCAAAGTTTGCGTCAGGTTCCTTACTGTATATTTGCATATCGTATGTCACAAATGTAACAGTACTATATACCTGTATGTCATGTATGTCCCTGTCATAAATGTCATGTATGTCATAAATGTCACTATGAATTGAAAATGGCAGACCCTGATGTAAACAAGACAAATGTCTTTCTCTGCTCTGCATCCCCTTAAACATTTTGTGTATTGAGCCGTACTGTATTGTACCCATTCTGCAATCTGTTAAATAAAGTTTTCATTCATTAATTCTGTCCCCGTCTCTCCTTGTTGCACATATTTAGATTATCATTAGATTGTAGCGGCAGAGGTTTTTGTCAACTTAAATCATGTTTCTTAATTTATGCACAGGACTGTGTGTGGATGACCACAGGCCTGTGGTCCCCAACACCTCTGGGGTCAAACACCATCTCCTCAGTCTTCTTAACATTTAAAACCAGACAGTTATTGTCGCACCAGTTTACAAACCACTGGATTTCCAAATAATAGTCAGCTAGGTCAGTGGTTCCCAAAGTCGGGGTCGCGACCCAAAGGTGGGCCGCGAGCAGCCACGGGTGGGCCGCGAGATGATTTAAAAAAAAAAAAAAAAAAAAAAAAAAAATTATTTTTTTATTTTAATTTTTTTTTGTCAGGCCACTGAACTTAGAAGCAGGCCAGGACAGTGTTTCTAGTTGTATTCTAAAATTCTATTCTATTGTATTCTAAAATGTGACTATATGGTTTTATATTAACTTAATAAATAAACAAAAACGAAAAATCTACTTATTTCAACGAACATTTCAAACTAAATAACAGATTATGCACATAAAACGCTGAAAACAACCGAAGCAACAATAGTATTTTAATGAGGCTATTATTATTATCATTATTATTTTGCAACAGGTTAGCCCTCTCATAAATAGCACATATAAATGAATAACTAACTTGAACTAACTTAATAGGATTGAAGTGATATTTGGCTTAAAAAATCGGTCGCCTGACAAAAAAAAAAAAAAAAAAAAGCCAGACGATGTGCATTGGGCCGCGGCTCTCTGACGCCTTATTTTCTGGGCCCCGGCCTGAAAAGTTTGGGAACCCCTGAGCTAGGTCACTGTCATTCTTAATTAGAGCTAAAATGGCAGCGTCATCAGGAAATGTTCATATCATATCTGGTGAATTACCTAGCTCATGGAAGTCGGCCATGGTTCTCCCCTTGTTAAAGGGCGGAGACCCCTCTGACCTAAATAATTATCGCCCTATTTCCAGATTGTCTGTAATGGCCAAAGTCTTTGAATCGCTTGTAAACAAACTGAAAGAGTTTCTAGCTGACCATAATATTCTTAACAAGTCTCAGTCAGGCTTCAGATCCATAGTACTTCAGCGACTATGCTAGTCTCAAATGACATAATTGAAGCACTAGACAAGAAAAAACACTGTGCAGCATTGTTTGTTGATCTGTCTAAAGCGTTTGACTCTGTGGATCACGCATTACTGCAGAGGCTTGGCTGCATATAGGTCTTGGTAAAACGGCTTTGAGCTGGTTTAAAAACTATCTATCTGAAAGAACTGTGTCTCAGTAATAATAATAATAATAACTTTATTTGTATAGCACCTTTCATACAGGGGATTGCAGTTCAAAGTGCTTTACATCAGTATGAAATAAAACATAAAATCAGTGTAAAACAAGCAGCAAGAGCAAAGCATAAAGTGGGATAAAATAATGCAGATATATTAATCAATTCATATCAGAACCTCACGTTCCAATATGCTTCTGTAATCTGTTACAAAACATGATAAGGTTATAGTATGCACCCAGCAGATAGTGGGGCGTAAAGATAAAAGTAGAAATAAGTCAAATGAGCAGACATATAAAATCACAGTTTTTCACATTAGGATCTAACATCCTTTAGGGCCACCTTGTTTATGGTTTGATTCAGTTTTAGTAGAATGTAAAATACATGAATGATGAAATGAGCACATAAAGTGCAGACATACTATAAAATCCTCTGATATATAAAATAAAGGAGAATAAAGACATCCCTCCAGGCCTCCAACTCCCTCTGAAAAAACTCTGTCTCAACAAAGTCCTGGAATGGCATCCTGGGATTGGTGAGTCCTTCTGCTGCATAGGTCTGGAAGACCTTAGTGGAGCAGTAGAAGTACAGTATCTCACCGCTCCAGTCTGATAAAAAAAAAAGTGGATGGTGGAGCCATCTCTGAGGAACCGGGACTTTGGCTGACCAGTTGTGTGTCCTCTTGGGGAGCCGCTGTTGTTGTTTCTGCTGCTTCTCCAGCATCTCACTGAATGAATGAATGAAAACTTTATTTAACAGATTGCAGAATGGGTACAATACAGTACGGCTCAATACACACAATTGTTAAGGGGATGCAGACCAGAGAAAGACGTTTGTCTTGTTTACATCAGGGTCCCCTATTTTCAATTCATAGTGACATTTATGACACACACAACATACATGACATCATGACATTTATGACATAGGGACATACATGACATACAGGTATATAGTACTGTTACATTTGTGACATATAAGATATGCAAATATACAGTACTGTTACCCATAGATCCTAACTATTATAATAGTTCAATGGTTGTGATAGCAAAGTTTGCGTCAGGTTCCTTACTGTATATTTGCATATCGTATGTCACAAATGTAACAGTACTATTGTTTCTGGCTTAAAGGCCAACCTTCATATTGTATTTTTGTTCAATAAACAATGTGGACTAAACCTTCAACAATACACAGAAGGTTAACACTTTCACTGCCACACAACAGCCGGTTAACCCTGTAAACCTTCTAGTCCCAAAACATTCTGTGACTAATTCAGTGCAGATTGTAATGTATTGTCATCATGCAGCACAAGTACAGTACAACTAAAAGAGGTTTGGCATCCAACCAGAGTGACTATGTAGCAGTAACGTGAAATAGTAATATACACTGTACAGGTGGTTAAACTGGGTATAACATATATAAATTAGTACTATGAGTACTACATGTATGTACAGAGTTGTAGTATTAATATGTACAGTGATACAGGTATAAAGACACTATGGTAGTAAGTCATACTGGCCAGCAGTGTAACTAGTAAGAGTAGGTAAGAGATATGTACAGAAAAAACGAACTCAGTCACTCGGTAAATCAATTCAATTGGAGTCTCTTTAAACAGCGGCAACACAAACCTATTGGTAAACAAACGTATTGTTGAAAATATACAATATGACTGCTGTTGTGACAGTGTTTAGGAATCGGATCTTATTTAGTAGTTTAAACTCACCTTCAAACATTAACAGGTTGAAAAACGCTACTTTCTCCAGCTCTGCTCTTCTTCTGTTCTTCTTCTCCTAAATGTGGATACAGCGCAGCATCCACAAACTCGCAACAGCGCCACTAGTGGCCAAAATAATACATGGTTTTGTAAACAGGGAGTGGATGGAAGTTAAGGGAAGGATCGTCGTTAAGACACACGAGTGAATGGACGTTAAGGCCAACTACTCCAGGGTGCCGCCCACCCAGCGACCGGGGTTCAAAACCCGGTGTTTCCAATATGATTTTTTTGAATATAATATTAATGATTATACGCCAAAGTAGCCTGGTTTTAAGTTAAAATATTATAAATCTACATGCATTGAGGATGTCATTCTTTATATAGCTCTCAACGTGCACCAAATTGAATTATTCCTATATTGCAAAAAGAAGGAAAAGACTAGGGTCTCGAACCCCGGTCGTCTGCGTGATAGTCAAAACAACAACCCGTTAGACCACATTGGAGATAAGTTAAAGATCGACTATACATCAATCAATGGGTAAGAGAGCCGTATCGTAATTCTGTATAAGTTTAACTAATTATTTTCGCTAGCAAGATCTCATTTGATTATTCAATCCAGCAGGCAAGTTTAAAGAAATATAATCTGATTGATTGAGGTAATGAGGGACTTAAAATTAGCCTATAGATAACGCATTTAACTTGTCGGCGAGGCGATTGAGCCGTATTGCAATCTGTCAATAAAGTTTTAAATCAATTAATCAATCAATGCCGTTAGAGAATCAGGATCTCTGCCATCGATACGTGCTGGCTTTTCGCCTGAAGCGGCCGCGCGCATCTAGCCTGAGTCGCAAGTCTGGCTTGAGTTAACGAGACTGAATCCACCTTCGAGGAACAGGAAAATCCCGGCTTCGAACATCGGGTTAACTGAAGCTGGATAATGACATCTTGATCGACTTAGTTGAACCAGGTACAAGAAACAGGGCCCTGCAGAACCCCTAGCGTTGACATGAGATTCGATTCCAATGTATTGTCATAATACAGCACAGTACAGTACAACCAGAATACGTTTGGCATCCAACCAGAGTGCAAATGTAACAAGTCAAGTTCAAGTTGTTTTATTTAGCTATTACATTACAGTGAAATGCTTGGTTCTTTCACTGCCCAGTCCAGCCCAACCCAGTCCAACCTAGACCAGCCCAACTTTCCCTGCCCAACCCAGTCAAGCCCAGCATCTTTCACTGCCCAGTTCAGCCCAACCCAGTCCAGAATAGTTCCCTCTTTCATGTTAATATGTGATATCCTAATATTTTGAAGAGCAGAGACGGTGTGATTAATATGTTTTATGCTAATATTGTGAAGAGTAGTGTTGTGAAGGATCAGATTAAACCGAATATATATTTATTTATATATATATATTTAATTGTATTTGTATATCGTTTGATATCCCCTGTATATTCCTTGTACAATATGCATTGAATATCCCCGTTTCTACTAAACAGCCCATAATAGTTTCATTCTACCATTGGACGAGAACCTGGCGCCAGGTTGCCATACCCCTAGGTCCAAGTTCAATCGTGCCGCCTAACATGTCGAGGCAACCCCCGGTTCCGCGCAGTAATATGTCGGGCGAAATACGAATGGTACTATTTGTTCATAGCGCATATATATATGGCGCTAGTAAAGTAGAACTTTCTTTTAGTCCAGTTCTTTACCCTCCAACAGAGTGACAGACGCAAAAAGCCTCCCCACGACGCACGTGCGGTGTAGTAAGGCCTACTTGGCCCCAGAATAGGCATTGAGATATCGTGTAGATTAATAGTTGAATAGTCATAGTTTGGCACTATACCGTCGAGTTGGACGTATTCTATTAAGCTAATAATAGTCTATTTATGTATGGTGCATCGTTCGGTTAGAGTTCTAAAGTTATCAGTACCCCCATCGTTCCTGACGTTATCTGGACGCTTAACCAGGCTGGTCAGACCCCTAGTGGTGATTGCATCCGAGGAGCTCCGGGCCAAGAGCGACTGGACCTGTATATTGGATTACTCTACCCGGACGACGGCGAGCCTTCTACTGCTTGGATTATGCTTTGTGTGCTTTGATTATTCCATGGATAAAGGCCAACACTGCGGAGTGTTGGAACTACCCCCCGGAGAGGACTCCAGGTGAGACGGCGCTCTACACGTGAGGTCGCCTCACGTCTCTCCGTTGTGGACCGGCAGATACCGTCCACAGAGGGTCCAGCTGTATTCGTCTGCGGTCCGAGGTTCTGTGGGCACCGTGTCCAAGACTTTGGATTCTCCCAAGACACCGTCGGCCAGATGGGATACCGCCAGCGGCTTCTCTAACCCCCCCCTCCTACTGTCTTACAACCAGCGGGACCCCCCCCCCCCTTAGTGTATCCAGCTATAATCATTTAAGTACCATCGCTATCGTTTCCTAAATATTCCAGGTTGTATACTTACTCCCTGCGTAACCAGAGATTGGACATTCAATGTTGATTTACCTACGAATACTCATTTGCCATAAAAGTGCATATTTCATATTTCAAATCATAAATGTAATTAAGTGATCGTTGTATACACCCTTTGCTGTATTAAACCTTCGATTTGGTACATTTGTGTGGATTCGTTTCATCAGGTGGGAAAGTGTTCATCATACTTATATCTTGTACTGGGTGGCCAGAAGTTAAAGTACATGAGGTAGTGGTATTAAATATCATATCTAACAATACAGTCAGGGAATTGTACCCCTCAGTTACAATTGGTCCTTCGAGCCGGAGGGTAACTAGTGTAATATTAATATAGTGTTATTAATATCGAAATGGCCTATGATGAACACTCCACGAAACGATCCTCCTAACCTAGAACGCCCGCGGCGCAGACGACAGACACCTCAGTACTTAGAGGCTTACACTGTCAGTCAACTACCTAGCCTTCGACAAACGGTAAACATGGTAAAAGTAGAAAGTAAAATTATGTCTGACCTTAACGAGCAGGTTTCCCCGACCACAGAGGCCCTAGTAGGTCCTAATGTAACTGACCAAGCTCACGGTGGGGACCAGGAGGGAATTGACATGCCTTTACCCCCCGCCACTACTCAAGAAGTAGTCCCCGACCAGCCCCGGGAGGAAGACAACCCTACAGAGAGAGAACTCTGCACGGAAGAAGAGGAGGAGAGCGCCGAGGAACTAGAGCTCCAGGACTCCCCAACGAGTACCCCCAGGAGCGGCTCACGCAGGAGCGGCTCACCTCCACAACCGCCTTCCCCCAGCGAAGCGGAGAGGATGCTACAACAGGCGTTCCTCGTCAGCCTGACAGCCTCTACCGAACGCGATCGGCTCCAAGCACAGATGCTTAGCGAGCGCGAACGTCTCCAAGCACAGGCGACCAGCGAGCGCGAACACCTCCAAGCGCAGCAACGGAGCGAAGAACAGCGCACACGTCTGGAGATGAGACGCTTCCAGACAGAAGAGAATATGGCAAGAAACCGGGCCGACGCCCAGCGTGCCGCTGCCGGTGCCCAAAGAGACGCAGAGCGCGACAGACTACAAGCGCAACTAATAGAGCAGCTGATCAAAAGGACAACTCCCTCTCCCTCCGCCAGGGGCTCAAGGAACTCGTCGAGACAACAGTCAAGGGCAGCGTCACCACAACGAGCAAGCGACCCTGAACTTGACCAACAGACCGAGTCTAGACCCCCCGCAGACCCCCTTCCCATACCGGTCCAAGCGAGACCCAGCTACAAGGAAGGAGCGGCATACACTGCGGAGAAGCTAAATAAACGATTACAGGATCTGGAAGATCTGATAGAGGAAGAAGAGGGAGAAGAGGAGAACCAAGCCCGACGACAGCACAGTACTCCACCGGACCAGGAGGTCCCATACAGTCCAGGCTATACCCCCGCGGCGCTGCGCTACAGACCCCCGACTCTATTCACGGGTGAGCACGACGCACGACCAGCCCCGAGGAACAGTACCTGGACCAGCGGGCCATGGTACCCTGCCAGTACCAGCCCACAGCGAGGCGCAAGAGGGGACTCGCCCAGGAGGTCTCTCCCCCAACGCTCGCCGATGTATCAGCCATCCACGGCGTCATACAACGCCACGCCGTCATTCCCAGACTTCGCCTATGAGAGTCGAGCACAGTACACGGAGCTCCGGATGTGCTTAGAGACAATGATGGTGGATGTCGCTGATGAACGCCACAAGTATGCAATACTACTGAAGCACCTGAAAGTACCGCGAGCGCACAATATAGCGCTAGCCTATGCTACCTCTTCGACTCCATACACAGCGGCCCTTGCAGCGCTGGATCAGAGATATGGACGTATATGGGATTACGTAATCCAAGAGATAAGGCATATTGATCGCCTACCCCCAGCCACAGACAATCGCTCACTAGACGACCTGTCAATCAAAGTGCAGTCCCTGGTGGGGATGCTGGGAGCGCAACGGGAGAAGGGCATGCATGAGCTATACGCCAACTCTAACGTCGAGAGGATTTTGGAGAAGCTGCCACCCGCAAGACAGGAGCGCTTTAGGCGGCAGAGGGATTACCGGGATCCCGACGGCCCCGAGCCATCCCTCCTTGATCTAGCCGACTTCCTGGCGACAGAAGTCAGCAGCTTACGACTGGACACCTTCGGGCGGAGCACGCCAAGCTCCAGAGAGGGACCCAGGAGAATAAATGATGGAAGAAGATCGGTGACTGTCATGCACCAATCAGAGTCAGTACCGAGCAGTAAGAGTCACAGCACCCCCTCGAGAAAAGAGAAGTGGAAGATAGCGTGTCCCTACTGTGAGAAAGAACACTGGCTGTCACAATGTGACTCATTCACAAAGATGAATGCAGAAGAAGTAAGTCAATGGATAAAGTCCAACCGGCGCTGTTATCGATGTGCGCGGCCCCACATGGCAGCCGAATGCCGCCTAAAGAAAAGGTGCAGCCGGTGCGATGGAGCCCATCTAGATATACTACACGAAAGTAACGGAAGACGGCCTATACCTGCACCACGGAGCGGCACCAAGGCAAGTGTCATGTACATTGACCCCGCCAGCAGCAGCGGAGCCCAAGTGCTCTTAAAGGTAGTCCGTGTGACATTGAGCTACCAAGATAAAGTCATGGACACTTACGCCGTCCTTGATGACGGGTCAGAGAAGACCCTTCTGCTCGCCTCCGCTGCGACCCAGCTGGGACTGCGGGGGAGCAAGAACGAAATGACGATTTGGACAATAAAAAGAGATTTAAAGACGATAAAGGGCGAGAATGTCTCCTTCACCATCGCAGCCAACGGGCAGCCAGAGCAACGGTACAAGATCACAAATGCTTTCACCAGCCAAGAAATAGGACTATCGCAGTACACCTACCCTGTCACCAAGTTGATGGATAAATATGTGCACCTGCGCCAATTACCTATCCCGCTCATAGACGGCGCTACCCCGACCCTGTTGATAGGCTCCGACCATGCAGAACTCATAGTCCCGATTGACCGGGTCCATACAGGCCCCCGAGGCTGTCCTGCAGCAGTCGAGACCCGCCTAGGGTGGACCCTCCAAGGCCCCCTCGCTAAATCTCTCAACCGAACAGCAGCCACTAGCTGCTTCCACTCCAGAACGACAGAAGAAGACACCACTCTCCTGCAGCATGTCGAGAGGCTATGGACCCTAGAGACAATGCCCTTTAAGAACGAAAAGAAAGATATTCGCTCTAAATAAGACATTTACGCCATCAACCTACTCGAGCAGGGGACAAAGAGAGTCACAGTCGGCGGAGTGATGAGATACGCAACTCCACTCCTGAGGCGAGAGGGAATGCCCACCTTTCACGCAAAGAAAGACGCCACGGAGCGCTATCTACTGAACACAGAGCGGCGCCTAGCCAAAGACCCCGCTCAAGAGAGTGTGTACCGAGCTGAGATTGAGAAGCTAATCACAGCGGGACACGTAACAAAGATTGATATTAAAGAGGCCGATCAGACGACCGAATCATGGTACGTGCCGCATCACAAGGTCCATCACAACGGCAAGGATCGCATTGTGTTTAACTGCAGCTACCAGATCGGATCCCAAAATCTGAATAAAGAGCTCTTGCCCGGCCCCACACTCGGCCCCTCCCTACTAGGCGTGCTACTGCGCTTCCGCCAGGACAAGGTGGCTATAAGCGGGGATATCAAAGGGATGTTCTTGCAGGTGAGACTAGTAGAGGAGGACAAGCCTCTGCTACGGTTCCTATGGAGAGAGAAGATCGGAGATGAGAACCCATCCATCTACCAGTGGGAAGTACTCCCCTTCGGAACCACATGCAGCCCATGCTGTGCTACATTTGCACTACAGAAACACGTCACAGAGGACCCAGCAGCAGATGAAGAGGTCCAACACAGTGTGAAGAACAGTTTCTACGTGGACAACTGTTTACAAAGCGTCTCGACTCAAGAAGAAGCCGAGGCTCTCCTAATCAAGTTACGCGCCTCCCTAATCAAAGGCGGCTTTGATCTCAGGCAGTGGGCCAGCAGCGACCCGCACGTATTGCGCAGCCTCTCCTCCGCGGACAAGGCTGCCAGCAGCGAGACCTGGATGGCGACAATCCCAGGAGAAGCCCAAGAAATGACACTAGGACTAGTCTGGCGCTTCAAAACAGACTCGCTCCACTATAGACACAAACCCTTGGCTCCAGAGCAGGGAAGGTCGGCGGCGATACCGACCACCAGACGGAGTGTGTACAGAACACTCGCCAGACAATATGACCCGTTGGGATGTATTCTACCTTACACCACCAGGGCAAAGATGATTGTACGAGCACTATGGGACAAGGACCAGGGCTGGGACGACCCAATACCCGCACACCTTGCCTCAACATGGAGAGAGTGGGAGACGGAACTCCGCTCACTCCCAGGTGTCAATATACGCCGCAGCTACTTCCCATCCACAGTGAGGCCAGAGACATGCGAGATTGAGCTACACGTCTTCAGCGACGCCTCCAAAGTAGCCTACGGATCGGTGGCCTATTTGCGTGCCCAAGAGATGGGAGGAAAGATACACACTGCTTTCATCCTGGCCCGCTCAAGAATAGCCCCACGTAACCAACAATCTATCCCACGTCTAGAGCTCTGCGCAGCCCTCGCAGGAGCGCATCTAGCCACGTTAATCCAATGTGAACTCACCATTCCGGTGCATAGAACAATCTTGTGGTCAGATTCCACGACAGTACTCACATGGATCAAATCTGATTCATGCAGATACAAAGTCTTCGTGGGAGTCAGAGTCACCGAGATTCAAGAATTAACAGAAGAAGCAAGCTGGCGGTATGTGGACACCAAACACAACCCAGCTGACGTCATCACCCGGGGAATGTCTCTGGATGACCTAACCCGTCGCAACATCTACAGTGACGGACCAGCATTCCTCAAGCTCCCGGAAGGAGATTGGCCTACGCCCACCCCGAGGGAAGCAAGTAACGAGGAGGCTGAGAACAAGAAACCTATGTTCTGTGGACTGAGCACTGTCGCCTCCACAGACCCCAACATAGATGACTGCAGTACCCTAGAGAGTGCGCAACAAAGAACATTCCTGCGGCACCACCCAGAGATTCAGTCCACCACTGACATGTCAGCAGCTGACTACGAAGAAGCAGAACTTCTTCTACTACAACGAGCCCAGAGAGACTCGTTCCCCGATGAGCTAGACTGTCTACAGGGAGGAAACCCCGTCCCATCAGACAGCAGACTGATTCACCTGGCACCAGAGAGTGACGCCCATAATCTCATCAGAGTGGGTGGTCGCCTGCGGAGAGCCCCCGATCTACCAGATGACATTAAGCACCCGATCGTCTTGAACAGCCGACACAAGGTCACAGAGCTGATCATAAAGAAATACGACGAGGATGTACACCACGCAGGAGCAGAGAGAGTCTTCGCGGAGATCAGACGTCGTTATTGGATATTGCAATGGAGAGAAGCAGTACGGCGCTTCCAGCGAACCTGTCTAGACTGCCGTAAGTGGCGCGCGCAGCCCAGCATACCACGGATGGCTGACCTACCCCCCTGTCGCCTCCGAATCGGCGACAAGCCATTCCACTCCACAGGCATGGACTGCTTTGGCCCGTTGTATATAAAGAGAGGAAGAGGCACCGAGAAGCGGTGGGGTATTGTATTCAAATGCATGACCACCAGAGCGATACATATCGAGCTCCTTCCGACCATGAGCACAGACTCATTCCTTATGGCCTTCCGGAGATTCACATCACGGAAAGGAAAACCGTCTACATTGTTGTCTGATCACGGGACCAACTTCAAAGGCGGAGAAAGAGAGCTGAGAGAGAGCTTCCAAGCTATGGGCCCAGAACTTAAGACCCACCTCGCTCCAGCCCAGATTGACTTCCAGTTTAATCCCCCGAACGCACCCCACTTCGGTGGAACCTGGGAACGAGAAGTACGTTCTATAAAGACAGCCCTGTACGCCGTACTCGGAGCCCAGACTGTGGCGGAGGAAGTCCTAATGACAGTCCTCACGGAGATCGAGGGAGTATTGAACTCAAAGCCCCTCGGTTACGTCTCCAGTGATGTAGCAGATGTCGACCCAGTCACCCCCAACACACTCCTAATGGGGCGGCTGGACCCCGCGCTACCCCAGACAATGTACAGGCCTGAAGAAGCGAACGGCCGAAGAATGTGGAGGTACAGCCAAGTACTAGCTGACAAGTTTTGGAGCAGCTTCCTACTTCACTACCTACCGTCTCTACAGACCCGCCAGAAGTGGGTAAAAGAGAGAGACAATTTGACAGAAGGAACAGTCGTCATGATTATTGACCAGTCACTACCCAGAGCTATGTGGCCGGCTGGCCGCGTAAGCAAAGTGATCACCGGTGCCGATGGCAAGGTCCGAGCAGCTGAAGTACTCGTCCAAGGGCGCACTTACACACGTCCCGTGGCGAGGCTCATAGAACTGCCCCGACTCCCAGATACTATCGATGATGACCATGACCCTATGACTTTGTGAGTTGACTGACCCTTACAGCGGACCTTGAGTGGTAGACAGTGCGGTTAATCTGTCTCTGCTTAGCTAATTAGGTGGGACTAATTAGGGGGCGGCTGTTGTGAAGGATCAGATTAAACCGAATATATATATTTATTTATATATATTTAATTGTATTTGTATATCGTTTGATATCCCCTGTATATTCCTTGTACAATATGCATTGAATATCCCCGTTTCTACTAAACAGCCCATAATAGTTTCATTCTACCATTGGACGAGAACCTGGCGCCAGGTTGCCATACCCCTAGGTCCAAGTTCAATCGTGCCGCCTAACATGTCGAGGCAACCCCCGGTTCCGCGCAGTAATATGTCGGGCGAAATACGAATGGTACTATTTGTTCATAGCGCATATATATATGGCGCTAGTAAAGTAGAACTTTCTTTTAGTCCAGTTCTTTACCCTCCAACAGAGTGACAGACGCAAAAAGCCTCCCCACGACGCACGTGCGGTGTAGTAAGGCCTACTTGGCCCCAGAATAGGCATTGAGATATCGTGTAGATTAATAGTTGAATAGTCATAGTTTGGCACTATACCGTCGAGTTGGACGTATTCTATTAAGCTAATAATAGTCTATTTATGTATGGTGCATCGTTCGGTTAGAGTTCTAAAGTTATCAGTACCCCCATCGTTCCTGACGTTATCTGGACGCTTAACCAGGCTGGTCAGACCCCTAGTGGTGATTGCATCCGAGGAGCTCCGGGCCAAGAGCGACTGGACCTGTATATTGGATTACTCTACCCGGACGACGGCGAGCCTTCTACGGCTTGGATTATGCTTTGTGTGCTTTGATTATTCCATGGATAAAGGCCAACACTGCGGAGTGTTGGAACTACCCCCCGGAGAGGACTCCAGGTGAGACGGCGCTCTACACGTGAGGTCGCCTCACGTCTCTCCGTTGTGGACCGGCAGATACCGTCCACAGAGGGTCCAGCTGTATTCGTCTGCGGTCCGAGGTTCTGTGGGCACCGTGTCCAAGACTTTGGATTCTCCCAAGACACCGTCGGCCAGATGGGATACCGCCAGCGGCTTCTCTAACCCCCCCCTCCTACTGTCTTACAACCAGCGGGACCCCCCCCCCCCTTAGTGTATCCAGCTATAATCATTTAAGTACCATCGCTATCGTTTCCTAAATATTCCAGGTTGTATACTTACTCCCTGCGTAACCAGAGATTGGACATTCAATGTTGATTTACCTACGAATACTCATTTGCCATAAAAGTGCATATTTCATATTTCAAATCATAAATGTAATTAAGTGATCGTTGTATACACCCTTTGCTGTATTAAACCTTCGATTTGGTACATTTGTGTGGATTCGTTTCATCAGGTGGGAAAGTGTTCATCATACTTATATCTTGTACTGGGTGGCCAGAAGTTAAAGTACATGAGGTAGTGGTATTAAATATCATATCTAACAATACAGTCAGGGAATTGTACCCCTCAGTTACAAGTAGAGACACTTATTAATGTTTTATGGTAATAAATATTTTAAAGAGTAGAGACACGGTGTGATTATTACTATGATTGAAAATCAATTTAGACGAAGACATACAAAGAAGTAATTATCACAATTAGCGTTTTATTTATGGCTGGTGAAAAATCTGTTTGGCTGGTAAAAAAAATCATATACTCGCCAGTTGGCTGATAAGCCAAAAAGTTAGTTTCCTCCCCTGCTCCTACTGCATGCACAGAGAAGAAAAAGGTATGTATTTTAACACTCCAACATTTTGGGAACCCTGGAGTTAGACAAGAAGATGCATGCATTTTTCTTCTCTGTGCATGCAGTAGGAGTAGGAATAGTAGCGGCTCGTGAATTCTTCACGGGGGGGGGAATTAATTAGTATCCCCCTCTATCTCTCCTTCTCTCTCTTTCTCTCTCTCACACACAGCGCGACGTGGAATCGATTCGTTACACAATCAGACCTAGTATGTGTAGTAGTATATATGTAAACAAGACAAACGTCTTTCTCTGGTCTGCATCCCCTTAACAATTGTGTGTATTGAGCCGTACTGTATTGTACCCATTCTGCAATCTGTTAAATAAAGTTTTCATTCATTCAGAGAGAGAGAGAGAGAGAGAGAGAGAGAGAGAGAGAGAGAGAGAGAGAGAGAGAGAGAGAGAGAGAATCACGGAATCACGTTAGTTAGTTAGAGAGAGAGAGAGAGAGAGAGAGAGAGAGAGAGAGAGAGAGAGAGAGAGAGAGAGAGAGAGAGAGAGAGAGAGAGAGAGGGAATCACGGAATCACGTTAGTTAGTTAGAGAGAGAGAGAGAGAGAGAGAGAGAGAGAGAGAGAGAGAGAGAGAGAATCACGGAATCACGTTAGTTAGTTTAGCATTAGCTGAGTGGCTAACAGCGGCTAACGTTAGCTGAGTGGCTAAGAGAGAGAGAGAGAGAGAGAGAGAGAGAGAGAGAGAGAGAGAATTAACTCACTTTGTTTAATTGAAACATGGTCCAGCCGGAGGGCTTAATAAAGTGTATGTCCACTGACTGTCCCCCAGACTGTTGTCGATGTATATCCACTGCCCACTGTCCAGACTCGAGACTGCATCACAACACATGAACACACAGCATCGAACATCCTGCAAACTGTCCACTTCTAAACAAAACCGAGAAATGCGGCTACGGAAAAGTACTGTCGTCGCCGCGTCGGCCAATCAGAGAGCGTCTCTGAGAAATGCGGCTACGGAAAATACTGGCGCTGCTTGCTTAAATGATAATAGATCGCTTGGAAAAGCGCCCGACTTCCATCATAATACATCATATTTCAACGCACAGCGCGTTACGCACTGATTGGCTGCGACGGATACAGCGATGAAACAGTGCACGGCGTGCACGCGCACTCAGAGCGCTATTGCGTCTAGCCCGAGAGAAATACGGCGAGGAGAATGCGGCTACGGTAATGGAACGTATTCTCTATCAGACAGTGAGTCACTTCCTGTTCAGGAAAATTATTATTTGATATTTGATATATTAACGTTATATTGTGCATTGGAAACACAAACATACTTAAAATGAGTAAATATTATTCATTTTAAACATGTTTATATTATTTATAGGGCTATAAAACAAAAAACAAAACAAAAAATGTCTTGTTCTACTCTCTTTTAACCAGGGTTAACCAGGGGGGGCGGCGCCCGAGCGCCCCTAGTGGCCAGCCGCCACTGAGTAGGAAGATGTTGGGAACTAGGCTAATGGAGGAACCTATCCAGTAGGGCTGTCTTAAATACTTCGAAGCTTCGTTCGATGGCACAAGCTTCGAACATAAAAAAAAATCGAAGTTTAAAAAAAAAGATACAAATTTATTAATTTGTTTTCAAAAAAAAAAAAAAAATATTATTTTTCCTTCGGTGTGTGTGTGTGTGTGTGTGTGTGCATGGGGCCATTGGGTGGGGCCGGGGGACAAATACACTGGAGGAAAGTAACCCAGCTCAGCACTGCCCAAATTATATCATCACTATTGCCTGTTTGAAGGATATCATCCTCAAACACATATACACCACCTACACGCCTATTCTCAGTCCTTGCCCCACAATGGTGGAATGAACTACCCACCCCAGTTAGGACAGCCGAATCCCATCCAATCTTTCGCCGTCGACTAAAGACGCACTTCTTCAACCATTATCTGAAATAAAATTTTAAAAATAAAATAAAAAAAATCTAACCCTAACTAACCTTACTGTCATGCACTTGTCCTAATAAACTAACCTACACTGTAACACGCAACACTTTGATGAATATTGTTACTCAGCTGATAGAGTTGTATCCTTCCTGATGACCTGTCGTACAGAACTTGTAAGTCGCTTTGGATAAAAGCGTCAGCTAAATGACTAAATGTAAATGTGAATGTAAATGCCTTGTAGAATTCCACACATAAGAAAGAAAGATACTGGGATGAATAAACAAAATAGGAAATAAAATGTAGAAATGCATGCAATACATAAATAAATATGAATCTCCATATATGAAATAGAACATTTAGATAAGGTGCTACTGAGATGTTTTGGTGAGTTCTTAATTTTTTTGTGGAAGTAGCCCTTCTTAAAAATGCATGAACATTCACTGATAATTGGTCTGTAGTGGAGTCTACAAGCCGGACCATGTAGAATCCGGACCTTGTAGACTGACATAATTCTGTGCATAGTTTAGTCTACACAGGCCATATTTCAAATAATCAAAATCTTACTTCATTCATCTTAAACATTCTTGATTTGGGGGATTGGTAGTTCCCATGAAATCTGAAGTTGTTCAAACGACAACAGCGATCCACCTTGAATTAAATCACACTGTGTTGGCTGCGTCACAGTCACGAAAGGGGCTACTTAATTCATTAATCCAATCCACTTTATTTATAGAGCACATTTAAAAACAACAAAGTTTACCAAAGTGCTGTACAAGTCCCACAACATAAGATTAAAAAAAAAAATTATAAAAAAAAAAAAATCAATAATTTTTTTTTAATTCGAAGCTTCGAATTAAAATCGAAGCTCGGCCCCGAAGCTTCGATTGCCAAAAAAAATTCGAAGGTCAGCCCTACTATCCAGTGACTAATGCTAAGCTACAGTGGGCTAACGGTGCGCGTCTTCCTACTCCTACTGCATGCACAGAGAAGAAAAAAGGTATGTATCTTCTTGTCCTTTTCCTTTAAGCATCAAACGGCCAAGCTTGTTTATGACAAGTCGGCCAGAGATCTGCCCGAGCTGTGTATCGGCCAGGACATAAGAATGAAGCCCCTGCCTGGAGACGGGACGGGCAAGTGGAGGAGAGGAGTGTGCCTGCAACCGGTGGCCCCCAGATCGTACTTGGTGGATGTCGAGGGGACATTCTACCGGCGGAACCGGGTGGACCTGCGACCAGCGGAGGTGGACCTGACCGGACGCCGCCCGGGGCAACACAGAGTGCAGCACAGCAGCCCACCTGAGGAGCGACACAGCAGTCTGCCCAGCGAAGGGATGGACAGTAACACGGGCAGTGACACTATCACCCAGGAATTCAGGCTGTTCAGGCGGAGCGGCCTTTACCAGCCTGCAGAGGACCCTCCACCGGCGCCAGAGTACAGGACGTCCAGTGGTAGGCTGGTGAGAGCACCACAAAGACTGGACTTATAGAGACTGGTTAATGGGTATGGTATGGTAAACAAATGAATAATGAAAAATGCACAGAAACGATGATTAGGGTTTTAAATAAGGACGTTTATGGGGTTTCTTGTAATAATAATAATTTGCACTAAGGGTTGTTGTAACTTATCTAAAAAAAAAAGGAGATGTTACAAGTGAATGGGGAATGTTATATAAACCCCCTACAGTGGTGTGTGTAGTTGGTACGTCCCAGCAGGGACCAGGATGTAAAATATGATGTTGTGTTATGGGTTGGCAATACAGACGCACAGTTGACACACATGCTCTAGTCTCGTGGCTCGTTATTGAACACAAACAGCCTTCCCCTCACTACAGGACATTTACTCTACCAGGGCCACCAGGAGAGCACAAAACATAATTCAGGACAGTACACACCCCCACAGTGGCGGCTGGCCACTAGGGGCGCTCGGGCACCGACCCCCCTGGTGAACCCTGGTTAAAAGAGAGAAGAACAAGAAATATAAATTTTTTGTTTTTTGTTTTATAGCCCTATAAATAATATAAACATGTTTAAAATGAATAATATTTACTCATTTTAAGTATGTTTGTGTTTCCAATGCACAATATAACGTTAATATATTGTGGTAAATATTGACGTTGAATTTCATAATTAATATGTGGGAATAAATTAGAGACCCATAATGTAAAGCCAGATGTACCTTTCAATAGCAGAGTAGACTCAGTGGCTAAAACAGTCTCAACTGTCAGTTGAGACAGTTGCAGCAGATAACAACAGCAATAGTTATTTCAACCCCCACTCAAGCAATGACTAAATTAGGGTACAAACGACACCTTCTCGAACTGACTGTATGTAAATGCTGATTAGAGACAGCTGGGTTGACCACAGGGCAGACCAGTTTAGACTTGTTGAAGAGATGATTAGGCATGGACACTAAGTCACAAACAAAGTTATCTATTAATCAACTGTTTAGTATCAAAAGAGTAAACCATAATATTAGAAATGGGTAAATTCATATATACGGGAGATACAGTTGGTAAAAGGTTTATTGGAACAGTACTCTGCAATCAGTTGAGAAGAGAGACCACATCAAGGAGGGGGGGGGGCATAAAGACCCCCCTTCTTATCACTGAGGGAAGATGACATCACACCACCCCACCCGGAGACAAGACCCAACCCCCCACAAGAAGACGCTGGATTGGACCAACCATGTGCTAATATTGGCTAGAAATTATAGGATATAAGGGCCGACAAAGTGTTATTCTGGAGCCCAGACCCCACCCAGGTCTGCGTGCTCCAACCGCTCCCCAACGAGAGACTACTGCTGAGCTGTTTTAATGTAAGTAAGCCGAATGGAACCACCATGTTTGGTTAGAATATAATGTAAACTTAGCTTAGAAACCAGGCTTACTTATATACAAAAAGGGCTTACAGTATTGTCAATGTATGTTCAAATTATATTAACGAGTGACTGTTTTCTGTACATATTGGGGTTTGAGATGCAAACCACCTTGTTGATTCCTGTACACGGCAGCCATGTTAATGTTTTCTGATAATCCTTGTAATGTGAAAGGCAACCTTTTATTCACTCTTGGCCCCGGCTCAAATAAATGTTGAGTTGAACTATAGTTCTGGTTTGTTTGGCTACACGTTTATTCTTCATCTGCTTTAAGTCAGATGAGGAGACCAACAATTCTATCACGTATGATCCCTTTCTCCTCCTTCCAGATAAGCAATCCCAGTGTACTGTACTACAATAACCTTAGATTATTGTAGGATTCTGTAGGAATATACTACAATATCAAATAAAAATAATCGTTTTCCTGAACAGGAAGTGACTCACTGTCGCATAGCCGCATTTCTCCTAGCCGTATTTCTCTCGGCCCGGGCTAGACGCAATAGCGCTCTGAGTGCGCGTGCACAACGTGCACTGTTTCATCGCTGTATCCGTCGCAGCCAATCAGTGCGTAACGTGCTGTGCGTTGAAATATGATGTATTATGATGTAAGCCGGGCGCGATTTGAAGCGGTCTAGGCAAGCAGCCTTAGCAGTTTTTTTTTATTTACGTAGTCGCATTTCGTGGAGACGCTCTCTGATTGGCCGACGTCAGTTTTTTTCCCGTAGCCGCATTTCACGGAGACGCTCTCTGATTGGCCGACGTCAGTTTCTACACTGGTTAAGCCACTCTTCGTTCGAAGTAGGTTAAGGACAAGGTAACGTTAGAGTTTGTCTTAGAGCGTGACGGCAAGTTCTTTCGACGGTTAAGCTTAGGCACTCTTTCAAAGTTGGTTAAGGTTAGAGTTTGTCTTAGAGCATGGTGATAGAACGCCAGGTAGTTCGACACGGAAATGGGCAAAGACAGACTCATTAATTGAATTCATCACAGTACTGTTGTGTTGTGCTAACAAGCTAATCTGGATGCAGTCTGGACAGAGTGGATAACTGGATATACATCAACAGTCTGGGGACAACAGTGGACATTATACACTTTATCAAGCCCTCCTCGACCATGTAAACAGTGAGTTAATTCTCTCTCTCTCTCTCTCTCTCTCTCTCTCTCTCTCTCTCTCGCTCTCTCGCTCTCTCCCTCTCTCTCTCTCCCTCTCTCTCTCTCCCTCTCTCTCTCTCTCTCTCTCTCTCTCTCTCTCTCTCTCTCTCTCTCTCTCTCTCTCTCGCTCTCTCTCTCTCTCTCTCTCTCGCTCTCTCTCGCTCTCTCTCTCTCTCTCTCTCTCTCTCTCTCTCTCTCTCTCTCTCTCTCTCTCTCTCTCACAGCGTGTTGTTAATTTTCGAGAGAGAGAGAGAGAGAGAGAGAGAGAGAGAGAGAGAGAGAGAGAGAGAGAGAGTTGAGATCGGGGTGTGAGTGTTTGGAAACATAGCTGCATGGACTCTGTGATCATATTGATTGATGGCAATGGTGATAGTTGTACTGTAACTGTACCTACTTAAATATCCGTATGCTTTTGGTTTCACCGACGCTCTCTGACGCACACAGTAGTGTGTGGTTTCGCGATGCGTGCGCACGCGCGTGTTTGTGTGCAGTGTGGCATTGTGCTTTGGTATCGATCGACCCCCCAGGAGAAAAATTCACGAGCCGCCACTGCACCCCCAGCACTCTTCAAACAGTTTTTACACACAGGCCATCAGGCTTGTGAATGCTAGCCCACTTTTTATTTTGTGCCAGGCAGATACTCTGAGCTGACTGCTGCTGTGACCTCACTGTCACCCTTCCCCCGAACTGTCAATCACTAAAGACACTTTTAACTGCTGCTGTGACCCATTGTCACCTCCATTACTACTGGATCCTACACTGTGAATCGGAATGTGCAATAACATCAATGTTTGTGTGATTTTGTGTGAAGGGCGGACTAGCAAAGTAAGATTTTCATTGTATGGCAAACTGTCTGTTCTTGAATATTTAAGCCAGAGCGGTCCGGTTCCACACTGATGATCCTCCTCTACCATGTCAGCATGACCAACCTTTCCATACACTGATGATCTTCCTCTACCATGTCAGCATGACCAACCTCTATATAATGATGATCCTACTCTACCAGCATGACCAACCTCTATATACTGATGATCCTCCTCTACCATGTCAGCATGACCAACCTCTATATACCAGGGCTGTACGCTAAGCTTTTTTAAATAAAAAATTTAGGGGCACAGAATCTTATTTAGGGGCACTGTCGTGTATTATCAAAATGAAACATGTAAAAACTCAAGAAAACTGTACAAATGATACCGGACGAAATGCTGTTGTGAGTTGTATTACAAAATGGATCAAAAATCAGTGAGCTGTCTCCTTGCCCAAAGAGCCAGACCTCAGCAAACAGCTGTTAACAGTGTACCATCCCCTGTCAAATAGCTCCAAGCAAGGACACCGAGGTCAGTTAACACAGCAGGTTTGGGCTGCAGTAAAGCTTGGTCAGTAAACCAAATGGCCTTGTATAATAATAAGTCAAACAGGAGACCATTCGGCTTTCTCCCCCACCTAGATGGAGATAGGGATTGAGTAAAACCCCCCGTTGTAAGAATACTTGCCCAACAGCACATTCTAAAGGGAAAATAGCCTTCTGCAGTCGATTAGTAACTTGAGGCAATAGGTGGTATTTGAACAGCTGCAATAATCATTGACTAAGAGAATAGTGACCTGTCATTCTGAGTCAGGAAAACTGTCTATAGAAAAACAGGAATTAGAGAACCGGGTTAAAGACTAATTAACAAGTTAACCAAAGAACAAGACATTTACTAAAAGCAAAGCAAGGACCTTTATGTTAAAACTAAACAAGATACTTAGTGTTCAATTTAAGCTAAAATAAGGTCAAAGAAAGGTTACTACTAAGAGAATAGACATACCACCAGTATGATGAAACAAGCAAAAATAAGGTTTAATTAAAGTTACATGGGGACAGAACTGAAGAAAAGACTGTTAGTCACTGTCTAGACAATAAAGAATAATCATATTATTCTAAAAGCAATCAAAGCATGGTAAAGTGTTTGTAGATGGTAAAACTAGGAAACAGCTCATGCTCTATTTTCTGTTCAAGGAGAGAGGGCGCTAAAACTTCCATAAAAGGGAAACGGAATGCTTTTAATAGTTAGTATGTAAATAGTATCCTGTCCTTAGAAAGAGTCAAAAAGGCCGAGATCACTTTGAGCCAATAGAGAAGCACGATCCCTGGGGTGACATCACTGGACGAGCAGGGGAATGGGGGATTTTGTCTCTTTTAAATACTGCAGGGAAGCTGATGGAGACAGAGAGAGACACCCACCAACGGAGACAGGATTGCATCGCAGCAGGGGATCCAGACACGCAGACAGACGAACCAAGCGCTCCCAGCTTTGAGGATCCCGGACAACCAGGGTTGCTTTGGCAACCAGCAGCAAACAAAGAAACGCAGCCTCGTGTTGTCTGGACAACCTGAGACAACCACACCAGGAGAAAAGCGCTCTGACCGGCCGCAGCCGATCAGACCGGGCCGATAGCCACACCGAGGACGATGATTAGATATACAATGAAGATCCTGTACTAAGTTGATTCATCTAGCTTGTGTTTATTGAAATGGAAATAAACACAGCTTTGTTTTATTCAAACCACCTCGTCTGCGTTTCCTTCCTACAACCGAACACTTGAAATGCAAACAATGGAGAGTAGAAGGGTAAACACTATACGATCACAGAGACTAGATAATGAATGAAGAATACTTCAAATGGTCCGTGACCCGTGCTGTATTCGACCAAAGCCGGTTGAAGACGACGAAAGCTACTTCTCAAAGAGACCGAGAGGTTCTCTCCCTCATCGATGCCTCTACGACTGTTGATCCTTCACCTCACCAGCTAAGGACAGCGGGGTTATAGGTAAGTAAAGATGGTGCGTCTGAATTTGAGGTCGAGCAGTCTCCAATTGGGGTTTGCTATGAGTAGATGTAAATGCTGTGCTGGACCAGAAATGTGTTGGTGTCGGAAGACACCAGAGACCAGAATTCACAACCTGGCTCTGGTCTCGGCCACGCCAACGCAGCACTTAATAGAATAGGAAATAAAGGAGTGTTCGGTTAGAAAGCCTAGAATTGGAGTAATGGGATGACATGAATCTACATTGCTAGTCGTTCTGCGTAGGATCAGGGCAGCTAGCGGGTGGGTAAGGGACACCAATCAGGGATTGGTAACAATGATTGATTAAAATTGTGTTGTTTAAGAAGGAAGGGTGCTGGTATGGCAAACTCTGCTCACTCCACGACGACCGGGCCCGCGCTCTTGAGTACGTCCCGTGGGGTGGGGAGAGGGTCATAACAGTGTGATGAATTGCAAACCCTCTATTAAACAAAATGATGACTGGTCGGTAAGGATGGTATAGATAAGACTATTCTAGGTGGGATCGGCACTAATGTAATGAGGAGGGGCGCGCAATCGGAGTGAACGGTACAGAATTCCAAAAGGAGTGACGAATTTATAAGCGACTAGAAGCGCTATAAATAGGGATAATTGTCCAGGGGACAATTGAGGGTCGGGTAGTGGCAATTTTGGTTGATGAACGGGTTAAATGGGGCGCTGTTTCACTCGTCAAAACCGAGACCCCGCTCTGTGTATGGCTGGCGGGGGAAAGGGGGTATAGGGTGGCTATAGGGGGTGGTGTTGGACAAGACGAGTTGGGGTCTTATTTCACATTTGATTTAACCAAATGGGTGGAGGCTTATTTCCTGCTACAAGTTCAAACAAGTGGGTTTTCGGCCTGCCTTCTCCCTCCCCCCGTCCCCGCCCCTTCTCTCCCTCCCTCTCCCCCCCTCCTCTGTCTCTCCCCCCTCCTCCGTCTCCTCCGTCCCTCCATCCCTCTCCCCCTCCCTCCGTCCCTCCCTTTCCCCTTCCCTGCGTCCCTCCCCCCCCCACTCTGTCTCTCCTTGTGTTTCTCCCTGTGTCTCTCCTTCCCTCCCTTCCTCCCCCTTTCTCCATGTGTCCCCCCCCCCTCCAATGCTTGCCTTCGAATGGTTTGTGGGTACGCTGCAGACCATTTCTAGTTTAGGTGGTGGACTGCTAGATTGGGTTTAGGCTTCCGTTTAGAGGTCCCTCCATCTCCCTGACTGGCCCTGGTGATATTTAGCCTTGGGTGTGCCTTGGGTGTGGCGTGTATGTTTCAAATGGATGTGTGAAGTCCAGAAGGGTTTGTTAGGTAGGGGATGGTTTTACAATTGGTTGGTTTTGTTTGGATTAGTTGAGGAGTGGGAATGGGATATATATTTTTTCATGTAGACGGTCCCCTGTCTCCCCCTCCTGTTAGGGTCCTTGGAAACAGGGTTGGCTTTGCGTCATGTTGTGTGTTATTGGTTGGAGGTTTGTTTTGTACTGCATAGTTATTATGTATGTGGAGTAGGTGCCGGATGGGCGCTGGCCTGTCTAGGTACAGAAATGGTGGGACGAATTGTAATATTCTTTGTATAGGGAGCCTGGGGTGTTTTCGTTCGGATTCGCGACTGAAGGAAAAATGCTTTGGGCTGGAAAATGGCGGGTCTTTGTGAATTCAAGGATCTGGGAGGATATTGCTGTAGATATAGTGCTGGTGTCCATGAGTTTAATGACATGAACAACTGGGCTATATGACGGTCAAGGGTTTAGTGATCTAAGTCGCTAAAAATAAATTATTTCCCTTGATAGCAGTTGGAAGCGGAGACAACACCAAAGGATTTTTGGTGTTGTAAGGGGGTAATGTGTGAAAAATAATGAAAAATTATGTTGTATGAAGAATGTGATAAGAGGTTGAGATGTAAATGTGGAAAGAAATGTAGGAAGAAGTATAATTTTTGATTTCCATAGTAGAAAGCAAGTGGTGAAGTTAATATTACATTTACATAGTTAGTACGCTGAGGTGTCATTTAAAGTATAAATTGAGATCAGGATGACAAATTCATCGAGGCAAAAATAAATTGGAACAGAGGAAGGACCAGGTTTACCAAGATTGTTAGACAAATTGATAGGCTGTGTGGGACTAATGTTTGTATTCCCCAGAGAATCATGTGAAAGGAACACACAAGAGATTGGAACCTCCAGTTTTCCGGGTGGACGAACGGACATAAACAAAGCTAAGGCCGTATCGTTCTATTCAAATAAATCACACCAAATCTCTCTAAAAATAATAGTATAGAGATGCCTGACATTTCCAATGCGTAAATATTGAGGAAATGAAAAGGGAAATACCACTGAGATTAAGTGTTGTTTTTTCTTTCTTTCTGCACAGGCTCGGCGAGGACAGGTGGGGCTCTGACAATTTCAATACCAACTGGGGAAACGGCTATTAAGCCTTGGTATAAGTATGAATGATAAGCGATTTATCAATCCCTGTCTGCACCGGTAAAAATCAAAAAGTGTGAGTGATTTTTAACTCAAGTTGGTAAAGATAGTTTTAGACACAGAGAAACTTCTTTTTCCAAACGGTAATTGCAGGAGTGTTTGAAAGTGGTGAGAATGTCGGAGACACAGGAGGTTCACCTTAGTGGAACATTGATAGGAGCAACTGAAGGTTTAGATGCAATAACAATAGCAAAAGTAGACAATCTGTCTATTGCAATAACTGGAGATGTCACAATAGAAGTGAAGAAGCAATGGCCAAAGATATTCAGGCCTTTACAAAACCTTGTATTTAAGTATAGGAAAGGAGGTCGTTATAGGCTACATAGCCAAATCAAAAAACAGAAAAAGAAAGCAGGAAGAGCGATGAAAAGAAATAATGCCGATAATGGCAGCAGGCTGACGACCTTTGCAGACACTCCCGTAGAAAGATTGATACCTGAAGTTAATCTGATTGAGTTGGATGTGATGGAATTCCCTCAGGTGACCAGTGTGACAGAGGGACTGGAAATAATGACTTTGATTCCAATACAGGAGGTCTTAGAGGAGAGAGAACCAGAGACAACGGTTTTACTCCAACCAGAACCGATCCACGCTGGAGTGTCCATTGCAGGTGACTGCAATTTAACCAAGGGCCAAAGAAAGCGACTGAGGAGAGCGGCGTTGTTACAGCAGTCCACTCTGGCCATACGGCTGGAACAGAGACCGACAGCAGGTATGGAAATATACACGAACAGTTTCCACAGCCCAACAGTTTCCCTTGTCCAGACGTCCCCCGACACCAGAGCCAGGATGAGAGGCGTGGGCCGGTGATGAGGAGCCAGCCAGCGAGGGCCAGGGTGGAGGAAGAGAGGATGACGTGCCTCTCTCCAGAAAAACAGAGAGCGTTCGCGGAAGCGTCCGAAAGACATGACAGTCCGTAGAAAACTGGTGGAGAAGCAGCTGGCGGTTGACCAAGTCACACGCGAGAGGGAGATGCTAGAACAAGAGCTGGCGAAACAGACTGAGATCATGAGTGATGTAATTTTGGAAGTTATGTTTCGTACTGCAGAACAAGGACTCAGTGAACAAGAGAAGTCACTTGCTCTGTTACCTGAACGGGGAGCGGAGCAGCGAGGGAATGATGACAGCCGCAGGAGGGGTGAGTTTCCAGGCCCCTCCCAACAACAAAAGGCCCAAGGAGCGGCGGCTGGAAAGAACAGGTATGTCCCTCTCTCCTCCGGACAACAGGACATGCAACCAGAGGACCGGAGAAGGGTGGACCTGTCGGGAGCTGTGGGATACCAGCCGAAAGACTGCTGGAGTTGTGGTGAACTGGGACACCTGGCCCGATCATGTGGCAAAGGGTGGCGGGCACAGCAGGAGTCCATCAGACGGAAAGAGTCCATCGGAAGACAGACATGTTGGACATGCGGGATGTTGGGGAATTTTGAAAGGAAGTGTGTAAAGAGGTCGTGTCTGCAAAGGCCATAGGCTGGATAGAACGAGGTGGGAATGAAAGGAGACGGTATAACGCTCAGGAAGGAATAGAATAATAATAGTAATAATAGTAATAAATTAAATAAAAAATGCGACTGATTAGAATAAAGATAGAAAAGACGATATATAGATAGGTTAGATGGTTAGATTAGGTGTGCAAGTTACTAAAACGGTTTGGAAGACTAACAAGGGTAAGTTGGGGCTGTAGAGGGATGAAGTAACTGGCAATTGCATGGGCTAATCGTACTAACAAGAATGATGGTTTTAAACAGGAACAATGGATTTTTTTTTTAACACTTTGGTTGCCTTGGGTTAAATTAATGATATACCATAGATTGCCAGCGCTATTTGTCTATGGAGAAAGTCCCCTTCTTTGCAGGGCTATAACTTTTTAAATTCTATTGCTACATTGCCATTATTAGGGCCCATTCAAAGTCCTATATGTATTGTTCATTGTGTAGCAACGTTAAACTTTTTCATTCACATATTCATAGTAAAGTATGGTCTAATGTATAAGTATGTTTTCATCTCTTTCTGCAGCTTTCTTCAGAACGTGATATATAGCCCCAAATGCATTATATTGATGATGAAATACAGTTTGATGGCAATCAGCGCGATATAAAAAATTCCAACTAGACATACTTCTAGAAGTTACTACACGTCATCTGATGTTGACCGGATGGGCGAGGGGGCGTTTATAATTCCGTGGGCAGCGTTATACCAATCATCTAATGTGGGTCAAATGTTGATAATAGCAGTTAGTATCTAAGACGGTAACGTTACACGCTAAAACTCACCCCAGTCTCCGCGCGCCGTTGGGCGATCATCGTCGAGTAGAAATTTTATCATTATGGGATATATTTTTACCCGGTCCATCTCCAGCTTGTATAATGGTATATACGTCCAAATCATGTTGTTTATCGAGTTATTGCCAATCGATCACCGTGTAGCGTGACGAGCCAGAGTCCCATGAACCATAGCGAGCGCCCGGAAGTACTACGGTCGTCATGACAACCTCTATTCAATATCCTGTGTGGCGATTGCGCCGATCGGCCACCAGATGCCGCTCCTGAACCGCCAGAGAGCTCAGTGGATCCTGCTGGTGGATCTCAGGCCAGCGGAGGGGGAATATGAATCCGATCGCAGATTTTTGAAATATTGATATAAGGACGCTGTACAGCGTCCCCCGGCAACTTTAGCATGGCCAGCAAAGACGTGAAAAGACGTGTCCCGGCAGTCAAAGTGTTAAATTAGACAGAGTAATAACAAAGGACTACTTCAGTAGTGATTATACGTACTTGATCCAAGGGTGGTCAAGGAGACTTAAAAAAAATAACAAATCTTTCTTAGTTTATGCGGGGGTATTTATGCCTCTAGATGATAGTTTAATTCTGTTTGATGGGTGTGTTGCATGAAGACACTCACAATTTTTGTTTATTATTTTTTTGCAATTTTCTTTGTTTTTGTTTATATTCTCTATTTTTTTAGGAACTGACTGGCTGGGAGGGATCTCTCGCCGGTCAGGGATAGCAGGTGGTGGTGACACAGCGGGACTGGTAGGAGTGTCTAATATAATGGGCTGGAAACATGGAGGGTGGACGAGAGCTGGTTCATGATTTTGTTTTCCGCTCATTGAGAGTCCAGAAGTAGAATCTGGGGAGTTGTGTCACGTTGTTGTGTATGGTAAGTGTTGGGAAAACGTGTTTCTCTGTCCAATAGGTAAGCTCTGTGGGTTTTGGTCGCCATTGGCCAAATAGTTTTCATGTAGGGTGCAGACGTGTGTAGATAATTGGCTTATGGGGGACTCTGCACCGGCTTGTTGAGGGCTGGCGGAGTGTGTGGATGATGTGTGTTTAAGGGGACTGTGGTTTGTTACCATGCATATAGGTAGATGTTGGTGATTGGCCTCGTCTAGAGCTGGCTGTCCGGATCGAGGGGACTGTCTGGAAACAAGGTATTGATAGTGTTATTAAGCATTACATCATGCGCAGGAGTGGTTTATGAACAATAAACCATGCCTAGGGGTGGTCGTTAGGTGGTCGTTAGACCCCCCTAGGCATGGTTTATTGTTTACAAATCATGACTGCAAGTGGTGTAAAGCTTTTATACAACTGCCACATTCATCCAACCTTATTTCTATACAATAAACACACATTAATCGAAGATTTATTGAAAAAACCATCCGCCAAAAAAAGTAGTTCCCACAACTACAAAAAAGACAATTTGCCTCCATGTGGAAGCAGATCGGAAGTGCATCCAACCAACTAACACATCCAACTGTGTATTATTGGAATGATTGAGAGAAGTTGCCTCATGTGGAAGCAGCTTGAAGTGCATCCAACCAACTAACACTTCTTGAGGAGGAAACGCAGGCGATAAATTACATGTGTGCTTTTCATCTGGCGCTGGATGGCGGCCGGCCCTCCGAGGAGCAGGGGGAGTGACGCGCTGCTGTCAGCACCACAGGTTCAGGGTGGATAAAGAGGCCTGAGCCTGGAGCACACGCACACACACACGCACACACACACGCACACACGCACACACGCACACACACACGCGCACACTGGGGGCGACAGTGGCTCAAGGAGGTAGAGCAGTCGTTTGGCAATCCGGAGGTTCCCGGTTCGATTCCCGCTCCTCCCGGGCAGCGTGTCGATGTGCCCTTGAGCAAGACACTTGACCCCTAATTGCTCCCGATGAGCAGGTTGGCACCTTGCATGGTCGCCTCCGCCGTCGGTGTGTGAATGTGTGAGTGAATGTGTGAGTGAATGTGTGAGTGAATGGGTCAAACGTGAGGAACAAATTGTAAAGCGCTTTGGATAAAAGCGCTATATAAAAAAGCAGCCATTTACCATTTACCATTTAACACATCCAACTGTGTATTATTGGAATGATTGATTGAAAATGTTATTACCAGATGCAGAATGGGTACAATACAGTACGGCTCAATACACACAATTGTTAAGGGAATGCAGACCTACTTTCCATAGAACTTCATTCTTAGATGCTTCTATAGAAAGTAGGTAAAACAAATTAAAACGTTTTCTTTGCCCTATAAGAAAAAAACGTTTTCTTCGCCCTATTTTTTTATTTATTTTTTTAAACCTACTGTAGAGGGCCTAAACTTAACCAGTTGGAAACCAAGCGTACAGTAATAAAATTAGCAATCAATCAATCAATCAACTCAATAGGCCATGCTCACTTAGAACAGCGCAGCACCCAGCTCTCTCTCAGTCTGACTATCCCCCGCGTTGCAGGCAGAGTGTGTGTGTGTGTGTGTGTGCGCGCGTGTGTGTGTGTGTGTGTGTGCGTGTGTGTGTGTGTGTGTGTGTGTGTGTGCGTGTGTGTGTGTGTGTGTGTGGGGGGGGGGGGGGGGTGTGGTGGTGGGTGGAGACTAGAGCGAGCGCTGACAGTCGAAAGGAAAAAGAAATTGAAATTTTTTTTGAAAATTAATCAATCAATCAATCCGCGATTTTTCTTTTGTTACAGAATGATTCAAGACCCATCAATTACATCATCCAACATTGTTTAAAGCACTAAGACATTTGCTGTGACAGAATCGCTTGATATTTAGTTGTTTAGTCGTTATCAACATATCCATTTGTTAAATTATTGTCCGGCATCTTGTGATCCGGCGGAGTGATGTGATGTGATTCGGTTGTGGGCGGGTCCTGGGCCAGCAGCGTGGAATTGTGAAGAATAAACATGTGTAAAATGACTGTTTCAGCCAATCAGAATCGAGAAATTTGCATGCCGTTGTATAATAAATGGTTATTCCACTCTCAAGGGTGGATGTAGTGTTGTGTTGAACTTGAGATATTTGATCTAGTAAAATAGTACAGCACAAGAATGAATGAGACAAAGGTGATTTAATTGAATATTAACCTGAGAAGCCGTGGAATATATAGATAACTAATTTGGAAAGAATGTATTGTCAAATGCAGAACAGTAGAAGATGTATCTGAGCAAAAATGTGATCTTCCAATCCATTGTGTGTTTGTAAATAACAAATCCAAAAAGCAAAAAGGACAGAGGGAAAATCGTTTCCTTCTGTGGAAAATCGGAGCAGTACCAAGACTGGCCACAACAAAGAAGAAAACTGTGGGTAGCACAAAATACAACAAGGAGCAACGGTCAAAACAATTTAGCAGTGAAGACCTCAGGAGTTTTGAACAGGGATAACTGACAGGGATGAAAGCTAATGATAATTGAGATCTCAGTGGTCTTTTCGAGGAGAAAAATTATTTATGTTTGCAGGTTTGAATCTCCCTCGATTTTTTAGAGTGTTAATCTTTTGGGTGTGATGTATTAATCTTTTCTTGCAGAGTCAATTACACAAAACAGACACATTGAAGCTAAGAAAACATGGATAAAATAGTCTAAACAAAAAAGCTGTTATTGAAAGGGTAGTTCCTTGTAAAAACAGGAACAACTTTCTTAGTCTGATGTCATATCAATAACTGATATTGTGTGTGACTGGGGAAGTGACTAACGAGGGTGGGGGGAAAGAGTGAATGATGATTTTGTAACTGTACAGACGGAAATGGGTTTGGTAGTTCGATTTGTGTAATTTTTGGATTTTTTGAATTTTTTTAAAATATTAGCAAGAATGGTAATTAGGGTTTAACATGTTTAATTTAGAACATATTGGTGCTATATAGTGGGTTATGAAACCCACTAAGGGTGGAATGTCGTGTATTATCAAAATGAAACATGTAAAAACTCAAGAAAACTATACAAATGATACCGGACGAAATGCTGTTGTGAGTTGTATTACAAAATGGATCAAAAATCAGCGAGCTGTCTCCTTGCCCAAAGAGCCAGACCTCAGCAAACAGCTGTTAACAGTGTACCATCCCCTGTCAAATAGCTCCAAGCAAGGACACCGAGGTCAGTTAACACAGCAGGTTTGGGCTGCAGTAAAGCTTGGTCAGTAAACCAAATGGCCTTGTATAATAATAAGTCAAACACGAGACCATTCGGCTTTCTCCCCCACCTAGATGGAGATAGGGATTGAGTAAAACCCCCCGTTGTAAAAATACTTGCCCAACAGCACATTCTAAAGGGAAAATAGCCTTCTGCAGTCGATTAGTAACTTGAGGCAATAGGTGGTATTTGAACAGCTGCAATAATCATTGACTAAGAGAATAGTGACCTGTCATTCTGAGTCAGGAAAACTGTCTATAGAAAAACAGGAATTAGAGAACCGGGTTAAAGACTAATTAACAAGTTAACCAAAGAACAAGACATTTACTAAAAGCAAAGCAAGGACCTTTATGTTAAAACTAAACAAGATACTTAGTGTTCAATTTAAGCTAAAATAAGGTCAAAGAAAGGTTACTACTAAGAGAATAGACATACCACCAGTATGATGAAACAAGCAAAAATAAGGTTTAATTAAAGTTACATGGGGACCAGTGCATGTGAGCGGATCGGAGCGTGAGCGGCGCGGGGCGCGGAGCGGCCGGTTTTGACGTGAGCGAGGAGTGGGTTTTAAAATGAGTCGGCGCGACGTCCGGAGCGAGAGTTCTCCTCCGCTCCAATCCACTCCAGGCCGCTCACAGTGGTTTAACACTGATGTAATATATACATGCAGTACAATGCCAAGGCAACAGATGGCGATGTACAAACATGAAGGCCATTTTCAACCAATGAGAAGGGTGAACCTGTGATAGGCTGTTCGTTCAGGCTTTGTCACTGTAGAGACGCCCACACTCACTCCAGTTAGGAAAAAGTATCGACGCCATTGTTGTTGACGTTAGCTTACATGCTAACGTTAATGGCAGCGACCATAGCATTGTGGCTCGGCTAGCCTATCATCGCTTAATAGAGATAGTGAATGGATAAACAACGTTATTTAACATTGCAGAATGGCTACAATTACAATGCGGCTCAATACAAACAATTGTTAAGGGGCCCAGGGGGTGTAGACTGTTGTAGTTTGAGCTCATTTACACCATGCTCCAAAAAAAGAAGAAAAAAAACTGCCGAGCGATCTGGCGCGGGGAGCGGGGAGCGCTCGATTCAAGGTGAGCGGGGAGCGAGCGGAGAGCGACTTGGGGGCGGGGTCAACATGAGTGATTAGCGGAGCGGACCAAGCTTTAAAGAGCGAAGAGCGGATTTCTCGGCCGCGCCGATCCGCTCACGTGGTCTGATGGGGACAGAACTGAAGAAAAGACTGTTAGTCACTGTCTAGACAATAAAGAATAATCATATTATTCTAAAAGCAATCAAAGCATGGTAAAGTGTTTGTAGATGGTAAAACTAGGAAACAGCTCATGCTCTATTTTCTGTTCAAGGAGAGAGGGCGCTAAAACTTCCATAAAAGGGAAACGGAATGCTTTTAATAGTTAGTATGTAAATTGTAACTGAGGGGTACAATTCCCTGACTGTATTGATAAGTATGGTATCATTAAACCACTACCGCTTTATGTACTTTAACTACTGGCCATACAGTACACGATATCTAAATATGATGAACACTTTCCCACAATGAAAACGGTTCCACACAAAGGTAATAATCAAATATTTAATGCAGCAAAAGGTACATATGATAGTTACTATTACATTTATGATTTGAATGCACTTGTAAGGCAAATGAGTACTCGTAGGCAAATCAACACTGAATGTCCAATCTCTGGTTACGCAGGAAGCAAGTATACAACCTGGCTCTTAGGGAATTAGATCTATGGTACTCTTAATGATATAGCAGGATATTCTGGAAGGGGTCCTCCCGGTTGTAGGCCGGTAGGGGGGGTAGGAGAGCCGTCGGTAGTAGACCGTCTGGTCAACGATATCTAGGGAGACTTCAAGTACAGAAGACAGTGCAGTAGAATCTTGATCCGCAGATGAATACACCTTGGTTCTCTTGTAGGCTGTAGCTCCACAGTGAAGAAGAAGCTAGGCGACCTCAGTCTCTCTGAGCGCCGACTCAACTTGACTCCTCTCGGGGGTAAATCCAACACTCACAGGCGTCGGCGATTATCCGCTCCACAAATCACAGTACCAAAGCAAATATATTCCAGCCGCATAGGGCTCAGCAGTCGTCGGGTAGGTAATCCAGTGTACATGTCCCTCGGTCCTCGTCTAGATCTCCTCGGATGAAGGCGCCATGTGGTCGGCCCAGCCTGGTTAAGACTCTAGATAACACGAGGAAGCGTTGGAGATGCTGGTCACTTTAGAACTCTAACCGCACGATGCACCATACACGATAGACTATTATTACTTAATAGAAATACGTCGCACTCGACGGTACAGTGCCAAACTCTGACAATTCAGCTATTAATTCGCACGAGGTCTCGATGCTATTCTAAAGCCAAACAGGCCATACTACACCGCACGCGGTATCGTGGGTGAGGCTTCACGTTCTGTTACTTAGTTGGGTAGAAGGGTAAAGGACTAAGGGATAAGGGGTCTTCTACATTTACTTGCGCCATATTTATATGCACGGTGAACAAATAGTGCCACTCTCGTTTCGTTAGCCGTATCCCTGAGCGGAGCCGGGGCTAGTACGGACATGTCTCGTCGGTACCTTTGAACTTGACGTCAGGGGCTGGTCCCTGGCGCCTGGTCCTTTTGTCCAATAAGAGAATTAACTATTATGGGCTATAGTAGGCTAAAGGGATATTCCGTGTATATGTACAAGGAATATACAAGGGATATCAAACGATATACAAATACTATTCAATATATATACATAAATAAATATATATATTCGGTTTAATCTGATCCTTCGTAACAGCCGCCCCCTAATTAGTCCCACCTAATTAGCTAAGCAGAGACAGATTAACCGCACTGTCCACTACTCAATGTCCGCTGTGAGGGTCAGTCAGTTCACAAAGTCATGGGGTCATGGTCGTCATCGATAGTATCGGGGAGCCTTGGCAGTTCTATTAGCCTCGCCACGGGTCGGGTGTAGGTCCGCCCTTGGACGAGCACTTCAGCTGCTCGGACCTTTCCATCGGCACCGGTGATCACTTTGCTTACGCGGCCAGCCGGCCACATAGCTCGGGGTAGTGACTGGTCGATAATCATGACGACTGTTCCTTCTGTCAAATTGTCTCTCTCTTTTACCCATTTCTGGCGGGTCTGTAGAGACGGTAGGTAGTGGAGTAAGAAGCTGTTCCAAAACTTGTCAGCCAGTACTTGACTGTACCTCCACATTCTTCGGCCGTTCGCTTCTTCCGGCCTGTACATTGTCTGGGGTAGCGCGGGGTCCAGCCGCCCCATCAAGAGTGTGTTGGGGGTGACTGGGTCGACATCTGCTACATCACTTGAGACGTAACCGAGGGGCTTTGAGTTCAATACTCCCTCGATCTCCGTGAGGACTGTCATTAAGACTTCTTCCGCTACGGTCTGGGCCCCAAACACGGCGTACAGGGCTGTCTTTATAGAACGTATTTCTCGTTCCCAAGTTCCACCGAAGTGAGGTGCGTTCGGGGGATTAAACTGGAAGTCAATCTGGGATGGAGCGAGGTGGGTCTTAAGTTCTGGGCCCATAGCTTGGAAGCTCTCTCTCAGCTCTCTTTCTCCGCCTTTGAAGTTTGTCCCGTGATCAGACAATAATGTAGACGGTTTTCCTTTCCGTGATGTGAATCTTCGGAAGGCCATAAGGAATGAGTCTGTGCTCATGGTTGGAAGGAGTTCGATATGTATCGCTCTGGTGGTCATGCATTTGAATACAATACCCCACCGCTTCTCGGTTCCTCTTCCTTTCTTTATATACAGCGGGCCGAAACAGTCCATACCGGTGGAGTGAAAAGGCTTGTCGCCGAGTCGGAGGCGACAGGGAGGTAGGTCAGCCATCCGGGGTATACTGGGCTGGGCTCGCCACTTACGACAGTCTAGACAGGTTCGCTGGAAGCGCCGCACTGCTTCTCTCCCTTGCAGTATCCAATAACGACGTCTGATCTCCGCGAAGACTCTCTCTGCCCCTGCGTGGTGCACATCCTCGTCGTATTTCTTTATGATCAGCTCTGTGACCTTGTGTCGGCTGTTCAAGACTATCGGGTACTTGACGTCATCCGGTAAGTCTGGGGCTCTCCGCAGACGACCACCCACTCTGATGAGACTATGGGCGTCGCTCTCGGGGGCTAGGTGGAGCAGTCTGCTGTCTGATGGGACGGGCTTTGCTCCCTGTAGACAGGCTAGCTCATCGGGGAACGAGTCTCTCTGGGCTCGTTGTAGTAGAAGAAGTTCTGCTTCTTCGTAGTCAGCTGCTGAAATGTCAGTCGTGGGCTGAACCTCTGGGTGGTGCCACAGAAATGTCTTTAGCTGCGCACTCTGTAGGGTGAGGCAATCGTCTATGTCGGGGTCTGTGGAGACGAGTGTGTTCAATCCACAGAACATAGGTTTCTTGTTTTCGGCCTCCTCTTTACTCGCCTCCCGTGGGGTGGGTGTAGGCCACTCTTCTTCCGGGAGCTTGAGGAACTCTGGCCCGTCACTGTAGAGGTTGTGACGGGTGAGGTCATCCAGGGACATTCCCCGGGTGATGACGTCAGCTGGGTTGTGTTTGGTGTCCACATACCTCCAGCTCGCTACTTCTGTTAACTCTTGAATCTCGGTGACTCTGACTCCCACGAAGACCTTGTATCTGCACGAATCAGACCGGATCCATGAGTCGTGGAGTCTGACCACAAGATTGTTCTTTGCACCGGGATGGTGAGTTCACGTTGGATTAACGTGGCGAGCTGCGCTCCTGCTAGGGCTGCGCAGAGCTCTAGACGCGGGATAGATTGTTGCTTTCGTGGGGCTATTCTTGAGCGAGCCAGGATGAAGGCAGTATGTATTTCTCCTCCCTCCTCTCGGGCGCGCAAGTAGGCCACCGAACCGTAGGCTACTTCAGAGGCGTCGCTGAATACGTGCAAGTCGATCTTGCATGTCTCTGGCCTCACTGTGGGTGGGAAGTAGCTGCGGCGTATATTAACACCTGGGAGTGAGCGGAGTTCCGTCTCCCACTCTCTCCATGTGGATGCAAGGTGTTCGGGTATGGGATCGTCCCAGCCCTGGTCCTTGTCCCATAGCGCTCTTACAATCATCTTTGCCCTGGTGGTGTAAGGTAGAATACATCCCAACGGGTCATATTGTCTGGCGAGTGTTCTGTATACACTCCGTCTGGTGGTCGGTATTGCCGTCGACCTTCCCTGCTCCTTGGTCAGGGGTTTGTGTCTATAATGGAGCGAGTCTGTTTTGAAGCGCCAGACTAGTCCTAGTGTCATTTCTTGGGCTTCTCCTGGGATGGTCGCCATCCAGGTGTCGCTGCTTGCTGCCTTGTCCTCGGGGGAGAGGCTGCGCAATACTTGCGGGTCGCTGCTGGCCCACTGCCTGAGATCAAAGTCGCCTTTGATCAGGGAGGCGCGGAGCTTGAGTAGAAGAGCCTCGGCTTCTTCTGGCGTCGAGACGCTTTGTAAACAGTTGTCCACGTAGAAACTATTTGTCACACTTTGTCGGACCTCTTCATCTGCTGCTGGGTCCTCTGCGACGTGTTTTTGTAGTGCAAACGTAGCACAGCATGGGCTGCATGTGGTTCCGAAAGGGAGGACTTCCCATTGATAGATGGCTGGGTGCTCATCTCCGATCCTCTCTCTCCATAGGAACCGCAGCAGGGGCTTGTCCTCCTCCACTAGTCTCACCTGCAGGAACATCCCTTTGATGTCGCCGCTGATAGCCACCTTGTCCTGGCGGAAGCGTAGTAGCACGCCTAGTAGAGAGGGGCCGAGTGTTGGGCCGGCCAAGAGCTCTTTATTCAGATTTTGTGATCCGATCTGGTAGCTGCAGTTAAACATAATACGATCCTTGCCGTTGTGGTGGACCTTGTGGTGCGGCACGTACCATGATTCGGTCGTCTGATCGGCCTCTTTAATGTCAATTTTCTTTATGTGTCCCGCTGTGATTAGCTTGTTAATCTCAGCGCGGTACACAGCCTCTTGAGCGGGGTCTTTGGCTAGGCGCCGCTCTGTGTTCAATAGATACCGCTCCGTCGCCTCTTTTGTGGCGTGAAAGGTGGGCATTCCCTCTCGCCTCAGGAGTGGAGTTGCGTATCTCATCACTCCGTTGACTGTGACTCTCTTTGTCCCTTGCTCGAGGAGGGCTATAGCGTAAATATCTTCCTTAGAACGAATGTCTTTCTTTTCGTTCTTAAAGGGCATTGTCTCTAGTGTCCATAGCCTCTCGACATGCTGCAGGAGTGTGGTGTCTTCTTCTGTCGCTCCGGAGTGGAGGCAGCTAGTGGCTGCTGTTCGGTTAAGAGACTTGGCGAGGGGGCCTTGTAATGTCCATCCTAGGCGGGTCTCGACTGCTGCAGGACAACCTCTGGGTCCTGTATGGACCCGGTCTATCGGGACTATGAGGTCTGCATGGTCGGAGCCTATCAGCAGGGTCGGGGTGGCACCGTCTATGAGCGGGATAGGTAGTTGACGCAGGTGCACATATTTATCCATCAGCTTGGCGATGGGGTAGGTGTACTGCGATAGTCCTATTTCTTGGCTGGTGAAAGCATTAGTAATCCTATACCGTCTCTCGGGCTGCCCGCTTGCTGCGATAGTGAAGGAGACATTCTCGCCCTTTATCGTCTTTAGATCTCTTCTTATTGTCCGAATCGTCATCTCGTTCTCGCTCCCCCGCAGCCCCAGCTGGGCCGCAGCGGACGCGAGGAGAAGGGTCTTCTCTGACCCGTCATCAAGGACGGCGTAAGTGTCCATGACCTTATCTTGGTAACTCAGTGTTACGCGGACCACCTTTAAGAGCACCTGGGCGCCGCTGCTGCTAGCGGGGTCAATGTACATAACACTTGCCTTTGTGCTGCTGGATGGTGCAGGCTTTCTTCTGTTACTGTCGTGTAGGACATCTAGGTGGGCTCCGTCACACCGACTACACCTCTTCTTGAGGCGGCACTCGGCTGCCATGTGACTGCGCGCACATCGGTAACAGCGCCTGTTGGACTTTATCCATTGACTCACTTCTTCAGCGGTCATCTTCTTGAACAGGTCACATTGTGACAACCAGTGTTCCTTTTCGCAGTACGGGCACACCATCTTCCACTTCTCTTTCATCGAGGGGGTACTGTGGTTCTTGATGCTCGGTACTGATTCTGATTGGTGCATGACAGTCACCGATCTTCTGCCATCGTTTGCTCTCCTAGGTCCCTCTCTGGAGCTTGGTGTGCTCCGCACGAACGTATCCAACCGTAGGCTGCTGACTTCTCTCGCCAGGAAGTCGGCTAGGTCTAGGAGGGATGGCTCGGGACCGTTAGGATCACGGTGGTCTCTTTGCCGCCTGAAGCGCTCCTGTCGGGCGGGCGGCAGCTTCTCTAAAATCCTCTCGACGTTCGAGTTTGCGTATAGTTCGTGCATACCCTTTTCTCGTTGCGCCCCCAGCATCCCTACCAGGGATTGTACTTTGATAGACAGGTCGTCTAGTGAGCGATTGTCTGTTGCTGGGGGTAGGCGGTCAATATGCCTTATCTCTTGTATTACGTAATCCCATATACGTCCATATCTTTGGTCTAGTGCTGCTAGAGCCGCTGTGTATGGGGTAGTAGAGGTGGCATAGGCCAGCGCTATGTTGTGCGCTCTGGGCACTTTCAGGTGCTTCAGTAGGATAGCATACTTGTGGCGTTCATCAGCTACATCCACCATCATTGTCTCTAAGCACATCCGTAGCTCCGTGTACTGTGCTCGGTTCTCATGGGTGAAGTCTGGAAACGTCGGTGTGCCAATGTATGACGCCGTGGATGGCTGGCACATCGGTGAGCGTTGGAAGAGAGGCCTCCTGGGCGAGTCTCCTCTTACGCCTCTCGGTGGGCTGGTACCGGCAGGGTACCATGGCCCGCTGGTCCAGGTGCTATTCCTCGGGACTGGTCGTGCGTCATGCTCACCCGTGAATAGAGTCGGGGGTCTGTAGCGCAGAGCCGCGGGGGTATAGCCTGGGCTGTACTGGACCTCCTGGTCCTGTGGAGTAATGTGCTGCTGTCGGGCTTGACTCTCCTCTTCTCCCTCTTCTTCCTCTGCCAGGTCTTCTAGATCCTGTAGTCGTCTATTTAGCCTCTCCGCGGTGTCCGCCGTTCCTTCCCTGTAGCTGGGTCTCACTTGGACCGGTCGGGGAAGGAGTTCGGAGGGGGGTATAGACTCTCTCTGGTGGTCGGGCTCAGGGTCGCTTAATCGGTTAGGGGAGGGTGCCCTTGACCCGTGTCTTGACGAGGCCCTGGAACCCCTTGTGGAGGGAGGGGGTGTTGCCCTGGTGATCAGCTGCTCCATTAGCTGCGCTTGTAGTCTGTCGCGCTCGGCTTGTAGTCTGTCGCGCTCGCCTTGTAGTCTGTCGCGCTCGGCTTCGCGCTTGGTGAGATCTGCTTCTCTTTGGGCACCGGCAGCGGCACGCTGGGTGTCGGCCCGGTCTCTTGCCATATTCTCTTCCGTCTGAAGGTGTCTCAGCTCCAGACGTATGCGCTCTTCTTCGCTCCGTTGCTGCGCTTGGAGGCGTTCTCTTTCAATGGTAGAATGTTCGCCCTCGCTAAGCATCTGTGCTTGGAGTCGATCACGCTCCGTAGAGGCTGCTAGGCTGGCGAGGAACGCCTGTGCCAGCATCCTCTCCGCCTCGCTGGGGGAAGACGCTGGTTGAGGTGATCCGCTCCTGGCAGTACCCGTTGGGGATGCGTTCCCCTGCGGGGAGTCCTGGAGCTCTATCTCCTCGGCGCTCTCCTCATCTTGTTCCGTGCAGAGTTCCATCTCTGGAGGGTTGTCTTCCTCCCGGAGCTCTTGGGGGACTACTTCTTCGGTCTTGGCGGGGGGTAAAGTCGTGTCAGTTCCCTCCTGGTCCCCACCGTGAGCTTGGTCAGTTACATTAGAACCCACTAGGGCCTCTGTGGTCGGGGTATCCTGGTTGATAGGGTCGGACATAATTTTACTTTCTACTTTTACCGCGTTTACCGTTTGTAGAAGGCTAGGTAGTATACTGGCAGCGTAATCCTCTAAGTACTGAGGTGGCTGTCATCTACGCTGCGGGCGTTCTACTTTAGGAGGACCGTTTCGTGGAGTGTTCATCATAGGCCATTTCAATATTAATACCACTATATTAATATTACACTAATTACCCTCCGGCTCGAAGGACCAATTGTAACTGAGGGGTACAATTCCCTGACTGTATTGATAAGTATGGTATCATTAAACCACTACCGCTTTATGTACTTTAACTACTGGCCATACAGTACACGATATCTAAATATGATGAACACTTTCCCACAATGAAAACGGTTCCACACAAAGGTAATAATCAAATATTTAATGTAGCAAAAGGTACATATGATAGTTACTATTACATTTATGATTTGAATGCACTTGTAAGGCAAATGAGTACTCGTAGGCAAATCAACACTGAATGTCCAATCTCTGGTTACGCAGGAAGCAAGTATACAACCTGGCTCTTAGGGAATTAGATCTATGGTACTCTTAATGATATAGCAGGATATTCTGGAAGGGGTCCTCCCGGTTGTAGGCCGGTAGGGGGGGTAGGAGAGCCGTCGGTAGTAGACCGTCTGGTCAACGATATCTAGGGAGACTTCAAGTACAGAAGACAGTGCAGTAGAATCTTGATCCGCAGATGAATACACCTTGGTTCTCTTGTAGGCTGTAGCTCCACAGTGAAGAAGAAGCTAGGCGACCTCAGTCTCTCTGAGCGCCGACTCAACTTGACTCCTCTCGGGGGTAAATCCAACACTCACAGGCGTCGGCGATTATCCGCTCCACAAATCACAGTACCAAAGCAAATATATTCCAGCCGCATAGGGCTCAGCAGTCGTCGGGTAGGTAATCCAGTGTACATGTCCCTCGGTCCTCGTCTAGATCTCCTCGGATGAAGGCGCCATGTGGTCGGCCCAGCCTGGTTAAGACTCTAGATAACACGAGGAAGCGTTGGAGATGCTGGTCACTTTAGAACTCTAACCGCACGATGCACCATACACGATAGACTATTATTACTTAATAGAAATACGTCGCACTCGACGGTACAGTGCCAAACTCTGACAATTCAGCTATTAATTCGCACAAGGTCTCGATGCTATTCTAAAGCCAAACAGGCCATACTACACCGCACGCGGTATCGTGGGTGAGGCTTCACGTTCTGTTACTTAGTTGGGTAGAAGGGTAAAGGACTAAGGGATAAGGGGTCTTCTACATTTACTTGCGCCATATTTATATGCACGGTGAACAAATAGTGCCACTCTCGTTTCGTTAGCCGTATCCCTGAGCGGAGCCGGGGCTAGTACGGACATGTCTCGTCGGTACCTTTGAACTTGACGTCAGGGGCTGGTCCCTGGCGCCTGGTCCTTTTGTCCAATAAGAGAATGAACTATTATGGGCTATAGTAGGCTAAAGGGATATTCCGTGTATATGTACAAGGAATATACAAGGGATATCAAACGATATACAAATACTATTCAATATATATACATAAATAAATATATATATTCGGTTTAATCTGATCCTTCGTAACATAAATAGTATCCTGTCCTTAGAAAGAGTCAAAAAGGCCGAGATCACTTTGAGCCAATAGAGAAGCACGATCCCTGGGGTGACGTCACTGGACGAGCAGGGGAATGGGGGATTTTGTCTCTTTTAAATACTGCAGGGAAGCTGATGGAGACAGAGAGAGACACCCACCGACGGAGACAGGATCGCATCGCAGCAGGGGATCCAGACACGCAGACAGACGAACCAAGCGCTCCCAGCTTTGAGGATCCCGGACAACCAGGGTTGCTTTGGCAACCAGCAGCAAACAAAGAAACGCGGCCTCGTGTTGTCTGGACAACCTGAGACAACCACACCAGGGGAAAAGCGCTCTGACCGGCCGCAGCCGATCAGACCGGGCCGATAGCCACACCGAGGACGATGATTAGATATACAATGAAGATCCTGTACTAAGTTGATTCATCTAGCTTGTGTTTATTGAAATGGAAATAAACACAGCTTTGTTTTATTCAAACCACCTCGTCTGCGTTTCCTTCCTACAACCGAACACTTGAAATGCAAACAATGGAGAGTAGAAGGGTAAACACTATACGATCACAGAGACTAGATAATGAATGAAGAATACTTCAGCACTTTTTTAAATAAAAATTTTACCATTATAGTGCAAAGAAATATGTTCCTCCTGCCTCATTACTGTGGTCCTTTTATTTAACATTTAAGTGCTTTTGTTTTCAGGTTTGTATCTTTTATAATGAACCATAAAAGATAATGAAGTATTACCACAGCTGCAAACATTTCTTCTTTCATTGATAACAGTGTATTAACAGTGTTCATTAGGGATGGGTATCGTTAGGATTTTATCGATACTACTACTCTTATCGACACTGCTTAATGGTTCTGTACTTTATCGGTTCTTTTTGATTATTTGATTATTATTATTATGGTGGCTGCAGCCTCAGCCTGACGATCTATAAAAAGTTGTCATCTTTCAAATATATTTGTAGCTAAACAATTAGCTAAGCAATTATATTTTATTTATACAATGGCATGCAAATTTCTTGATTCCGATTGGCTGAGACAGTTGTTTCAGACGTTGTTATTTCGTATAACACACTCCACGTGACCCCAGAACCCGCCCACAACCGAATAACTTTTTTCCCGAATGAATCTGCTGTTAGTTTTTTCCGAATGAAACCAAGGTGGCGGACAATAATCTTTATGAATGGATGTGTTGATTTCGTCATAACGACTCATTCAAAAAAGATACACTCACCTGGAATATGTTAGTTATTTACACAATGTTGGATTATGTAATTGGTTTGTCATGACCCATTGTAAAACAAAATATAAATCACAGAGGGGGTTCTGAGGCTGAGGCTGTGTCGGTGTCCGTCGCGCAAAAGCTGGCTGGCAGTCTCATTGGATAATATAAGTCTGTAAACTTATACAACAGGAGAAGCCGGAGAAGGAAAAAAGACATGCTGACATTGAGGAAAACGAACGTATCATTGTACATTTTGATCTATGTACATGTATGATGTTACCCCGAATATGTAAAGCCGCGGGCACCGACACGATTTACACCAATCATTGTTTAAGAAGCACAGTGAAGTTACCGGTTGTTATTTGATTGATTGAAAATTGTATTAACAGATTGCAGAATGGGTACAATACACACAATTGTTAAGGGGATGCAGACCAGAGAAAGACTTTCGTCTTGTTTACATCAGGGTCCCCCATTTTCAATGCATCATAACATATATGACATACATGACATACAGATAGTGTGAGGATGGGGTTCTTGCGGAGCCCAATAGCAAAACACAGGAGGAGAGAGAATGGAGCGGTTTAGGGGTTTTTAATGTTCTTCCCAAGCAGACAGAAATAATACAGTAAATGTACGACAGACAGGTCTGAATGTTCTTGGGATTAGACAGGTGCACTAGTGCAGTACGGGTAATTGTCGACACCGGCTGTGTCAGGGGGTGAGAGCAGGAACTCCGTAGAGGAGAGTGTAGACACCGGCTGTGTCGAGGGTGAGAGCAGGAACTCCGTAGAGGAGAGTGTAGACACCGGCTGTGTCGAGGGTGAGAGCAGGAACTCCGTTGATAGCTCCAGGGGGGTTCCAGACGGCTCATTGGAACTGTGGTCCTTGGGCACAAGAGAAGGTAGATTAGAACAGGGAATTATAAGGGGAGGGTGTCTAGTAGGTCTTCGGACTGAAGGGTCATACCTAGATAGGCAGTTTAACACTGCAACGCCGGATGACAGGATCTGCCAGGTGATATAGGGCCCGCTTGATGAGGGAATCCCTTCCAGCCGCGCTGATTGATCCTCATCTGGCAGCGCGGGAACGCTCCAGCAGGAAGCCCATGTATGGGCACGTCCGGATGACGGCAGAGGAAGGCCCGAGCCCCGATCGTGACAGATAGACAGTACTGCTACATCTTGTTTAAGAAGCACAGTGAAGTTACCGGTTGTTATTTGATTGATTGATTGATTTGATTGAAAATGTTATTAACAGATTGCAGAATGGGTACAATACAGTACAGCTCAATACACACAATTGTTAAGGGGATGCAGACCAGAGAAAGACTTTCGTCTTGTTTACATCAGGGTCCCCCATTTTCAATGCCTCATAATCATATATGACATACAGATAGACAGTACTGCTACATCTATACATTTATGACATACCAGATTTACAAATACAGTACTTGTGATACAAGAAGAGTCTAAAAAAGAGAGTATATACATTTGACGAAGAAACTGTAGATTGGAGGAGGTTGGTAGGTAGGAGATTGGTATGTGGGGTGGAGGGGGGGCGGGTATTTCGTATAACACACTCCACGTGACCCCATAACCTCAGAAGAAACTGTACATTGGAGGAGGTAAGAGGTAATTTTTGGGATTAGACACTCACCACTATAAAAAAAACACCAGCTACATTAAAACTACAGTACTTAAAGCATGATATATTCCATGGAGTTTAAAAACAACACCAACCTCCCGGTAAGAGCTCCCACCACCGCTACCACCGCACTGGTCATCCCCAAGGCTGATGTGCATGCTGGGTTTAAGCGTATCAACATCAGGAAAGCATCCGGGCCAGATAACATATCTTATATAACAGGAGGTGCAAATCCAGAGCCTGCAGAATTATGAAAGACCCTCACCATCCCAACAACAGCCTGTTTAAGCTGCTGCGGTCAGGCAAGCGCCTACGGTCACACGCTGCAAGAACAGAGAGACTCCGGCTCAGCTTCTTCCCCCAGGCCATCAGAACACTGAACACTGAACTTTCCACTCACAAATACACATGAGCTCACACAGACACACACACACACACACACACACCACTCATGCGGCAACCGCTGAAACAATCACTTTAAACAAAATGTCACTTTAAAAAATTGTAATCTTTAGAAACACTTTAAAAGAAGGAGGTACTGTATAGTTTAGATACATTAAGAGTTAACATTGTAAATTGTATATTGCATAGTAGTGTATATAAGAACCAGTTTCTCAGGAACCTAGCATGTGTAGCCACCTGAATATGTCTGACTATTATTCAGGGTGTCTAAAGCTAATCTTTTGCATTCCCTGTGTTCACGAGGACGTTGTAACCGGTTGACCGCTCTTGATCATCCCTACCCGGACATGGACACTTAACATGCGGCTCTCTTTGATTCTTCCTACCCCGACATTGACTATTAACTTGCTGCTCTCTGATATTCCCTATCCTGGGCATTGACGCTTCGTGGTGGGACAGGATACAGGTGCCGGCAGGGGCGCTGGTGGTCGCGCCGGGCAGGGAGGACATCAGGTGAAGAAGAATGGGCTGGAGGCGGGGCTCGGACAGCGGAGAGACCTCTTCGTCGTTTTCCACAGAGGGAGGAAGATGTACTGGATTGGAGCTCCGGTGATACAGCACGCAAGAGAGAAACTCAGTTACAAAACGGGTTATCCTAGAAGTATATGCGGTAGTTTAGCGTTTGATTAATGCGCCAGATAAACTCAGTTACACAATGGGTTATCCTAGAAGTATCTGCGGTAGCTTAGCGTTTGGTTAATGTGCCAGAGACACTGTGAATGAACCAACAGGCGAGCATCGCCGAAGACCAGGTGGTAGATATTGTCCACCTTACGTTAGCTGTGTATAGGCGTCATAGCAGGAGGGTTCATCACGACCCATAGTTTAGCTGTGTTTAGGTTAGCACCACAGTTTAGAACGCGTGTCAGCCCACCTCTTCAGCCCAGCAGAGGACGCCACTACACTGCACGCTCCTCCAGCCCCTCCAAGCCGTGGCCCCAGCGTCTACCCCGCCCTGCTGGCTGTTATCGCGGGATCTCCTGACGGCCATCTTAACACCCGGACTAGTGGTGATGAGAGTAGGCCCGCCATCTTGGATAAGTACATCGGCGCTCTGAGTGCTGAAACGTTATCGGTAGACAATTCACTGTGTGGCGCAGGCTCTCTAAGGGCGAAGATAAACTGTGCTTTGAACGAACGCTGGCAGCAGTGTATAGGGGCGCCCCAACCATTTCAAGCCGGCTTTAGCTAGGACTTTTATTTGCTAATGTGGGCCCACTGTTAATTTCTTTTGAGTGTAATAATAATGTGTGGTTCTTTATAAAAATTCCCATTGAACTCCTTTACTCCTTACCTGGTTCTCCCCTACCGCGAAGCGGAGCAGTAGATAACCCTTAAAGGGAAGAGGTTCTTACTGTGTCTGTAATATAGAGTGAGAGCACTAGGTGCCCAGTGTGGGAATAACTTTCATCCATGTGGGAATAACTTTCATCCATGTGGGAATAACTTTCATCCATGTGTATTGTAGAGTGAGAGCACTAGGTGCCCAGTGTGAGAATAGCTTTTCTAATTGAGTAATACACTTGTAACTTGAACCAGGTTATATAAAAGGAGACGTAAATGGGATCACTGTGTGCATGCATTTCGTCTAACCCTTTTCTCTCCGGGTAATGCTCATTATTGTTTAACCCTTTCCCCACCCCCTGCCTATAGTTTATTGTGAAAGGTCTCCACTCATCATTAAGGAAGAGTACTGCTTTGGGGAGCGCATATAGCATCCATCTTACTGCCATCAGGTGTGGGAGGGCTCAGGAAGTATTAGGGGAAGTGTGGGTGTGTGGGGAGCTACTGCTGATCGCCCTGGAGGGCAAGAAGGACCAGAGTACCATCCCTAGGTCAGTGAATCCTAGGCCCCATCCACTCCTGCTGCTCGACCTCCACTTCAACATTCCTGGCCTACAGTCGGGGATCCAGCTGACTCAGCTCTGCTGCGTTCCCGCTACCAGGTGGCCGTGTACAACCACTCCCATAAAGCAGGGATAATCCACCCTGCTACACATGTCTTTTTTTACCATGCATATCTTGTGTCTTATATATTTTATTTTTTCTATGCCAATTTTATTCTATTTTATTATTGTATTTTGCACAATCAATGTGGGCATGACCACCGGCATTTCACTGTATGCCTTGGTATGTATGTGACAAATAAACCTCTTGATTCTTGATTTTGAACATCCCAGGCCGAGTGATCAGAGCATGCACAGTGGAGCTAGCGGGGTGTTCACGGACATATTCAACCTGTCCCTCTCCCTGAGTGTAGTCCCCTCCTGCTTCAAATCAGCCCACATTGTGCCAGTACTAAAGAAGAGCAAGGTAACAAGCCTCAATGACTGGCGCCCAGTTGCCCTTACCCCCATACTGAGCAAATGCTTTGAAAACAACAACAAAAGCTCAACAACAAACATACCGCCCAGCCTGGACAAACACCAATACGCCTACAGACAAGATAGATCCACAGAAGACACAATAGCCACCACCCACCTGGAGAAGGCGGGGAACTATGTGAGAGGATGCTGTTTGTGGACTACAGCTCAGTTCAACACCATAGTCCCAGCCAGACTCGACACCAAGCTCAGGGAACTAGGAGTCAACCCCAGACTGGATCCTGGACTTCCTGTCGGATCGACGCCAGGTGGTGAGGATGGGCCCTCACACCTCCGACCCCCTGACTCAACACTGGAGCCCCCCAGGGCTGCGTCCTGAGCCCTCTCCTCTACTCACTGTACACCTATGACTGCGTAGCCACACACAGCTCCAACACAGTGATTACATTTGCCGATGACACCACAGTGATAGGCCGAATCACCAAGAGTGACGAAACGGCCTACACGAGAGAGGTTGACAACCTGGCAAAGTGGTGCCAGGAGAACAACCTCTCCCCGAATGTGGAAAAAACAAAGAGCTGGTCATAGACTACAGGAGAGGGGGAGAAAAGCTGGTCATAGACTACAGGAGAGGGGAGAGAAGCTGGTCATAGACTACAGGAGAGGGGAAGAGAAGCTGGTCCTAGACTACAGGAGAGGGGAGAGAAGCTGGTCATAGACTACAGGAGAGGGGGAGAGAAGCTGGTCATAGACTACATGAGAGGGGGAGAGAAGCTGGTCATAGACTACAGGAGAGGGGAGAGAAGCTGGTCATAGACTACAGGAGAGGGGGAGAGAAGCTGGTCCTAGACTACAGGAGAGGGGGAGAGAAGCTGGTCATAGACTACAGGAGAGGGGGAGAGAAGCTGGACCCCATCACCATCGATGGGGCTGCAGTGGAGAGAGTCAGCAGCTTTAAGTTTCTCGGTGTCCACATCACCGACAAACTCACCTGGGATGTCCACAATAATCATGTGGTAAAGAAGGCCCAACAACACCTTTACAACCTCAGGAGGCTGAAGAAGTTCGGCATGACACCCAAGATCCTGAAGGTGTTCTACAGAGGAACAACAGAGAGTGTCCTGATGGGGTGCATCACTGCCTGGAGGGGGAACTGCACCGACCTCAACCTCAGAGCGCTGAGCAGAGTCGAGAGGACAGCAGAGTCATGAGGACAGCACAAAATAGGCCGTATGGTGAAGGCTGTATCGTTTCATCCCGTTCCCACCTCGGCGAATTACACAATTTTCACTCTGGGTGAAAGTGCGATTGGTGTAGATTTAGGAACAAAAAGTTCTCCATTGACAAAATAGCACATTTTGCGCAATCATAATTTTAAAGTCGGGACTAGATCTTTCCTCGCGAACGGATATTTGGGCACTGCAGAGTTTTATTTGACGCAATTGGTGCTAGTTTGGTCACGTATCTGGCGCTCGACCAATAGCAGCTCTCCTTGTTGCGAGGTCATCGCAACAACGATAGCTGCTATTGGTTGATCCGGTGTCAACAAAGAAATTACATCCACACAGTACTCTAACGTTACGGACTAAAATGGACAGAAAACACCTTCTAAAGTTCGCAAAAAGGTTTCTAAACAATGTTATATGCATCTCACGTCCGTTCAGAAAGAATGTGTACAAGATTTGACACATACACGGTGGGATAGATATAGAAACTGTGTCGAATGGTGGCTTAACCTACCAGGCCAGAATCATACCATTGTGGAGACATAAACATTGTTTAGAGATCGATTTGTGTCATAAATGTCATGATATCTGTATGTCGTGTGGTGTATGTCATAAATGTCATGATGAATTGAAAATGGGGGACCCTGATTAGATTAGATTGTACTTTATTGTCATTATATTTGCATACAACGAGATTTGGGACTCAAACCTAAGGTGCAGTAATAAAATCACAAGTAATAAAAGAGAAACATAAAATCCTATACAGAAACATTAAATGCTATACAATAAGACAATGTTAGTCATGTACTATATACAAAATAACAACAATATACAGAATAGCAATACACAAATAACAATCACAGTGTCAGACTGTAGTGGGTGGGTATTGCACTGTGGATATTGTACATCAGGATCTTGCACAGTGTGGGAGGAGGGGGAAAGGTAGCCCCTTTCGTGACTGTGATGCAAGCCTTGCATCACAGTCACGAAAGGGGCTAGGGGAAAGGTGAATTACCCTAGACCAGTCTACCTTTGATGGTCTTAGCAAATATGTGTGCCACCTGTATGGCCATCAGCTAAGAATGTGAATGATGCCAGATATAAAGCATTCTGCATGGCATCGGCTTTGCCAGAACTCTATGCCCCCGACAAGTGGCACATTGTACCAACGCTGCAAAAGGGCAAATGACCATGCAGCTATAATGAGACATTCATTGAAATCTATAATGTGTGCCCCTTTACCTGTTGGCAATGGGTGGCATGTCGAGGATGGGGAGTTAACAGTGACTATGACGGATGACTACAAATCCGGCATCTGATAGTGTGTTGCAGGTAGTCCACTAAGGTTGCAAACAAGGACAATGTGAGACAGGAAGATGTTCATGTGTGTCTGCAAAACTGCCATGTACAGATCTTTGTCAATGCCAAAACTGTGCAAATGTTTCTAAGGAAACCGAAGATAGGGCTACATGGGATGATGACTCAGATGATAGTGGTGAGGATGATTAACATCAGTCTTGCCTGGGAAGTGTGGTGGTTATTATATATGTGACTCCGGACCAATGACCATGGTAGCATATTAATCACACGGAATACGTTGTTCACAGGTACCACAGACCATGGCTGTAGCTAGCTTTATTGCCATAACAACAACGCCCAAAGCGGCCTGAGCAGTAGGGTGTGTCAAGAAATGATTTTTTTTGGTTTCAAGTTGTGTTATGATATAATAAACCATAATCAAAAGCAAAAAAGTGGGTTTGACTTTATTTACCTACCCCGTTTTTCGATTGAAAAATAGCATTTTTTGGCCTTTTTGGCGGATTTCTAACCGTTTCCGCCTAAATCATGGTTTTTCATATTTGTAATTTCTTTGGCAATTTTTATCATCACCATTCAAAACCAAATATTTACTGCAGTTGGAAATGGTCCTTTTAAAAATAAAACTTTTATTTAGTTTCCAATAAAGCCTTTAACCTCTTCCACCCGGGGAATATTTTCTGAAAATCCGCCTAAAATATATACCTAGGTAAATGGGATATTGCTCCACTTCTACAAGGTCAATTTGCATATTCTTGGTATCTAGGGACATTTACGGACCTCAGGGAATGTAGTCACAGTGTCAGAAATATTGTGTCTATTACTAGGCTTGCTTAAATTGTGATGAAACAAAGGAGAATATGAATTATGATTTTTTTTTTGCATCTTTGACAGTGAATAACACCATGCTAATAATGACCAAACATTAAAAACTGCCACTGATCTTGTTCAGTACCTTCTTGAGATCATGTGTACAATAAATCTAAGGAAATTAATAAAGGGAAGATGATTAAACGGAAGGTTCTGAATTCTCCCATCCGGACCAATGCAATTTGAAATATTATTATAGAATATAGAATAGGAGGCTTATAAATTACCTTATTATAGCAAATTCGCACATTTATATAATACATATATTATCTTTCAAATGCCCGAGTTCAATTTGGATTTAGTATCACCAGGCGTGCATAAGAACAAATAATGAAATCTACTGTAATCGACTGTACTTTAATTTTTTCACCAAAGTGCAACCATTTTTAAACTAATTTCAGATCTAATTGTTGCTACATGCTAACAATAGGGAGGAGAAACTAACTGCGTTTCAATATTTGTCAAAAACGTTACCTTTTGTGGTAGAATTATCCAGAATATTAACAGTTATTGAAATAATCCATACAAGTGAGTACCTGGCTGTTGATCCCAAGAAGATTCACCGTGCTAGGGATGAGGTGATGAGGAAGGTGCAGTCTAGAGAGAAGAGGGAGATACTAGAAGGGGATGTCAAGACTATCATGATAGATTCAAGAATCACCAAGACAAAGGTTCGAGACTTCAACCCGGACACCAAGAAGTTCTACACATCCACCCAGAAGAAGGATATCTACACCATGACTGACGGAGATGGCCGTTTTCTCAACCACTTCATCAAGGAGAAGGTTCCTGGCGACTCCACCATGTCATCATCACAGGCACTCGCTCTCCAAGTCTTTGAGTGGTGCACCAAGTAAGGAGTCTCTGACAGCCTAGAGTCCATTGCTGTTTGATGGTGGGCGTAGCTTTAGCTCCTGTTGGCCTAGAGTCTAGCCACGCGGTACTCCCGGTGCTAACCTAGTCTATACTTCAGCTAAACTTGCTTCCCTTTATTATTTCGCCCCTGCGTGATCTGGGCCCATAACCTGTTGACAGAGTCTGGCTATGGGGCGACAATAATGTGGTCAAGAGGCATGGTTTCTACCTTCAGCTATTAATCAGTGTGGTTTATTATTTGCATGGTAAAGCAGCAGCACATGAGTTCTCCTCTCCGTGAGAGGCAGGTGGGAAAGAGGTAGAGGGGGAGGAGACATCTCTTTAAATACTCTCCACCTGGTGGTAGCATTAGTGGCAGTTAGTTTCTCCTCCCTATTGTTAGCATGTAGCAACAATTAGATCTGAAATTAGTTTAAAAATGGTTGCACTTTGGTGAAAAAATAAAAGTACAGTCGATTACAGTAGATTTCATTATCTGTTCTTATGCACGCCTGGTGATACTAAATCCAAATTGAACTTGGGCATTTGAAAGATAATATATGTATTATATAAATGTGCGAATTGGCTATAATAAGGTAATTTATAAGCCTCCTATTCTATATTCTATAATAATATTTCAAGTACTGTATCTACAGAACCTTCCGTTTAATCATCTTCCCTTTATTAATTTCCTTAGATTTATTGTACACATGATCTCAAGAAGGTACTGAACGAGATCAGTGGCAGTTTTTAATGTTTGGTCATTATTAGCATGGTGCGCCGCCCCCTATCTCCCTGTCTCCGGCTGTCCCTGAGCAATGACCGGAGTGTTGAATGTCCCGTGACTAAGACGGGGAGGACGTGACCCTCTTTGCGCCGCCCCTGTGCCTCAAATAGATCCGCTATCAGCTCTATCTTTAATCTTTCAAAATGTTCAGTTGCTATTGCATGCACTCATCTGTGTTTCACTACACACATGAGTGCATGCTTACCAACTGTCCGTCTGCAACACTACTATCACCAACATCTAAGAAGGGAGATCCCCCCTTGAATGGCCCTTCTAAGGTTTCTCTCCTCCACACTGCCTGTGGAGCTTTTTTCCCTATTGTTAGGTTTTAGTGAGTTTTTCCTTACCTTCGTGTGGGGTATGTCTGGGAGTGCTTGCATTCTTTCATTTATTTGCATTCATCTAAAAAATTTTGGACCTTATGGTGTTCTTGTTCTGTTCTTGACTTATTGTTATGTTTTCTTCTTGACTTGTTTAAAGAAGACCTGTACGGCCCATGGGGACATTAACGTGTGTTGTCGGGCCTTATAAATTAATTTTATTTGATTTTATTTGTGTTATTCACTGTCAAAGATGCAAAGAAAAATCATAATTCATATTCTCATTTGTTTCATCACAATTTAAGGAAGCCTAGTAATCTGACACTGTGACTACATTCCCTGAGGTCCGTAGATGTCCCTAGATACCAAGAATATGCAAATGGCCTTGTAGAAGTGGAGCAATATCCCATTTACCTAGGTATATATTTTAGGCTGATTTTCAGAAAATATTCCCCGGGTGGAAGAGGTTAAAGGCTTTATTGGAAACTAAATAAAAGTTTTATTTTTAAAAGGACCATTTCCAACTGCAGTAAATATTTGGTTTTGAATGGTGATGATAAAAATTGCCAAAGAAATTACAAATATTAAAAACCATGATTTAGGCAGAAAATCCGCCAAAAAAGCCAAAAAATGCAAATTTTCAATCGAAAAACGGGGTAGGTAAATAAAGTCAAACCCACTTTTTTGCTTTTGATTATGGTTTACTATATCATAACACAACTTGAAACCATAGGGCCACCTCTCATTTAAAAAAAATTCATTTCTTGACACAACCTACTGAGCAGTCACCTTAAGAAGTGCTCGCCCCCCCCCCCCCCCCCCCCTAGAGGGCAGGAGTAGGAATGGTGAGGTAGTCAAAACACCCACAGCCACATACATCACACTCCTCCCCACTTAATTGTATTGCTGTCCCCACTTCCAAACCCGGTACCTAATAAAGTGATAAAGTGCCCTGGAATGACCCTTCATAATATAACACCGAAATACAATAGTGCAATAACCCCCATAGCCCAACTGAGTCCATCAGAATGTCCCGCTCACAATGTGAGGCGATCAGGGGGCCTAGTTACCCTCGACGGGTACCTCCTACTAGTCTCTGTGGATGTTCTGGTTGGCTCTGAGTCAGTTGCCTCAGTGTGCGTGACTGAGTTACCGGTTAGGGGGGACTCTTGTCCGCTCGCTGGGGAAACGATCACTGGATCTGGCATAAGGACTGTAGCAGTTTGAGCCAATGGGGCTGGTGGTATTGGCTCCCCTGATGTGAGTAGCATCGGGTCACAGGCCATCATCTGTTCTGTGTGGCGTTTCCAATGCACCGAGCCGACCCCGACTGTGTAGGACACTGGCCCCTCCTGGAAGACCACCACCCCTGGCATCCACTTATCCTCCCCCCGTCTATAATCACGGACCAGCACCGGGTCTCCCGATGGAAAGTACTTGTCTCTGACCCTGCTGGATTGTCTGAGCCTGATCCACCACCGCCGCCACACTGGGTTTGAGGAGGTCAAGGCGGGAGCGGAGTCGGCGGCGAAGGAAAAGCACCGCAGGAGATTCATTAGTCGTGGCATGGGGAGCATTTCTGTAGCTGATCCTCGGGACGCTTTCAATTAGCGTTTTAGCGTCTGTGCAAAACGCTCCGCTTGACCGTTCGTGGCCGGGTGAAAAGGAGCAGAGCGCATGTGCTTCACTCCATTTCCTTTGAGAAAAAACGCAAACTCATTTGAAATTAACTGCGGCCCATTTTTTTTTTTTTTTTTTTTTATTTATCCTTTATTTATCCAGGAATGTCCCATTGAGATACAAGATCTCTTCTTCCAGGGAGTCCTGACCAACACAGCACACAACAAGTTTCAACATAAAACAGGGCATTAAACAAAAAACATACAATTCAAATATAAATACAGAGGGTCATTTGTGCAGTGGCAAGGAGCATAATCACATCAACAATAGCATCAGGTAAAACAGTTACATGTTTCATAAAGGGCTAATCGTAGCATACCTTTAAAAGCATTCACAGTAGGAAGTGCCTGTAGACAAAGTTTCACTTGCAGCGTATTCCATAAAAAGGGAGCATAGTGGGAGAATGCAGCTTTACCAAGCTCTGACTGCATCAAAGGAACATTTAACAGCATCCCATTTGCTGCTCGTCTGGTATTAAAAAAGCAAGTATAAAAGGACAGAAGTCTGGAGATATATAAGGGCAGCTTACCTAGCAATGACTTAAGGATAAAAATCAACATGTGTGATTGTCTTCTTTGGTACAGAGAGGACCATCCTAATGACTGATACAAAGTGCAGTGGTGGGTGCGAGAGCCTGCACCTGTTACAAAACGTATGGCAGTATGGTACGCAGAATCCAGCTTTTTAAGCAGGGAGGAAGGAGCATGCATATAGATTACATCGCCATAGTCTAATACAGGCAGAAAGGAACTCTGCACAATTCTCTTCCTGGCTTCAGACGGGAAACATTTCTTTAACCGGAAGAAAAAGCCCAGTTTAGGTCTAAGTTTTCTCAGTAGGTTCCCAATATGAACATCAAAGGCCATCTTTTCATCAATCCATATGCCCAGATATTTATAGGATGCTACTTTGTCAAGGCATGTCCCTTCCAGTGTCAGAATCGGGGGGACAGCTGTATTAGCTCGAGAGCGAGAGAAGGTCATGTACTTGGTCTTTTTTGCATTAAGGACCAGTCTTAGCCTTAGCAAGGAGTGTTGTAGTGTATTAAAAGCATCCTGTAGAAGCTCTATGGCCTGAGTTAAAGAGGAAGCCACTGTGTAAACAACTGTAGCATCGGCGTATAAATGAAAACGTGCTGGGTTTATCCCATTTCCTAGTTCATTTATAAAGATGGAAAATAAGACAGGGGCCAAAATAGAACCTTGTGGAACACCTTTGTTTACAGTAAGAGCAGCTGAGGTATAATCTTCTACTGAAACACACTGAGTTCTTTCAGATAGATAGTTTTTAAACCAGCTCAAAGCCATTTTACCAAGACCTATGCAGCCAAGCCTTTGCAGTAGCAATGCATGATCCACAGAATCAAAAGCTTTAGACAGATCAACAAACAATGCTGCACAGTGTTTTTTCTTGTCCAGTGCTTCCATTGTCGCTAACGAGAACTTCTGGCAGTCCATGGCGACTGAACAACCCCTGCAGCACTTGAATAGTCTTAGTGGTTGTGGTGGAGCTCATCAGCTTCACTTCCGGCCACTTGGAGTGGGCATCCACCACCACCATAAACATATGACCCTCAAAGGCCCCTGCAAAGTCCACATGTATCCTCTGCCACGGAGTGCCTGGCCATGGCCAGGAGTGAAGTGGGGAGAGACCGGGAGATTTCTGGTTGTGCTGACATGACTGACACACTCTGGCCTGTTGCTCTATTTGAGCGTCAATCCCCGGCCACCATATGTAACTACGAGCCACAGCTTTCATTTTCACTACTCCCGGATGGCCTGCATTGCATGTACGTGCAATGTGGCCGCTCTTACCGCAGCGGTGACAGGTCTGGTCCTTGTAGAAGCAGTCACTCTCCATATGGTTGGTCCTTCCACACATTTTCTCCCAGGTGTAGACGAAAGAGACATTGCACATCACCTTTACGGAGCTGCTGAGTTGTTGGGCCTCCCTCGCCACCGTTTCCATAGCAATGCGATTTCCACTGCTTTGTGATAGGTGAGGGCATTCTTAGTTAATAGTCTCTTCTGTATGGACTCGCTGATGAGACCACACATGAACCGGTACACGCCAAACTCGCAGTGCTCCGACGGTTTTTTTAAATACGCAATATACTGGGCGATTGTCTCCCCCTCTGATTGATGTCTTTTATGGAAACGGAATCTTTCCGCAATCACAATGGGCTTGTGAGAAAAATGGGCTTGCAATACTCGCAAAGTCTGAGCATAATTTATATCCCCTGGTTTATCCGGAGCAATTAAGCTGCGCAGTAATCAGTATGTTGTTGATCCTATTAGACTCAAAAACACCGGAAGCCTCTTCTCATTGGAAATGTCATTTGCAGCCACAAAATGTTCAAACCGTTCCACATAAGTCGCCCACTGCTCCGTCGATTCATCAAAAGCCACGATATGTGCGATGATCCCAGCCATCTCTCTGCGTAATTGTCTCGTAGATATGCTGCCGTTTCAAGTTTCAAGTTCAAGTTTCTTTAATAGTTGTCATACAGAAGTACAGAATACTTTTGTACAAAATGCTTCTTACTGTTGCGCTCCAGAGACTGTGCATGACAAGATAAGTATGAAATAAAAACATAGTAAAAATTAGAAGAAAAAAAAGAGGTCACAGTGTTCAGTTTAGACATATGTACAATGTTCGTAGACGTAGTTACCATACAATATACAATACTGTGCAGTGTACTAATATACAATACTATATAGTGCAAGGCATAAATGGACGAGGTGCAGTTTAGGTACAATTCACAGTAGGTGTACGAGTTGTAGTGCAAATCCTTTATCAATAAATATAAAGTGTAAGTGTGTTTGTGTGATCTAAAGTGTGGAGAGTGGGTGCTGCAGTGTGTTGTTTGTTTGAGTGAGTGTGTGTGTGCGTGTGGGTGTGTGTGCTGTGTGCATTTGATGGTTGTTGCATAGTGATTATTGTTCGTTTAGCGATTATTGTTCGTTTAGCAGCCTGATGGCCTGGGGATAGAAGCTCCTTCTGAGTCTTTCTGTGCTCGCCATAAGACTCCGGTATCGCTTGCCTGACGGCAGCAGTTCAAAGAGGCAGTTGTTCGGGTGGCTCGAGTCCTTAATAATTCTCTTAGCCTTCCCCTTGCACCGCTTGTTGTAAATGTTCTGGAGGGTGGGAAGCCCCCCTCTAATTGTGCGTTCGGCTGAACGTGTCACTCTTTGTAGTCTGCTACGGTCTTGTGCGGTCTTTAGCTCCGTCGCTAGCAGGCGCTAACGCGGATTCCCCGTCAACCTGTTCTGTCATAAGCCAGCGTTAGCGTGGATTCTCTTCAACCAGTGTCCAGTGGCGTCGCGTGGGTAAAATAACAGGGGATGCCAAAAAAAAGTTATTAAAATATATATATATATATATATATATATATATATATATATGTGTGTTATTAATTTTATTTTTAATTTTTTTTAAGCCAAGGAGTCACCCTGTATGTTTTGTATGTCATAAATGTCAATATGAATTGAAAATGGGGGACCCTGATGTAAACAAGACGAAAGTCTTTCTCTGGTCTGCATCCCCTTAACAATTGTGTGTATTGAGCCGTACTGTATTGTACCCATTCTGCAAATTGTTAAATAAAGTTTTCATTCATTCATTAATTTGCTGTCTCGTTATAACACAAACAGCTCACGTTAGTCACCATGAACCATGACCAGCTTACCTTAGTTAGCATCCAAGCTAGCCTGATAACGTTAGTAGTTTAGCATCCAAGCCTGCTTACCTGGCCAATAATGTGGTCCTCCTCGCTCCTCCTGGACAGATAGATTTGTTAAATCATAATATCCACAGTGGTGTGCTGTGCTGGTCCTCAGTAAATGTCCCGCCGGTGAAAATAAGTTGCTATTAAAGTGCTAAATGTTAGATACACTAATAGAGGATTTGAACGTGCCCGCTCTGTTAATAACATTTTCAATCAATCAATCAATCAATCCCGCGAGGGGATGACGTTCAGACGTTGTCACGTTAGATGGACGTGCCTCCAGGGCATGCCCGTATGTAGAAGCTAGAGTACTTTTCTGTCAGACGGACCTGTGTTATCGTGTGGGAACCGCTTTATTAAGCTCAAATCTTATTGGCTAATAATTGGTTTTGGACTCCACACCCATGAATCACGTGGTGGAAGCTAGGGAAAGACACCTCCCTCCTCCCCTTCTGCCTGAGCTGCAGTGACTGAGCACAGTGACTGCCAGCCTGCCTCAGTGAGTCTGACAGTGTTACAGAGAGTGAGAAGGAGAAGAGGGAGAAAATTCAAAAAAAATATATATAACACAGAGATGAGAAATAATGATTTTTTTTATTATTATTGTAAACTATATAAAAAAAATATATATTATTTTTATTTTTCATATTTCATATTCATATTTTAATGGGGAAGCCTGGCTTCCCTTGGCTTCCAGGAGGATTCGCCACTGCCAGTGTCATCACTGGATGAAACGTACTCGTCGCCAATTTATTATATATGTGATCCCGGACCATGGTAGCATATTAATCACACGGAATACGTTGTACCACACCATGGCTGTAGCTAGCTTTATTGCCATAACAACGCCCAAAGCGGCCTGAGCAGTCACCTTAAGAAGTGCTCGCCCCCCCCCCCCCTAGAGGGCAGGAGTAGGAATGGTGAGGTAGTCAAAACACCCACAGCCACATACATCACAGTGGTGGATGAGGGTGTGGACTGGATTGGGATGTATAGGGCGAGGGGATTAGGATTATACAGTAGTAGTGTGATTTGTTTGTATTTGTTGAGATCAGTTTGACACTGATCTCTCCACACACCTCACTGTTTACTCATTTTACTCTGTATTGTATATTGAATATTCCTCTTTACTTACTTACTTTCTTTTACTGTATGAAGCACACTCTCAGGGGCTCATACAGAAACAAGCATTTCATCGTAAAGTACCTGTATTTTATTGTGATAAATAATAAACAAACTTGAAACTTTAAACTTGTGTTAGTTGTGTATGTATGTGACGAATCCGGTCAGTCCTTCATACCAGTGGCCATCAGGCTAGGCTCCACAACATGGGCAGGGACTGCTGCCAGACATCCAACTACAACTACTAGGAACCTAAAAAGGACAATAACACTACCTTATGCATATGTCGCGGGTGGGGGTATGTGTGTGTGTGTCTGTATGTATGTGTGGTGATATACCTGCGGACCCCAAGAGGAGGACATGCCCAGTGATGGTCCTGATGAGGACCTAGATGCTTACCTGGCCGTTTTAACAGGCAAGTGTTACATGCTGTCCCTTCTTCCCTGCTTAGATGAGGTCCATGGAGTCCCGGTGGGAGCGTGGGGAGCCGTCCTGTGGGGATGGTGATTTGTGCAGAGGCCAGTGACAGCAGGCGAGTGCGGGGCCACCAGGGGGGGGTAATCTATTTTCAGTCGTACAGTCTACACATGAGGTCCCTCTTTCTTACGCAGCCGGGGTGTGCCGCTGGAGGGGGCAGGAAGCTGATTGGCTGGCTGGCGCATAGGGGCGCAAGACACAGAAGAACGAAACCCGGAGCAGAGGAGGAAGGAGAAACCCGAGGACGCCGACTGGTGATATTGCTGGTACACACGGCGCTATTGCTGCTTCCTGCCAGTGGGATTGTCATTACCGAACCTTTGCAGACAGCGCCCATGGGGCTGCGGAACGAACGGAGCATCGGGCCATTTAGATACATTGTTGCAACACTGTGCGCCAGGGTGAGTACATTGTATCGGATATTCAAACACAGCGCCTGATGAAATATGACACGTATCATGTAAGTTTATAGCAGAGACATTCTACATGTATATGTAGATTTATAACAGAAGACATTCACTGTGCAGGGCCTGGTTCCCTTGGGATTCTCTCTCTCCAGCACAGCTAGAGCACTCACAGATCCTAATCAGTGACCTGCTTGGTGCAGGCCATACACACACACTTACACATAGGACAAGCACACACACACACAAACCTACACACACGCACACATCTCCCACACACACACACACACACACACACACACCCTTGCTCTCAACGCGCACACAGCACCCACCAGATTAGCCGGATCACATAATTCAACAAAATGCCACAATATACTAATATACGACCAGGTCATCCAGTGGTCACATATTCCAGTCTCCATTAATCACAGATCGTTATCATAGAGACACACACGCACAAACTTGCACGTAAATGTGCGTTCCACGCACTCATGCACGGCGGACATACAGGCTGACCAATACACACAGACACACAACGTGCACTCAGGACAGAGACCACATACACACTGGACTAAGGAGCCGCTAATAAAACACCCTGACAGAGAAACCACGGGACTTCACTTCTTTAACTTCTTCTGCTTTGACTTCCACTGGACGGACTGACTGGACTGGACGGACGAGACTGCTGGACTGACTCACAATGACTTGACTTTTATCCTTCCTTTTATATACTCGACCGGCCGGTTGTAACAATCTATAGATTTAAATTGTACCTTGCTATATTCACCTTGTATAAATACTTTGCTTATTCACTTTTATATTACATTGCTTGTTAAACTTTTTATAATAAATACCTTCAAAAGTGTTTCATCTCTTATATCTTTAAGTATCTTTTACAACTTTCACGTTTGAGTCTAAAACGTGACAATTTGGCTTTCCCTGGGTGGGCATTCATTCAGACTTATACCAACCTGTTTGCGGACAATACATGACTGAACATCCACTCAGAGGATCCACTTTCAGAAAGGTAAGCAGAAAAACCTGTTACGTTAAGTCGAAATCTGCATAGTTAAAACAGCCGTTATGAGTGGATGCATTCTCATTATTGTCTTGTGAATAAGTTGCTAAAAATATAAGTAAACCCATTGAATTGTGTTGTTGAAATGAATATTTGCAAGGTGCAATCTATACTAGAACTTTTTTATTAAATTTTTTTCCCACTCACACCTTTCTCTTTCTCTCTCTGTCTTTTTGCTACACTAAGTTAGAGTGACCATTAATTAAGTTAGGGTTGTTTGTTTAAGTTAGAGCCACAGGTAGAAATACCACTATTTAAGTCATAGGGTATAACCCTAGACCTCGGGGAGGCCTGGCTGTAATGTACATGGGACTTAGACGGTCTAAGCCAGAGTTTAAAGTAGACAAACCGGATTGTAGGACTGAAGTGCGTGGGAATTACGAACGGGTTACGGTTAAGGTTGATCAGCCTTAATTTGTCCAGGATTTAGTCTCTTAATTGCGTCAGCCAACTGCAATCCTAGTCTGCGAAATAAGCTTAGTCGATTGAAAAGGTTATGAGTTACGATATACCCATGTTGGATGTGGCTGTTATGTTCTGTTTAATGACTCACAGTGAGTCTGATGTACTGTGAGCTGCGCCGAGGGCCGTCACCATATGTCGGGACATGGGACGATGTGAGCCTTTTATCCTCCAATTATATCATAGTTTTAAGCAAGTTATTATTCAAGTGTGTTCTTTAATAGGCCGTACTTTCTAGGCCGTAGATTGTCTCTGGAGTTTTTTTTGGCCACATGCAGTGTTTGATGTGACCAGTGGAGAAGTTGATGATTGTGCCATTTCTCTATTGACTCTTGTGCTTGATGTGTTGGGTCGGCCGGTTGGGTGTGTTTTTTATTATGTGGTTGTTTGTTGATAATTTTGCTTAAGGTCCCCTTTCTATTTCATTTTTCCCTACCTGTAGGTAGGGAAGGGGGGACTGATGAAATATGACACGTATCATGTAAGTTTATAGCAGAGACATTCTACATGTATATGTAGATTTATAACAGAAGACATTCACTGTGCAGGGCCTGGTTCCCTTGGGATTCTCTCTCTCCAGCACAGCTAGAGCACTCACAGATCCTAATCAGTGACCTGCTTGGTGCAGGCCATACACACACACTTACACATAGGACAAGCACACACACACACACACAAACCTACACACACGCACACATCTCCCACACACACACACACACACACCCTTGCTCTCAACGCGCACACAGCACCCACCAGATTAGCCGGATCACATAATTCAACAAAATGCCACAATATACTAATATACGACCAGGTCATCCAGTGGTCACATATTCCAGTCTCCATTAATCACAGATCGTTATCATAGAGACACACACGCACAAACTTGCACGTAAATGTGCGTTCCACGCACTCATGCACGGCGGACATACAGGCTGACCAATACACACAGACACACAACGTGCACTCAGGACAGAGACCACATACACACTGGACTAAGGAGCCGCTAATAAAACACCCTGACAGAGAAACCACGGGACTTCACTTCTTTAACTTCTTCTGCTTTGACTTCCACTGGACGGACTGACTGGACTGGACGGACGAGACTGCTGGACTGACTCACAATGACTTGACTTTTATCCTTCCTTTTATATACTCGACCGGCTGGTTGTAACAATCTATAGATTTAAATTGTACCTTGCTATATTCACCTTGTATAAATACTTTGCTTATTCACTTTTATATTACATTGCTTGTTAAACTTTTTATAATAAATACCTTCAAAAGTGTTTCATCTCTTATATCTTTAAGTATCTTTTACAACTTTCACGTTTGAGTCTAAAACGTGACACGCCTGACAAGTGAACTGTTTCCAGAGCTGTCAGTGGAGGAATAGAAGAACTGTGATTGCATTGGAATTGTGGATTCATATTAACTGTTATTGGAACTGTGAATTAAATGAACAGTATTAGTTGAATGGTGGAGGATTGGAGCGCAGTGCTCTGAACACATTTCATTCTGTGAACTGCCCCTCTCTGTCGAGAGCATTGAATGTGCGCATTCTGACTCTCTCTAACACACGGACGTGGGAGCGTGGCTTGTTCTGAACTGTGCTCTCCCTTGCAGGCAGGAGGACAATATTACAGGCCTGTGCCTGGAAGGCACTGCTTCCCCGTTTCATGACTGAACGCTTTTTTAGCCCGAAGGCTTGAGGGGCTACGAGAGAGGGAGGTGGAGGAGTCCTCCCTGCCCTCACCTTCGGGCTCCGTTCATAATTAACCTTTTTGTATTGTCTGTGTTTTGGGTGCTTCCACTGCCAAAACCTATAGGGTTAGGATGTGAGAGGAGCATTCTAGCCCTGGCCATAACTCCTAGTGGTGAACAGCACCCACTACCCTATACAAGCCCCCTTATTTTGCTGTGTGACACCCAGTGTGTATTGCCATAACATGTGTTCTCTATAATCATTTGCCGTGACTCCCTGAGATATGGTGTGATATATATATTTCAGGCTATTTGCAGTGAACTGTGTTTTAAGGTGTAGTGTGATTCTGGACTAGTTGTGTGACAGTCCTAGACCTGTGTGCAGTGTGAGTACTCTTCCTCACGTGTGTAGTGCCTTAGGGGCGGGGACAGGTAGTGTGGGTGGGAAATTGGGAATAGCTCTGGGGGTTGGCCGTCAGTGCATTGAGCGCTTCCTCATTTTAATTACCCTAGGCCTAGGGGCGTGGGTATTTTAATCTAGTCTAATAGTGTTTAGGTAGATTTATGAATTTGTATATTATGTATTAAAGTATTGCCTGTTTTGCTTAAATACCATTATTATGTAATAAAGTATTGCTTGTTTTTGCTAAACATTCTCTCCTTGTCTGTCTGTGGTACTGGGGAATCTGTTGTGGTAGTTCAGCTGAGCTCTTTGGAAAGTACACCTGTACGCTTGCACTTCCTAGCTGTAGACTGGGGTGCTTTTCATTGGGGTCTGGTGACACATACTGCACCTTATGTGAATACTGTATATTTGAGTTAGTTAGTTAGTTCTGTATCGTAATGGGCTCCGCTCGGCATCACTACTGCACTGTACCTCGCTTGTGCACGCGCACTGAATAAAAATTCCACAAATGTACCTTTAGATCCCAGCATTCGTCTGGCCACACCCCTATCAGCTTAACTACATAAGCAGGGGTGGGGCCACATACTCGCCTCCTTCTTCGCTTTCACCACAAGGAAGTGCCTTCGGTAGATCCCCACTTGACGAGGTCGTTAGTAGGAGAAAGTTGGAAAACAAGAGATACGTTGACATCATATCTTTATTTTCTCTCTCACTATATTCGAGAAAATACGGCGATATTGTCTTCGTACTGGAGTGTCTGGAAGATGATGATCATTCTACACCTCCACCGGTTTCTTCGTATTGGGAGTTCACGCCCCTACATGCCTCCCAACTGCAGTCCTCCTTGCTGCGGCTGGATGGGGTAAAACCCTCCAGCGACACAGCTGGACTGTAGGACGCACCGAATGTTGTGAGAAGCGGTGGGTTCCAGGTTTGGTGAGTAATGTTTGCTTGCGAGCACCACTTGTCTGTTAGTGCTATGGGGGCTAGCTGACAATGTTTACGAAAACCGGCCCCAGATTAGGGTCCTTTGTTCAGCCTGTAGGAGCCATTTCATTTGATTTAATAGTTTTGACTAAATAGCGCCGCCACTGGTCGCCTCGTAAAATGGCACCATGGTTCTCCTATTAATTATGGCACAGCTGTGTGTAAACGCACGCCAGACGAGAAACAGTTTTTCAACCGCTCGCTTGCTACACACACACACAGCGCAGATTGAATGAATGAAAGACTGAAAAGAAAGACTTTGTTTAGAATCATTATGAGTTTATTTGAAACCCTTTTGCTGCGCCTGTTTGTTTTGAAACCTCTTTAGTACAAGTCTGGAGCCTGTTTTGTTTCATTTGTTTGCTCCGTTATTGTTTGAAACTTTACGCAACTCCTTCCATAAAACTCAACCGGTTCGAACCCATCGGATGCAACTATCAACAACATAAAACAGTGAGTAACAAGACAGCCCAAGTCAATGTGGTGTGAGCGCGTTGAAGACGTATCCTGGCTTAGATAGGCAAATTGAGCCTACATTCAAGTTAAAAAACTCTCTGATACGGACACAATGAATGGAATTTGATGGATCAAAAGGATCTAATGGATGTGTCACGCTATTGAGAACAATGGAATGTGCAATAAATATGATTGGATAAATGAACGCGAAAGACGCGCATTTAAAATGGTATCAAACGGATCTAATGGATGTGTCACGCTATTGAAAACAATGGACTGTGCAATAAATATGATTGGATAAATGAACGCGAAAGACGCGCATTTAAAATGGTATCAAACTGATCTACTGGATGTGTCACGCTATTGAAAACAATGGACTTTGCAATATGATTGAATAAATGAACGCGAAAGACGCGCATTTCAAAATGGAATTGGAAAATCAAAGTATCTAATGGATGTGTGATTCTATTAAAGATAATGCAATGTGCGATATCATGTGGATAAATGAACGCCAAAAACGCGCATTTAAAGTGGATCTGAAGGAATATATGTCGTCATCAAATAAACCTGTGCACCGTTATAAATAGATAAATAGATGCTGCTTAACGATGTCTGAGCAAGATAAAGAGGAATTGGGCCATTCTGATGCAGCTGCTTTGATTGTGACTGAAGGTGCTGATGCAGCTCCTGTGATTGAAGTTACCACCGTTCACACTTCTGACACAAATGTTAACTTGCCTGTGGTTGAGGGAAAGAGACAAGTGAAACCCACGCAACGGGCACTTGAGGCTAATTATACAAAACAATGTAATCGAAGAAAAGCTAAACTTGGACAACTCACAAGCAAAAGAAATGTGTTACAAGCACTTATGGTTGATTACAGAAATGTTGAATTGGTTAAACAAGAATACAATGAATTTAATTCTAAAACAAATGACTTCAAATCACTTCACAAAACAGTACAGCAGCTGTTATCAGAAGAGGAAGCGGCAGAAGAACAAGATCAGTGGTACATGCCGAAGTTCGAAATCATATGTGAATTTCATGATAAGGTTATAGAATGGATAAATAATGCCCCTGCAGCTATGGCACAAAAGCCACCAGAAGTGACACCAGCAGTGACACCAGCACAAAGTGAGAAATCATTTGGCAATAAATCAGTTGGCATGAAATCCACTTCAAGCACCGCAGCATTAAGACAGGTAGAGGCCGAAAGAGCCGATCTAGCCACACGTTCTGCTTATCTCAAGCAAAGACAAGCATTTGAATTTCAGGAGGCACAGCTCAAAGCAAGAAAGGAAGCATTTGAATTGGAAGTGGAAATTGCAGCTGCTGATGCCAGGTTAAAAGTTCTGGATGTAACTAAACATGTAGACACCAGGCTTGATGTTAACCCCTTAATCCACATCAATGAATATTTAGACTCAATGCAATCCTTACCAGTGGACAGCCATAAGGTTAATTATAGATTGGATGATGAAGAGGAAGATGATGACTATGAAGAGAATAATGATGATGATGATGATGATGATGATGATGATGATGATGATGATGATGATGATGATGATGATGATGATGATGATGATGATGATGATGATGATGATGATGATGATGATGAATTTGAAGGAGCAGCTTCCCATCCACCACTGAGACTAAGGTCTCAACATGCCCCTAGTGGCCAATTACGGCAGCCACAGAAACAAATGGCTCAGCAGCCTACAAGGTCACGAATGCCTGTTGCTCACCAACAACCCCAACAGCCTAACCCAAACCTTGGCTTGCAAGATGGTGCTCAGGTTAATGTTCAACCAGGCGGAGCCATGATGGACATTTTGAGAAAACAAAATGAAATCACAGAAATGTTAATTCAAGAACAGAGGTTCTCACTCTTGCCTTCTAGAGAGATTCCTGTTTTTAAAGGTGATCCATTAAGTTATGTCTCTTTCATTAGTACATTTGAACATTGTATAGAAAGCAAGACAAGTAACAACAGAGATCGACTGCTCTTTCTTGAACAGTTTACAGATGGAGAACCAAAGGCAATTGTGAGAAGCTGCCTTCACATGGATTCCCAAAAAGGCTATGTGAAAGCAAAACGGCTGCTACGCAAACATTTTGGAAATGAGGTTCTCATTGCTGCTGCCTATCAGGAACAAATTCTGAATTGGGATGCAATCCGATCGGAAGATGGTAAAGCCTTACACAAATACTCACTCTTCTTGAGAACATGCTGCAATGCTATGAGCAATAATGAAATTCTGCATGACATGAACAATCCTACACACTTGAAATCTGTCTTGTCAAAACTGCCATTCAAGCACAGAGAGAGGTGGAGGACAGTAGCATATGGTTACTATGAGCGTACACACAGAAGAGCTAAGTTCCCACAACTTGTAAATTTCATTGAAAGGCAAGCAAACATTGCCATTGATCCCCTCTTTGGAGAAATACAAGACACAAAACCGAAAGACAAGAGGACAATCCCTCCTCCGCGAAACAGTATTTTGAAATCTGTAGCAGTTTCATCATACACTAAAGGCAATTATAAGAGCAGTTTTGCGACAGTAACAGAATCCTCAGAACCACCAAGCACAAGCAGCTCTGCAGCCGTGCAACAGAAAACATGTTTCTTTTGCAAAGAAAACCACAGCACAGACCTGTGCAAGACATTGGATAAGAAAATACACAAAGACAAAGTGGAGTTCTTTAAAGTAAATGGTTTATGTTTTGGTTGTGTGACTCAGGGTCACATGAGTAAGGACTGTGAAAGACGTGTGACTTGTAAAATATGTACAAAGAAGCATCCTACTGTGTTGCACATTGAATTTAAAAAAGATACAAGTCAAACTAGTCCAAGCACCGATAGCATGTCAGTGGGCAGTGCATTAGTCACCATGAAAAGGCCTATCCATACTGGGGCCGGTGACCAACAGAAACTGTCAATTGTTCCTGTGCAAGTCAAGTTGTTGAATTCTAACCAGGTACTTCAAACGTACGCTTTCCTTGATCCAGGAAGCACTGGAACCTTCTGTACTGAAGCTTTAAGGAAGCAACTGAATGCTAAGGCGACACCAACTCGAATCCTACTTCGTACTCTAGGACAAGAAAGAGTCATAAGTATTAACCGAATCAATGGGCTGGAAGTGTCAAGTCTTGAAGGAGATGATTTCCTAAAACTGCCACCACTCTATACTCAAACAGAAATTCCTGTAACCAAGCAACAAATTCCCACTCAGGATGATGTGCAAGAATGGAACTACCTAAAAGAGGTTAAGTTGCCATATATTGATGCAGATATTGGACTCCTGATTGGTAATGATGCAGCTAAGTTTATGGAACCGTGGGCAGTAATTAATAGCAAGGGTAATGGGCCCTATGCTGTAAAGACAAGACTTGGATGGGTGGTTAGTGGGCTTCTACACAAACCCACAATAAGCCATAAGCAGCCAACCCATATTTCCAGCAATCGCATATCAATAATACATTTGAATGACCTCATGATCCAAAAAGGGAAATTCAAGAAAGATGTGGAGTTTCACAAAAGAAGGACTCACCATGGAGTACGCCACCCAAAGAAACGCAGACTGCGTGTAATCATGGCAAAGGCAAGAGACGCCCCCTTGAAACGGGTTACAACACCCAGAATGGAACTTACTGCTGCAGTACTAGCAGTGAAAGTGAACAGGAATGTGGATGAAGATACATTCAGAACCCAAGTGAACACCAAGATCAACCCTGCAGACCATGTGTCCCGAGGTCTTACAGCTGATGCATTTTTAAAGTGTGAAAACTGGAAGAAGGGACCGGACTTCCTACAGGAAAAGGAAGAGACATGGCCTAACTTACCTGCTGATCTCACCCCCATACCAGCCGACGATCCGGAAGTCAAAAGAGAGAAGGTTACAGTCAATACCATTCAGATGACAGATCAAGATCCTACTAGCACTCTCATACACCACTACTCAAGTTTCTACAAATTGAAAAGAGCTGTAGCATGGATGCTGTATTTGAGAACTCACCTTTTGCAGTTGAGTAGAAAAAGGAAAGATCTGATGCAAATTCAAGAACCAGACACAGACAAACAAAGACAGACAATTGAAGTAGAGATGAAAAAATTCATAAACGCTGTAAAGGCACACAACCTCTCTCTGGATGAACTGGACACTTCAGAGATAGCCGTTGTTCAATTCTGTCAAAACCAAGGATTTCAAGAGGAAATCAAAACATTGCAGAAAGGAAGTTTGAACGTGCAGAAACACAGTTCAATCTACAAGCTTGATCCCAAACTTGAAAACGAAATATTAAGAGTGGGTGGGAGATTAAGCAGAGCAGCCATGCCAGAAGATGCAAAGCACCCTGCCATCCTCCCAAAGGACCATCATGTGTCAAAGCTCGTTCTTAGAAAGATCCATAAGGAAGTAGGACACAGTGGGAGAAACCACATGCTCTCCTCACTGAGACAAAAGTATTGGATTCCTTGTGCCAACTCATTGGCAAGAAAGATTATTTCTGAATGTGTGACATGTCGACGTCTCAATGGATCTGTCGGAGAACAGAAGATGGCAGACCTGCCAAGAGATAGAATAACACCTGACCTACCTCTTATGAATGTACGTAAAAAATGGAACCGCATCCGCAGGAACTTTGAAAAGGAAGACATTGTGATCATAGCTGACACGAATGCACCAAGAGGATCCTGGATGTTGGCTAGAGTCCTGGAAACAATGCCAGACTCAAGAGGACTTGTGAGAAGTGTGCGTCTTCAGACAAAGACCAGTGTACTTGAAAGGCCCATCAGCAAGATTTGCCTGCTGGTGCCAAACTCAAATTAGGTACTGAAGATTCAAACAGGCCTATACACCATGCCTGTTTCCCACCTCACAAGTATTTATTTTGTTTTGAACATTTTGTATGGCTCCAGCAGTTTTTTGATTTTGTATTGTTATTAGAGCCTGCCCATAACAATAGGGGCCGGTTATGTAGGAGCCATTTCATTTGATTTAATAGTTTTGACTAAATAGCGCCGCCACTGGTCGCCTCGTAAAATGGCACCATGGTTCTCCTATTAATTATGGCACAGCTGTGTGTAAACGCACGCCAGACGAGAAACAGTTTTTCAACCGCTCGCTTGCTACACACACACACAGCGCAGATTGAATGAATGAAAGACTGAAAAGAAAGACTTTGTTTAGAATCATTATGAGTTTATTTGAAACCCTTTTGCTGCGCCTGTTTGTTTTGAAACCTCTTTAGTACAAGTCTGGAGCCTGTTTTGTTTCATTTGTTTGCTCCGTTATTGTTTGAAACTTTACGCAACTCCTTCCATAAAACTCAACCGGTTCGAACCCATCGGATGCAACTATCAACAACATAAAACAGTGAGTAACAAGACAGCCCAAGTCAATGTGGTGTGAGCGCGTTGAAGACGTATCCTGGCTTAGATAGGCAAATTGAGCCTACACAGCCTTTTAGGCGACGGCGGAGGATCTTGGTTTGAAGCTCATTATAGCAACTAGTGGGCCACGACCAGTAAACTGGTGATCCCAGGATCTCTGGATGCGTGGGTACTTCTCTGTCACCGTATAGGCCCCATCTTTCATATGCAAATGAGAGTATACCCTAAACGAGGAAATGTGGGCATGGATGTTCGTTATCGGAAAATCCATGTTCAAGTCGGCTACAGCCCAGATGGGACTTGTGCTGGCTCCGCCGGATGTATGGTAAAATCACCGTTGTAAAACTGTGTTAACATCTCGTTTCTCTTCTCTCTTAAAAGGTGAGGAGGGTTTCAGAACGGCGGCCTGTCTGAGTGTGGCTTGTTATATCGTTGTGTACAAGTTCAGGTGATAGCTGCTTAGCTTGCGTGCTAGTTGTGGCCTACCTGTTAGCCAGTCAGCTGTTACCTGCAGGCGCTAGCCTGTTGTGTCACTAGGCTAGGAAACGTTAGCTTGCTGCTATCGGCCGAGAGCGGCCGTTAGCTTAATGCTACACTGTTGAACGTTCTGAGACTATAACATGCTTTAAACACTCTGACTACGACGTCATCTTTGACAGAGGATGTTAGTCGAACCTACCCTGAGCCCGGCCGGCGAGGACTGCGTCAACAAGGAGAACCGTAGCGGCGGGATGGAGCGGCGACGCTGCCCATGTCGACAACACAGGAATGCTGTGTTTACTATCGGTGCCTTGTTAGAGACTGCAGTTCGCTTGATCTGCGCTCACGGTAGGAAAGGTCCTGACCAGACCTTGAACACTTCTTCTTTCTTTCCCTTCTAAATGTTTTGTAAATAACAATGTTTTCCAAAACGAGTGTTGCTACACTACATTTAGGATACGACGCGAGTTATGTGTGAATTGTCTTGTCACTGGTATTAGCTTCTCCATGCAAATCGGGTTGTTTGTTACAGATGTGAAAATGATCTGGTTTGTTGTGTTGAGAAACATCATGTGTGTTCATGTACCGTGTACTCACAACTAAGGGGGTTAAACTAACCTATAAAGCTATGCTTAGTGACATATGAGTGAAGAATGAATTCTTTTCTCAGCCTGTAATGACAATGAACAGTGTGTTCACATATTAACAGGTTTACCTGTTCAACTGGCCGTATTAAGGGTAAAGTAGGAGGGGTGTTTTCCCCCCGGTTCCCTGGGGACTTCCTCACCCTCCTCTCAGACATGTTGTTACAATATATTGTGTCACTGTGTGGTGGGATACGATGTAACCCTTAGCTTGATTGCTGGGGTTGTGCTAAAACTGCTTGATGAACTGTATTTTCCTAAAAGAAAAGATTGTTTGGTCACTTTTCGTGTGTGCTTAGCAAGGCCTGTGGCCGATACTAATCGAGGATTATGTATTCTCTCATTATGAAAAACGGCGTTCCTCTGTAGAGTGTTTGCCATTTTTTGTAGGTGATAATGGGTTGTGTGTGTCGTGTGATCTACAACTGGGTTGGGTTGGCCACAGAAGCACATGTGTAAGTCTGGTACCGGGGCTCTTAAGGGGGCCCTCTCTATTCTGTGTTTTTTCCTTAGTAAAAATCAGATAGCAGGTTGGCACATGCGCTGTGTGAAGCTGTTAGACGCTTCATATAGCTGACTATGACTGTGTCATACTCTTTTTTGTCATTACATCGTATCATGGGTGTGGGGTCGTAAAGGGGTGTACTGGTAATCCTTTCCTCCCCCTTTCTGATTGGTCAGGGGTTAAAACCTCCTGTCCTTCAAGGTTCCTGTCACGTCGCTGTTCGGCACATTACAGGGTAAGAGGGGGGGGGGGGGGAGTTTTCTGGTCCCACGCCCTGGAATATTGGGCGTGTGCACCGCAGAAATTCCCCCGCCATAGAGTACGTCACTGTGCGCGTCTCTGTTGGTAGGACTTCCGTGAGCTGTTCGGGTCCATATGATGGATCTGTTTCGGGGAGTGGTCAGGGCTCCTCCTCACGAAGCTCCTATTCGGGCCTTCTGTGAGTTAGGACTCTCCTTCCATGTGAGGGAGCCTCCTCAGAGTGCAGAGCCTCCTCCTCAGATTGTCAAGGTGAGTAGAACTTCAAAAAGGAGTCCTGCTCTATTGTGTGTTTATTCGATTCAATTCGATTATTGAGTGTGTATGGGTTCAGTGCCTCCTCCCGGGAGAGCCCTAAAACCAAACTTTTACATGGCTCAAGGTTGCAATATATTCTTTTCAATCTGTACAGCTCGCGTGGGAAGTCTCTCTGGGGATTTCCGTCTCCTCCCTATGGGAGGGTGGTGGGATGTAAAAATGTAAACAATTTTTACCCCCGGCTGTGTAGACTGGGATTCATGCTGTTGGTGCTTCCTTCTTTTTTATTAAAAAGAGTTGGAGTTAGGAGGCATCACACCCCTCTTGTCGTTCCCCTGGGCGCCTTGGGGATTCAATGACAGGTCTAAATAGCCTGTTCATTGATGTGGTTGTGTCCCGACGCACGCATGGTGCTAGCTCGGGGTGTTCTGTTGAAGATCAGGCGAATGACTGGCACGCCTTGGTTGCTTGAGGTTAAAACAGCGTTTTTATAAAGCAACTCTCTTCCGACGACCTGTGTTGGTTGTCGACGGATTCTCGTTCATATCTGGGAGATGATGACGGAATGGATCTGAACATATGTAGAGGGGTCTCACGCCCTGGGGGTGGGTCACCGGGCGCGGTTTGCACCGAACGTCTGGGTGGCGCCTTCTTTTCATGTTTAAGATCAACACGCATATCTGCCCCTTCTCCTGGAGTAGGCATGTTGGCGTGGTTAGGGCACGGGACTGGTTCTGGTCACGCTGGTCCGGATCAGTTAAACCCGTTGTCCGCCGGGGATGCAGATTTGCTGTTCTGGTACCCTGAGGGACTTGTGCTTTTTTCGGGGGGAAAAATGCCAGGTCGGTCCGGGTGTCACAGGGTTAGGCGCTATGGAGACCCTTGTTGGGTACATATTGTACTCTGCACTACCGTAATGGTTTACGGCTGTGCCAACCTGTACACGCCCGATCTCGTCAGATCTCGGCCGCTACGCAGGTTGGGTCCTGGTTAGTACTTGGTTGGGAGACCGCCTGGGAATACCAAGTGCGGTGTGCTTAGGGCTGGTTCTCCATTATTTTCGCTCCTCTCTCACGCGTGGCGAAGAGGGGCCTGTTTGGGTGGTCTTGGACCTTCTCTGGTAACCCTGTGCTTCCCGTGCCGCCGGGCCCGGTCCGAAGTAATGTTCGTCGACCTGTAGGCCTGGAATAACCCTTTTTTGAAAACTGAAACACTTGTACTGCGGTATAGCCAGTGTGTACCCGCAGGTGTGTTTTGGAGTTTTTTCTTGAGGGGTTATAGGAACAACCACCGCATTGGGTAACGACAAGGTGGTTGATTCCCTGGTGTGTTGGAGCAGTGTCAACTCCCGGGTTACCCGGTTGAGGGTGCCCCTGCACGTTCATGACGTCTGCCAATCATGTCAGCCTTCTCTGCCTTTAAATGGAGGCTTGGTCATGCAACAACGCCAGCATACACCCCTTCCGCCGGGGGGGCTGTTCTCAGCTAACTCCTTTGGCGCCTGTCTCGTCCGCAGTGCTCCAGGCTCAGGTTACAGCCTGTTGCCTGGTTTTCCCCGGTGCGCTGCCTGCTTCCGTTGGTTAACCTTTTTTGTGTGCTTACGGCCATGCTGACTGCCTGTTCTGCAGGGTCAGTGTGCCAGGCGGTGTGCTATTGGGGGGAAAGGGCCCGCTCTTGGAGGGGCCTTATCCGAATACGCTGGCGATGTGGGGGGCGGTGTCACTAAGTGACCGCCTGGTGGGGTCTTGATGCCTGGCGTCATTGACCTCTCCGGGCCCCCGTTTTCCAGGGGATCCAGTCCCTTCAGTGGGTCTGGGTCTTCCTTCGCGCTCCGCTGCTAAGGCCTTGCCACGGGGTTGGGTTTGCTCTTGACCCCGTGATTTCTGGGGGCAGTAACGAGGTTGTTCCCTCCGTTCGTTCCCGGGTGGCATGCGGGTTGTGCGTGTGTGTAGTCGTGGTGTCAGGCCACGGTCTGCTCACCCTGTGCGTTGAGTTGCTTGAGTGCCTCTTCGCACGGTCGGGTCCGTCGCCCTCCCGGGAACCTCCAATAGGGGGGGTGCCCTCCATTAGGGGGGGTCGGGGGGGCTCGGTCCTCCCTGATCTGATGGTTGTGGGGGGCCTCAGCGGGGTGTATTTGTCGGCCGATGGCTCTCGCTCGGCCTCCCTTGTGCAGTAGTGATGCCGAGCGGAGCCCATTACGATACAGAACGATAGGTTATGACTATAACCAAGTTCTGTTAGTAATGGTGACGCTCGGCATCAGACGCCGCTGCTGCCCTTGATCTCACCTTGTGGTGAAAGCTTGGGAAAGAGGCGAGTATGTGGCCCCACCCCTGCTTATGTAGGTAAGCTGATAGGGGTGTGGCCAGACGAATGCTGGGATGTAAAGGTACATTTGTGGAATTTTTATTCAGTGCGCGTGCACGAGCGAGGTACAGTGCAGTAGTGATGCCGAGCGTCACCATTACTAACAGAACTCGTTAATTATATTGACTTGTTATATTGTTTACACTGCTTGTTTTTACTACCTGTACCTCCCCTCGCCCATGCTGCTATGATGCCTGAATTTCCCCAATGGGATCAATAAAGGAATATCTTATCTTGATTGATTGAAAACTGTATTAACAGATTGCAGAATGGGTACAATACAGTACAGCTCAATACACACAATTGTTAAGGGGATGCAGACCAGAGAAAGACTTTCGTCTTGTCAGGGTCCCCCATTTTCAATTCATCATGACATTTATGACATACACGACTGTTACGACCCCTGTGAGTCTAAGGGTAAAGGGCTGTAACATAACAGTTGGTTGACAGAAAAGATGGACCAGGTTTGTAAACAACAATGATATTTATTGAATAGAGGCAAAGGAAGCACATGTAACTCAGGGGTGAGCCCAGGCCAAAACAACAAACAAACACCACTATACTCCAAATAAACACAATCTAATCTATGGTAAAAGAGATTACATTACCTAAACTACTCTTACCTAACCAAAACAGGAGAAAACAATGTCCAAAGGAAATGGCAGCTCACCCCATCTGTGCTTCCTGAGAAAGAGAGAAAAACACATTAATTATACAGAAACAAAAGCAGAATATATACAAAAACAAACTATAACTAACAATGCTCTCTCTGTGGCCATACACACACAAGGAAATTCCTACTAAGCACCAAAGGCCAATAAACGAAATGCAATACTGTCAAAGTTACAGGTTTACCAAAATCACAACAGGCCTAGCCTCATGCCAGAGAGAGAGAAAGACTGAAGTGAGAAGCCATGTTTTAACAGGTGTGGGGTGATCCATGATTGGATAGTGTGGATTGAGTGTTGGAGTCTGGAAAGCCATCCACCAATCGGTGCTGTTTTGCAATAATGGAAGGATTGGCCTGGCAGGGACCAATGGTAAAGGGAACAATGGCTGGAGGGAGGAAACAAAATGGAGAACACACACACATGGAGACACACACTGGGGAATATATACATTGGGATGTAACACCCCCATACATAAGACAAAAACATGTCTACATAAACTACCAACTAAACATGTTTTTTTTTTTTTCTAACAACGAGATAACATCCCCGAGATAACATGCACTCCAAAACAAAGAGCTATGAAAAAACTAGCAGCAACATAAAACGAGTCCACAGCAACATAGACCGAGTAGACAGCAAAAATAGATCAAGTCGACAGCAATATACAGTAGAACGAGTCGACAGCAACAGACAACGAGTCGACAGCAAAATAGAACAAGTCGACAGCACGAGAGATTTAACTCCGAGATAGAGCATCCGCCAACACATTCTCAGACCCCTTCTTATGCTTTATGCTGAGGTTATAATTTTGCACTATGAGCGCCCAACGCATGAGGCGCTGATTGTGGTTGTACATCCGCGACAGAAAAACCAATGGGTTGTGGTCGGTGTATACTACCACTGGTAATACGCTCAAACCGACATACACCTCAAAATGTTGCAACGCATACAACATAGCCAAAGTCTCCTACCTGCTTACCAAGATAGGTAACCGTAGCCTTGCCGAACTCACACTTGGCAAGGTTAAGGGTCAGGGAGGCTCCAGCTAAGCGGTCAAAGACAGTTTGCAAGGTTGTCATGTGGTCACGCCAGTTGGTCGAATAGACAACCAGGTCATCGAGATAGGCATTACAATTTGGAACACCAGCCAGGACTAGGGTCACCAGTCGCTGGAAAGTGGCCAGGGCATTACGCATTCCAAAAGGCATTACAGTATATTGCAGAAAATTGTCAGGAGTAACAAACGCCGAGATTTCCGAGGCACGGGGGGTCAAAGGGACCTGCCAGTAACCCTTTAACAAATCTAGTTTGCTAACATAGGTGGCAGATCCAAGGTTGTCAATACAATCGTCCATGCGGGGCAGTGGGAAGGAATCAGGCACGGTGACAGCATTTACCTTTCGGAAATCAGTACAAAATCTAGGAGTTCCATCCGATTTGGGAGCTAACAAGCAAGGTGAACTCCAGGGACTGCAACTTGGCTTGGCTAAACCATGTTTTAACAAATAGTCAACCTCCTGTTGCATCATGGCCCTCTTGGTGATGTTAACACGGTATGCATGTTGCTTGATAGGCACAGCATTGTTAACTTTAATATCATGGGCCAATACAGAAGTACAGGAGGGAACATCACCAAACAGAGCCATGTAGGCCTGAATCAAATTTGTGATGTCCTCTCGCTGCTCCTCAGGTAAGTGTGCTAAGTGAGTGGGCAGGTTCAATAACATCTCAGTGTTGGACAATCTAGCACCCTGATGGGCTGCATTGCGCAACTCCAAGCCATCTACATCCTCACCACTAACGTCAGGAGAGTCCGGAACTATTGGAGTTGAGGCAACAGCAGAGACAGCCAGTCCGGCTGTCTGGTCTGAGGTCTTCACCTGCACACTATCTCTGGAAAAATATGGTTTAAGCATATTGATGTGGCAAACACGAGAGTGACGTTTACGATCAGGGGTGCGAACCACATAGTCTGTATCACTTATCTTCTTGTCTATTGCATACGGTCCGGAAAAACGAGCGGAAAGAGCAGAACCAAGGATAGGTAACAGGACTAGAACCTTATCACCTGGCTGGAAAGATTGAGAAACAGCTTTCTCGTCATAGTGCCGTTTCATAGTTCTCTGGGAAGAAGAGAGCGCTTCTTTTGCGAGAGAGCACGCCTGATGCAGTCGCTCTTGAAACTGGCTAACAAAATCTAGAACATTAGTGGGTGTGCTGGCACCCTTTGACATGAACCGTTCTTTAAGAACTTTCAGAGGCCCTCTAACAGTGTGCCCCAAAACGAGCTCAGCAGGACTGAAACCAAGAGACTCCTGTATGGTCTCTCGCGCAGCAAATAGAACAAGGGGGACACCCTCATCCCAATCTTTCTCTGTGTCTAAGCAATATTTACGCAGCATGGACTTTAATGTCTGATGCCAACGTTCTAGAGCCCCCTGAGTTTCAGGGTGGTAGGCACTGGACACTATATGTCGGATACCCAGGGACTGTAACACTTGCTCAAATAACCTAGACAGGAAGTTGGTGCCTTGGTCCGTTTGTACTACCTTAGGCAGTCCAAACGTGGAGAAGAACTTCGTCAAAGCCTTAATTATTACAGGCGCTGTAATTCTGCGAAGAGGGATAGCCTCAGGGAAAGGGTGGCGGTACACATTATTGTCAACAAAAACTGATTGCCGGCTTTGGTCCTTGGCAACGGACCAACACAGTCAACTATGACATGTTCAAATGGTTCACCGACCGCTGGTATAGGACAGAGGGGAGCAGGTGGAATTACCTGGTTTGGCTTTCCGGTGATCTGACAAGTACTACAGGTACGACAGTACTGTGCTACATCGGACTTCAAACCGGGCCAAAAGAAATTTTGAAGTATTCTGTTGTATGTTTTAGTGACTCCCAAGTGTCCAGACCAAGGGTGGTCATGGGCCAAGAACAGTACATGCTGACGATAAACTGCAGGGACAACAATCTGATAAACAGTGCTCCAGTCTGGTACCTGATCTGGTAGCCCTATCTCCGATTGTGCATGCTCTGCCAGTCTAGTACCATGGGACCTCCATGTACGCATCAAAACTCCTTCATCCACAAAATAAGAATGCAACTCTCTCCTCTGTTCTGTTTCAAGAGAAGAGAAACATTTTGCAAGAGAAAGGTCAGCCTTCTGGGCAGTAATTAGCATTTCACGAGTAACGGGTAACTTCAATGCGTCGGAACTAGTTACAGTTGTCTGTGGGGGTACCTTACTATGAGTCGGTGGTTTGTCAGCGGTATCAGAAGTTGGAGCCAGCAACTCCTCCCTGACAAAGGCTGAAGCAAAAACAGAGTCAGACAAATTAATTTCATCACCTCTCTTTTTCAATTGAGCCCGAGTGACAACACTTGCAGAAAAAACTTCAGGGAAGTTCTGTGACAAGTCATCAGGCAGAGAATCTGTGTCTGGGTGATCCAACACTTCCAGCACAGCGTTCACCTGTCCTCCAGCTAAATCATTTCCCATGATAAAGGAAATGCCTTTAACTGGCAAGGAAGGTCTCACCCCTATTTTAAAGAAACCAGTGACCAAATCAGATTGTACATGAATACAGTGTAACAGGGCTGGCACGAAACCCATCTCAATACCTTGAACTAGGACACTAGAACCACAGGAAGATTTCTCAGACAGAGGTAGTACATCAGAGAGGATAAAGGATTGTGAGGCTCCAGTATCTCGTAAGATCTGAACTGTACACTGATCTTTTGGATCCCCTGTCAAGGAAACTAAACCCTTGGAAGTAAATGGCCTGAAACAAGGATCGAGAACATCCTGATCATTGTGCATCTGTTGATCGGAATCAGGTGCCATTTTAATCAGACCAACCCCTTTGGGTTGTCTAAAGTTCTGAGAGGACGGTTGCTGCTTACGTTTCAATGTTAAACAGTCAGAAATAACATGACCAGATTTATGACAGTAGTAACATGTCCGCTCCTCTTTTGAGCGTGGAGGTGACATTTTTGGTCGGGGGTGTGTGAATTCTGAATGGTTGGGGACAGAATGTTTCTGAGAGAAATCATGGGGGAGAAACGAGTCACGCCTATCTACAAACACAGTTTTATGGGTTAGCGCAAACTCATCAGCTAATACAGCAGCTTGCTGCAGAGTGGACACTTTCTGCTCACTCAGGTAAATTACAATACGCTCTGGCAAACGATTCTTAAACTCTTCTAATAGAATGAGTTCTCTGAGAGAGTTAAGATCTGAGGCCTTGCTTGCTGCACACCATTTATCAAAGAGAGTTCCCTTCTCTCTAGCAAACTCTACAAAGGTCTGGTTGACAGCTCTCTTGTGACTGCGAAACCTCTGCCTATAAGCTTCGGGCACAAGCTCATATGCACGAAGGATGGCAGCCTTCACAGTATCATACAACAGACTATCTTCTAGGGAAAGTGTTGAACAAACCTCTTGGGCTTTACCAGTCAATTTGCATTGAAGCAACAAAGGCCAGACCTCTCTTGGCCAGCGCAATGAAGCAGCAATACGCTCAAACACATTAAAATAAGTATCAACTTCTGTCTCTCGGAACGGAGGCACCAAAGCAATGTGTTTACTTATATCAAAAGTGTGTGATGAATAAGCTGTGGAGGAGGACATACCCGGGCCTTGTGGAGGAGTCGGTGTAGCAGAGTTGGATTCACTCCTTAGGACTTCCAGCTCCAACCTCCGCAGTCTGAGCTCTTTTTCCACTTCATGCTCAAGCTCCAACCTACGAATGTTAACAGCCCTTTCATTTTCTGCCTCAAGCTCCATTCTACGAAGCCGATACTCCGCCTCACGTGCTTGTGCCTTCTCCTGAGCCTCCATCTGGAGACGTGCTATTCTAACCTTGACCTGGGCCCCTTCTCGAGACCCAGTTGACACAGGAGAGGTCAAGTGAAAATGTGGCAATGTGACGTTCACACCTGCCTTTTCAGCACCATGGGCTTGCTCCTCAGAAGGCTGTGCTTCCGTAGGTTCACCAGGAGGACTTGCATGTTCATCAGAGACCGCAGGTAAAACAAGCGTCCCCTGCTCCAACAGCTTATCTACCACAAGACACCTGATATCCTGCTTAAGATGCTTTTGTTGAACCGAGAGTTTAAAATGTGTGGCAATCTCCACTAAGTCTGCCTTGCGGCAGCTATCTAGCGCTTCCCAAGTAGGATTGCTCAAGAATTTCCCCAGATCAAAAGTACTAACTGCCATTATTTTTTCTTACACAAATGCCATTTTTACACACAAATCAATTAATTACTATACAAGTGTAAACAAACAGTTCACCAAATCCATCAACCAACAATTGAACACGGGTTACAAGATCCAGGCAGAGCCCCCATTTATGTTACGACCCCTGTGAGTCTAAGGGTAAAGGGCTGTAACATAACTGTAACTGAGGGGTACAATTCCATGACTGTATTGTTAGATATGATATTTAATACCACTACCTCTTGTACTTTAACTTCTGGCCATCCAGTACATGATATAAGTATGATGAACACTTTCCCACCTGATGAAACGAAGCCACACAAATGTACTAAATCGAAGGTTTAATATAGCAAAAGGTATATACAACGTTCACTTAATTACATTTATGATTTGAAATATGAAATATGCACTTTTATGGCAAATGAGTATTCGTAGGTAAATCAACATTGAATGTCCAATCTCTGGTTACGCAGGGAGTAAGTATACAACCTGGAATATTTAGGAAACGATAGCGATGGTACTTAAATGATTATAGCTGGATACACTAAGGGGGGGGGGGGGGGTCCCGCTGGTTGTAAGACAGTAGGAGGGGGGGGTTAGAGAAGCCGCTGGCGGTATCCCATCTGGCCGACGGTGTCTTGGGAGAATCCAAAGTCTTGGACACGGTGCCCACAGAACCTCGGTCCGCAGACGAATACAGCTGGACCCTCTGTGGACGGTAGCTGCCGGTCCACAACGGAGAGACGTGAGGCGACCTCACTGGTGTAGAGCGCCATCTCACCTGGAGTCCTCTCCGGGGGGTAATTCCAACACTCCGCAGTGTTGGCCTTTATCCATGGAATAATCAAAGCACCCAAAGCATAATCCAAGCCGTGGAAGGCTCGCCGTCGTCCGGGTAGAGTAATCCAATATACAGGTCCAGTCGCTCTTGGCCCGGAGCTCCTCGGATGCAAGCACCACTAGGGGTCTGCTCAGCCTGGTTAAGCGTCCAGATAACGTCAGGAACGATGGGGGTACTGATAACTTTAGAACTCTAACCGAACGATGCACCATACATAAATAGACTATTATTAGCTTAATAGAATACGTCCAACTCGACGGTATAGTGCCAAACTATGACTATTCAACTATTAATCTACACGATATCTCAATGCCTATTCTGGGGCCAAGTAGGCCTTACTACACCGCACGTGCGTCGTGGGGAGGCTTTGCGTCTGTCACTCTGTTGGAGGGTAAAGAACTGGACTAAAAAGAAAGTTCTACTTTACTTGCGCCATATATATATGCGCTATGAACAAATAGTACCATTCGTATTTCGCCCGACATATTCCTGCGCGGAACCGGGGCTTGCCACGACATGTTAGGCGGCACGATTGAACTTGGACCTAGGGGTATGGCAACCTGGCGCCAGGTTCTCGTCCAATGGTAGAATGAAACTATTATGGGCTGTTTAGTAGACTAAAGGGATATTCAGTGCATATTGTACAAGGAATATACAGGGGATATCAAACGATATACAAATACAATTAAATATATATATATAAATAAATATACATATTCGGTTTAATCTGATCCTTCACAACAACAACAGTTGGTTGACAGAAAAGATGGACCAGGTTTGTAAACAACAATGATATTTATTGAATAGAGGCAAAGGAAGCACATGTAACTCAGGGGTGAGCCCAGGCCAAAACAACAAACAAACACCACTATACTCCAAATAAACACAATCTAATCTATGGTAAAAGAGATTACATTACCTAAACTACTCTTACCTAACCAAAACAGGAGAAAACAATGTCCAAAGGAAATGGCAGCTCACCCCATCTGTGCTTCCTGAGAAAGAGAGAAAAACACATTAATTATACAGAAACAAAAGCAGAATATATACAAAAACAAACTATAACTAACAATGCTCTCTCTGTGGCCATACACACACAAGGAAATTCCTACTAAGCACCAAAGGCCAATAAACGAAATGCAATACTGTCAAAGTTACAGGTTTACCAAAATCACAACAGGCCTAGCCTCATGCCAGAGAGAGAGAAAGACTGAAGTGAGAAGCCATGTTTTAACAGGTGTGGGGTGATCCATGATTGGATAGTGTGGATTGAGTGTTGGAGTCTGGAAAGCCATCCACCAATCTGTGCTGTTTTGCAATAATGGAAGGATTGGCCTGGCAGGGACCAATGGTAAAGGGAACAATGGCTGGAGGGAGGAAACAAAATGGAGAACACACACACATGGAGACACACACTGGGGAATATATACATTGGGATGTAACAACGACATACAGATATCATGACATTTATGACACAAATCGATCTCTAAACAATGTTTATGTCTCCACAATGGTATGATTCTGGCCTAGTAGGTTCAACGCAGTTACTATATCTATCCCACCGTGTCTGTGTCAAATCTTGTACACGTTCTTTCTGAACGGACGTGAGATGCATATAACATTGTTTAGAAACCTTTTTGCAAACTTTAGAAGGTGTTTTCTGTCCATTTTAGTCCGTAACGTTAGAGTACTGTGTGGATGTAATTTCTTTGTTGACACCGGATCAACCAATAGCAGCTCTCGTTGTTGCGATGACCTCGCAACAAGGAGAGCTGCTATTGGTCGTGCGCCAGATACGTGACCGAACTAGCATCAATTGTGTCAAATAAAACTCTGCGGTGCCCAAATATCCGTTTGCGAGGAAAGATCTAGTCCCGACTTTAAAATTATGATTGCGCAAAATGTGCTATTTTGTCAATGGAGAACTTTTTGTTCCTAAATCTACACCAATCAAACTTTCACCCAGAGAGAAAATTGTGTAATTCGCCGAGGTGGGAACGAGAATAGTTTTCTAGCCACTTCTCAGCCTTCACCATACGGCCTAAAACTCAAAAGTTCACGTCTGTGTAATGAATGAGAAGCAGGCAGCACAGTTCCCCCTATAGGTAGTTCCTAGCAAGGCAAGTATAATCAAGCACCCATCATTGATCACTTCTCAGACCCAAGTAATAGAAAACAACATGAATGGCAAATCGTTTGAAAATAATATACTTCTTACACATTAAATAATAATAGATCATAATAAATAAGATATATATATATATCTTCTTGTACATTTTCACTAGCCTTTGTTTACTTCAATTGTATACATAATATAACGTGTTTTATTTAAAATAAAGTACACGCATGAAATCTTTTCGCATTACTCTTTTTCATGTCCACTACACCTAGAAAACACATGTCTGACGAGCCTCCATCACCAGGAGGACGGGGCTCAGATGTCAGTCCCACTAGAGGACATTTACGTTTATTTGGATCCCCATTAGCCACAGCAGTGCTGGGGCTATTCTTCCTGGGGTCCATAACACATAAAATACAGTTACAGACTTATACACTCACAACATTCACATGTCATACAGACAATTAAAACAATAAAAACCCTAATCAAATTCATAATACAATACAACAATATATACGCCTTATGAATTCATAATACAATACAATAATACCTACTCATAATTCATTCATAATACAATACAGCATAATATACTATTTAGCTTTTACATACATTATCTATGTTCATATCAGCCAATTATACAATCTTTTAATAATATATCCCTATCAGACACATGCCTTTTCATCTATATATACCTATCTCTTTATCAGACACATACATTTTCATTTACGTACACACTATCTATTAGGGAATGTCAATTTCTTTGGTTGAAAATGTTGTTTTACCACGATTTTGAAACGACATTTACTATTCTCCTGCTTAACATGTCTGGGAAGAGAGTTCCATTCCTGCATACCACGGAACATGACAGTTCGCTTCATTGCATTCAACCTCACTTTTGGAAGTGTAAAACCTCGTGCAGAAGCATGTCTGGTGGAATGGTTGTGTCTGTCAAGACTTATAGATAAATTGTTATATAAAATTGAGGGGATCTTTGTAACAAGAATATTCCTAGTGAATACAAGGAGTGAGCAGAGTAATTTATGTTTGACAAGTAACCAAGTTAAACAACTGTGCATCGCTGCAACATTAGTTATGTACTCACAGCGAAGCGCTATACGTGCTGCTTTGTTTTGTACCATTTGCAATTTGTTCAGTTTATTCGTTGTTACATTCGACCATACTGCAGGACAATAGTCAAGATTTGACAAAACCAGAGCTTGAATTACCTGTTTGATAGAATTTAGTGGTAACAAATGAGCACATCTTTTAACAACAGAAATCCCTCTTCCCATTTTCACTACTATATTGTTTATATGGTGTGATACAGTGGCGTCGTTAGCCCTGGGCTTCCGGGGCTTTAGCCCTGGGCCCCGTTCCATGTACCGGGATAACCGAGTTAGCCGGATAACTTTATCAGGCTAACTGTGTTAGCCTGACTTTCCGATTTCATGTACGTGGATTTCCCAAATCACCATGACAACATATCCAAAAGTTTGAGCCTGCTCGAAAGCAGAGTTCAAGTTCAAGTTAGCCCGATCACGCAGAGCCACGCCCCCGCAAAGAAGTGACAGCTCGTTTCCTGAAACTATTCCCACAGTCTACGATCTGCATTATACCATTCTGAATTACGTTTTTGTGCTCCATTCTTCCAGAGGGGGCTTTTGAAATGTAAAATAGACCCAAAATGCTGATATTAAATTCACTTTGTCCTAAATAATGCACGTTATATATACCGTGGCGACGGTGGCGCTCGCTCGTGCGATGTACACAAAAATGTGGTTATTTTAATTGTAACTGGGATTAAGATGTCTGATGAGATGCGCTGTTTGACGGATTTGAGAAATTGAATGAGCCGTTGACGTCACATGAATTAATGAGGATAAAGAAATAAAACGTCATTCAAAATAAGGAATATTCTAAACACGGGTCTCTCGTTCATTAATGTATAAACAATGAATTTATCCCATCTGGCACAGTGGCCCAGCGGTAGTGCTCAAGACTCCCAATCTTGCGACCCGAGTTCTAATCCCGGAGTTTCCAATATGATTTTTTTGAATATAATATTAATGATTATACGCCAAAGTAGCCTGGTTTTAAGTTAAAATATTATAAATCTACATGCATTGAGGATGTCATTCTTTATATAGCTCTCAACGTGCACCAAATTGAATTATTCCTATATTGCAAAAAGAAGGACCCCGGTCTTGAACCCGGGTCGTTCGTGTGGAAGTCAAAAGAACAACCCGTTACACCACAGAGTAGATTAGTAAAAGATTGACTATACATCAATCAATGGGCAAGAAAGCCGTCTCGTAATTCTGTATAACAGTTAACTAGTTATTTTCGCTAGCAAGATCTCATTTGATTATTCAATCCAGCAGGCAAGTTTAAAGAAATATAATCTGATTGATTGATGGACTTAGAATTAGCCTATAGATAACGCATTTAACTTGTCGGCGAGGCGATTGAGCCTATTGCAATCTGTCAATAAAGTCTTAAATCAATTAATCAATCAATGCCGTTGAGAATCAGGGTCTCTGCCATCGATACGTGCTGGCTTTCCACCTAAAACGGGAGCGCGCATCTAGCCTGACTCTCAAGTCTGGCTTGAGTTAACGAGACTGAATCCAGGTTTGTGAAACAGGAAAATCCCGGCTTCGAACATCGGGTTAACTGAAGCTGGATAATGGACATGTTGATCGACTTAGTTGAACCACGTACATGGAACGGGGCCCTGGGCTTCCGGGGCTTTAGCCCCGGATGTTTTTCTCCTAGCCCTGGACATAAAAAGAAAAAAAAGAAAAAAAATTAGATGTCAGCATCCCCATTGTCTGTGCTGAATGTTTGTTAGTGTTTGGTATTTTTTGTTGGTTTTTAGTACTTTTAAACATCCATTATTAGTAAGTAGTTTTCATTTGATCGATTTTTTCATTCACCGATTTGTGGACTTTTTTTTTAGTGTCCTGAAAGGCACCTTATAAATCAAATGCATTATTATTATTATTATTATTATTATTATTATTATTATTATTATTATTATTATTATTATTATTATTATTATTATTATTATTATTATTATTATTATTATTATTATTATTATCATCCAGGAGGGAAAAGACACTTAGTAGGATAGTAGGGACTGCATCTCTGCCTGTCCTGACCATGGAAACACTTTGCAACTGTGATCTCCTCTGGCAATAGTTGGATATTGTAATGTGTGGCGAGGGGTTGCAGCAATTCCAATGAGAGAAACTGGTCTGAGGCTGGATAACATGCCTGTATGCCTCTCATAAGTTATTCTCCAACTCATGAGAACCTGCTCTCAAGCTCTTGCAGCATTCTGTCGACGACTGGATAGAACAGTTTCTGTCTCAGCTGATCTCCTGAGCTGAGGTCTGAGCTTGTGCCACAAGATGACCGAACTACATACTCATCCATCCTTTTCTGCTTCCTCCTTTGGCTGGTAGTATGTTCCTCAATCCAAAGGCCATTACATGTGTATATAATGAAACACACAATACAGTTTTTTTTCGATTGCTTAAGCATGATTTTGAAAACGGGGCCCGGTGTTTCAAAACACACAATTAGCACAACCACACACAATTATCAGAACACCTCAGATCCTTTGCTAAATTAAACACTTGTCAAAACCATACACTAATTTATAAAAACTACATTTTGTTACCATATGAAACACACGTTTCATATGACTTAATTCTGTTTGAACCAGTTACACACACTGCTGTGCTTAACCTAAAACACATTTAGCAATTCTACTTCTCAGTGATTAGAGTACTGTAAGTGAAGTACGCAGAGAATGTGCAAATATACAATAAATTCACCAAACACTACACAAGACCAATGCTGTAGAGACTGATGAAAATATGCAAAAAGTGTGAGGCTGACATTGTGCTTATAGGGGTGCAAATCTGGGCCTATGTTTTGCTCCTTGAGTGTAAGGTTTTGATAATTGTGTAATACTTTTGATTTGCGTGTTTATGCAATTGAAGAAAACTGTAAAGACTAGAGATTAACTGTTTATTTATTTTGTACATAGGCTGTGCATATGTTTGTTTGTTTATTTGCTTATGTGTATGATTTTGTTATTGGTGTATATGTGTGTGTGTATGTATGTACAGTATATATATTATATATATATGTGTGTATATATGTATATTTGTACTCCTGTTGGGGCCTCTTGGACCAGATCAATGTTTTATCTGGCTAAATAAAGGTTAAATAAATAAATAAGAAACTGATGATTTGGTCCTGTTAACTTTGAATTTTCTATGGGGACTGCCCAGATCCCTCTCATGGACATGGACCTCACTTTGAGAACCTCTAATGATTCTAGTTCTTCAGTATTCAGGCGGAACACCCCCTCCACCCCCCCGGGCTGAAGCCCCCAATGTTTTCTAACCCTAAAAACGCCCCTGGTGTGACCATGACAATTTACTGTCTAATGTTACCCCTATGAGTTTAGTCTCCTGGACTTGATTAATTACCACATCACTTATCAAAAGTTTCAAGACTGGGTTCGTTCTTAGAGTATGGTTTGAACCGAAAATTATGCTACTTGTCTTTGATATGTTTAGAACTAGTTTGTTATTCTTTATCCATTCCATCACTGATTGCAACTCTGCCTTTAGGACTGTATTTAATTCATTGGCTGTTGAGGCTGATGTGTAAATCGTTGAATCATCTGCATACATAGAAATATAGGACTTATTTAGGACAAGAGGCATGTCATTTGTAAATATGGTGTAGAGCAAAGGCCCAAGGCAACTTCCTTGGGGTACTCCACACCTTACCGTTTTAACTTCTGAGTAACTCCCATTTGTTTCCGGTTTGCTAAATAAGTTTGAATCCAAGATAGTGCAGATGAGGAGAAACCCTAACATTCAAGTTTTTTAAGTAAGAATGTGTGATCTATGATGTCGAATGCTGCAGTAAAATCAAGCAAGACAGCGCCAACCATTTTCTTTTTATCTATCTCTTTCAGCCAATCATCCGTCATTTGGGTTAAAGCAGTCGCTGTTGAATGTCCTTCACGATATGCATGTTGAAAATCAGTGGTTAATGTGTTAAAAGAAAAGTAGCATTTAATCTGTTCACTTACTATTCTTTCCATCAGTTTACTTAAAACTGGCAGTAAACTTATGGGACGACTATTAGATCCTGAGAATGGCAATTTCAAATTTTTTGGCAGTGGTATTACTTTGGCAGTTTTCCACTGTTGTGGATACAAACATTCACTAAAGGATTGATTTATAATACGACAGATAGCAGGGGCAATTAAATCCGGGACCAATTTCAGAAGTTTCCCGTCAATACCGTCAACACCTGGTGGTTTGTTTTTTGTGGTACTTAACATATGTTCTACATTACTTATAGTCACACATCAAAATTAAATTTTTTTTTTTTATCTTTCATTATTTTATTCTTTATTAATAAAAACGATTTTTCATTATCTATTGTTTGCATATTATTCCTTAAATTATCTACTTTTCCAATACAAATTATTGTTAATATGATTAGCAATCTCAACTGGTTTGGTGAGGAATTTTCCTTCTGTTTCTAGAAAGGATGGGGTAGGTTTCTTATTCCTGCCCATTATTCCATAATAATTTACTGTAATTTTTAATATAATTAAACCTATTTTCATAATACAATTTCTTCTTCTTTTTATTACATTTTGTAACAGCATTTCTTAATTTACAATATACCTCCCAGTCTGATTTATAACCTGTTATGGTTTGAAACCGACCCCAACAGCACGGCACAGACAGGTAGTTCAGAGTTAGCCAAAAACTAGGGCGTATTTATTTCTGAAATAGGAATGAGCAAATAAACAACAAAACACAAGGGGAGAATGTTCTTGGCAGAGTTGTCCGCGGCTCTGCAGCACGTCTTCTGGGCTGAGAGGCACCGTGGCATTGCACCTCTGCCTCTGCTGCTCTGCAGCTTCTCCTCGTTCCTCTTCAGTGTTAAACTTAGCTGAGTCCGTGATAACAACAAGTGGCTCCTCTTCAGTGTTTAACAAACACACAAAAACAGAAAGGTCCCGAGTCCCAGAAATTACGAGAACAGTCTCCAAAAAAGAACGTTCCAAAAACTCACCAAGGCGCAAATGCGCAAAGCGGTCTACGAGGCAGGGGTCCAAAGAATGGCAAGCAAGCAACAGCGGCGACTTCCAACAGACGTCCTGAAGAGAAAAAGGCGAGGGAACAACACGGGGAAAACAAGCAGCAGCCAGTGGAATTCCAAAACGACCCGACAATGAACGATAGAAAACCCAGAGTATATGAAGGCCTCCAGTGAGCTGATTATAACACACATCAGGTGCGTGACGGTAATTGGTACTTGACCTTGAAGCGTGCGGCGGGAAACGGGCCAATCCTCACAGTGGATGTATTTGCTATTAACTTAGCTCGATTACGTTTTTTTTTTTTTTTTTATTGCAAAACAAAAATTATTAAAAGTCAGTACTCAACACACAATGCATAATGAAACTAACAATTAAGGTGGCTAAAATGACATGCAAGTACAGAAACAGAAAACAAAAAAAAGTCTATAATAATATTTTACCGTATACAGTGTATATCCAACGAAATTACCAATTATACCAATGCCTTATACAGGATATACCCCTAATACCTATTATCTAAAACCCTACACACATATGCTCCAGCTCGAACCCCCCCCCTCCCGGACCCCTCCTTGGATAGTACCTCCATTATCCCTCACTCCTAACCAGACACTACCTTTATAAGCTAGCTTTTATTCTCTCCACCACTTCTAACCACATTGACATTTTGGATTCGTTGAGACCCAGAATTCTTGCTGTAGATATTTCTTGATAAATCACATCGAGATATGTAAGAAACCAAACCTTCCGGCACATTTTTTCCGGTTGAAACCAGCGTGATGCGATCAGTTTTTTAGCTACTGTGATACCCGATAAAACCAATCTCTTTAGCTGTGGATTTACTGCAAACTCAAAAACATCATTCAATAGTAATACAGCGGGGTGTACTGGTATATTCCAAGATACGAGTTTTGATAATTGATGGGTCACATCTTTCCAGAATGCCTTAACTGGTGGGCAGTCCCAATACATGTGCATAAATGTCCCTTCGTCTCCATTTGTACATTGGGAGCATTTTGAGTCTTGTTTAAGACCCATTCTGTTCAGTCTTATAGGAGTCAAGTATGTCCTGTGAATATAGTTAAGATTGATTTGTTGATGGTCCGGGTTCCTTGATGTAAGACGGACATTTGCCCATGCTCCTTGCCAATCAAAGTCACTTTCCAGGTCTGGTATATCCCTCCTCCAGACAGAGTCTAGTTGGAGGGTTTCATACGAGGACGTTAGTAATTGATAATAAAAACCTGATACAAAACCTCTCGATGTCTCTCTTTCATAGAAGAATTTGTGGTATCTGTGGTGTTCAACTGGTATGTCTAATGGAACACCGTGAGACTTCAAACATAGCTGTAACTGTATGTAAAAAAGCCATGTGGACCCGGTGAGGTTAAACTTTGTGCATATTTCTCCATAACTACAAAAACCCTGGTTGTTAAAAATATCCCCTAATGAGTGTATGCCTTGCTCTTCCCATATAGGGAATCTTATAGGACGTTTTTCAATTAAGAGTGCATTGTTATTGAATAAGGGAGTGTGATTATGCCATTTTTGTGGGTTAGGATATTTTTTTTGTGTTTCACGCCATATCCGGATTGCATGGGTAATTATGGGGCCAAATTTCCGCTCACAGTGCTTGATTGGTAGTTTAGTGTGTGCTATGTCCTTCAGTCTATGTGGGGCTACTATGTTTTCTTCCAATTTTCTCCAGGATACCAATGCCTGGGGATCAAACCATATTGTCAATGGTCTTAATGTGTATGCCTTAAAATATTGGAAAAAATCTGGAACTGCCATGCCACCGTCTGCTTTATTTCTCTGTGCGGTGGATCTTTTTATGCGAGGTGGTTTGTTATTCCAAATAAATTTATATGTGGAGGAGTGTAATCTTTTCCAGTAACCCTCTGGAGGGGGTAACGGTAGCATTGAACTGATGAAGTTGATTCTAGGTAGTACATCCATCTTAACTATTGATACCCTTGCCTGTATTGAGTTTTTAAGTTTTGCCCACCTGTCCAGGTCGTCTTTGATTTTGTTCTGTATTTTTGTGTAATTGTGCTTCACCGTTTGTCTTATGGTGGGAAATATTTCCACACCCAAGCATCTAAAATGTTTTACCATAGGTATCTCACCTGGGAGGGTTGTATCTTTTTTTGCATGGGTGTTAAGTGGAAGGAAAGCCGACTTCGGCCAATTTATTTTAAATCCCGATAAATCACCAAAGTTCTCAATCAACTTGAGTAGATGAGGCAATGTGGTGTTGGGGCTTTGCATGAACAATATTACGTCGTCTGCATATAAACTAATTTTATGTTGTGTGCCCTTGATTACGATTGGTTCTATGGATTGGGATTGTCTTATATATTGTGCTAAAGGCTCTAATGATAGATCGAATAGTCCGGGACTAAGAGGGCAACCCTGTCTAGCTGAGCGTGATACCGGAAAGATTTTGGAGATGAATGTACCTGTTGTAATCATGGCCGATGGGTCTTTGTATAATACTTTAATCATATCAATGAATCCTTTTCCTAACCCCATCCTTTCTAATACTGCCCATAGATACGACCATTCCAGCATGTCAAAGGCTTTCATAGCATCCAGGGACAGCATCGCCTTAGGTATGGTGTCTTCTTTGTCTGCATCTAGTACGTGCAGTATTCGTCTTATGTTATCAGTGATCAGGCGACCTCTTATGAAGCCAGTTTGGTCCGGATGAACTAAAGACATCATATGCTTTTGTAATCTGATGGCTAATACCTTAGAGTACAGTTTGACATCGGTTCCGAGGAGGCTTAAGGGTCTGTAACTACCGCACTCAGTGGGGTCTTTGTCTTTTTTGAGAAGGACTGAAATGAGTGCAATATTGTCGTGTTTATGGAAGCTCCCCTCCTTGACTGAGTATAAGATCATATTTAGTAATAAGGGTCCAATTATGTCCCAACAAGAAAGGTACATTTCTGATGGGATACCGTCTCTTCCAGGAGCCTTACCATTTTTCATTTCGGATATGGCCTTCTTGAGTTCCTCTAGTGTGATCGGTGTTTCTAACTGTTTAGCGTCATCCTCCGAAAGTTTAGGGAGAATAATTTGATTAAGATATGTGTCCATTTTGTTTTGATCAAAGGTCGTTTCTGATTTATATAAGTCGGAGTAGAATTCTTTGAATGTATCGTTTATTATTTTGGGGTCCGTTTCAAGTACTTGTTGTTTTCTAATGGCAGTTATATCTGCAAATTTTGCATTAATTCTTAATCGCATGGCTAATAGGTGACTAGGTTTAGAACCTTGGGAGTACTGCTGTTGTCTTGTGCTGCGTATTTGCATTTCCGATTGTTGTCTGTATATGGCATTGATCTCTGTTTTTAGTATGTTAACTTGATTTTCTAGTCTAGTTGAGTTGTTGTATTTTAAAGAATTAAATAACGTTGAGTAAAGCGTTTCCAGTTCAGACAGTTTTGTGCATTGATTCTTGCGCATTATGGAGGAAAATCTATCTGTGAAATCCTTGATCATACCCTTTACCGACATCCATATTATTCTGGGGTCTTGCACCGAGTTTGCATTCTCCCGTAGGAATACTGTGAGAGCTTCTTTGAGTTGTGTAATGAATTCCTTGTTATTAAGCAGCATCGAATTAAAACGCCATCTTGGGGCCCGGGAAGATAGTATACCAAATGTTGCTTTTAGGAGTAAATAACAGTGATCTGATAGTGCATTGGGTATCATTTCCACTTCATATTTATCAAATAGTCTCGGGGATGCAAAGACATAATCAATTCTGGATAATGTGTTATGTCTCGCCGATCGACAAGAGTACTTTCGGGTCGTGGGATTAAGTGAACGCCATAAATCATTTACACCTGTAATCTTTGACCAATCCTTTAATGCTTTAGATGAATTTTTTTGTTCGCTGGAAAAGGCGAGGTAAGATTTGTCCATCCTTGGATTCCAAATGGCATTAAAATCCGCACCTATTATAAATGAGTAATCGGGATGGTTTAACATTTCATCGGTTAGTGTAGTGAAGAAACCCTCTTCGTACAAATTTGGGGCATATACCGCTGCCAACGCTATTTTCCTGTTATTGTGTACAATCCTAGCTATAGTTATACGCCCATCCGCATCCGACCATACCCCCTTTAATTCAATATTTAACTTACGTCTGACGACTATGGCTACACCTCGAGTTCTCGTACCAAAAGAAGAGTGACTAATATTATGGTATGTGTTATCCGCTAACGTATCTATGTCTTCCTCTAAAATGTGCGTTTCGCTTAGTAGAGCCACGTCCACATGTTCTTTTTTCATCAGTGTGAGCACGCTTTTGCGTTTGTGTTGTTTGTTTATCCCACCAGTGTTCCATATCATTATATTCAAACTAGCCATAATCTATGCATGTTTTTGTGTAGTTTTTGGTAATGCTTCTGGAGTGCGAAGCTACAATAGATGTACATCCAATTATTGAGGTCCCGTTGAGAGCCAAGCTTAAAACATATATATATACAAATAAAAATCCCCTTTTTTCCCCTCACCCAGAGAGTCGTACAGGCCTGTGTTCCAAAAACACATCCTCCGCGTATGACGATTACGTTCTATCATCTTTTAGTTTATCATCCAACCATGGTGTTCTGACGTTTCTGACGGTAAACTTTCTCAATGGTGCATGTTTGTCAACAAGTGGCATAAAAATGGTATCAAATTCCCATAGAGATTTTTCGGGATCTTTTTCCCTCAACACCTTTGACCAACATAGATTTTTAACATCCTTCACAAAGCTGTCTTGATTAAACATTTTATACAATCTTTTGTAAATTATTTTAGGTCCCAGTTTTGGCATTTTAGTCTTCCTCACAATAGCAATTAAGTTATGGTCGCTACAACCAACAGTTACAGATACCGCCTTGGAACATTGTTAGTAAAAATGTGATCAATGCAGGTGGAGACCTGGTTACCATAATTTTTATCCTAGTTGGTTTGTTAATTACCTGTGATAGACCACATGCATTTGCTACTGTTAGAAGTCGTTTTTTCAATGGGCATTTCAATGAAAACCAATCGATGTTAAGGTCACCCATAAAATAAATCTCATTACTCAAATCACACACTTGGTCCAACATGTCACATATTTGTTCTAGATACACATTATTTGCACTAGGTGGTCTATAACAGCAACCGATCAACATAGGCTTCAAATGAGGCAAGTGTACTTGCAGCTATAATGTTTCAATTTCATTATTCATTATATCTTCCCTAATCTTCACTGGAATAAGATTCTGAATATAAAAAGCAACCCCTCCCCCAAATGCATTCCTGTCCTTCCTAAAAATGTTGTATCCATCAATTTGCAATGCCCCATCCTCAAATGTAGAATCAAGGTGTTTCTGATATAGCTAAGATATGGAAAGTGTCTAATAGTAAAATCTCTGATATCTCAGCTAGCTTGTTTCTTATGCTACAGATATTTATATGTGCCATCTTTAATCCCTTTTTGGGTAGGTTAGTATTAATTAGCATTGTATACTATATTCATAATGTCGGTATGTGTGGCAAGGGCAACAACCATTCAACTGTCCCTCGGCTGCTTTGGGGTGCTACTTCGGGGTCGGATTATCAGTCTGTCATACCTCAGAAAGGCGATCTCTCCTCTCGAGCAGCTCTCATCTTGGGCAACAGTTATTTTCTTTTCAGACGGACAGCGTCTGTGTAGTCCTTGTTTATGTAAATGTTTGTTCCTTTGAGGTCTTTGGCTCTCTGAAGAACCGCTGATCTGTCCTTGTGTTTTGAAAATGTCACCACAATGGGTCTTGGTATCTCGCGTCCCTCCCCAGGTTTCCCTGTTTGGTGCACCCTCTCCATCTCAATGTCCCGCTGTAGCTGGAGCTTGTCCACCATGACGCTCCTCACCTTCTCTTCCGTGTCTGCCCAGGTTTCTCCAGGCAACTCAGCTATGCCATCAATGACCAGGTTGTTTATTCTGTATTGACCTTCTAAATACTCTATTTTATCTGTGACTGTTAACAGGCTTTCACAGGTTTTCCAGATGTCAGATGCATGTACTTGCAACTATCTGACTGTTTTGCATTGTTAGCATTGATGTCCTCAACCTCCTTCTGTGTGTACTGGATGCTTGTTTTAATTTCCTGGACCTCCCGTGAAATTGCATCCAGTCTTGAGTTTGTAGAGTCCATGATGCAGACATGAGCAGGACGCGTCTATACTTCCCACAAGCAAGTTGTCCTTCCGCGTTGCTCTGATTGGCCACTGACGTTTCTGGTCATGTGACATGTGCGCCAATCGCATGACGAGCAGTGTCTTAGCCCATTTCCGCGTCGAACAGCCTGCAAACGACCTAACGCCTAGTTTATCACTGGTTAAGCTTAGGCGACTCTTTCGCAGTTGGTTAAGGTTAGAGTTTGGAATCAGGGCTGGCGTTCTATCGCCCTGCTCTAAGACAAACTCTAACCAACTTCGAAAGAGCGCCTAAGCTTAACCGTCCAAAGAACTTGCCGTCACACGATTGGGCGCACATGTCACATGACCAGAAACGTCAGTGGCCAATCAGATCGCTCAAAAGGACAACTTGCTTGCGGGAAGTATAGACGCGAGCAGGACAGAGGACTGCAGCAGCAGGACCACACACTGGAGGAACCGGCTGATACTGATGTGACGTTCAAGAACCATCGGGCTCTTTGGTACGGACAAAGGGAACCGAGTTGGTGGGAGCCAACAGAGGCCTGTATCCACCAATCACAAGTTAGAGATCCCCTACCCCCAGGAATGCATGTAATCCAGGGGTTCTCAAAACGTTTTTATACCACGACCCATTTTATTTAGATTTTTTTTTTCAAATCGCTTTACAATTTGTTCCTCACATTTTTACCCATTCACACCGATGGCAGAGGTAACCATGCAAGGTGCCAACCTGCTCATCGGGAGCAATTAGGGGTTAAGTGTCTTGCTCAAGGACACTTCGACACGCTGCCCGGGAGGAGCGGGAATCGAACCTGGAACCTCCGGATTACCAGACGACTGCTCTACCTCCTGAGCCAATGTCACCCCATATTATTAGCATATGATACATTCTAATGAGTTTGGATCAATTCACTTTTTAATTCAAGATGTAGATTTTATTTAAAATATTGTACAAGTTTCATCATGAAAAGGTTTTACTATCCAACCTAATGACAAGTAAATGTGAATGGATGTTCTATCATCATAAAGTAAACAACTTGTTTTGATTTTTAATTGATTGAATTTAAAGTGAATTGATTCCAACCCTATAACGGTTTGATAGTTTCATCAATAGTACAGCCATTACTCTGTCAATATACACACAATGACAAAATAGTTAGTTACTTGTGCAACAGGTTGCTCTGCAATTCCCATAAACCCACAAGCAGTTAGATGGTAGAAAAACCACTAAAGATGATAGATTCATATAAAAGAACATCCATTTCTTTAAAAGAATACCAATGAAGACAATACATGGAACATTACTCTAAAATAAACACTTCTTCTTGTGTAGTACTAGGAATGTTGACAATATGTGTGACATTAGAGAAAAAAATCACTAGTATCCACATTAAAATCCATACGAGAAGCAGTTTCCCCCTCCAGTGTGTACAAAGTGTTTGTTAACCATCTTGGCTTTTGGCTGGTCACCCCATACTGAGGTCAGAAAGTTCCTATGATCCCAGTATTTAAAACACCAGAACAATGTGGTGTTATATTTTATATTTATTACCTTGACCTTCTCTCCCCAGCAACCTCCTGCAAAGCCTCACCTTCCTTCCTCTTTCTACCTTTTTACCCTACCCTCCAATCTCCCCCCAATCTTGTTTGCTGCACCTCAAATGCATCCTGTTACAAAGGGTCAGATTAAACCGAATATATATTTATTACTTGAGATATATTGTATAATATTTGTATATCGTCTGATATCCCTTGTATATACGGTGCAGGTGGATACAGATGCACTTAGTAACTAAAAGCTGAAGCCTTCACCACGATACAACGTGCTGTGAAGTGGGCCCGTTTTGCCCCTAAATAGAGCCTTGAGACCGCGTGCGAATTGATAGCTAAAGTGTCAGAGTTTAACGCTGTATCGTCGAGTTCGACTTATTCTATTATCAAGTAATAGTCTATTATGTATAGTGTATCGTGCGGCTACCGTTCTACAGTGACCAGCATTACCACCGTTTCATCGTACCGAGCTAGTGCGCTTATCCAGGCTGGGCGGCCTAACCTTGAGCCGCCATCCGAGGAGCCCTAGACGAGAACTGTGTGGATATGTACATTGGATAACCTACACCGACGAATGCAGAGCCCTTTTCGGCTGGATTATATTGCTTTGGTCCTGTGGCTGCTGGAGCAGAGAACCGTCTACCCCCACTACCGTGTGGGATCTACCCTGTGAGGAGCCCCGTCGAGCCCGCCTCTAGGACTCAGAGGCTGGCTAGCTTTCATCCATGCTGCAGTGCATACCGGAGTATAGCTGTTGCTTTGTCTAAGGACCAAGGGATTATTGCACCGTCTCCTGTACCTGGAGTCTCTTTATTCCTCGTTGATCCAGACTTTTGCTCCCGACAATTCCTCTCCCCTGCTGGCTTACAACCGGAGGGAACCCCCCTAGTATCTCCAGCTGACCTACGAGTGTACCTTATATAATTCTTATGCTACAGGTGGTATTAATTATCCCCATCGTAATATGCTCATGGACTTACGCTCTTGACCTATTCATGCACATTCTTCGCCATACAAGCGCGACTCTAATTCTCAATACTGTAATATAATATTGCTGCTCTTCTAATAAATATTCCAAACAGGACTTTCTTTGTTAAGCCGTGTTATTGTGTGGGTGTTCATCACATATACCTGTGTACTGTATGGCCAGTAATTAAAGTACATAACTCAGTAGTGGTTTAATGATACCATACTTTCAATACAGCCTGTCTGTGCGCTCCGTCGAGACTGTGCTTACTTTTGTTAATATTTATAGTTTTTAGAGTTTTGTTTGTACCAACTGTTGGTGCATTTAATGTGTATGACCGTCAGTCACTCATAGACATTGGATTACGGGAAATTTACCAACTGGATTACTCACTGGACCAGCTTTCCGAACCGCAACAATGGCCCGAAGAAATTCTCCGGAGATTAGGACCAGATCCTTTGTTCCTTGATCCCAGGAACAGAGGACCCAGACGGCGAGGAAAGAGAGCTGGAGTCCGTAACAGGCTGAGAACCAGGCGGCACAGGACACCACTACCCAGTATATTGCTAGCCAATGTACAATCAATTGACAATAAACTGGATGACATCCGAGCAAGGATTCAATACCAAAGAGACGTTAGGGACTGCAACGTTCTCTGCTTCACTGAAACGTGGCTCACGCCGGAGGTTCCAGACCACGCAATTCAACCAGCCGATCACTTCTTTATCCATCGCAAGGATCGGACATCAGAGTCCGGTAAACAACGTGGAGGAGGTATTGCCTTCATGTTTAACAAAAATTGGAGCGATCCAACTAACGTGAAGGAATTATCCAACCACTGCTCCCCAGACCTGGAATATATAACCATCAAGTGTCGTCCTTTCTTCCTCCCGAGGGAGTTAACGGCGATCATCCTGATCGGAGTGTATATTCCACCGCAAGCCAGCAACAACGCCGCGCTCTCCAGACTCCACGACGAGGTAAATAGAATACAAGCGACGAACGTTAACGCCGCCATTTTGGTGCTGGGCGATTTCAACAGCGCCAATCTGAGAAAGGTATTACCTGACTTCTATCAGCATGTGACTTGCAACACCAGAGGCGGTAACATCCTAGATCACTGTTACACGCAATTTAAAGGTGGCTACAAGGCTCATTCTGATAGTGGCTTTGGTAAATCAGATCACGCGTCAATCTTTCTTTCACCAAAGTACAAACAGAGAATTAAAAGTACTCCTGTAGTCTCGCGAGAGGTGCAGAAATGGGATTTGACGTCAGAGGAGACGCTCCGGTCTGTGTTTCACTGCACAGACTGGAATGTGTTCCGCGACACAGATAACATTAATGTCTACACGGAGACAGTGCTGGACTATGTTTGTACTAGGGTGGAAGAAACAATCCCCACTACCAAAATGAGAGTTTACCCAAATCAAAAACCCTGGGTAGACAAATCCGTCCGTGAAGCTCTGAGAGAGCGCACCAAAGCATACAACGACGGCCTAGTGGCAGGCAACATGAATGACCACAAGGTGGCGCGATACAACGTAAGGAGGACAGTGTCAGAGGCCAAACGGCGCTACAGGGATAAAATTGAACTTCAGTTTGAACAAGCTGACTCTAGAGCTATGTGGCAGGGGCTCAAAACGATGACAGACTACAAAGGCGCCTCCCTCAAACTGAACAGTGACATCTCCTTAGCAAATGACCTCAATACCTTCTATGCGAGGTTTGATGATGGTAATAACAACACCAGCTCACAAGCCACGGCAATGGGGGGGGGGGGGGGGGGTCGGCTGCTGATGGAGGCGCAGTGTTCAGGGTAACAGAGCATGAGGTGAGGCGGACCTTTAAAAAAGTGAATATCAGGAAGGCAGCAGGTCCGGACGGCATCCCCGGCCGCGTCCTAAAAGTCTGTGCCGACCAACTGGCCCCAGTATTCACTGACATATTTAACCTGTCCTTAGAACAGGCTGTCATCCCCACCTGCCTGAAGAAGTCCACTATTATCCCTGTACCCAAAAAATCCAAGCCTGCTTGCCTCAACGACTACCGCCCTGTAGCTCTCACCTCCATAGCCATGAAGTGCTTTGAGAAGCTAGTAAAGGGCTACATCTGCTCCTCCCTCCCCATCAACATGGACCCCCTGCAATTTGCATACCGCCCCAACAGGTCCACGGAGGACGCCATAGCCCATGTGCTGCACACAGCAGCATCACACCTGGACAAGAGGCAGGGGAACTATGTGAGAATGCTATTCATCGACTACAGCTCGGCATTCAATACCATAGTCCCCTCCATACTCATAGCCAAGCTCAGGGACCTGGGCTTGGGCTATGACCTCTGCCAGTGGGTCTTGGACTTCCTGACTGGCAGACCCCAGGTGGTGAGAGCAGGCAACTGCACCTCCTCATCCATCACCCTCAACATAGGGGCCCCCCAGGGCTGTGTTCTGAGTCCCCTCCTCTACTCCCTGTACACACACGACTGTGTGGCTCAGCGGAGCAGCAATACAATCATCAAATTTGCTGATGACACAGTGGTGGTGGGCCTGATCTCTGCCAACGACGAGAGGGCCTACCTGGAAGAGGTCAAGGTCCTGGCGGGATGGTGCCAGGAAAACAGCCTCTCCCTGAACGTCAGCAAAACAAAGGAGATGATTGTGGACTTCAGGAGGTCGGGGGTCAAGGACTACAGCCCCCTCAGCATCGACGGGGCACCGGTTGAGAGAGTCAACAGCTTTAAGTACCTCGGAGCCTACATATCCGAGGACTTGACATGGACCACACACATTGACAGTGTTGTGAAGAAGGCACGACAACGCCTCTACTTCCTCAGGCGCCTAAGGAAGTTCCAAGTCAGTCAGAAGATCCTTAAGAACTTCTACTCATGTACAATAGAGAGCATCCTGACCGGCAACATCACCTCCTGGTTTGGGAATAGCACTGCACAAGACCGAAGCAGACTACAAAGAGTGACACGTTCAGCCGAACGCACAATTGGAGGGGGGCTCCCCACCCTCCAGAACATTTACAACAAGCGTTGCAAGGGCAAGGCTAAGAGAATCATTAAAGACTCCAGTCACCCGAACAACTGCCTCTTTGAACTGCTGCGGTCAGGCAAGTGATACCGGAGTCTCAAGGCGAGCACAGAAAGACTCAGAAGAAGCTTCTATCCCCAGGCCATCAGGCTGCTAAACGAACAATGAATGAACACTACACAACAACAACCACCAAAGCACATAGCACACACATCCACACGCACACACTCACCTTAAACAAACACACTGTAGCACCCACTCCACACACTTTATAGCACACCCACTTTAAACAAACACACTGTAGCACCCACTCCCCACACTTTATATTTATTGATGAAGGATTGCACTACAACTCGTACACCTTACTGTAAATTGTACCTAAAATTGTACCTCATCCCATTTCTGCTTTGCACTAGATAGTACTGTACATTAGTACACTGCATAGTATTGTATATTATATGGTAACTCAGAACAGTGTACATATGTCTATACCGAACACTGTGACCTCATTTTTCTTCTTCTAAATTACATGCTATATTATGTTATTTGATACTATCTTGTCTAGTCTCTGGAGCGTAACAGTAAGAAGCATTTTGTATGAAAGTATTCTGTACTTCTGTATGACAACTATTAAAGAACTAACTGAATTGTACCCCTCAGTTACACATCCCCTTGCCCCACTTTGCCTTTTATGTCTCTGTCTGTGTTTGTGTATTGTATGTTTGTTTTTGTTTTGCTGCCATTTTGGCCTCATACCTGGCTAAGTGAGTTAGCCGGATCATTTTCAGGATAACTTGACATAAGCTAGACTTTTCGGTTCCCCGACGCGCGTTTGTCTCCATCACTATGGCAACAGATCAAAAAGTTTGAACCTGCTCCAGCACAGAGTTTAGTTCAGTTAGCTGGATAAACTGGCCATGCCCTCGCAAAGAAATGCCAGCTCCCTTCCTCACAGATTCTGAATTATGTTTTTGTGCTTAGTTTTTCTAGAGGGGGCTTTTGAAATGTAAAATAATAGACAGGGCGTTTGGCTCCGATTCGTTTCATATTCTCCGCTGTGGATGTATTTGCTTAACGGAGCGCCCGGATTGTGTTTCATTCAAGCATAAATTGAAACGTCTTTATGCGTGGATTGTGGATGTGAATTACGACAAATCTGAATCTGTGGATTGTTGAATTGTATCACTGTCACTCACACGTTATTGTGATATTGTAACTGGGATTAAAATGTCTGAGGAGATGCGCTGTTTGACGGATTTGATGACGTGGACGTGACTTGAGAAAAGTGAATGAGCAATTGCAAGCCTTTGACGTTTGAATGAATTTGAGAAAATACATTTATCTGTTGAAGCACTGTTATCTGATGAACAAGAGGGTGATGAACATGACTGGTGTCAATGGTATAAACCAAAATCAATTCAATGCATGTATGGATGATGGCCGAAACAGATTAAAACCTGATTAATAGTGAAACTGTTAACTCATTCAGAGCCACGTCCATATGACCAAATTAGGGCTTGTAGGCCAGCGCTTTAATCAATGGGAGGACAGGGATATTTGCGAACGCTTAAACTATATCTTAAATTATGGCTATGGGTCTAATACACCCGTCGCTTATCAATGACTTGCTTGCAGTCAACATGTACGAAACGGATTGTTTTTTCTTTTTTTTTCAATATATTTTTATTTGCATTTTCAGGTTACAAACAGTTTGCAATTAACAGGTTTTTTCTTTTTTCTCCCCTTCATCCCCCCCCTCCCATCTCCCCCGAGACACGTCTGTTAAAATGTATGGAGCATAAACATTTACCCTCTATATTAGAGGAAAACAGTAAGAAAAACAGTAGTAATAGTTGGAACAATGTCAAAGTAACAGACCCCCCTCCCTCCCAAATAATAAACCCTCCCCCCTCCCCACACAACCCTCCCCATTACTGTCGTTACCATCAACACGTCATATGTAGTTACTTTTTTTTTCTTTCACTTTTTTGTTTATTATACTTTTTTTGAGGACATAGAAATTATAAGTATATGTCTGCATATATATACATTATTGTATTGTCATTGTCCACATAGAACAGATAACAACATTAAACAGAAGAAAATAAAATAAAAAATAAAAAAAACAAGAAAAAATAAAACAGAGTTCAAAAGTAAATAATAATACAAACACTGACGGATTGTTTTTTCATCTGTACATTTCCGTTTTGAATACGAGTATAGTTCGAGATTTCTAGTAATTCCAGAAAAAGACACAATAATAGCCCTTTAGTGGAATACACAAAACCCATTTTCGGCTGATTTATGAATAGTTTTCAAATAAACGCTAGATTATCGATAGTATATGTGTCCTCATGTACGAAGAGAAGCGGGGTCTGAAAAATCGATTCTCCGTACTTTGGTCGGCGTGAACCTCACACACACGCTCCAATGGGGGAGAAAGGAACATCTGATTACCCCAAGATTCGTAACATAAAGGCCTTACCTCACATCTGATGTCATGCAAAAAGATTAATCCAATTCCTGATCGGCATTCCAAATATCGATCGCGTCTATTGATCCAACGTTATAGTCCAAAACACATAATCCACGATGCTCTCAGTCACCCCAGTCAATGCAATAGTATCCAGCTGCATGTTTGAGCAGTTTCGGGGGCCGCGCCTTGAAAACTTTGGGAACCATGTATTTATATAGTACATGATACCTAAGCGCATACAGTACAGATATCCTCATAAGTATCTATTAATTCGTATCAATTAGATACTCTTTGGGCTTGTTTTTATCTACTTATTCTGAAAGAGTTGAACTAATTATTTTCGCTAGCAAGATCTCATTCGATTATTCATTCCATTAAGCCTACTGCCAGCAGGCACGTTTAAAAAAAAATATGATCCGATTGATTGGGGTAATGAGGGACTTAAAATTAGCCTATAGATATGCATTTAACTTGTCGGCGAGGCTATTGAGCCGTATTGTATTGTACCCATTCTGCAATCCGTTAATAAATCGGGGCGCCCAAGTGGCGAACCATGTAACACGCTGCGTCGCGAAGTGGCCGACCCGGGTGCGTGTATGCTTTTACCAACGCGTTTGTTTCCGGGTTCCCGTTTTGCGCTCTGATTGGCCACTGACCTACATGCGTATGCCCCCCTCGCCATCGCCTTTGGGGCGTGAGATATGAAGACAGATTTAACGCGGTATAGGAAGTACCATACGAGCCGCAAATTGAACATGCAGTGAGTCTGCGACAACCCAATAATAAACACTCGAAACAGCTATTACCAGACAATTACAACAGCAGTGGTGGCCTGCTTCAAATGTCACGTATTATAGGCTATAAGCCCGTGTAGATCTAATCGGAATAATAAACATATAGACCCACTAGCAAAACATGACACAATGTGATCCTATCTCCAATAGAGCGGCTGGTCGCAGAGACGCGAGTTGAACGAACACATCGGGAAGAGAATGAATGAATGAAAACTTTATTTAACAGATTGCAGAATGCAGTACGGCTCAATACACACAATTGTTAAGGGGATGCAGACCAGAGAAAGACTTTTGTCTTGTTTACATCAGGTTCATTCATTCATTCATGAATCCCTGAATCTTCTCTCATGAGTGCATTTTCTCATGTTTACTCAAATGTGCTAATGTTCTGAATCTCTTATCACACAAACCACAATGATGTGGCTTCTCTCCTGTGTGAATTATCTGGTGTGATTTCAAACTAAACAGTTGACTAAAGCTCTTCTCACACTGATCACAGAAGTAGGGCTTTTCTCCTGTGTGAATTCTCTGGTGTTTTTGCAGACTACTCTGATGTCTAAAGCTCATCCCACACTGGTCACAGAAGTAGGGCTTTTGTCCTGTGTGAATTCTCTGGTGTGATTGCAGATAATATAGGCGACTAAAGCTCTTCCCACACTGGTCACAGGAGTAGGGCTTCTCTCCTGTGTGAATTCTCTTATGTAATTTCAGACTAGCCAGTTGACTAAAGCTCTTCTCACACTGGTCACAGGAGTAGGGCTTCTCTCCTGTGTGAGTTCTCTGGTGTGATTTCAGACGATCCAGTCGACTAAAGCTCTTCTCACACTGGTCACAGAAGTAGGGCTTCTCTCCTGTGTGAGTTCTCTGGTGTAAATCCAGACTACCCAGTCGACTAAAGCTCTTCTCACACTGGTCACAGAAGTAGGGCTTCCATCCTGTGTGAATCATCTGGTGCGTTTTCAGACTAGACAGTTGACTAAATCTCTTTCCACACTGGTCACAGGAGTAGGGCTTTTCTCCTGTGTGAATGCGCTGGTGTTTATTGAGATTCCACTTTGAACTGAAGCTTTTTCCACACTGGTCACAGCAGAGACCTTTTCTTCCATCCAAGCCTCTTTGTTTCATCCCAGGCCTGGCAGGACAGTTATCTGGATGGAGATAGTGATGAGAAGAGTGTCAGAGGAAGGAGATTTGGTGATTTTATTCAGCTTAATTTCCATGTTAGAGGTTTATAATGGTATGTAGCTGGGTTTTATAGTTTAAGACAGTGTAGTCCAGAGTAGTCTACAGTTCTAGACTCGACGCCCACTTTGAAGTCCCCAACACCAACCAGGGGTTCTGACCACGGAGCGCACGCAGGACTCACCACTCACTGTGACAACGGCAGAGGTACGTACGGTTCTGAGCAGAACAAACCCACGGAAGGCAGCCAGCCCAGACAACATCCCCGGCCGTGCCCTCAGGGTCTGTTCATTAGAGCTGGCTGACATTTACAACTTGTCACTAGCACAAGCTATTGTGCCCACCTGCTTCAAGACCACCACCCTCGTGCCCCTGCCAAATAAAAACAATGTAACCTGTCTCAATGACTATCGTCCCATTGCACTCACCCCAATAGTGATGAAGTGTTTCAAGAGGATAGTCATGTCGCACATCAAGGAGACCATCCCAGACACACTGGACCTGCTAGGGCTGCACGATTTTTGGGAAATAATCTATTTGCGATTTTCCTGACAGATATTGCAATTGCGATAAAATTATTATTATTATTATATATTTTTTTAAAGCAGCCCAACATTTTTCTTTTTACCTGGGAATCGATACCGGTACCCAACGGTACCTTTTTTCTGTACTTTACTCTCTCTCTCTGAAGTCTAAACTTCACAACACACACTCTCTCTGAAGTCTAAACTTCACAACACACAATCTAAAACCCCTCCATACCTCCCTCTCCCAAACCGTTCCTACAAAAAAAAATATGTTGCATGATCATGTACATTTATTTTGTATTATAATTTCTTTTACGTTTAAATATCAACATTATCTGGCAATCCTCAGTAAATACTATCAAACTCCTCCTCTTTCAGAAGACCAGATATGGGAGATAGATATACACACACACACACACACACACACACATTTGAATACTTTATTTGGTTCCACAAATTATATTACATAAACAGGGAATCAAATGTATCGGGGCCAAGCAGCACTGAACACTTAAGGGTACACATAGCACCTCCTTCTCCACGTGGCTAAGCTGCCAAAAATAGCTGAGACAGAGCAATATTTGGCAATTTGTTTGGCTTTTCTTTTAGACATTGCAGCAATTCTCAGACCGGTCATGGTGCATTTGTATACATGGCCAAGACTTCCAAATACAAGTACACCATATCTACACCTATACCCAAGGTCGGCCATCACATTGAGCAGTGGTTGGTATTTGATATACTTGTCCTGGAAGGCCTGGTCCATGTACAGATCAAAGGTACAGCCTACTTCTATGACCAGCACCTCCCTGTGGATGGTGTCAACAAAAACAACATCCGGTGTATTTGGTATGTTAGCAAAGACATCGTTGGTAAGGCCAAACCACTCTGGTTGCACTCTAGCATGTTTGTACATTGCTGCACTAGCTGCACTAGCTGGTTTTTTTTCTATAACCTTTATTTACCCAGACAAGCAAGTAAGAACAAATTCTGATTTTATTTATTGTCAAAAGTATGCATACTGTTGTGTTAATTCCACAACAAGAGATATGTAATGTTAATTACCTGAAATTATTAAATTTGTTGGGGGGGGAACCCTGCATAGATCGGTATCGGTTGATATCGGTATCGGAAATTAAGAGTTGGACAATATCGGTAAAAAAGCCAATATCGAGCATCCCTAATTCTAGGTGTTGTGAATCCTGATGGTTTAAACAGAATGGACTTTGAGTTTGAGGATACCAAGTGGACAGATTGTATTTAGTGGGTAATACCTGCAGTCTTGCTTTGATGGTAAATTTAAAAACATCCTCACCAACAGCGCCGTTCTTAAACACTGAGTGTGAGACTGAGTGGTCAGCAAACTCCAAACAAGCTAGCTTTCCCTGTAATCTGAGTCCACACCAGTGCTGCCTGATCTCAGACTGCTTCATGCTAAGCAGGACGGACGGACGGACGGACGGACGGACGGACGGACGGACGGACGGACGGACGGACGGACGGACGGACGGACGGACGGACGGACGGACGGACGGACGGACGGACGGACGGACGGACGGACGGACGGACGGACGGACGGACGGACGGACGGACGGACGGACGGACGGACGGACGGACGGACGGACGGACGGACGGACGGACGGACGGACGGACGGACGGACGGACGGACGGACGGACGGACGGACGGACGGACGGACGGACAGACAGACAGACAGACAGACAGACAGACAGACAGACAGACAGACAGACAGACAGACAGACAGACAGACAGACAGACAGACAGACAGACAGACAGACAGACAGACAGACAGACAGACAGACAGACAGACAGACAGACAGACAGACAGACAGACAGACAGACAGACAGACAGACAGACAGACAGACAGACAGACAGACAGACAGACAGACAGACAGACAGACAGACAGACAGACAGACAGACAGACAGACAGACAGACAGACAGACAGACACAGACAGACAGACAGACAGACAGACAGACAGACAGACAGACAGCTCACCAGCTCAATCCACGGTGTGGTATTGAAACTGCACTGCTAAGGACAGGAAGGCACTCCAGTGACCGAGTGATTAAAACTGCTCAGTACATCTCAGGAGCAGCCTTTGTTACAAGGGAATGGGGAATGTTATATAAACACCCCCACAGTGGTGTGTGTAGTTGGTACATCCCAGAAGGACCAGGATGTAAACTATGGTGTCGTGTTATGGGTTGGCAATACAGACGCACAGTTGACACACACGCTCTAGTCTCCTGGCTCGTTATTGAACACAAACATGGTGTCAGAAGTGGCTAGACCAGAACGTGAGTAATTGTACGGGTCAGGGTTCGAAATTAACGGGGGCTTGGGGCAAAATGCCCTAACAAATTGACCAAATGCCCTCGAAAATCAGTTAAGGGGGGCAAAAAAATGCCCCTGACAATTTACAAATTATATATATATATATATATATATATATATATATATATATATATATATATATATATATATTAGGGGTGGGAATCACCAGAGACCTCACGATACGATACTATCGCGATACGTGCGTCACGATACAATAGTATCGCGATACTAAATAAATCGCGATACGCTGAGTATTGCGAATTTTTTTAAATAAATTGTATCAAATTTTATTTATTACCTTTTTTCAACTGCAAAGTAAACTTTGTCAACATGTTTTCTCAAGCAGACAGATGTAAACACTGTAATCTGTGTTGCATGTACCTGACAAACTGAACTGTTTGTATTACAGTCATATTCCAACTTAACTGAATGCACATGTGTGTGTGTGCGTGTGGACTACTGTACTATTACAGGTATTGAAATGAACAATGCAACTTCCGTATACAAACATTTAAAAAAATAATGAATAATTAAATATCGATACTTGGCGTCCCTGTATTGATACAGTATCGCCACGCAAAGTATCGCGATACTACTACGTATCGATTTTCCCTCCCACCCCTAATATATATATACAGGGAACAAAATAAGCACCCGCAAAGCGCCAATGGCGGGCAGATTTGAACAAAATAGTCATGTAAAATAAAGGACAGTCGCCTTTTTTGAAGCCCTTAATCTCTCCTCGCGTGTCAATCTCTCCTTGTTTACACTGCTTGCACTGTAATGTTAGACCCGATTAGCTAACGTTAGCTTAACACTTTGGCTGCCATGGGTTAAATTCATTATCAACCGTAGGTTGCCTGCTCTATTTGTCTATAGAGAAAGTCCCCTTCTTTGCAGGGCTATAACTTTTTAAATTCTATTGCTACATTGCCATTATTAGGGCCCATTCAAAGTCCTATATGTATTGTTCATTGTGTAGCAACGTTAAACTTTTTCATTCACATATTCATAGTAAAGTATGGTCTAATGTATAAGTTGGTTTTCATCTCTTTCTGCAGCTTTCTCCAGAACGTGATCTATAGCCCCAAATACATTATATTGATGATGCAATACAGTTTTATGGCAATCAGCGCGATATAAAAAATTCCAACTAGACGTACTTCTAGAAGTTACTACACGTCATCTGATGTTGACCGGATGGGCTAGGGGGCGTTTATAATTCCGTGGGCAGCGTTATACCAATCATCTAATGTGGGTCAAATGTTGATAATAGCAGTTAGTATCGAAGACGGTAACTTTACACGCTAAAACTCACCCCAGTCTCCGCGCGCCGTTGGGCGATCATCGTAGAGTAGACATTTTATCATTATGGGATGTAGATTTACCCGGTCCATCTCCAGCTTGTATAATGGTATATACGTCCAAATCATGTTGTTTATCGAGTTATTGGCAATCGATCGCTATGTAGTGTGACGAGCCAGAGTCCCGGGACATGTACCGAGTGCCCGGAAGTAATACGGCCGTCCAGCACAACCTCTACGGCACTTCCTGTTAAGTGATTGCGCCGATCGGCCACCAGATGGCGCTCCTGAACCGCCAGAGAGCTCAGTGGGTCCTCCTGGTGGATCTCAGGCCAGCGGAGGGGACATATGAATCCGATCCCAGATTTTTGAAATATTGATATTAAAGACGCTGTAAAGAGTCTTCGGCAACTTGAGCATGGCCGGGAATGACGTGTTTAAGCGTTTCCCGGCACCCAAAGTGTTAATAACGTTAATGGGTTATTGTTACAAAGGATCAGATTAAACCGAATATATATATTTATTTATTGATATATATTGCATAGTATTTGTATATCGTTTGATATCCCTTGTATATTCCTTGTACATATACACGGAATATCCCTTTAGTCCAGCCCATAATAGTTCATTCTCCTATTGGACAGCGGTCCACCGGCGCCAGGGACCGGCCCCCGGAGCCAAGTTCAAAGTCACCGACACGACATGTCTGTACTTGCCCCGGCCCTGCCCAGGGATACGGCGACAGAAATGAGAGTGGCACTATTTGTGCACCGTGCGTATAAATACAGCGCAGGTGAATATAGAAGCCCCTTAGCCTCTTACCTCCGTACCCTTCGTCCTTTTAGTATGTTACCCACTAAGTGAAGCCTCACCCACGATACAACGTGCGGTGAAGTATGGCCTGTTTGGCCTCAGAATAGAGCATCGAGACCGCGTGCGAATTAGTAACTGAATTGTCAGAGTTTGGCGCTATACCGTCGAGTGCGACATATTTCTATTGAGTCTTTAATAGTCTATTTGTGTATAGTGTATCGTGCGGTTAGAATTCTATAGTGACCAGCATCTCCAACGCTTTCTCGTATTAGCTAGAGTTCTTATCCAGGCTGGGCCGACCGCATGGCGCTTTCACCCGAGGAGACCTAGGCGAGAACCGTATGGACATGTACGCTGGATTAATCTACCCGACGACTACATAGCCTTTGCGGCTGGAATATATTTGCTTTGGTCCTATGATTTATGGAGCGGATAATCGCCGACGCCTGCACGTGTTGGATTTACCCCGAGAGGAGTCAAGTCGAGTCGGTGCTCAGAGAGCCTGAGGCCGCCTAGCTTTCTTCACTGTAGAGCTACAGTCTACAAGAGAACCAAGCTGTATTCGTCTGTGGATCAAGAGACTACTGCACCGGCTTCTGTACCTGAAGTCTCCCTAGTCATCGTTGACCAGACGTCCTACTACCGACAGATCTTCTACCCCCTTGCTGGCTTACAACCAGTGGGAACCCCTTCCAGTATCTCCCGCTATTACTAGTGTACCATAGATATAATTCCCTAAGATTCAGGTTGTATAATTACCTCCTGCGTAACCAGAGAATGGACATTCGTTATTGATTTGCCTACGCATACTCCTTTGCCTTACAAGTGCATTCAAAGAATAATGTAAAGTATCCTATGTACCTTTTGCTCCATTAAATACTTGATTAATACCTTTGACTGGAACCGATTTCATTGTGGGAAGTGTTCATCATATTCATATATTGTGTACTGTATGGCCAGTAATTAAAGTACATAAAGCGGTAGTGGTTTAATGATACCATACTTATCAATACAGTCAGGGAATTGTACCCCTCAGTTACAATTGGTCCTTCGAGCCGGAGAATAACTAGTGTAATATTAATATAGTGGTATTAATATTGAAATGGCCTATGATGAACACTCCACAAAACGGTCCTCCTAAAGTAGATCGCCCGCAGCGTAGACGGCAGCCACCTCAGTACTTAGAGGATTACGTTGCCAGTATACTACCTAGCCTTCTACAGACGGTAAACGCGGAAAAAGTAGAAAGTAAAATTATGTCCGACCCTATCAACCAGGCTACCCCGCCAACAGAGGCCCTAGTGGGTTCTAATGTAACTGACCAAGCTCACGGTAGGGACCAGGAGGGAACTGACACGACTTTACCCCCCGCCAAGACCGAAGAAGTAGTCCCCGGAGAGCTCCAGGAGAAAGACAACCCTCCAGAGATGGAACTCTGCCCGGTACAAGAAGAGGAGAGCGCCCAGGAGATAGAGCTCCAGGACTCCCCGCAGGAGAACGCATCTCCAACGAGTACTGCCAGGAGCGGATCACCTCAACCAGCGTCTTCCCCCAGCGAGGCGGACAAGATGCTAGCACAGGCGTTCCTCGCCAGCCTAGCAGCCTCAACAGAGCGCGATCGACTCCAAGCACAAACGCTTAGTGAGCGCGAACATTCTTCCATGGAAAGAGAAAACCTCCAAGCGCAGCAACGGAGCGACGAAGATCGTATACGTCTAGAGATTAGACGCCTTCAGGCGGAAGAGAATATGGTAAGAGACCGGGCCGAGGCAGAGCGCGCCGCCGCCGAAGCCCAGCGCGCCGCTGCCGGTGCCCAAAGAGAAGCAGAGCGCGCCGCCGCCGAAGCCCAGCGCGCCGCTGCCGGTGCCCAAAGAGAAGCAGAGCGCGACATCGCTCTCACCAAGCGCGAAGCCGAGCGCGACCGATTACAAGCGCAGCTAATGGAGCAGCTGATCGCCAGGGCAACACCCCCTCCCTCCGCACGGGGTTCCAGGGCCTCGTCAAGACACGGGTCAAGGGCACCCTCCCCTAACCGATCAAGCGACCCTGAGCCCGACCACCAGAGAGAGCCTATACCCCCCTCCGAACTCCTTCCCCGACCGGTCCCAGTGAGACCCAGCTACAAGGAAGGAACGGTATACACCGCGGAGAGGCTAAATAGACGACTACAGGATCTAGAAGACCTGACAGAGGAAGAAGAGGGAGAGGAGGCGAGTCAAGCCCGACAGCAGCACAGTACTCCACAGGACCAGGAGGTCCAGTACAGCCCAGGCTCTACCCCCGCGGCTCTGCGCTACAGACCCCCGACTCAATTCACGGGTGAGATTGACGCACGACCAGTCCCGAGGAATAGCACCTGGATACGCGGGCCATGGTACCCTGCCGGTACCAGCCCACCGAGAGGCGTAAGAGGAGACTCGCCTAGGAGGCCTCTCTTCCAACGCTCACCGATGTGCCAGCCATCTACGGCATCATACATTGGCACACCGACGTTTCCAGACTTCACCCATGAGAACAGAGCACAGTACACGGAGCTACGGATGTGCTTAGAGACAATGATGGCTGATGTCGCTGATGAACGCCACAAGTATGCTATCCTATTGAAGCACCTCAAGGTGCCCCGAGCGCACAATATAGCGCTGGCCTATGCCACCTCTACTACCCCATACACAGCGGCTCTAGCAGCACTCGACCAAAGATATGGACGCATATGGGACTACGTAATACAAGAGATAAGGCATATTGACCGCCTACCCCCAGCAACAGACAATCGCTCACTAGACGACCTGTCTATCAAGGTACAATCCCTGGTAGGGATGCTGGGGGCGCAACGAGAAAAGGGTATGCACGAACTATACGCAAACTCTAATGTCGAGAGGATTTTAGAGAAGCTTCCGCCCGCCCGACAAGAGCGCTTCAGGCGGCAAAGAGACCACCGTGATCCTAACGGTCCCGAGCCATCCCTCCTAGACCTAGCCGACTTCCTGGCGAGAGAAGTCAGCAGCCTGCGATTGGATACGTTCGTGCGGAGCACACCAAGCTCCAGAGAGGGACCTAGGAGAGCAAACGATGGCCGAAGATTGGTGACTGTCATGCACCAATCAGAACCAGTACCGAGCAGCAAGAACCACAGTACCCCCTCGATGAAAGAGAAGTGGAAGATGGTGTGCCCGTACTGCGAGAAAGAACACTGGTTGTCACAATGTGACACATTCAAGAAGATGACCGCCGACGAAGTGGGTCAATGGATAAAGTCCAACCGACGCTGTTACCGATGTGCGCGCAGTCACATGGCAGCCGAGTGCCGCTTAAAGAAGAGGTGTAGTCGGTGTGACGGAGCCCACCTAGATGTCCTACACGACAGTAACAGAAGAAAGCCCGCACCCTCAAGCAGCACAAAGGCAAGTGTTATGTACATTGACCCCGCCAGCAGCGGGGGCGCCCGAGTGCTCTTAAAGGTGGTCCGCGTAACACTGAGTTACCAAGACAAGGTCATGGACACTTACGCCGTCCTTGACGACGGGTCAGAGAAGACCCTTCTCCTCGCATCCGCTGCGGCCCAGCTGGGGCTGCGGGGGAGCGAAAACCAGATGACGATTCGGACAATAAGAAGAGATCTAAAGACGATAAAGGGCGAGAATGTCTCCTTCACTATCGCAGCAAGCGGGCAGCCAGAGAGACGGTATAGGATTACTAATGCTTTCACCAGCCAAGAAATAGGCCTGTCGCAGTACACCTACCCCATCGCCAAGCTGATGGATAAATATGTGCACCTGCGTCAACTACCTATCCCGCTCATAGACGGTGCCACCCCGACCCTGCTGATAGGCTCCGACCATGCAGACCTCATAGTCCCGATAGACCGGGTCCACACAGGGCCCAGAGGCTGTCCTGCAGCAGTCGAGACCCGCCTAGGATGGACATTACAAGGCCCCCTCGCTAAGTCTCTTAACCGAACAGCAGCCACTAGCTGCCTCCACTCCAGAGTGACAGAAGAAGACACCACCCTCCTACAGCATGTCGAGAGGCTATGGACACTAGAGACAATGCCCTTTAAGAACGAAAAGAAAGACATTCGTTCCAAGGAAGACATTTACGCCATAGCACTCCTCGAGCAAGGGACAAAGAGAGTCAAAGTCAACGGAGTGATGAGATACGCAACTCCACTCCTGAGGCGAGAGGGTATGCCCACCTTCCACGCCCCAAAAGAAGCGACGGAGCGGTATCTATTGAACACAGAGCGGCGCCTAGCCAGAGACCCCGCTCAAGAGACTGTGTACCGCGCTGAGATTAACAAGCTAATCACAGCGGGACACATAAAGAAAATTGACATTAAAGAGGCCGATCAGACGACCGAATCATGGTACGTGCCGCACCACAAAGTCCACCACAACGGCAAGGATCGTATTGTGTTCAACTGCAGCTACCAGATCGGATCACAAAATCTGAATAAAGAGCTCTTGCCCGGCCCAACACTCGGCCCCTCCCTACTAGGCGTGTTACTACGTTTCCGCCAGGACAAGGTGGCCATCAGTGGCGACATCAAAGGGATGTTCCTGCAGGTGAGACTAGTGGAGGAGGACAAGCCCCTGCTGCGGTTCCTATGGAGAGAGAGGATCGGGGATGAGCAACCAGCCATCTATCAATGGGAAGTCCTCCCTTTCGGAACCACATGCAGCCCATGCTGTGCTACGTTTGCACTGCAAAAACACGTTGCAGAGGACCCAGCAGCTGATGAAGAGGTCCGAAAAAGTGTAGAAAATAGTTTCTACGTGGACAACTGTCTGCAAAGCGTCTCGACGCCAGAAGAAGCCGAGGCCCTTCTACTCAAGCTCCGCGCCTCCCTGATCAAAGGCGGCTTTGATCTCAGGCAGTGGGCCAGCAGCGACCCGCAAGTATTGCGCAGCCTCTCCCCCGAGGACAAGGCAGCAAGCAGCGAGACCTGGATGGCGACCATCCCAGGAGAAGCCCAAGAAATGACATTAGGACTAGTCTGGCGCTTCAAAACAGACTCGCTCCATTATAAACACACACCCCTGACCAAGGAGCAGGGAAGGTCGACTGCACTACCGACCACCAGACGGAGTGTATACAGAACACTCGCCAGACAATATGACCCGTTGGGATGTATTCTACCTTACACCACCAGGGCAAAGATGATTGTAAGAGCGTTATGGGACAAGGACCAGGGCTGGGACGACCCCATACCCGAACACCTTGCATCCACATGGAGAGAGTGGGAGACGGAACTCAGCTCACTCCCAGGTGTTAACATACGCCGCAGCTACTTCCCACCCACAGTGAGGCCGGAGACGTGCCAGATGGACCTGCACGTCTTCAGTGACGCCTCCGAAGTAGCCTACGGCTCGGTGGCCTACTTGCGTGCCCGAGAGGAGGGAGGAGAAATACATACTGCTTTCATCCTGGCTCGCTCAAGAATAGCCCCACGAAAGCAACAATCTATCCCGCGTCTAGAGCTCTGCGCAGCCCTAGCAGGAGCGCACCTCGCCACGTTAATCCAACGTGAACTCACCATTCCGGTGCAAAGAACAATCTTGTGGTCAGACTCCACGACAGTACTCGCATGGATCCGGTCTGATTCGTGCAGATACAAGGTCTTCGTGGGAGTCAGAGTCACAGAGATTCAAGATTTAACAGAAGTAGCAAGCTGGAGGTATGTGGACAAAAAACAACCCAGCTGACGTCATCACCCGGGGAATGTCCCTGGATGACCTCACCAGTCACAACCCATACAGTGACGGACCAGAGTTTCTCAAGCTCCCGGAAGAAGAGTGGCCTACACCCACCCCACGGGAGGCGAGTAAAGAGGAGGCCGAAAACAAGAAATCTGTGTTCTGTGGATTGAACACACTCGTCTCCACAGACCCCGACATAGACGATTGCCTCACCCTAGAGAGTGCGCAGCTAAAGACATTTCTGTGGCACCACCCAGAGGTTCAGCCCACTACTGACATTTCAGCAGCTGACTACGAAGAAGCAGAACTTCTTCTACTACAACGAGCCCAGAGAGACTCGTTCCCCGATGAGCTAGACTGTCTACAGGGAGCAAAGCCCGTCCCATCAGACAGCAGACTGCTCCACCTAGCACCCGAGAGCGACGCCCATAGTCTCATCAGAGTGGGTGGTCGTCTGCGGAGAGCCCCAGACTTACCGGATGACGTCAAGTACCCGATAGTCTTGAACAGCCGACACAAGGTCACAGAGCTGATCATAAAGAAATACGACGAGGATGTGCACCACGCAGGGGCAGAGAGAGTCTTCGCGGAGATCAGACGTCGTTATTGGATACTGCAAGGGAGAGAAGCAGTGCGGCGCTTCCAGCGAACCTGTCTAGACTGTCGTAAGTGGCGAGCGCAGCCCAGTATACCCCGGATGGCTGACCTACCTCCCTGTCGCCTCCGACTCGGCGACAAGCCTTTTCACTCCACCGGTATGGACTGTTTCGGCCCGCTGTATATAAAGAAAGGAAGAGGAACCGAGAAGCGGTGGGGTATTGTATTCAAATGCATGACCACCCGAGCGATGCATATAGAACTCCTTCCAACCATGAGCACAGACTCATTCCTTATGGCCTTCCGAAGATTCACATCGAGGAAAGGCAAACCGTCTATATTGTTGTCTGATCACGGGACAAACTTCAAAGGCGGAGAAAGAGAGCTGAGAGAGCTTCCAAGCTATGGGCCCAGAACTTAAGACCCACCTCGCTCCATCCCAGATTGACTTCCAGTTTAATCCCCCGAACGCACCTCACTTCGGTGGAACTTGGGAACGAGAAGTACGTTCAATAAAGACAGCCCTGTACGCCGTGCTTGGGGCCCAGACCGTGGCAGAAGAAGTCCTAATGACAGTCCTCACGGAGATCGAGGGAGTATTGAACTCAAAGCCCCTCGGTTACGTCTCAAGTGATGTAGCAGATGTCGACCCAGTCACCCCCAACACACTCTTGATGGGGCGGCTGGACCCCGCGCTACCCCAGACAATGTACAGGCCTGAAGAAGCGAACGGCCGAAGAATGTGGAGGTACAGTCAAGTATTGGCTGACAAGTTTTGGAACAGCTTCCTACTCCACTACCTACCGTCTCTACAGACCCGCCAGAAATGGGTAAAAGAGAGAGACAATTTGACAGAAGGAACAGTCGTCATGATTGTCGACCAGTCACTGCCCCGAGCTATGTGGCCGGCTGGCCGCGTGGGCAAAGTGATCACCGGTGCCGACGGAAAGGTCCGAGCAGCTGAAGTGCTCGTCCAAGGGCGGACCTACACCCGACCCGTGGCGAGGCTAATAGAACTGCCAAGGCTCCCCGATACTATCGATGACGACCATGACCCCATGACTTTGTGAACTGACTGACCCTCACAGCAGACATTGAGTGGTGGACAGTGCGGTTAATCTGTCTCTGCTTAGCTAATTAGGTGGGACTAATTAGGGGGCGGCTGTTACAAAGGATCAGATTAAACCGAATATATATATTTATTTATTGATATATATTGCATAGTATTTGTATATCGTTTGATATCCCTTGTATATTCCTTGTACATATACACTGTATATTCCTTGTACATATACACGGAATATCCCTTTAGTCCAGCCCATAATAGTTCATTCTCCTATTGGACAGCGGTCCACCGGCGCCAGGGACCGGCCCCCGGAGCCAAGTTCAAAGTCACCGACACGACATGTCTGTACTTGCCCCGGCCCTGCCCAGGGATACGGCGACAGAAATGAGAGTGGCACTATTTGTGCACCGTGCGTATAAATACGGCGCAGGTGAATATAGAAGCCCCTTAGCCTCTTACCTCCGTACCCTTCGTCCTTTTAGTATGTTACCCACTAAGTGAAGCCTCACCCACGATACAACGTGCGGTGAAGTATGGCCTGTTTGGCCTCAGAATAGAGCATCGAGACCGCGTGCGAATTAGTAACTGAATTGTCAGAGTTTGGCGCTATACCGTCGAGTGCGACATATTTCTATTGAGTCTTTAATAGTCTATTTGTGTATAGTGTATCGTGCGGTTAGAATTCTATAGTGACCAGCATCTCCAACGCTTTCTCGTATTAGCTAGAGTTCTTATCCAGGCTGGGCCGACCGCATGGCGCTTTCACCCGAGGAGACCTAGGCGAGAACCGTATGGACATGTACGCTGGATTAATCTACCCGACGACTACATAGCCTTTGCGGCTGGAATATATTTGCTTTGGTCCTATGATTTATGGAGCGGATAATCGCCGACGCCTGCACGTGTTGGATTTACCCCGAGAGGAGTCAAGTCGAGTCGGCGCTCAGAGAGCCTGAGGCCGCCTAGCTTTCTTCACTGTAGAGCTACAGTCTACAAGAGAACCAAGCTGTATTCGTCTGTGGATCAAGAGACTACTGCACCGGCTTCTGTACCTGAAGTCTCCCTAGTCATCGTTGACCAGACGTCCTACTACCGACAGATCTTCTACCCCCTTGCTGGCTTACAACCAGTGGGAACCCCTTCCAGTATCTCCCGCTATTACTAGTGTACCATAGATATAATTCCCTAAGATTCAGGTTGTATAATTACCTCCTGCGTAACCAGAGAATGGACATTCGTTATTGATTTGCCTACGCATACTCCTTTGCCTTACAAGTGCATTCAAAGAATAATGTAAAGTATCCTATGTACCTTTTGCTCCATTAAATACTTGATTAATACCTTTGACTGGAACCGATTTCATTGTGGGAAGTGTTCATCATATTCATATATTGTGTACTGTATGGCCAGTAATTAAAGTACATAAAGCGGTAGTGGTTTAATGATACCATACTTATCAATACAGTCAGGGAATTGTACCCCTCAGTTACAGGTTATAAATATGTGGAACCATATGGAAGGAGTAAGCCGGCCGATAAAAAGAAAACCCACCGCGGCTTTCTCAGACGAAAAGGATGAGCGCGACCACCTGACAAAAGAAAGTTTCCAGAGCAGTGGACGTTTGAAGGTAGTTTCAAGAGACTGGCTAGACTACAGTATGATGCGGGGGCTGTAGAGAGTGGTGAGTTGTTAACTTGTTCCGTGTGCCGCAAGTATGTCAAAAAGAAAAACAAACACGTTTGTCTGCTGTGGTTGTGAGTATCCTTTATTAGCTTAACTCCGTAGCAACATCACACAGGTGTATCTCTCTCGCCCCTCGCGTACCTGCCCCTTGACCCCGAGTACGGTGGCCTGTACACTCTGTCGTATAACGCACACACATTAACATAACACCACAGTCATCGGTAGTAAATCAATGATTGTGGACTCAGATGAGAACATGATTGAGGAGGTTTAAGTTAGGTTTACAAAACCTTCACATTTTATTATGTTCTGTTAAATCCTGCAAAGAGGCTAGAGTGAGGAGTCTGATGATTAGGTTAGGTTACAATTTAAGCTTAAGATTGACTTGTATTGATTAATCAATCAATATATTAAAATAATTTGCTTAAAATGTTACTCTGGCCTCTTATTTAAGTGTGTATTCTTTATCTACTTGAACGTAATACCTTATCTACCTGAAATGTTTATATTATATGTGACAAATTAGTTTTAGAATTTTTGGCTGGTAAAAAATCTGCCTGGCTGGTAGTGTGCAAGGAGCAGTTTGCGTGGATGTTTTTGACGGCAGGACGAAGACTGTAAAGAAATACAGCGCTTTGCACCACCAGGACAGCCGCAGCCACAAAATGAGGTAATTAATTGAGTTGTATTTTTTAAATGATAAGGATGTTTAATAACCTTTTCATCATAAAAGTTCAGTGCCAACAAAATACAAAAAAAGCCCCTGAAAATCAATAAAGGGGGGCAAAAAAAGTTTATTTCTAACCCTGGTACAGGTATGGTGCGCTACTGCGCTGGAAATCAAGAGAAAGGAAAAGTCGGGGAGTGAAGCAGTGACCGTTTGCGGCGAGCTAAGCTACAAACATAGCATCACCATGGCAAAGCGATAGCACCACAGGGCTGTACAGTGCGAGATATATATTGCACGTGCTACAGCAACAGCGGTCTGTGCAATGAATGGATTTACTTCAGTAGCACTGGTGCGATAGGCATTCGGTTCATATCGATACTCTTATTTTGAAAATCCTGTGGCGGGTCTCATTTCCGCCTAAGCGCAGCTCCAGCTATAATATCTATGGCTCCGGCAGCTAGCAACGCTCAGTTCATATCGATACTCTTATTTTGAAAATCCGTGGTGTCGTGACTCATATCCGCTCCACAGCATACAACAGTACTCGTCTCAGTAGTAGCAGCAGCAGCGTCTGGAACGCGGACATTGCAACATAGCAAGGCTAGTGTGCCTATTTCGCGATCCAAAACAAATCCCTGCTGTTTTATTCCACAACGGGTCAAATGCATATAACATGCTTTGCAATCTTCGCCATTCCTTTATGACCACGTCGTGTTTAAGACCGGAATAACGTTACGTTAGCATAAGCTAACAACAAGCTAAAACCCTGTTCAGAGCGACAGAGAACAGCAGAGTGGGGACTGGGAAGGAGGAGGGGGGGGGGGCATTCTCCCTTCTGTGTGTGTGCGTTTGAAAAGATATGAAGTCAGACGAGTATATTATATTGATAGTAAATGTACTGAGGGTGGACAGATGATGTTGATATTTAAACATAAAAAATACAATACATAATAAATGTATGCATGATCATCATGCAACATAAAACAATTGCAGGAACGGTTTGGGAGAGGAAGGGGTTTTAGGTTGCGTGTTCCAAAAAAAATTTACTTAAAGTTTAAAGCTCAATATATCAAAACGTGGCACTTTATAGTGAACAGGAGGTCTATTTGTATTAAAAACAATAAATCGTTTTTCATTTAAATGTCTGGAAGAGTTACAATTTTTTTTTTCAAATTATATTTGTTACCTTTTGAGTTGATCTAAATGTTACTGATTGTGTTAAATGGGCTTATGATATCATCTCATATCGATTGCAGGCACCGGCATTGTATCGTATCATAGCAGATATCGGCAAATATCGTATCGTTGTCCAAAGAATCGATATCGTATCATGATGAAACTGGTGATACCCACCCCTAGTAGAGTCCATACACCCAACACCAAATCCCCCAATTCCTTACACGTAACGTGTCTGGCTGTGTGACGTCAACTTGTCAGCATGAAAATGACAGCCAAACATGGTACTGCAACTAAATAACACAAATACAATAGGCACATTTGTGACTGTTACAAATATAACACGTTTTATACTTGTGCTACAAGATATTGGCCTGTGCTACAAAACTATCAACCTCTGTAGCACCAGTGCTATGTGCAAAAAAAGTTAACGTACTACAGCCCTGCACCACCAGAGGAGATGAAGATGAGCGGCGATCTTGCAAGTAACTGGGACAATTTCCGAATGGAATTTGAGGACTACATACTAGCAGCGGGATTGAAAGACAAGGTAAAGGAGGTGCAAGCAGCAACCTTGCAACGCTTGATGGGCAGTGAATGTCGCCATATATACAGACATAACTTAGGACTTATGGCGGACCAGGGGAAGGACGTGGCAGTCATCATTGATGCGTTAGAGCAGGTGTGTCAAACTCATTTTCACAGAGGGCCACATCAGCATTATGGTTGCCCTCAAAGGGCCAAAGACCGTATATATGTTAATGTAATGTAAAATAAATGTAGCTACTCATTTACATATTGTTAAACATGTTTCTGTATTTATTACTTATTAAAGTTATACATATTGCGTATGCATTTGCATAGATGTAAAAATATATGTTAGCTTATGTTATTTTAACAAATAATTTTAGTTTATCAGAACCCCATATTACTCCATTAATCAATGATCAAACCATTCAAGTAAATAACAAAGAAGAAGATCATCAAATACAAGCTATGACATTAAGTTTGTTCAAAACCTTTTTGTCACCGTCAAGAGGGGCAGAACTAACAACTGAGCTGCAAAGAACACGTGGGACAGATGTAGCAGATGTTACAAAACAAAATGGCTGCACACAACCTTGCAGAGACCATACATCCAACTAATGGAAGATAGTTTAATTAACTTTAATTAACAGATTGCAGAATGGGTACAGTACAGTACAGCTCAATACACACAATTGTTAAGGGGATGCAGACCAGAGAAAGACCTTCGACTTGTTTACATCAGGGTCGAACATTTTCAATTCGTAATGAAATTGCTATTATGTGTCTGCATGAACACACAACTGTAACTGTACTAAAAAATAACAAAATAAGGGTTGTCTCAGTCAGTTCACAACTATATTGGTCAAGTTTTGGGTGGGACTTGTTTGCATCCCTACAGCTTCTTATTCAATTGAGCGAGATGCTCGGTTATGTCACACAGCCAGTTTGCATCTGACAGTTCAGACAATATTTCTTCAACCCTTTGTTACCTATTCCGCCTGGATTTTTTTTGTATTTTGGGCTGTAAAATTGTCAAAGAATATCTGAGGAGTAAGTGCTTTTGGCTTTTTTCCTTGTTACTTCATCAATACCTCAGATGTTCAACATACATGTATGTGTAAGAATGTGTAATAACTAAGGCTGTCAAAGTTAAAGCTTTATTAACGCATTAACCCACAATTATTTTAACGCCGCTATTTTTTAACCCAAGATTAATGTTTAATTCTTTTCTTCTTTTTTTTTTTTTTTACCAGAGCTCTTGGGGGGCCACATCAAATGACGTGGCGGGCCACATTTGGCCCGCGGGCCATGAGTTTGACACATATGCGTTAGAGGCATATTTTAAGCCAACGAGGAACATTCTTTTTTAAAGATATGTGTTTGGGAAATGCAATCAAGATGAACCCATAGATTAATTTATAACAAGGCTGAGGGAGAAGGCTTCTTCTTGTGATTATGGGCAACTCAGAGAGCAGTTGATATGGGCATTGGCAACTCCGAGAGCAGTTGATATGGGCATTGGCAACTCAGAGAGCAGTTGATATGGGCATTGGCAACTCAGAGAGCAGTTGATAAGAGACAAAGTAGTGCTGGGTGTGTGTGATGAGAGTGTACGCCGTCGTCTACTCGGAGAGAAAGATCTCACACTGGTATCAGCCATAGAAATATGCCGGGCTGCAGAAATGACTGATATTAGAATGAAGGCGATGACACAGGATAGACATCAGACATCAGCAATGATACCAGAGACCGGACATGAGTCAGATGGCCGGCGGCCACGAGTTCTACCCAGGCAAGAACGCTCTGACAGGCCTCTATATCTACCCAGGCAGAATGCTCTGACAGGCCTCTATATTCACCCAGACAGGAACGCTCTGACAGGCCTCTATATCTACCCAAGCAGGAACGCTCTGACAGGCCTCTATATCTACCCAGGCAGGAACGCTCTGACAGGCCTCTATATCTACCCAGGCAGGAACGCTCCGACAGGCCTCTATATTCACCCAGACAGGAACGCTCTGACAGGCCTCTATATCTACCCAGGCAGGAACGCTCCGACAGTCCTCTATATCTACCCAGGCAGGAACGCTCTGACAGGCCTCTATATCTACCCAGGCAGGAACGCTCTGACAGGCCTCTATATCTACCCAGGCAGGAACGCTCTGACAGGCCTCTATATCTACCCAGGCAGGAACGCTCTGACAGGTGAAAATCGTGTAAGAATTTGTGTTGTTGACTGTTCAAAGAGCTCCAGTGACCTCTATATTGGTCAGAAATATTCACATCTTAGCTTGAATGAAAGATGACAGTCCCCTTTAAAATCATACCAAACACAATATTGTGAAACATTGACAGATGTCCTCTACGTGAGTCTAAACAGGATATGCGCCAGCATCTGAAATGCAATTTCCTGAGGGGGTGGGTATACTTCATGACTTGATAATTATAATAATGCTACCACTCTGGAATGGCTATCATACCAAAATATCATCTACAGACATAGATCTTTGAAAAAATTATATGCAAATTGTCACCCTGAGTGGTACCGATATCTGGTCTGGCCCATGGACTATAAATGGAATATTGCTCCACTTCTACAAGGTCCATTTGCATGTTCTTGGTATCTAGGGACATCTATGTACCTCAGTGAATGTATTCCCAGTGTCAGAAATGTTGTGTCTATTACTAGGCTTGCTTAAATTGTGATGAAACAAAAAGGAGAATATGAATTATGATTTTTCTGTGCATCATTGACAGTGAATAACACCATGCTAAAAATGACCAGACATGAAAAACTGCCACTGAGCTCGTTCAGTACCTTCTTGAGATCACATGTACAAAAATATAAGGAAATGAATAAAGGGAAGATGATTAAACATAAGGTTTTGTAGATACAGTACTGAATTCTCCCATTCGGACCAATGCAATTTGAAATATTATTATGGGATATAGAATAGCAGGCCTATAAATTACTTTATTATAGCCAATTCGCACATTTATGGATTATGCCTAATCTTCTTTCAAATGGCCGAGTTCAATTTGGATTTAGTATCACCAGGCGTGCATGAAAAACAGATAATGAAATCTACTGTATGTACAGTAGGTTTTTTATTATTGCAAGAGTCCGCCATTTTGAAACTTTCAAATCGGATGGTTGCTAAATGCTCAAAATAGGGGAGACAAACTAACTGCGCTCCAATATATGCCAATAACGTTCAGTTTTGTGGTATTTAATCCAGAGTAATAAGAAATTAAAAATAATAATCAGGAAGACATTTGCTTCAAGAAAGCTAGAACCCTTTGGGAAGTGTAGTTTTGAAAAATTCCAACACTCATTGAAAGCCCTGGATGTCGTCTTCTCAAAATTACTCAAGATTACTACATTCACCGACAGCCGGTAATTCAAAATGGCCGATTTCCGCGATGACAATTCTTTTTAACTAAAACCTCACTCATAAAACTTTAACCTATTGGTAAACAAACGTATTGATGAAAATATACATTATAACTGCTGTTGTGACATAGTTATGATGTTTATTCTTGAATATGTTTGGGGGAAAAAACTATTATTATGTCAAACAGTCTGGAGAGCTTGATTCATGACGTGATGTCATTTGCGGTCTGGCCCTGGACTGCACGGGCGGAAGAGGTTAATATGATATTCAATACACATTATTCATTCATTTCCAATTAATACAATTTGTATGAATTAACCTCTTCCACCCGACGGGACCGGTACCGGTCCCAAAATGACATATCATAAATCAAGCTCTCTACACTGTCTGACATAATTATCGTTTTTCTTTCTCAAACGTATTCAAGAATAAACATCATAACCATGTCACAACAGCAGTCAATACGTTTGTTTACCAATAGGTTAAAGTGTTATTAGTTAGTTAAAAAAAAATGTTGTTATCGCAGAAATCGGCCATTTTGAATTACCGGCCGTCTGTGAATGTAGTCATTTTGAGAAGAGGACATCCAGAGCTTTCAATGAGCATTGGAATTTTTCAAAACTACACTTCCCAAAGGCTTCTAATTTTCTGCAAGCAAATGACTCCCCGATTATTATTTTTTATTTTTCTTATTACTCAGGATTATATACCACAAAACTGAACGTTATTGGCATATATTGGAGCGCAGTTAGTTTGTCTCCCCAATTTTGAGCATTTAGCAACCATCCGATTTGAAATCAGTTTCAAAATGGCGGAGCTCTTGCAAGAATAAAAAACGTACTGTACATACAGTAGATTTCCTTATCTGTTCTTCATGCACGCCTGGTGATACTAAATCCAAGATTTAACTCAGCCATTTGAAAAGAGAAGATTTGGCCCAATCCATAAATGTGCAAATTAGCTATAATAAAGTAATTTATAGGCCTGCTCTTCTATAATAATATTTCAAATTGCATTGGTCCGGATGGGAGAATTCAGTACTGTATCTACAAAACCTTCTGTTTAATCATCTTCCCTTTATTCATTTCCTTATATCTTTGTACACGTGATCTCAGGAAGGTACTGAACGAGCTTAGTGGCAGTTTTTCATGTCTGGTAATTTTTTGCATGAATTTGAATTCACTGTCAAAGATGCAAAGAAAAATCATAATTCATATTCTCCTTTGTTTCATCACAATTTAAGCAAGCCTAGTAATAGACAGCCATATTTTCAGAAAATCTGCCTAAAAGTACATACCCAAGTAAATGGAAGATTGCTCCACTTCTACAAGGTCCATTTGCATGTTCCTGGTATCTAGGGACATAGATGGACCTCAGGGAATGTATTCCCAGTGTCAGAAATATTGTGTCTGTTACTATGCTCAAGTAAATTGTAATGAACCAAAAGGAGAATATACATTATTTTATAAAACCGTTTAATTCACTTTGAAGGTGAATAACAATATTAGGCCATATGGTGAAGGCTGTATCGTTTCATCCCGTTCCCACCTTGGCGAATTACACAATTTTCACTCTGGGTGAAAGTTCGATTGGTGTAGATTTAGGAACAAAAAGTTCTCCATTGACAAAATAGCACATTTTGCGCAATCATAATTTAAAAGCCGGGACTAGATCTTTCCTTGCGAACGGATATTTGGTCACTGCAGAGTTTTATTTGACGCAATTGGTGCGAGTTCGGTCACGTATCTGGTGCTCGACCAATAGCAGCTCTCCTTGTTGCAAGGTCATCGCAACAACGAGAGCTGCTATTGGTTGATCCGGTGTCAACAAAGAAATTACATCCACACTCTAACGTTACGGACTAAAATGGACAGAAAACACCTTCTAAAGTTCGTAAAAAGGTTTCTAAACAATGTTATATGCATCTCACGTCCGTTCAGAAAGAACGTGTACAAGATTTGACACAGACACGGTGGGATAGATATAGTAACTGCGTTGAACGGTGGCTTAACCTACCAGGCCAGAATCATACCATTGTGGAGACATAAACATTGTTTAGAGATCGATTTGTGTCATAAATGTCATGATGAATTGAAAATGGGGAACCCTGATTAGATTGTACTTTATTGTCATTATATTTGCATACAATGAGATTTGGGACTCAAACCTAAGGTGCAGTAATAAAATCACAAGTAATAAAAGAGAAACATAAAATCCTATACAGAAACATTAAATGCTATACAATAAGACAATATTTGTCATGTACAATATACAAAATAACAACAATATACAGAATAGCAATACACAAATAACAATCACAGTGTCAGACTGTAGTGGGTGGGTATTGCAGGGCTCGAGACTAACGATGTCCTGTCGTCCCGGGGACGATCAAATATTGATTTGGGACGAACAGAAATCTTTTTTGGGACGCAAACGGGACGAGAGGATTTTATTTTTTTCACAGGAAATGTCAATTAGCCGACTGTCAGTGCGCGCATATATATATATGAATTATTCTACGTTAATAAAACATACCTGGTGATCAACTACAGTTTGCTGTAAACATTATGATATGTGTGTAGTGTTCTGATAACGACAGCTGCTGCAGCGGGAGCTGGCTCATGCTGGATTTGCGAATAGCATGCAGCTGCAGAGCCGCAGAGCCAGGGGCGCTTTCAGGTCCGGTCACAGGCCCGCTAAACAGCGCCCCCCACCCAACGGCTGAATTGGAGTATTGCACTGTGCAAAAATAATAATAAAAAATAAAACGAAATAAAATACAAATACATTTAAATATATTTTCCTATGGAAGGAATAATCAACATGGCTCCAATTGGTTGACTATAACAGCACTGTGACCAAATATCCCTATACTAGCACCTTGTTAAACACTTTTTTTATATATATATTTATTTATTTTTAATCATAATTATTCTTGTGAAATCTTTCCACCTGGGAGCCTTTTGACTAAATCAATTTATTCCCCCCTTCTCTGAATTGTGTTTCTTATGGCAATAACAACTATAGACGACAAAACCAAAGTAAATAAACAACATTTGATTTTTGGGACGGTTACATTCACTTTGGGACGGTTAAAATTGTATTTCGGGACGGTTCTGGGACGGTGGTGAAAAAAGTTTGTCTGGAGCCCTGGGGTATTGCACTGTGGATATTGTACATCAGGATGTTGCAGTGTGGGAGGAGGGGGAAAGGTAGCCCCTTTCGTGACTGATGCAAGCCTTGTTCATTCAAGCAAGGCTTGCATCACAGTCACAAAAGGGGCTAGGGAAAAGGTGAATTACCCTAGACCAGTCTACCTTTGATGGTCTTAGCAAATATGTGTGCCACCTGTATGGCCATCAGCTAAGAATGTGAATGATGCTAGATATAAAGCATTCTGCATGGCATCGGCTTTGCCAGAACTCTATGCCCCGACAAGTGACGCATTGTACCAACGCTGCAAAAGGGCAAATTACCAAGCAGCTATAATGAGACATTCATTGAAATCTATGTGTGCCCCTTTACCTGTTGGCAATGGGTGGCATGTCGAGGATGGGGAGTTAACAGTGACTATGACGGATGACTACAAATCCGGCCTCTGATAGTGTGTTGCAGGTAGTCCACTAAGGTTGTAAACAAGGACAATGTGAGACAGGAAGATGTTCATGTGTGTCTGCAAAACTGCCATGTACAGATCTTTGTCAATGCCAAAACTGTGCAAATGTTTCTAAGGAAACCGAAGATAAGATAAGATAAGATATTCCTTTATTAATCCCCTTGGGGAAATTCCAGATTCCAGGGCTACATGGGATGATGACTCAGATGATAGTGAGGAAGATTAACATCAGTCTTGCCTGGGAAGTGTGGTCGTGAATGGGGGTGTGGACTGGATTGGGATGTATAGGGCAAGGGGATTAGGATTATACAGTAGTAGTGTGATTTGTTTGTATTTGTTGACATCAGTTTGACACTGATCTCTCCACACACCTCACTGTTTACTCATTTTACTCTGTATTGTATATTGTATATTGAATATTCCTCTTTACTTACTTACTTTCTTTTACTGTATGAAGCACACTCAGGGGCTCATACAGAAACAAGCATTTCATCGTAAAGTACCTGTATTTTATTGTGATAAATAATAAACAAACTTGAAACTTGTGTTGGTTGTGTATGTATGTGACGAATCCGGTCAGTCCTTCATACCAGTGGCTATCAGGCTCCACAACATGGGCAGGGACTGCTGCCAGACATCTAACTACAACTACTAGGGACCTAAAAAGGACAATAACACTACCTTATGCATACTGCACCTTATGTGACTACTGTATATTTCAGTTAGTTAGTTAGCTAATTATATTGACTTGTTATATTGTTTACACTGCTTGTTTTTACTACCTGTACCTCCCCTCCCCCATGCTGCTATGATGCCTGAATTTCCCCAATGGGATCAATAAAGGAATATCTTATCTTGATTGATTGAAAACTTTATTAACAGATTGCAGAATGGGTACAATACAGTACAGCTCAATACACACAATTGTTAAGGGGATGCAGACCAGAGAAAGACTTTCGTCTTGTTTACATCAGGGTCCCCCATTTTCAATTCATCATGGCATTTATGACATACATGACATATAGATATCATGACATTTATGACACAAATCGATCTCTAAACAATGTTTATGTCTCCAGAATGGTATGATTCTGGCCTGGTAGGTTAAGCCACCGTTCTACGCAGTTTCTATATCTATCCCACCGTGTCTGTGTCAAATCTTGTACACGTTCTTTCTGAACGGACATGAGATGCATACAACATTGTTTAGAAACCTTTTTGCGAACTTTAGAAGGTATTTTCTGTCCATTTTAGTCCGTAACGTTAGAGTGTGGGTGTAATTTCTTTGTTTACATTTACATTTAGTCATTTAGCTGACGCTTTTATCCAAAGCAACTTACAAGTTCTGTACGACAGGTCATCAGGAAGGGTACAACTCTATCAGCTGAGTAACAATATTCATCAAAGTGTTGCGTGTTACAGTGTAGGTTAGTTTGTCGACACCGGATCAACCAATAGCAGCTCTCGTTGTTGCCATAACCCCGCAACAAGGAGAGCTGATATTGGTCGAGCGCCAGATACGTGACCGAACTCGCACCAATTGCGTCAAATAAAACTCTGACGACAAAATATCCGTTCGCAAGGAAAGATCTAGTCCCGACTTTTAAATTATGATTGCGCAAAATGTGCTATTTTGTCAATGGATAACTTTTTGTTCCCAAATCTACACCAATATATCTTTCACCCAGAGTGAAAATTGTGTAATTCGCCGAGGTGGGAATGAGAATCGTTTTCTAGCCACTTCTCAGCCTTCACTATACGGCCTACATGTAGGGATGACCCCCGGACCCCGGTTTTAAACGGGAACCGGTACTATATTAGAAAATACCGGAGTATTTATAAGCTCCGACATCATCGGTACTGCTATCGATACTCTAGAGAAATTATTATTATTATTTAAAAGTTGCCAACGATCTCTCCTTTCTCTGTCTCTGCACGAGAAGCGAGCCGCAGCGAGTCATCATTATTACACACACTCCTCGCGAGTCGCTACACATACGGGTACTTCTTTACATACGGGTACTCCTTAGTGTTCCTCCTTAGTGCTGTCCCCGACGCCCGTGCTGAAGCGCGCTGCACACAGACAGCTCTGCCTCTGCATGCACTGAGTCGTGATGGCGGATAGAGCGAACTGCGAAGCGTTCTAAAGTATGGATATACAACGCACGTTGCCACAAGTACAACAAAACATTTGCCAGTAAGGGTGGCAATACGAGCAATCTATCAAAACATGTTGGCAAAACACGATATTAGTGTGCAGAAATGCGCCGTATTTGACTGCCTTGCGCGCACTGTTCCATCTGCATCCACGTCCACTGCAGCCGGTAAGCCAAGATACGGAGTTTCCTAGGCTAATAACGAATTATTACAAATAGGCTAATAAACAAAATAATTGTTTAGCTACAAATACTACAATCTAAAAACTTTTTATAGATCGTCAAGCTGAGGAGTCAGCCACCAATGTGTCCCAGGCCAGTGAGCCCAGGGCCACCACACATCCTCCCTCTACCTCCACCACCCAAAGTCCTTTCTCCCTAGCAGCTAGATGAATGATGACAGAGGATAGGGTGAACGAGTGTCACAGGGCTGTGACAAAGTTTGTTGTCAAAGGCCTGCACCCCTTCTCTACAGTGGAGTCCAAGGGCTTTAGGTAACAACTAATCATTCAGTGTATATCGTTTTTTTTGTATACATAGTTGTCTAACTTGTCTGTTGTTGTTGTTGTTGTTGTTGTTGTTGTTGTTATAAGTTATTATTGAAGCAGCTATTCCCACCACTCCACACAAATTTACAATAATTCAATCATTTCTAATCTTTACTGTAGGGAGATGACCAATGCTCTCAACTGCAAATATACCCCTCCCTGCAGGAATGTCCTCAGTAACACACTGATTCCTGCCTGGTATAATGTTGAAAAGGTCAATGTTATCACAGAGCTTAAAGATGTGCCAAAGTTAGCCTTTACATCGGATGGGTGGACCAGCTTAACTCAGGACCACTACTACTAAATAAAATAGAAAGTCCCAAAATAGTTAATTTATCTGACTGCTTGTATTAAGGCGAGACACTGCAGGTGAATAGTCAAATATACTTTTTTTGTTGATTTTGAGATTTTGTTAAACATGTCTTCTATGAAACTAGTGACAATAAAACGTCAATAACACACATTTAGTTGTTTATTTTACATCATTTTGCCTTATTGCATCCATAAATGGGCACATATTTAATGGGGAAGTGCCTCATTTGCATATATAAACATAAATTTCAGAAAACTTGCAATATATTTTTTCTTAGTTTATATGTACATAACAAATTGGGAAAGTTTCATAGTGATATCTATTCAAATATTTTTTGCCTATTAGGGGGTACTACACTGTACTACACTGTTTGTAGCCTGTGTGTAGTTCTGTTCAGTTCAATAACATCATTATTATTATTATTATTCAGTTATCAGGCATGTGTTTAGGTTGTCTATTACTCATGGTTTGATTAGGTATTGTGTTTGTAAATATCCGTTTAAAAAAAAAAGTATGGCATTTTACAATACAGAACTTTGAAGGCGTTTTCCCAAAAATGAGTTTTAAGAGTTTTTCCTCATACTCTGAGCCAGAAATCTCCACTTCAGTAGCACGCACATACACCAAACCTTCCAGTTCTATTCATATCTATGTTCTGAAGGTATTTACAGAAGGGTTTGTTGATATCGCATTCATACCCTGATTTATATCACATTGTATTCCTAAAAACATGGCGAAATATGGAATTTTACCATAAAAATTTACTGAATGGAGTATTTTCTGATTTATGGAGTGATAAAAAGAGATATCCAAAATCCCCTCTGTAATAACCTTTGGCTCTAATTTGTCAACAAAATGAAACTATAATTTTGAAAATGGCTTTATCCAATGTTCAGATTTCTGTCCTGGAATTATATGCAAATTAGTGCATATTTAAGTAGATCATGCCTCATTTGCATATTTAAACATACAATTTCAGAAAACTTGTAATACAAAAAAGTCCTGTCTTAATATAAGTAATCAACTGGGGAAGTTTCATTGTGATATCTATTAGTAAAAAAAATTACCCTATTCACCTGCAGTGTCTCCCCTTAATTGATAAAAAAGTAGCCATGTGCAGTAATATAGTTATATAAAAGAATAATAAAGCAATGTCAATTCTGTTCTTAATAATTTTTTTGCTAAAGCAAAAAGAACCGATAAGAGTATCGATAAAGTACCGAACCGTTAAGCAGTATCGATAAGAGTAGTAGTATCGATAAAATCCTAACGATACCCATCCCTACCTACATGCTAACATTGACCAGTCGTGAAAAATTCAGGTGCTCATTCAGCACCTTCTTGAGATCAAGTGTACAAAAAGTGTGCATGCAATTTGGAATGTGAATATACCACCAGGCTTGTAGAAGTGGACAGGGGAGGAAATTAGGCCATTTTACTCGCCAAATGCGAGTATTTTCTATGTTTGGCGAGTGATTCGCCATGTAGCTCTGTACAGCAGAACAGGGCTACAGAGCGCCTATTTTGCAACGCGATATAAGACCGTGGAGTTTTTTCCCCGCAACGGGTCAAATGCATCCAACATGCTTTGCATCGTCGCCATTCCTTTATGCCCACGTCGCGTTAAATACCTAAATTAACGTTACGTTAGTTGCTTACGCTAACTAAGCTAAGCAGCTAAGCCTGACAGATAACAGGAGACGGAGAGGGGAAGTCCCCCTTTCTGTGTGGGGACTGGGGGAGGGGCATTCTGTGTGTGTGTGTTTGAAAAGACCAGATGAAGTCAGGAGTATTATATTGATTTTTACTGTATTTACCGAGGATGGACAGATAATGTTGATATTTAAACATAAAAAATACAATACATAATAAATGTATTCATGATCATCATGCAACATAAAACAATTGTAGGAACAGTTTGGGAGGGGAAGGGGGAAAATGAACACTCACCATGCCCCGCTCAATCCAGTATTTAGTCCAGTCCATTCCAGCATCTCTTGTCCAGCCCTACCCAGTCCAGTGCCACCCAGCACAGCCCAACCCAGTCCAGCATCTTTCAGAGCCCAACCCAGTCCAACCTAGACCAGCCCAACTTTCCCTGCCCAACCCAGTCCAGCCCAGCATCTTTAACTGCCCAGTTCAGCCCAACCCAGTCCAGAATAGTTCCCTCTTTCATGTTAATGTTTTATGCTAATATTGTGAAGAGTAGAGACACTGTTATTAATGTTTTATGCTAATAAATATTTGAAAGAGTAGAGACACGGTGTGATTATTACTATGATTGAAAATCTATTTAGATGAAGACATACAAAGAAGTAATTATCACAATTAGCTATTTATTTTTGGCTGGTAAAAAATCTGTTTGGCTGGTAAAAAAAATCATCTACTCGCCAGTTGGCTGGTAAGCCAAAAAGGTAGTTTCCGCCCCTGGAAGTGGAGCAATCTTCCTTTTACTTGGGTATGTACTTTTAGGCGAATGTAGAGAGTCTGGCTTAAGAGGTTAAAGTCAACACTTATAAAGTCATAATGTTTACAGATTAAAGTCAACATTTCCATACTTGTTTCCATGCAGTCCAAACAGCTCTGCTCCTGGTCCAGCTGTGGCGGTTTCATGCAGTCCACCAAACAGACAGACAGTTCTCTCAAACCAAGGTGTGAGAGGCTATGAGGGGTAGTCATATTCAGACCAATCTTGGGGGAAAGTAAGGAAAGAAATATCAGTACATTGTACATTCATCCTAACAAACTTTTCAGTTGAAAATCACCAGGAACACAGAAAGCCAAGCAAGAACCATCAGTCCTTAACCAGCTATACAGGTAGCTCTATTTTCCTAGGCTAACAAATTGGAAAGGAACAAAAATCCTGACAGGAAGATTTTCATAAGAACTGAAAAACACATGGGTGTATATATAGACAGATGCATTGCTATAGTTCTGATCTATGAATATAAGTAGGGATGTCCGATATTATCGGCCTACCGATATTATCGGCCGATATCGGCATTAAAATGTGATATCGGAAAATATCGGTATCCCAAAAAAATAAATATATATATATATGTTTTACATTTCTATAACCTTTATTTACCCAGGCAAGCAAGTAAGAACAAATTCTGATTTTATTTATTGTCAAAAGTATGGATAATGTTATGTTAATTCCACAACAAGACATATGTAATGTTAATTACCTGAAATTATTCAGTTTTTTGGGGGGGGGAAACCCTGCATATATCGGTATCGGTTGATATCGGTATCGGAAATTAAGAGTTGGACAATATCGGTATATCGGTATGGGTAAAAAAGCCAATATCGAGCATCCCTAAATATAAGCCTATGATATTGCATTTGATGGCCAAAACATCTGATTGGTTATTGATGCAGGCATCTGTTGTTTTTGGCCAATCAGATGTTTTTGTCTTCCAAGTGGTGTTTCCAGGGTCACATTGGAAAAACTAAGACCATGTCCCCTTCAATTAAATGAAAATACAACTAAATGCAATATCGTGGACATCTACAGACGATTGAAAAATAATTGTTTGGTAAACTGTAAATAATACAACTTTACCATAGACTCCTAAACCAAGCTAAACTAGAATAATTTATGTCAGATAAACAGATGAGAAACACTGCTAAGCTAATGTTAGTTAGAACTGGATTTAGCTAATGAAGGGCTAATATCTGAGGCTGCCGCGGCTAATGATAATAACACTAATAATAATATAAAAGAACAGCCATGGATGGTCACCACAGATAATCCAATATCAGTTGGATAACAGATTTCTAGGGCTGTCTTAAATACTTCAAAATAGTTCGATGGGCATGGGATTCGAATATGAAAATAATTTCAATAATTAAAAAAAATATATATATATGAATTTTAATTTTTTTTTTGCTAAATCAACTCTGCCTCTCTTTGTTAACTACAACAAGCAATGCTGTTTGTTATTTAAGATGAGGTCGGACTCGGCACTGACAGATTTGTGTTCATTGTGCTGCTTTTATAAAGCCTCAAATGACAGCTTACAATATTTCATGAAAGCAAAGTGTTTTGTTTGTCTAAGATTTTAAAAGGTTTAAACTTTACAGCACTGACAAAAGTTGAACAAAGTGCTGTACAAGTCCCACAACATAAAAAAAATATATATATATATTTTTTTAATTATTTAGAAGCTTCGAATTAAAATCGAATCTAGGCCCCGAAGCTTAGAATTTCAAAAGAAAAAAATCGAAGGTCAGCCCTACCGGGGACTATCAAATATTTATTTGGGACGAACACAAATCCTCTCCGGGACGCGTCTATTCTTATCCTAACGCATGTTTGCTTCCGCGTTCGCGTTTTGATTGGCCACTGACGTACGCTAGTTTTGCCCCCCCCCCCCGGTATGAGCGTAGAAATAATGCGTGGAGAGCGAGACTCGCACACACGCACTTTGAAATGAATCATTCCAAGAGGAGATACAGGATATGGAGAGGATAACGCACATGCTTAGGCTACAGCAGCGTTTCCGTTAGCCGGTAATTACCGGTATTTGACCGGCAAAATCTGTTGAAGTCCGACATATTTAATCTCTCCGGTCTTAATGTCCGGTGAAAATAATTCCCTGAGTCTAAGCACAATTTGATTATTTGAATTGTATTAAAATAGGCTAAAATTAAATAGTGCAGTACTCCAGCAGTACTCCAATTCAGCCATTGGCAATTCAATGTTGGGTGGGGGGCGCTGCTGTGCGGTCCCCAGAAAAGAGCCAATAACAGCTGAATCTGCTGCTCTGCATCGACATACTCTCGCAAATAAGTCATTGGGAGGTGGAGAGAGAGAGTCATCACGCAAACCCACGATAATGTTGCCGTCTCTCTCTGCCAAATTTCTCAGTTCTTCGCTTGATATAATTAATACAAATGTCCAATATAACGGAATTCGTTAGCTCATAAAAATGTGATTATAACAGACTGTTTATTAATGTCGGGCGACTGCCCACAGACACCTATTTGATTTAAAGTCGGCAGCAGAACGGAGTCTCGGGACTTATTTTATTTGGAATATAATGACTTTATACGCAAAAGTAGCCTAGTTTTAAGTAAAAATATTATAAATCTACATGCCTTGATGATGTCATTCTTTTGTTTTGTTGTCATTCTTTTGCCTATCAATTGTTTTTAAGCTCAATAAACTCTGACCGGAATTTCTCTCATTTGACCGGTAGATTGAAATCTACCGGACACTGAGGCCGGCAACAATTTTTTCGAACGGAAACCCTGGGCTACAGGAAGAGAAATTTGGGGAAAGATGGGGAAAGTGGGAGGATTATAAAGGGAACGAAAACGACATCACAGAGGAAGAACCAAATGCAACACAAGAGGGCGAAGGGTAAAGGAGGAAAGAAGTTCAAGGAGGGTCTCTGAACTCATGTCACACACTTTTGCTTTAGTTAGTATTTTCTAATTACATTTTTTTTGGGTTTTACAATTGTTTTATGTTTTTTGTACTTTATTATTTATGTCTGTTTAACAGTGTTGTATAAGTATTCAGGGATGATGTGGTTTGTATATGGGTGAATCAAAAGGCAAAGAGAAATTTAATGAAAAAAACAAAAAACTAAAAGAAAGGGCGAAGGATAAGGGAAGAAAGAAGTTCAAGGAGGGTCTCTGGACCCATATCACACATGTATGCCTTAGTCAATAATTAATTTTTTTGAGTAGGTATTATATTTGTATACCTGTTTAAGGGCGGTACACAATCAGTCTTTGTATTAAGTACCTGGAAAAACAACTGAAGTGGAACCAGATAACTAACCATGCTAACCATGTAACCATTTATGTGCACTGCATTCTTTCTTATTGTGTTGTTAGTTTCATTTTTGTGTAAGTGTTGTTTGTCTATAAATGTTAATAAAAATGTAAGTTAAAAAAAAAAGAAAAAAAAAAAATGAATCATTCCAGCTCGAATTACTGTTTTAACACTTTCCCCGCCAATACACGCAGGGCTGTACGCTAAGCTTTTTCACTAGGGGCACACTTGCCCCTAAATGAGAAATTTAGGGGCAAAAAATATTTTTTAGGGGCAAATTTTTAAATAACAATTTTACCATTATTTATATCGATTGTTTTTATATAATTTTTTTTTAATAAAATATATATATTATATAATCATACTTGTAGTTGTATTATCTGCGAGACATCGCCACCACGCAACAAGTCTAAATGCTCGCTATATGCAACCAGCTCCACTGTCTGTGTGTACTGAGTAGCCTCCAGCTACGGCCAGGATTCTCCGGAGCTGCAGCTGGGCCCTATACTGTAGCCTCCAGCTACGGCCAGGATTCTCCGGCGCTGCAGCTGCTCCCTATTGACTATATTCAGCGTGCCCTCAGCTCGAATACGCATCGACTCAGTGTTATAAGACATTGATATCAGGACGGAGCTATCTGAACTATTTAGTTTAAAACCTGTTCCACCCCAGGTGAAATCTGCAAAAAATGTATACCTATGGTAAATGGAATATTGCTCCACTTCTACAAGGGCTATTTGCATATTCTTGGTATCTAGGAACATCTATGGACCTCAATGAATGTATTCTCAGTGTCAGAAATATTGTGTCCATTACTAGGCTTGCTTAAATTCTGATGAAACAAAGGAAAATATGAATTATGATTTTTCTTTTCATCTTTGACAGTGAATAAAACCATGATAATAATGACCAAACTTAAAAAACTGCCACTGAGCTAATTCAGTACCCTCTTGAGATCATGTGTACAAAAGATCTAAGGAAATTAATAAAGGGAAGATGATAAAATTGAAGGTTTTGTATATACAGTACTGAATTCTCCCATCCGGACCAATGCAATTTGAAATATTATTATAGAATATAGAATATATGCTTATACATTACCTTATTATAGCCAATTCGCACATTTATATATATATACATATAGTATCTTTCAAATGGCCGAGTTCAATTTGGATATAGTATCACCAGGCATGTATAATAACATATACAGATATTTAATGTAATCGACTGTACTTTTTTATTTCTCCCACAGTGTAATCATTTTGTAACTAATTTCAGATCTAATTATTCCTACATGATTACAATAGTGTGGAGAAACTGACTGCGTTTCAATATTTGTCAAAAACGTTACCTTTTGTAGCTTATTATCGCGAATCATAACAATTATTGATATGATTCATTCAGAATGCCTAACTTTGAACGACCATAGCGGACCATGGGAAGTGTAGTTTTGAGAAATTCCGACGCTGGCAGATAGCTGGCGATGCGCTCTTCAAAATGGCCGCAAAAAAACTACAATTCCCATGGTTCAACATTTCCATTTACGCTTCAGCGTCAAAAACGCGAGTGAAAAATAAAAACTTAAAATGATATAAACTCACTTTTAACCTATTGCTAAACTATTGCCAACCTAACGTTTTACATTCTACATGTATTTGTGACATAGTAGTGATAATAATACTTGAAAACGTTTGATTTTAAAAACGTTAAATTATTGCAGCACTCATAAAAATACTAATATATGATAATAATGTCAAAAAGGGGTCGGTACCGTGGCCGTGGGGTGGAACAGGTTAATGGGACGTTTCGTTTTGAACAGTAAGCTAACGCAAGCTATCATGCACTACTAGACTTACTGGAGCATTTGTTGATAGCTATCAGTAGCTAGCCGGCTGGCAGGCTCACCGAGGTCCCAGTGTTTACAACAGCCACGGGTGCGAGAGGGCTGGAGGAGAAGCAGATGCCACATCTCTCTCCGTGTGTCTGAGTTCAGTTCAGTTCGGCTCACTATAGGAGGTCGAACAACGCGTCGAAAATATGAAGCAATACTAACTTTACTTTTCTTCATAGCTAAATCAGACAGTCAGCCAGTCTATCAGAGTGAGTGCTCAGTCGATTGTTCCCGCTGATCATACCTGCTGAGTGCTCACTGCTCAGCTCGCGTGAGTGACGTCATCACACGCCTTGGATAATTTAGGAGTGAAATGCGAATCCAAGGCTTGAAAGCACTACTCGCAAGCCCGCCCCCAGATAATATTTACCAATCGCAACGGCCAATTAAAGGGGCAATTCGCGACGATATCATCGCAGCGTACAGCCCTGACACGGCGTACGACTTTATTATGATCATATTTCATATTTTCGCCATGTTATTCATATTTCCCTCACGGAGCCTGGTCTCATGCTGTGGGACTCGGCACAACTCTGCAACGCTTCAATACTGCCCCCTGGTGGATGATCGGCGAGTTGCCAAACGGGAAATGGCCGGTTGGATATCTGTGCGTCTCCGAAATGCGTCCGGCCACTCGCATATCGTTGCGGGACTCTAGCAACACACGTGGATATGGATCGCTGCCATAACTCAATAATCGACATGATTTGGGCGTGTATTATTATTATACAAACCGGAAATGGATCGACTCGATCCCCATCAAATAACTGGGATCTTTTTGCTCCAGTCTCATCGCCCAACGGTAAGAGGAGGCTGCCGTGACTTTCAGCGTTTTTGTTTATTATTATCGATGCAAACTGCTCTGATCTATCACCCATACTACATAAATCATTTAACGACAATCACGGAATTATAAACGACCCCCCCCCCTCCGTTCATCCGCGCATCCGTCATAACGTTTAGGAGCATGTACAGTTGAAATTTTTAATATAGCATGGATCGGCAACAAACGGCATTTGATAATCTATATATGCTTATGCCTATATCTCACGTTCTAGGAATTACTGCAGAAAACGATAAAAACATATTTATATTGTAGACTGTATTTTCGTATGAATGTATGAATGAAAAAGTAAAACGTTCCTACATCCTGAACGATAGATAATCGATGTTGAATGGGCCATAGTAATGTCAATTTAGCAATACAATTTAAAAAGTTATAGCCCTGCAAAGAAGGTGAACATCTTCATAGACTTACAGTGCCGGCAGAGAATGGTATAAGATGATCAAAGTCCGTGGCAGTTAATGTGTTAATGGGTATCGCAGTAGTAAGTCCTACTGTAGAACATGACATATTAGCATGACATCTGATTTTTTTTCTTTTTTATATATAATTTTATTTTCATTTTCAACCAGCATGGATACATACATGATATGGTCAGTGTCAAAATAGAGAATCATCCATTTTGGTTCTTTTTGCCCCATCCCCACTAGGGATGGGAATCGAAAACCGGTTCCTAATTGGCCGATGCCTGGAACCGTGTGGCTCCTGTGACTTTCGATTCCCTTATCGCTGCCTACAGTTGCGCAATAACGTTACGTTAGCATGTAGCCATGGCAGACTCTATTTGATTCCTTAAGGGCTCGAAATTGCCTGGGTTTTGGTAATATGCTCCCGAAATGCTCCCGCTGTTTGGCTACTTCTATGTGCAGTGAAAACTACTTGAATGCTTTAGAACATAGTCATTGATTTAGTTTAGGGTGAGCTAAAATTAGCCGCGGAGCTATCGCTAGCTAACGTGAGCTAACGCTATTTAATCAAGCTCACAAAGAGAGATAAACAGCTGACAGCGGATAGTACAGGTACAAATACAATAAAACAGCGGGTGGGGACTGTTGTGTAAACCTTGTACTCTTTAGTTCACATATAATAAGAGCCGGATTGTTTGTTAACTAAGTCTCTACTAGTCTACTCTGAGTCCGTCAGACAGGAAGTACCATGGTGCAACATACAAATGTGTCCGTGTAGCAACACAAGCCAATACTTTAAAGGACAGGGGCCCGGGGAGGGAGCTCTCTCTGTCTGTGTGTGTGTGTGTGTGTGTGTGTGTGTGTGTGTGTGTGTGTGTGTGTGTGTGTGTGTGTGTGTGTGTGTGTGTGTGTGTGTGTGTGTGTGTGTGTGTGTGTGTGTGTGTGTGTGTGTGTGTGTGTGTGTGTGTGTGTGTGTGTGTGAGAGAGTGTGAGTGAGAGACAGAAGTCAGAGGAATAACAACCTGTTATTCAATAGATTAAATTCGTTTAAGAATAAAAAAATAAATACATTTTAAGAGAATCTCAAATATATTATTTTATTTAAGTGTAGGCTATAGTTAATGTTTTATTTTTTACAGTTTTTGTATTTTTCTGACATGGGGGCTCAACAATAAATGACAATCAGAAATGTCAAGTTGCATGTTGTTATTCTAACCAGCTTAGACCCCGACGCTCTGCATCTTCTGGCCGCCTCAGACCTACTCCTATCCGAGCTCCGGGAGGGTCATCAAAGAGAAGTCGCCTATTCTCAGTCCTTGCCCCACAATGGTGGAATGAACTACCCACCCCAGTTAGGACAGCCGAATCACGTCCAATCTTTCGCCGTCGACTAAAGACGCACTTCTTCAACCATTATCTGAATAAAAAAAAATATATCTAACCCTAACTAACCGTACTGTCATGCACTTGTCCTAATAAACTAACCTACACTGTAGCACTCAACACTTTGATGAACATTGTTGCTCAGCTGATAGAGTTGTGCCCTTCCTGATGGCTTGTCGTACAGAACTTGTAAGTCGCTTTGGATAAAAGCGTCAGCTAAATGACTAAATGTAGTTCTGTTGCATTTCCAATTTATTTATTTAAATTATAAATTGATCAGGTATCGATAAGGGAATCGAATCGATAAGCAGAATCGATAATGGAATCGTATCGATAAAATCCTATCAATTCCCATCCCTAATCCCCACCCCCACTCCCTCCCACCAGCCCATCCCCCCACCAGTTCCCTCCCACCAGCCCACCCCCCCCCCTCCCAGATTCAACTCAGACTCACATTAGGCAAACACTAAACTAACAGAAATAAGTAAAATGCAAACATAACAAAACAAAAACACATTCACATCTTCAACTTGCTCCGAGGTCCCAACATAGTCTCATAGATTCCACATCTCACATTCTACATCTGATTTATTAATGCCAATACTAAAGATTAGGGACAAACGCTATTGGCACAAGTGTAAATCATGGATTAGTCACTCAGTTTTAACATGACAAACGCAATTGGCACAAGTGTAAATCATGGATTAGTCACTCAGTTTTAACATCCAATTTAGCTCACCTCGTTAGTCTGCTGGCTGTGGATCCTATGGTCACAAGTTCAAATCACTCTTGGTTCAAGTTTTTTTTTGTTTACGTTTAATTAATTTATCCACTCTGGTTGGATGGTGTGTATTAGGGGTGGACGGTATAAACGGTATACGGTATAAACGGTATGAATTTGCTCTACGGTATGGATTTTGACTATACCGTGTAACCGGTAGAGCAGCTCTAAAATAGCAATGACGTCATGTAACCACAGCGGCGACTATTTCAATCGCATTTGCCCCTAAAAATAGATAGAATTAGTCATAGATAATAGATATGTGCAAACTGGAAAAAGTTATTTAGGAGGCTTCGTGCAGTGGGTGTGTCAACACGCAATTGTCATTTCATAATAAACACATATCACCGCGGAATTTCAGTTCCTGGCATTTTTAACCAGTGGAGAAAGGTAAGAGATATTTCCCTATCGTTTTTCTTATATGAATTATTCTACGTTAATAAAACATACCTGGTGATCAACTACAGTTTGCTGTAAACATTATGATATGTGTGTAGTGTTATGATAACGACGGCTGCAGCAGTGGATTTGCGAATAGCATGCAGCTGCAGAGCCGCAGAGCCAGGGGCGCTTTCAGGTCTGGTCACAGGCCCGCTCAACAGCGCCCCCCCCACCCAACGGCTGAATTGCCAATGGCTGAATTCGAGTATTGCACAGACTATTTGATTCCTTGACTAGGAAAACCTAAAGGGCTCGATATTGCGACCGTTTTGTGTGTGCAGACTCCCTTAGATATGTCAGATGATTTCTGTACTTTTCACTACATGTTTTACTTTTATTACTTCTTAAACTAGCCTATCAGTCCTTAAAATAATAGTTACAAATATCCATAATAATCTACAAGACATCATTAACACTAACAAATATATATATATATATATATTAGAGCTGGGCCGTTAACGGCGTTAACGTGCCGCGTTAACGCTATACTAGTATCGCGCGATAATATAATTAACGCATTAATCTTAAAAAAAAATTACCTTTATTTACCCAGGGTAGGTTCGCTGAGCACAGATGCTCTTTTTCAGGAACGCCCTGCTTCACATTCACACAGTTCCATTCACACCTGGGAGCTGCCCAGTACAACCACAGTTGACACCATTGGCCACTGAGCAACTCCACTGGAGCAGTTGATTCAAGCCATGTCACATAGTTTGAAATGATTCTTTCTGTTTTGCTCCTGAGAGTGCTAGATACTGTACTGTACTGGTAATATTATTTATTTGTTAACTTCTGAATAAAACAACTTATTAAAAACAAGTACATCTTATTGAACATTATTTTGATATTTCATTACCAATTATCATAGCAAAACAGCTTTTTCAAACAGTCTGTAATGCATTTTGGAAACGGGAGATGGGCTCATGGTGTAATGGGCCACCTGGCCTGAGAAACATAAGGAGGAAAGAAAAAGTAAGGACTTACTTCTGGTCATTATTTGGGTAGAACACACATATTTTGAATGCCTTCGGCCGTTTTTTTTTATTTTTTTTTAGCCATTTTAATCTAGATTAAATCCAGGATTGCAGATAGATTAATCTAGATTAAAAAAATTAATCTATGCCCACCTCTAATATATATATATATTAGGGCTGTCAGTTTATCGCGTTAATTAGATTAATTAATAACACAGCAAATAATAGCGTTATGAAAATTAACTCAAAATTAAATAACATTTTTTTTTTTTTTTTTATAATAATATTTTCTTTGTATCTCATTCATTCCATAAGCATGTAGAATACACATTTACATTATTATTTTTTTTTAATATGGTCCATTTGCATGTTCTTGGTATCTGATTCTAGGGACATCTATGAATCTCAGGGAATGTATTCCCAGTGTCAGAAATACTGTGGGCTAGATCCACAAATAATGGATTGCACAGTGCAAGTTGCACCCTTACTTACAATTCAATGGGGGACCCTGATGTAAACAAGACGAAAGTCTTTCTCTGGTCTGCATTCCCTTAACAATTGTGTGTATTGAGCCGTACTGTATTGTACCCATTCTGCAATCTGTTAATAACATTTTCATTCAATCAATCAATCTGCGCGGTGATTGATTGAATGAACATTTTATTTTGAATAAATTGTAATGAACCAAATGAGAATATCAATACTTTTTTTTTTATCTTTGACTGTGAATAACACCATGCTCAAATTGACCAGACCTGAAAAATCTAAGCAAATTAATAGATGGAAGATGATTAAACAGAAGGTTTTGTAGATACAGTACTGAATTCTGCCATCCGGACACATGCAATTTGAAATATGATTATAGAATATAGAATATGAGGCATAAAATGGTAATGCGATTAAAATGCGATAAATTTGATTAATTAATTACAAATCCTGTAATTAATTAGATACATTTTTTTAATCGCCTGACAGCACTAATATATATATATATATATATATATATATATATATACACATTATATATATTTTTTATCATAATGATTCTTGTGAAATAAGTTGCCTTTTGACTAAATACATTTATTTGCTGGCATGCATGCTGGGGAGGCTACATCAACTCAAGGGACACCAACAAGCTCAACAAGCTGGTGAGGAAGGCTAGCTCCGTGGTGGGAGTCGAGCTACCTAGACTTGAGGTAGGGCTGGGCGATATGGCCTAAATATGATATCACGATATTTTCTGACCTTTCGGCGATACACGATACGCATCGCGATGTTTTTCTTTTTTTCCCCAAACAATTCATTGAGGCTTACCAAGACAGTATTTGAGTTTGCAAGCTAACATTAAAGACAAAATAAAATACCCATTCATTTAGCATTTTTATATTATATATTAGATTTAGATTATTGGATTATTAGATTATATATTGCATATATTTAGCAATGAGATATTATATAATTTAGATATGAAATATGATGAATTGAAAATGGGGGACCCTGATGTAAACAAGACGAAAGTCTTTCGCTGGTCTGCATCCCCATAACTATTGTATGTATTGAGCTGTACTGTACCCATTCTGCAATATGTTAATAAAGTTTTAAATCAATCAATCAATCAATAGGATGTTAGCATTTTTATGAAACTACTGTATATTTGTATGTCTCTAAATGTTTTGATGAATTGAAAATGGAGGACCCTTGTGTAAAAAAGCCGAAAGTCTTTTTCTGGTCTTCATCCTCCAGTCAGTCCACTGTTGTTGTATTGAGCTGTACTGTATTGTACCCATTCTGCAATCGTTAATAACGTTCATTCATTCAATCATTCAGCCGGCAACGGAATAATTTTGATTGACAGTCGAGTCTGCCAATTACGTCACACCGCTTGTACCCGCCCTGCTGTTCTTAGCACCAATCGGCAAGCAGCGCTATTCTTTTTTTACTTCCTGAATGCCCTCCTTGATTTTAACGAGAGCTCAGCTCAACGACAACAACAACGGCTCACCGCAGCCGACGAGTGATTACTAGCGCACCGCAGCATGACAACGAGGCATAATGATTTTACTGCAACAAATGTTATAATAAAAGCCTTTCCATACATCTGTCTGATTGAAAACTTTATTAACAGACCGCAGAATGGGCACGCAACCACGCACAACTCGGCACGGACTGAGCAGTAACGCTTGCTATCTATGTCATCGGACGTTGCTATGTTTGGGTAAATACGCTGATGTGTAACTATATAACGTGTAACTATATAATGTTGATGCCACAAAACGAATTAATTTAATCATAAGTACTAACTTTGATGCAGTAGTGTCACAGTGTGTGTGTGGGAGCGGCGTTGTTCAAAAGTTTGAACGGGGTGGACCAGATTGACGCGACACAATCCTCTTGGGCAAAACATCACGATATCCACGATACGTTAAAAAAGTGTATCGTTAATGAACTGTACCCAATATTTATATAATATCGTCATATCGCCCAGCCCTAACTTGAGGTGATGGTAGAGAGGGGGATGATAAGGAAGCTGGCTGCCATCATGGAGAACCCCTACCACCCCCTCTACGACGAGCTAGTCAAGATGAGAAGCTCGTTCAGCCACAGACTCATTCGCCCCCGACACTCAACTAACCGCCTCGGACAGTCCTTCATACCAGCGGCCATCAGGCTCCACAACAGTGGGCAGCGACTAGCAGCCTCCAGGCTCCACAACAGGGGGCAGCGACAGCGACTGCTACCAGACATTGACCTGGGACCAGGAACCCAAGGAGGACAACCCACTACCTTAGGCTTACTGCACCCTATGTGAATACTGTGATACTGTGAATAATGTATATTTCAGTGGATACCGTGATACTGTGAATAGAGCTGCCGCGGTATTGATGTTTTCCTTACCGCACAAATTTGCAAAATATTTCCTACCGCCGCGGTTATTACCGCACGCACACAAAAAATTAAAAATAAAAGTTTGAATGCATTTTTTTTTTAGTAGTAGTAGTCTACTCTTTATAGCATATAGCCTGCCTCTAGTCTAAATGTCTATCTTTAGAGGATGACTTTGCAGCATGAATATTGTTTGGGATTCGGCAAGCACGCATTAGTTATTGAAAGTGAAACACGGATTCGAAGTTTCCCCTCTGGTCGTGCGCCGTTCCCTCGGTGTCGCGGGCAGGGGTGGTTACCCCCCCGACCCTTTCTTATTATTATTACTATAAAGTTACTACTTTATAATAAAGGCATTCGTTTTGTGGCATTAACATTATATAGTTATATGTTCAATAACATCAGCGTATTTACCGGACCATCTCAGTTCCTTTCTTTACTCAGAGCGTGCTGAGTTGTCCCATTCTGCGGTCTGTTAATAAAGTTTTCAATCAGACAAGTGTATAGAACGAAGGGCTTTTATTATAACATTCGTTGCAGACAGTAAAATCATTATGTCTCGTTTAGTACTCCTGAGGAGCGATGGTAGTCCACTCCGGCGGGGAGCTAAAGCTAACGTTATTAGCCGTATTGTGATGAGCTCTGATCAATGGCTGACATTCAGGACGTAAAAAACTGCAGGACGCTCCCAACGTGTGACGCGTCTCTCTTCTGACCAATCAGTGGTCTGCAATGTTTCACGTGACTTTTCTGGTACCCAATAGGGTCGCTTGGAACCTCGATAGAGGAGTAGGGTATATCTGCAGAGCCGCAAGCCCAACGAGAGGAGGGTACTTTATTATTATTATTATAAAAAACAGCGGTGATGCGGTATTCAGCCTACTCTGCGGTGGCCGTGATGTAACAGCGATACCGCGGTAATGCGGTAATCGCGGCAGCTCTAACTGTGAATAATGTATACTCAGTAGATAGTAAATTATAACACTACCTCATGCATACTGCACCTTATGTGACACTGTGAATAATGTGAATATTCCTCAGCTAGTCAGATAGTAAATTATATTGACCATATTGATCAAATTGTTTACACTGCCTGTGTTGTTTTTTACTACCTGTATACTGTGTTGTTTTACTACCTGTACCCCCCCCCCCCATGCTGCTATGATGCCTGAATTTCCCCAAGGGGATCAATAAAGGAATATCTTATCTTATCTTATCTTTCTCTACAGAAACAAAGACTGAGGCAACTGAGACTGAGATTTGATGCTTGCTCTCATTCATCACACTCTCTCACACACACACCTATTGTTCAAATAAATAATTATTTCAAATAAAAATTATTATTTATTTCCTAATCATTTGAATTGTGTCTTTATGGCAATAACAACTAGACGGAAAAACCAAAGTAAGGATACGACATTTAGATTTTTGGGACGGTTTACATTCACTTTGGGACGGTAACAATTGTATTTCGAGACGGTGGTGAAAAAAGTTAGTCTGGAGCCCTGTAGGGGTGGGCGATATATCGAGTATACTCGATGTATCGCGGATTGTTCTACCCGAGATGTAGTACTGTACTATATCGCGAACATCGAGTATTCGTTTATATGGCGCCGCCCGCGGCCGAGAGACACTCGCAGTGCTTTCCTCGAGAAGGGACGGCGGAGCTATAGGCTAACGTTAGTGTACTGGTCCCGAGTGTAGCAGGCACGGCGGAGCTATAGGCTAACGTTAGTGTACTGGTCCCGAGTGTAGCAGGCACGGCGGAGCTATAGGCTAACGTTAGTGTACTGGTCCCGAGTGTAGCAGGCACGGCGGAGCTATAGGCTAACGTTAGTGTAGTGGTCCCGAGTGTAGCAGGCACGGCGGAGCTATAGGCTAACGTTAGTGTAGTGGTCCCGAGTGTAGCAGGGATGGCGGAAAAGCGGTCAAAGCGGACTCCACAACACTAGTTCCATTCTTGAGGAAAGGGGGTGGGTTATATTGACAACGCTTGACAACAGAAGTTTAAACATAACTTCATATTTATTGGTTATTCGTTTCTGTATATCATCCACTTTCCATCTCCGTGTGTTAGACTCTTCCTGTTTACATTCGAGTGTGACGTCATCACCTATGGCAGCTTAGACGATCAAAACGCGAACCTAGAACAAGGGGGGGGGGCTCGCTCTCTCGTTCGTTCTCGCCCCCTCTCTCTCTCTCTCTACATTCAATTATTCAAAGTAGCCAAACGTTACAGACAGTATAAATACTAACTGGATAGTTGATATAAACATTTAATTTCGTTATCTGAAATATTCTAAAATCATTAAGTCTGCTATAAGCCATTATCCCTTTGTGTGTGATTATTATTTTCTCACAGTAGAGTGTGTGTATATATATATATACATATATGTGTGTGTGTGTGTGTGTGTGTTTGGCTGAAGTGGATAGAAAACACAGTACTGTGCAAAAAAAAGGCACCCAAGAGTTTTTATATAAATGGTCTTAGATGTAAATAAATGTGTTTATTAGTGTGTCAGTAGACTACTCTTAGTACATTTTCATTAAATTATTTTTTAAAGCATCTTCATGGTTTAATAATGCAAACATATGTTGCAGGGACTTATTATAATCATCATATTGGTGTGACTGTATGCATCAAAGGGTTAAATCAAGCATTTTTAAGTGCTTTAGAGGAAATGTCAAAATATCGCAATATATATCGTGTATCGCGATATGGCCAAAAAATATCGCGATATCATTTAGAGGCCATATCGCCCAGCCCTAGAGCCCTGCTACCACTACTGAACAAGCCCGGATCACCGTCAGATCCTCCTCACCTCCACACCGCTCGGTAAGGACAGGAGCGCTTTCAAAACACCAGGCCACAGCAACAGCAAGCAAGCTGGCACTAACGTTACAACGTGTGTGTCCGTGTGCCCGTCTGCCAGTTCTGCATGCTAGAGGCTATCATGCTCCACAACCGGGGGCACGGACTGCTGCCAGCAGCTGGAGAACCAATGGCTGCAGAACTTTGAGAACTATTAGGAATGTCTGACTCTAAACCACTAAAACCTGCATGGACTATAACGCATATTATGACCGATAGGTACAGACCATCATCTGCACCTTTGTGTATACTGTTTACTTTGTCATATTTTATATTGCCTATATTTATTGTAACTTATATTATGACCAATAGGGTAATAAGGGTATACAGACTCATCTGCACCTCATACTGTTTACTTTGTCATATTTTATATTGCCTATATTTATTGTAACTTATATTATGACCAATAGGGTATACACTACAGACGCATCTGCACCTCTGTGTATACGGTTTAATTTATTAAAATTGTATATTCAGATTACATTTCTTTATTGCCAATATTTATTGCTCTCCTATTACCCTGACCATCCTGATCCTGAGCCAACCTCTCCAGCTGGCCCCAGGTGTGTCCCATCGGGATGCTTGGAGAGCCCTTGTTGACGGCCTATGCCCCAAACGGGGTAAAAGGCGTAAGTAAGTAATTACCCTGACCATACCTGTACCCCCCACCCCACTACTATGACGACTGAATCTCCCCAAGGGGATCAATAAAGGAATCTCCTGTCCAGTCGAGAGGAGATAATGTTTTCTCCTCTGCGGTGGGCGAGACCCGTTTGCTGCCAATCCTGCCATCTCCTCCACGCCAGCATTAGCTTAGAAGCATTAGCATTAGCATAGCCTCTAAAGTAAAGCCGAAACAGTGGCTGAAACGCTCCAGTTGAGATGTTCGGTCATTATTAGTACCGAGCTGAATAAACGCACATGTCTCTCTCTATACAGAGAGTCGCACACGTCACATGTTTTCCCAAACTCATAACGTGGTGGTAACGTAGCATTAGCATAGCAGCTTAGCTTGTTAGCTGCTCCAGCTACCTCTGGTCAAGGCCCAGTCTGCATGGAAAAGTGGCAGAAACGCCCAACAGATCATATGTGCGGTCAGTAGATGAATAAAAGCAGACTTTACTGTAACAAAAGGGAGAGGTCTACATGAATCTAATGTACATTTGTTTACCAGAACGAGGAGAATCCAGAAAGGTCCGTGTACGTTTTGATAGTTCTTCTTCTTCTTCTTCTTTGAAATTAATGGCGACCACAGAAAGGCGCATACCGCCACCTACTGTACAACCCAGCAACTGGAGCAGATAAAGCAAGAATTGATTGATTGATTGATTGATTGATTGATTGATTGATTGATTGAAAACCTTATTAACAGATTGCATAATGGGTACAGTACAGTACAGCTCAATACATACAATTGTTAAGGGGATGCAGACCAGAGAAAGACTTTCGTCTTGTTTACATCAGGGTCCCCCATTTTCAATTCATCGTAACTACATGACATATATGACATACAGATAGACAGTACTGCTACATCTATACATTTATGACATACCAGATTTGCAAATACAGTACTGTTTGTGATACGAAAAGAGTCCAGAGAAAAAGTATATACATTTGATGTAGAAACTGTACATTGGAGGAGGTTGGGTAGGTGGGGGGGGTACTGTACATTGGAGGTGGTTGGGTGGTTTGGGGGGGGGGGGGGTTGGGTAGGAGTGGGGGGGGGGGGTGGGTAGGAGGGGTGGGTGGGGGACACTGTACAACTGTACAAGCAAAACTGTACATTGGAATATTGACAAGACAATACTTGGTAATTTTTACTGTACATTGGAGGGGGTTGTGTTAGGACATTTACAGGGGCCAGTTTAGAATTGCAGTCTCCCGTAGGTGTTTTTTGAGAGTGTTTTTGAAAGTGGGTAGTGATTCACATTCCTTTACAGCTTTGGGTAGGGCGTTCCACATTGATGTGGCATAATTGCGAAACGTGTTTAGTCCCTTGTTTGAGCCGAATCTGGGTTTAACATGATTTGTGGAGCTCCCTCTGGTGTTGTGATCGTGGTATTCACTGACCTTTGGGAAGTATTTTGACATGTACATGGGTACCTTGGTCGTGTAGTGTATCTTGTAGACCAGGCCCATTGCAAGTTGCTGTACTCTGTCGTCTACTCTAAGCCATCCAGAACCCTGCAAAGAAAAGAAAACAATAAAGAAAAACCAATAAACAAAACAAAATACCCAACCCTAACATCACCACCCTATCCAAACCTAATAAAATTTAAACTAAAACCTAAACACAAACAAAAGAAATTAAATAAAATTCAAATCCTACCCCCCAAACCAATTGAAAACACAAACCCCAAAACCAAATCCTGCACCCCTTTACTGCCCACCTCATCCCTCAACAATCCGCCCACCGTAAAATCTGCACCCCCCCTCTCCCTCACCCGACCCCACAAGACCCCCCTCTCCCTCTCATACCGAGCACAATGAAGCAGCACATGTTCAACTGTTTCCAGCTCCCCACAAGCAGGACAACCCCCGGTCTCATGCCTCCCCACCTTAAATAACGAGGAATTGAGCCCAGAGTGCCCCAACCTCAATCTGGCCCACACAACCTCTCTCCTCCTATCCAGCCCCCCCACCTTCGACCTGGACACAGAGGCTTGACTCGCATACAGATGCCGCACCCTCACCTCCCTATCCCTCTGCCTTTGCCACTCCACCGCAGTTGCGGCTCTGATGAGGGATTTCGCCTCCCCTTTACCAAACGGCACAACTAGCTCCACCCGTTTCGCCAATCCATCAGCCACTTCATTTCCCCTCACCCCCACATGTACCCAACAAAACCTGACCCTAACACCCATCGAGCCTATAAACCGCTACATGCACGTCTGTAACCAAGTCCTCCCTACATGACACAGGGCCGGACAAACCCACCAGGGCAGACGCAGAGTCCGAGCACACGACCACCCTGTCCGGCCTAACCTCTTCAACCCACTGCAAGGCCATGATTATGGCCACCATCTCTGCAGTATAAACAGACAGGTTATCAGTCAACCTCTTGGACAACCTGACCCCAAACATTGGCACATACACGCCCGACCCCACACGACCTGTCACCGGATCCTTGGCACCATCCGTAAACACAGGGAGAAACTTCCTATTCTCCCTTCCTATTCTCCATCAGCCATAAGTCCACATCCGGTGTCAGAAACAGCCACGGTGGGACCTGAGGCACCACTACGGTCGGCCCAACCACAATCTTATCAATACCAAACTCCCTCGCCTTCCCATTACCCGTCCACCCAAACCCCAAGCCTGGCTTCACAGCATATAGGCCGTATAGGGTGAAGGCTGTATCGTTTCATCCCGTTCCCACCTCGGCGAATTACACAATTTTCACTCTGGGTGAAAGTTTGATTGGTGTAGATTTAGGAACAAAAAGTTCTCCATTGACAAAATAGCCCATTTTGCACAATAATTTTAGTAAAGTCGGGACTAGATCTTTCCTCGCGAACGGATATTTGGTCACCACAGAGTTTTATCTGACGCAATTGGTGCGAGTTCGGTCACGTATCTTGCGCTCGACCAATAGCAGCTCTCCTTGTTGCCAAGTTACAGACAACAAGAGATTGTGTAAACAGCTGCGTGATGTTATCGTGTCATTCACGGAGTACATCCCGACGCAAATGGACAACAAACACATTCTAACGCTCGCAAAATAGGTTTCAAAACAATGTTATATGCATATACGCTACTTCATATAGGCAATCGATTGAATACAGCTGTGAAACGGGCGATAATGTTTGTGTTATTAACCATACTGTACATTTAAATCATATCGCCCTCTATCTACACCAACAACACAGCATTTCACACCGATGCATGACGTCCTGTCGGGGCAATTATTCAATAAACCTCCATAAACACACAATCCGTGATGCATGCAGCACATTTGTATCAAAAACACTTTACTTTGTGAAAAAACCTGGTTAAGAAGCTAAAAGTGAGGTTGGGTTTCTATTTCAGAAACAAATCGTGCTTTTCTTTTAATGCAAAGAAGAAACTAGTTGCTGCCACTTTTTTACCAGTATTAGATTATGGTGATGTTTTATACATGAATGCCTGTTCCACCTCACTACACATGTTGGACACTGCTTACCATGGTGTATTAAGATTTATTTCTGGATATAGATCACTTACCCATCATTGCACTCTGTATGCTAAAGTTAACTGGCCATCCTTGACTGCCTGTAGACTGCTTTTACACCTTCATTTATTAAGCATTTATTGGTCAGCTCCCTTTTTACCTCAGTTCATACCTCACCATCACATCAAAGCCATTTTACAGCTTATGATCCCAGGACTATTTATATGCCTCAGTACCCAGAACCTGCACAGAGTTTGGGAAAAGGGCCTTCGTGTTCTCTGCTCCCTCTGCCTGGAATGGACTTCAAAAAACATTGAAACTGCAGGCCCTCACTACCATATCTGATTTTAAAGTTCAAATTAAGGGCATTTTAAAGAATGAGATGGGAGAATGTCGATGCTTCACTGTATAATGTGGTGATATATTTTATATTTTTAACTTGACCTTCTCTCCCCAGCAACCTCCTGCAAAGCCTCACCTTCCATCCTCTTTCTACCTTTTTACCCTACCCTCCAATCTCCCCCAATCTCATTCAATCTAGTTGGCTGCAGCTCAAATGTATCCCCTTGCCCCACTTTGCCTTTTATGTCTCTGTCTGTGTTTTGTGTATTTTGTATGTTTGTTTTTGTTTTGCTGCCATTTTGGCCAGGTCTTGCTCGAAAAAGAGATCTTTGATCTCAAGTGACCACCTGGTAAAATAAAGGTTAAATAAAAATAATGACAACAATTTATTAATAATTAATTTGGAATAATGGAATAATGTCAAACAATTTACAAATCAATAAGTTACTCATTAACCTTTTTATTTTCCATTTAAAGACCAAATAGAATGCAGGTACAAAAATAGATTCAAGAGGTTTATTCGTCACATACATACACAAGTTTCAAGTTTGTTTATTATTTATCACAATAAAATATAGTAGTAAAATAGGTAGTTTACGATGAAATGCTTGGTTCTGTATGAGCCCCTGAGAGTGTGCTTCATACAGTAAAAAAAGTAAGTAAGTAAAAAGTAAAGTAAAGAGGAATATTCAATATAAATATATACAATATACACTACAGAGTAAAATGAGTAAAGAGTGAGGTGTGTGGAGAGATCAGTGTCAAGTTTCTTTAATAGTTGTCATACAGAAGTACAGAATACTTTTATACAAAATGCTTCTTACTGTTACGCTCCAGAGACTGTGCTAGACAAGATAAGTATCAATAACATAGTATAGCATGTAAATTAGAAGTAGAAAATGAGGTCACAGTGTTCAGTATAGACATATGTACAATGCTCGATGCAGAATAGACGTAACTGAGTTAACATATAATATACAATACTATGCAGTGTACTAATATACAATACTATATAGTGCAAAGCAGAAATGGGATGAGGTTCAATTTAGGTACAATTTACAGTAAGGTGTACGAGTTGTAGTGCAATCCTTTATCAATAAATATAAAGTGTGGGGAGTGGGTGCTACAGTGTGTTTGTTTAAAGTGAGTGTGTGCTATAAAGTGTGGGGAGTGGGTGCTACAGTGTGTTTGTTTAAAGTGAGTGTGTGCGTGTGGATGTGTGTGCTATGTGCGTTTGATGGTTGTTGTGTAGTGTTCATTGTTCGTTGAGCAGCCTGATGGCCTGGGGATAGAAGCTTCTTCTGAGTCTTTCTGTGCTCGCCTTGAGACTCCGGTATCGCTTGCCTGACCGCAGCAGTTCAAAGAGGCAGTTGTTCGGGTGACTGGAGTCCTTAATGATTCTCTTAGCCTTGCCCCTGCACCGCTTGTTGTAAATGTTCTGGAGGGTGGGGAGCCCCCCTCCAATTGTGCGTTCGGCTGAACGCGTCACTCTTTGTAGTCTGCTTCGGTCTTGTGCAGTGCTATTCCCAAACCAGGAGGTGATGTTGCCAGTCAGTATGCTCTCTATTGTACATGAGTAGAAGTTCTTAAGGATCTTCTGACTGACTTGGAACTTCCTTAGGCGCCTGAGGAAGTAGTGTACATGGGTACATGGGTACCTTGGTCGTGTAGTGTATCTTGTAGACCAGGCCCATTGCAAGTTGCTGTACTCTGTTGTCTACTCTAAGCCATCCAGAACCCTGCAAAGAAAAGAAAACAATAAAGAAAAACCAATAAACAAAACAAAATACCCAACCCTAACATCACCACCCTATCCAAACCTAATAAAATTTAAACTAAAACCTAAACACAAACAAAAGAAATTAAATAAAATTCAAATCCTACCCCCCAAACCAATTGAAAACACAAACCCCAAAACCAAATCCTGCACCCCTTTACTGCCCACCTCATCCCTCAACAATCCGCCCACCGTAAAATCTGCACCCCCCCTCTCCCTCACCCGACCCCACAAGACCCCCCTCTCCCTCTCATACCGAGCACAATGAAGCAGCACATGTTCAACTGTTTCCAGCTCCCCACAAGCAGGACAACCCCCGGTCTCATGCCTCCCCACCTTAAATAACGAGGAATTGAGCCCAGAGTGCCCCAACCTCAATCTGGCCCACACAACCTCTCTCCTCCTATCCAGCCCCCCCACCTTCGACCTGGACACAGAGGCTTGACTCGCATACAGATGCCGCACCCTCACCTCCCTATCCCTCTGCCTTTGCCACTCCACCGCAGTTGCGGCTCTGATGAGGGATTTCGCCTCCCCTTTACCAAACGGCACAACTAGCTCCACCCGTTTCGCCAATCCATCAGCCACTTCATTTCCCCTCACCCCCACATGTACCCAACAAAACCTGACCCTAACACCCATCGAGCCTATAAACCGCTACATGCACGTCTGTAACCAAGTCCTCCCTACATGACACAGGGCCGGACAAACCCACCAGGGCAGACGCAGAGTCCGAGCACACGACCACCCTGTCCGGCCTAACCTCTTCAACCCACTGCAAGGCCATGATTATGGCCACCATCTCTGCAGTATAAACAGACAGGTTATCAGTCAACCTCTTGGACAACCTGACCCCAAACATTGGCACATACACGCCCGACCCCACACGACCTGTCACCGGATCCTTGGCACCATCCGTAAACACAGGGAGAAACTTCCTATTCTCCCTTCCTATTCTCCATCAGCCATAAGTCCACATCCGGTGTCAGAAACAGCCACGGTGGGACCTGAGGCACCACTACGGTCGGCCCAACCACAATCTTATCAATACCAAACTCCCTCGCCTTCCCATTACCCGTCCACCCAAACCCCAAGCCTGGCTTCACAGCATATAGGCCGTATAGGGTGAAGGCTGTATCGTTTCATCCCGTTCCCACCTCGGCGAATTACACAATTTTCACTCTGGGTGAAAGTTTGATTGGTGTAGATTTAGGAACAAAAAGTTCTCCATTGACAAAATAGCCCATTTTGCACAATAATTTTAGTAAAGTCGGGACTAGATCTTTCCTCGCGAACGGATATTTGGTCACCACAGAGTTTTATCTGACGCAATTGGTGCGAGTTCGGTCACGTATCTTGCGCTCGACCAATAGCAGCTCTCCTTGTTGCCAAGTTACAGACAACAAGAGATTGTGTAAACAGCTGCGTGATGTTATCGTGTCATTCACGGAGTACATCCCGACGCAAATGGACAACAAACACATTCTAACGCTCGCAAAATAGGTTTCAAAACAATGTTATATGCATATACGCTACTTCATATAGGCAATCGATTGAATACAGCTGTGAAACGGGCGATAATGTTTGTGTTATTAACCATACTGTACATTTAAATCATATCGCCCTCTATCTACACCAACAACACAGCATTTCACACCGATGCATGACGTCCTGTCGGGGCAATTATTCAATAAACCTCCATAAACACACAATCCGTGATGCATGCAGCACATTTGTATCAAAAACACTTTACTTTGTGAAAAAACCTGGTTAAGAAGCTAAAAGTGAGGTTGGGTTTCTATTTCAGAAACAAATCGTGCTTTTCTTTTAATGCAAAGAAGAAACTAGTTGCTGCCACTTTTTTACCAGTATTAGATTATGGTGATGTTTTATACATGAATGCCTGTTCCACCTCACTACACATGTTGGACACTGCTTACCATGGTGTATTAAGATTTATTTCTGGATATAGATCACTTACCCATCATTGCACTCTGTATGCTAAAGTTAACTGGCCATCCTTGACTGCCTGTAGACTGCTTTTACACCTTCATTTATTAAGCATTTATTGGTCAGCTCCCTTTTTACCTCAGTTCATACCTCACCATCACATCAAAGCCATTTTACAGCTTATGATCCCAGGACTATTTATATGCCTCAGTACCCAGAACCTGCACAGAGTTTGGGAAAAGGGCCTTCGTGTTCTCTGCTCCCTCTGCCTGGAATGGACTTCAAAAAACATTGAAACTGCAGGCCCTCACTACCATATCTGATTTTAAAGTTCAAATTAAGGGCATTTTAAAGAATGAGATGGGAGAATGTCGATGCTTCACTGTATAATGTGGTGATATATTTTATATTTTTAACTTGACCTTCTCTCCCCAGCAACCTCCTGCAAAGCCTCACCTTCCATCCTCTTTCTACCTTTTTACCCTACCCTCCAATCTCCCCCAATCTCATTCAATCTAGTTGGCTGCAGCTCAAATGTATCCCCTTGCCCCACTTTGCCTTTTATGTCTCTGTCTGTGTTTTGTGTATTTTGTATGTTTGTTTTTGTTTTGCTGCCATTTTGGCCAGGTCTTGCTCGAAAAAGAGATCTTTGATCTCAAGTGACCACCTGGTAAAATAAAGGTTAAATAAAAATAATGACAACAATTTATTAATAATTAATTTGGAATAATGGAATAATGTCAAACAATTTACAAATCAATAAGTTACTCATTAACCTTTTTATTTTCCATTTAAAGACCAAATAGAATGCAGGTACAAAAATAGATTCAAGAGGTTTATTCGTCACATACATACACAAGTTTCAAGTTTGTTTATTATTTATCACAATAAAATATAGTAGTAAAATAGGTAGTTTACGATGAAATGCTTGGTTCTGTATGAGCCCCTGAGAGTGTGCTTCATACAGTAAAAAAAGTAAGTAAGTAAAAAGTAAAGTAAAGAGGAATATTCAATATAAATATATACAATATACACTACAGAGTAAAATGAGTAAAGAGTGAGGTGTGTGGAGAGATCAGTGTCAAGTTTCTTTAATAGTTGTCATACAGAAGTACAGAATACTTTTATACAAAATGCTTCTTACTGTTACGCTCCAGAGACTGTGCTAGACAAGATAAGTATCAATAACATAGTATAGCATGTAAATTAGAAGTAGAAAATGAGGTCACAGTGTTCAGTATAGACATATGTACAATGCTCGATGCAGAATAGACGTAACTGAGTTAACATATAATATACAATACTATGCAGTGTACTAATATACAATACTATATAGTGCAAAGCAGAAATGGGATGAGGTTCAATTTAGGTACAATTTACAGTAAGGTGTACGAGTTGTAGTGCAATCCTTTATCAATAAATATAAAGTGTGGGGAGTGGGTGCTACAGTGTGTTTGTTTAAAGTGAGTGTGTGCTATAAAGTGTGGGGAGTGGGTGCTACAGTGTGTTTGTTTAAAGTGAGTGTGTGCGTGTGGATGTGTGTGCTATGTGCGTTTGATGGTTGTTGTGTAGTGTTCATTGTTCGTTGAGCAGCCTGATGGCCTGGGGATAGAAGCTTCTTCTGAGTCTTTCTGTGCTCGCCTTGAGACTCCGGTATCGCTTGCCTGACCGCAGCAGTTCAAAGAGGCAGTTGTTCGGGTGACTGGAGTCCTTAATGATTCTCTTAGCCTTGCCCCTGCACCGCTTGTTGTAAATGTTCTGGAGGGTGGGGAGCCCCCCTCCAATTGTGCGTTCGGCTGAACGCGTCACTCTTTGTAGTCTGCTTCGGTCTTGTGCAGTGCTATTCCCAAACCAGGAGGTGATGTTGCCAGTCAGTATGCTCTCTATTGTACATGAGTAGAAGTTCTTAAGGATCTTCTGACTGACTTGGAACTTCCTTAGGCGCCTGAGGAAGTAGAGGCGTTGTCGTGCCTTCTTCACAACACTGTCAATGTGTGTGGTCCATGTCAAGTCCTCGGATATGTAGGCTCCGAGGTACTTGAAGCTGTTCACTCTCTCAACCGGTGCCCCGTCGATGCTGAGGGGGCTGTAGTCCTTGACCCCCGACCTTCTGAAGTCCACAATCATCTCAAACTGAGCTCAACAAATAAACAAATCACACTACTACTGTATAACCCTAATCCCCTCACCCTACATCCTCACCACTATCATCGGAGTCATACTCTAATGCAGGGGTTCCCAAAGTGGGGGTCGCGAGCCGATTTTTGTCGATAACACACTAACCTGGAACACCCATGTAGATAGCCTGTGTAGCAGACTACAACAACGACTGCACTTTCTACGTCACCTTAGAGTGCATGGTGTATATAAAAAATGTATGTTACTTTTCTACCAATCTGTATTAGAGAGTCTCATCAGATACGGTATTACAGCTTGGTTTGGTAACCTGTCTGTACAATTAAAGTCCAAACTGGTCCGTCTGATGCAGACTGCATGGAAGCAGGGCCATAGCCAGGGTTTAGAAATTACGGAGGTCCATTTATTTTTTTGGCCCAGACCAGCCCACTATAATCGGTTGGACGTCACACCACCCACCAGTACACCATCCTTGCGGTCCCCTTAAATATGCGTACCTGGCGGTCAGGTGGCGTAGCGGAGATTGCGCTCGTCACCAACGCAGGAGATGCTGGGTTCGAGCTCAGCTCTTGGCGTTGCTACCAGCTTGGCTGGTCGTTCATACTAATACAATTGGCAGTATTAGGGGGTGGGAAGCTGGTGGGTGGGAAGCTGGTGGGTGGGAATCTGGCATTGTGGACAGCGACGCCTACAGGTCAGGTCTCGATGCTTGCTCAGCGGGGGCAGGACTTGGTGGAGATAGCGTGCCCTCCCACGCGTTACACTTCACCAATGAGAGTCCTCGCTGCCAAGTGAAAAGACGTTACTGGCTGTCGCTGCACGTATCGGAGGAAGCGTGTGATCGGCTTCGGGACGCCCTTGTACCGACTCGTAGGAGAACATGCATACAACAACCAGGTAGGGTAGGGGAGGGGGGAATTGGCACAATGACTAAATTGGGACGGGGAGAAAAACAGAGAAAAAAGTGGAGAAAGAGAAGGTAAACATTTTTTTTAATGAAATATGCGTACCTACTGTACTATTCCCCCAACCCACTACAAAGCTGGGTAGTAAGTGCCATGGACAAGTGGACCAGTGTACTCACTCGCTCTTGGCTGAATCTTGTTTTGGGTGGTGATGTAAAAACACCTGCATCATAGCAGGCTCAGGATGGGCAAAGTAGTCTATAGCCTGTTCATCCCTGTCTCTCTCCTCCACAACCTGGCTTGACTAGACATAAGGAGAGAGAGATGATTACAATTAACTGGTACATTCAGGTCCAGAATAGTTGGAATTCCCTGACAAAGATGTGCAAAAAGCTGTACAATTTAAACAATACCATACTGGTAATGAGCAAATAGTTGTTTATTCAATGAATGCATAGAGCTGTTCCATCTTATTTCATTTGATACTAACTACTCAGTTCATACAGATTTCAAGTATTCAAATATCAATGATGAATATTGCATAAGGTTTACACAGTTAATAGATCACCTTATTGTTTTATATTCATGTTCAGAGAGGAGTAAAAGTTAGATCTTTGTATGTGATTTATATGGCAATTAAATCAATGGTGTGTTTGTTTGGGGAGTTTGACCTACAGTTAATGTGCCTACCACGTGAAGGTGCATGATCAAAGGACAGCACAAAACCAATTTGTGTAGGTGGAGACTAGAGCTACCACAGATAGTAATAAGTTATTTAGAGTAAGTAATCCATACCATATATATCCTAATAGTTAACTTATTACCATACTTGGCTGAAAATAAACTTTGCTGCCTGTTGTGAATGTGTTTTTCCCTGTAGGCTAATACATAAGTTAGTAGGCAACTAGGCATACATTTTTGCAGTTGAGCAAAAATTAGCAGTTGAGTAGGCTATATGTGCTGTGTTTTTATCTCTTCCATCGAGGACCACCTTGGAAATAAGTGTTTTAATGAATGCTTGTAGGTGATATCCTCAGGAATACAAATTGGTCAAGATAATTTGTTTTTATGATGTGTTTTTAATTTCCAAATAAATCTAATCAAATCAAAAGAGCAGTTTTTGCAGTTGAGATACAGGTGTTGTTTTTTATACAGCCTTTTCATGCATCTTTATCAAGGGAACCCTTATCCTAATGATTTTTTAAATAATACTCCTACAAGTCGGTTGGTGCGCCTGCGCAGTAGAATCAGGAAGTGTCGGGGGCAGCGTGAGCCTCCCACGCGTTACTCCTCGACACAGAGATCGAGCTGCGCAGGTGAAAAGATGCGACTGCTGTTACCTCAAGTACCGGAGGGGACTTGTGCTATGTATGACTTAGTCCATATTGCAGCCGGCTTGTGGGAGGCAAGAAACAGCGTTCGTGACAGGGGAGGGTTGAATTGGATGATACGAAATTGGGATGGGAGAAAAATATAGAAAATGGGAGAAAAAGTGGATAAAAAAAAAAATTATTTTTTAAATAATATTATGATGATACGATATGGACCTAGTAGTTGGGTCATCTGTGGCACTTCGTTTCTCAATGGATTTGTCATCTAGGAGGGATAATAAACTAATTTAGCTGGGGTGTATTTTTTAAAAAGGCGGGGGAAATTTGTGAGAGACCAAAATCCAAAATGGCTGCCGTGGAAATTAACTTTAATGGTTTGACATACAATGATGAATGGTACCAGCCCCCTCTCAGTCATGTACCAGCCCCCTCTCAGTCATGTATACCAGCCCCCTCTCAGTCATCTACCAGCCCCCTCTCAGTCATGTACCACAGCCCCCTCTCAGTCATGTACCACAGCCCCATCTGAGTCATGTACCAGACCCCTCTCAGTCATGTACCAGCCCCCTCTCAGTCATGTACTAGCCTCCTCTCAGTCATACCAGCCCCCTCAGTCCTGTATACCAGCCCCCTCTCAGTCATGTACCAGCCCCCTCTCAGTCATGTACCACAGCCCCCTCTCAGTCATGTACCACAGCCCCATCTCAGTCATGTACCAGCCCCCCTCTCAGTCATGTATACCAGCCCCCCTCTCAGTCATGTACCAGCCCCCTCTCAGTCCTGTACCAGCCCCCTCTCAGTCATGTACCAGCCTCCTCTCAGTCATGTACCACAGCCCCCTCTCAGTCATGTACCACAGCCCCATCTGAGTCATGTACCAGACCCCTCTCAGTCATGTACCAGCCCCCTCTCAGTCATGTACTAGCCTCCTCTCAGTCATACCAGCCCCCTCAGTCCTGTATACCAGCCCCCTCTCAGTCATGTACCAGCCCCCTCTCAGTCATGTACCACAGCCCCCTCTCAGTCATGTACCACAGCCCCATCTCAGTCATGTACCAGCCCCCCTCTCAGTCATGTATACCAGCCCCCCTCTCAGTCATGTACCAGCCCCCTCTCAGTCCTGTACCAGCCCCCTCTCAGTCATGTACCAGCCTCCTCTCAGTCATGTACCACAGCCCCCTCTCAGTCATGTACCACATCTCGAAAGTAGACGAGAGTAGACGAGTGCAGCCGGGGGAGGAGTTAAAAAGGCGGACACTTCAGATTTGACGAGAGCCTCTCGCCTAGTCTTGCATGGCAGATACGCGTTCACGTTACCACACACACATACACACCCGTCCCATTATAATGCGATGGCCGTGTGCAAAATTAGATTAGATTCAAATGTACAGCACACCATATACTGCTATAGTGGAATATACTATTCATATACCATAATGTATACCATCTTGTTGCACGCTCCTGGCCACCGCAGCGCGCACGCACGCACACACAACACAGACACACTGCTGAATAATTCTGTTTTGCATCAATATATATTAGGGGTGCACGATATAGATTTTTTGACCCTGATATCGATACCGATAACTTGCTGCTCCTCAAGGTCGATACCGATAACCGATATATATATATTTATTGTATTATAATCTTTTTTTAATGTATATTCCTGTAGTGTTGACCTAACCAGATTTATCATGACATGAGCGTTACTACTATGAACAAAACAAAGCCAAGACAACAGTTTTGACTCTTCAAATAAAGTGACTATATTTATTTTTCAAAATAAATATAATTTGAGTCAATCACAAAATTCACAATCCGTCAATGTCATTAACAATGTGTTTCCCTGAACAATGAGTGAACTAAAAACCAACAGGTATTGTGCTTTGTCAGTAGGGATGGGTACCGTTCACATTTGAACCGATACGGTACCGGTACCTGTGAATCGATACCGGTACCCAACGGTACCTTTTTTCGGTACTTTAGTCTCTAAAATTTTAATCTACCTACCTCAGTTGTAAAAAAAAAAAATCCAAACTTCAAATAACCACATTTTCTACCGTTTTCGGCTTGCCATTCCCCCGACTGCTTTGTTGTTGAATCAAGTCAAATCCTAAGTAAGCATATATTGTGCGTGTGAACGTTGACATGAAAAGAAAAAAGTTAAAACATTTAAAAAAAAAAGTGTAAAAAATATATATATATATTTTTTTATCAGAGCTATCAATAATTGTATCGGTTTATCGGGATGACGTCATAATTGCTGATCCCTAATATATATATATATATAATACTGTATATTGAGGCAAAACAGAATTATATATACAGTATATATTGAGGCAAAACAGACGACGCGTGTGTGTATGTGTGTGCGGGATACAGTATTCGTTAATCTATCTAGCGATTGGGTTAATTGAGAGCCAGATTGCTTAGAGGAGTACTGTACATAGAGCCAGGGGCGTAGCTGTAGAATCTGGGCCCCATGAATGTATTTGTAGGCCCCCAGTGAATGCGAGCGCGTGTGAGCGAGCGAGAGAATTTTTTGTGTGGCCATTTATTTATTGATGAAAACGCATAATATGGTTTTTACCTATACATTCGAATCAGCAGTTCAGCACCTGCACTGTTGGTGGGTGAGCCTAGTAAAGGATGTCGCATTGCGTTCATCTTCAATGAATGGACCAATGCAATAGTCTACCAAAGCCCCCCCTCTCTCTCTATATATCTCTCACACACACACACACACACACACACACACACACACACACACACACACACACACACACACACACACACACACACACACACACACACACACACACACACACACACACACACACACACACACACACACACACACACACACACACACACACACACACACACACACACACACACACACACACACACACACACACACACACACAAACATAGTATCAATGAGAGCATCAATAATACACCTGAGTGATGTCTAGTAAAAAAAAAATGAATAAAAAAAATTTTGCCCCCCCCCCCCAGTGCTGGGCCCTTGGAATCATCCTAAGCTCCCCCCCCCCCCCAGCTACGCCCCTGCATAGAGCGGTAATGCTCAGATTGCTCATTGAGTCATGACTATAAATGCAAAACGTAATTGTCGTATTTATTATCATTATAATTATTTAATTCCGATGATAGAAACAGTCTGTAGAATCGACTTGAAGAAGCAATCACCATTTGTTCAGGGGGGTTGATATATTGTTATTTTGATAGAAACTCCATTGCAGAGATGGTTATTAAGACAGCATTTATTACTCTGATAAAAATAATTTGGTGTCTGACAGCTTGAAGTTTATCATGATGATATGATGATAACGTTATTTGAGGAAGCTCTTGGTACCCAAACTCCTGTATCCAATAATAATAATAATAAATATATCTGATAAGACGGGATAGACGGGACCCGTACTGTATTGTACCCATTCTGCAATCGGTTAACAAAGTTTTCAATCAATCAATCAATCAAACGTCTCATAACTTCCTCTTGTGGGCGTGGCTGGTGGTGACAACCAGGTGACAACTTTTCTGAGCCAATAGGCGCTTTGCGCAGCGATAGCAAGTCGTTTCCCATCATGGATTTGCGTGGAGCAGTCGAGTGAGAGGTATACTGTGGCGCCTCGCTCTGAAGACTCTGCGTGGTTCGCTCCCGTGAGATTTCCGCGGCTCGCCTTGTCAGATTTCGAGAGCAAGTCGGACAACAGACGTGTTCGAGATTGATTTCGGCTCGCCTCGAAAGTAGACGAGAGTAGACGAGTGCAGCCGGGGGAGGAGTCAGAACGTCGGACACTTCAGATTTGACGAGAGCCTCTCGCATGGCAGATATCGCGTTCACGTTACCACACACACATACACACCTGTCCAGTTCATTATAATGTACTTGAGGGCCGCGTGCACAATTAGATTCGATTCAAATCAGTGGCGGCCGCTGTGAACTACATTTGGGTGGGTGCGAGTTCATTCATACTACACTAGTACACGTATGATCATCAATCCAATAATGAACACATATATATCTTGTCATTTTAAACAAGTTACCATTCATTCATTCAACCATTATGCATCACGCGCTGCGAAATTAACACGCTGTGTTGAGAGCGAGAGAGAGAGAGAGAGAGAGAGAGAGAGAGAGAGAGAGAGAGAGAGAGAGAGAGAGAGAGAGAGAGAGAGAATTAACTCACTTTGTTTAATTGAAACGTGGTCCAGCCGGAGGGCTTGATAAAGTGTATGTCCACTGACTGTCCCACAGTCCCAGACTGTTGTCGATGTATATCCACTGCCCACTGTCCAGACTGCATCACAACACAACAGCATAGAACAGCCTGCAAACTACCTGGCGTTCTATCGCCATGCTCTAAGACAAACTCTAACCTTAACCAACTTTGAAAGAGTGCCTAAGCTTAACCGTCGAAAGAACTTGCCGTCAGCCCATCACGCTCTAAGACAAACTCTCTCTAACCTTAACCAACTTCGAACAGTGGCTACGCTTAACCAGTGTAGAAACTGACGTCGGCAAATCAGAGAGTCTCCGAGAAATGCGGCTACGGAAAGTATAGACGCTGCTTGCTTAGAATGATATAGACCGCTTCAAAACGCGCCCGGCATCCATCATAAATACATCATATTTCAACGCACAGCGCGTTACGCACTGATTGGCTGCGACGGATACAGCGATGAAACCAGTGCAAGCCCAATGTAAGGCGCTATTGCGTCTAGCCCGAGCGAAATGCGGCTACGGAAAGTATAGAGGCGGTATTATTCTCAGACAGTCACTTCCAGACAGTCACTTCCTGTTAATGAAAATAATTATTTATATTTGATATATTAACGTTATATTATGCATTGGAAACACAAACATACTTGAAATGAGTAAATATTATTCATTTTAAACATGTTTATTTTATTTATAGGGCTATAAAAAAAAAAAAAAGATCTTCTTCTTCTCTCGTTTAACCAGGGAGGGCGGCGCTCTAGCGCCCCTATTGACCAGCCGCCACTGATTGAAATGTATTGTCATCACACAGCACACTAGACTGTATTCAGTGGTGCAGTGGTGGTGCCACGCGGTACCATGCCGTCCCAGCAGTTTTCTGAGCAGAAGTACGCACAGTCGCGCATGGATGTGCACGCGCGCGCACACAAAAATGCATTCACAACTTTCACTCGACTCGACGTCCGTGCGCCAAGTACCGGTACTCAGCTATCACCTAGTCTTTGCATAACAATGGCATAGCAATAGCATAACAAAGAACGAGAAGTGCAAAACCAAAATACAAGCCCTGTGGGCAGTGAGTGCTGGTCCGGCTACCCTGCTTTTTGATATAATGAACTTTATGGGATTGCAGCACCCAGTGTTAGAACTTGTGAGCGCGGTCTAACTTGACTATATTTATATTGAAGGCTACATCCTGCTACCTTTTTCAGCTTCTCTATTTCAAGGCAATATTTACAAAAACTAAACTAAAATTAGTAATTTCCTATACAAACATGTTTCCTACTATTTATGCATAATAATCATCTGTTCTGTGCGCACGCGAGGGAACATGTATGCACATGCGCGTTAAAGAGACACTACAAAAAGATTCAATCACTTCACACGTCAGTGGTATGGTATTGGTTATACTACAACACTTAACACTTTGCCTGCCACTCACGAGATTTCTCAGGTTTATTTATACAGTAGGTGGTTGAAAGCCACTCACGAGATTTCTCGGAATTATTATTATTATTATTTTTTTTAGCGATCTGAAATCATATTGCATCACCCGAGCCTACCCGAGTATAGCCGAGCGGCGCCGGCGATCATTGTGGAAAAAAAGCGCCCCCTGTCGTCTCCCAGATGACATAAGTGATTTTGGAATGGACTCAATGAAAATGAATGGGGAAAAAAATCCGGTACTCCACATTTTCCAGTCCACTGATCCAGCCGGGGTTACCACAGTTCATTCTGGAACCTCAGAGCCCCGCGGATCAGGGAGTACTACTGTATCGCGTTGGATCCATACACGTATCGATTTTTTCGAATGGTGATCAGGAATTGGAATATACCAGTTGGATACCATCTCATGTCAGGTAAGGACTCTATGTTATCAGTGTTAGGATAATCAGAGTAAGTTTGATGAAGTTATAAGCTGTTTTGTGAAATGTCTTCTTTCGGTTTCACTGTAAAAGTCTGTGAGGAAATCAATGGAGCGATTATCCGTGCGCGGCCGTAATGTGCTTGCGTGCACGTATAATATTGATCATCTAGCGTTTATTTGAAAACGATTAATAAAAAGGCAGACGAATATCAACGTTGTGGAATATTCCAGTAAAAGACGATTTTCATAGAATGCTCCAGAATGAGCTGTTTTTTTATCTGAAAACGGGTGCTTTTCTAAATGCTCTGAAACGGAAACGACGCGATAAAAAACCAATCTGCCTTGACAGCACTGACTGGAAAATAGTCTTTAATAATGCGATGGGCAGATTAGACACATAGCCATAATTTAAAACATAGATTAGGCGATATTAACGTTAACATTGGCGCCGATGGTGGCATTCAGCCGGTAAAAAGGAAAACCAGGCGTGGCGCTCAAAGTGTTAAGATTTGGAAAAAATGCTTTTTCATAATTCTGGGGATTTTGTATAGGAAAAAACATTAAATATCTTCACTCTTATAGAGTGTAGTGTCACCAAACTCACTGCACACATCAATGTTATCCTACTGGTTATCCTCTTGACTAGCTCGTAGAGTGGGTGGGAGGGATTCTCCAGGATAGCAGCCAGCTTCCTTCTCATCCCCCTCTATATATTTATATATATTTTTCTATGCAGTCAGGCCACTGAACTTAGAAGCAGGCCAGGCCAGTGTTTCTAGTTGCAGCAGCGCAATAGTTAGATAACCTAGATGGGGAACAACCTGGAGATCACTGCAACTCACACAAGTTGGAGAACTATCTCTCTCTCTCTCTCGCTCACACACACACACAAAGGGAGCCGCATGTGATTGGTGGAGGCGGGACCCTTACAAAAAACTGTTGTTGCTAATCATTGACACATGCTAGCCTGTAATAATCCCCCCCAGATAAATCTACTTTGCATTTGATATATTGTAAATATATGCCATCACACACACTGGCATTTAAAGGGTTAGAATTATAAAATGAATATGTGGTGTTATGATCAGGGCTGAAGTTGAATAAAATATTGTATTTTCTTCAATCTGACATTACAAATTTTTTTGTTGCTAATCATACATGTGCTAGCCTGTTTTTTAACAATAATTTGTGATGCCATCACAAACACTGGCATTTAAAGGGTACAAATAAAAAAAATTGCTGCACCAGAATTAGGGATGTCCGATATTATCGGCCTACCGATATTATCGGCCGATATCAGCATTAAAATGTGATATCGGAAAATATCAGTATCGATTTTAAATTTTAAATTTTTTTTTTTACATTTCTATAACCTTTATTTACCCAGGCAAGCAAGTAAGAACAAATTCTGATTTTATTTATTGTCAAAAGTATGCATAATGTTGTGTTAATTCCACAACAAGAGATATGTAATGTTAATTACCTGAAATTATTAAATTTTCTGGGGGGGAAACCCTGCATATATCGGTATCGGTTGATATCGGTATCGGAAATTAAGAGTTGGACAATATCGGTATCGGTAAAAAAAGCCAATATCGAGCATCCCTAACCAGAATGCAGGAAATTAAGTCTTTGTAACAAAAAAAATCCTGGTGGGGGGCCCCCAGACACCCTGCTTAAAAAGTGGCCTGACTGGGGCTATATTTTGCACTATATTTCCTGGCCTGAATGATTTCCCCAGTCCGGCCCTGGTTAAAAGCCTCCGTTTGCATGTTTCAACCATACATTTCCATTTATAAAAAAAAATATGTATATATTATACATTTTTTTCTTTTTTTCTTTTTACCTCCTATAATAGTGGAGGTACCCCTCCGCCTCCTGTTATCCGGAAATCATAGCGAGAGTATTTGTTTTCATGTTACCAGCTCTCCCCACAATCCCATTGTCCTTGGCATGCCTTGGCTCAAATTACACAACCCCGTCATCAACTGGCCTACCGGCTTAGTGACCAGCTGGAGCGCTCACTGTCACGTTGCCTGCCTACAATCAGCTCGGTCGCTACTAGGGGTCGCTGGTTCCCACCTCCCCAACGAAACCATTGACCTGTCTGCTATTCCCCCTGTCTACCATGACTTAAAGGCTGTATTTAGCAAACAACAGGCTCTCTCCCTGCCTCCCCATCGCCAATACGACTGTGCTATTGATTTACTCCCAGGACCGCCACTCCCCGCTAGTCGCCTGTTCAACCTCTCACGCCCAGAGAGGGAGTCGATGGAGAAGTACGTCCACGAGTCTTTGGCCTCAGGCATTATCACTCCCTCCTCCTCTCCTGTCGGCGCAGGGTTCTTCTTTGTCTCCAAAAAAGATCGTTCCCTTCGCCCCCGTATCGACTACCGGGGTCTCAACAATATCACAGTCAAAAACAAGTACCCCCTGTGTTACAAAGGATCAGATTAAACCGAATATATATATTTATTGATTGATATATATTGCATAGTATTTGTATATCGTTTGATATCCCTTGTATATTCCTTGTACATATACACGGAATATCCCTTTAGCCCAGACCATAATATTTCATTCTCCTATTGGACAGCGGTCCACAGGCGCCAGAGCCGTGCCTCCAGAGTCAGGTTCAAAGTCACCGTCAAGACATGTCTGTGCATGCCCGGCCTTGCCCAGGGCTACGAGACAGAAATGAGGCTGGCACTAGATTGTTCGCCGTGCATATAAATATGGCGCAGGTGAATACAGAAGCACTTAGTCAGAAGTCAAGAGTTACCCAATAAGTTGAAGCCTCACCCACGATACTCCGTGCGGTGAAGTATGGCCTGTTTGGCCCCAAAGTAGAGCATTGAGACCGCGTGCGAATTAATAACTGAATTGTCAGAGTTTGGCGCTATACCGTCGAGTGCGACATATTTCTATTAAGTCAGTAATAGTCTATTTGTGTATAGTGTATCGTGCGGCTAAAGTTCTACAGTGACCAGCATCACCAACGCTTCCTCGTATCAGCTAGAGTGCTTATCCAGGCTGGGCTGCTTTCATGGCGCTTTCACCCGAGGAGACCTAGACGAGAACCGTGTGGACATGTACACTGGATTAATCTACCCGACGACTACATAGCCCTTTGCGGCTGGATTATATTTGTTTTGGTCCTGTGATTTATGGAGCGGAGAATCGCCGACGCCTACACGTGTTGGATTTACCCTGTGAGGAGCCAGGTCGAGTCGGCGCCTCAGAGAGCCTGAGGCCGGCTAGCTTTCTTCACTGTGGAGCTACAGTCTACGGAGAACAGCTGTATTCGTCTGTGGATCAAGAGACTATTGCACCGTCTCCTGTACTTGGAGTCTCCTTAGTCATCGTTGACCAGACTCTCTACTACCGACAGATCCTCTACCCCTGCTGGCTTACAACCGGGGGGACCCTTCCAGTATCTCCCGCTATATATTACTAGTGTACCATAGATATAATTCCCTAAGATTCAGGTTGTATAATTACCTCCTGCGTAACCAGAGAATGGACATTCATTATTGATTTGCCTACGCACATTCCTTTGCCTTATAAGCGCATCCAAAGTATAATAGAGAAGTATTATGTACCTTTTGCTGCAATAAATACTTAAAGACAACTTTGTGTAGAACCGGTTCATTGTGGGAAGTGTTCATTATATTTAGATATCATGTACTGTATGGCCAGTAATTAAAGTACATAAAGCGGTAGTGGTTTAATGATACCATACTTATCAATACAGTCAGGGAATTGTACCCCTCAGTTACAATTGGTCCTTCGAGCCGGAGGGTAACTAGTGTAATATTAATATAGTGGTATTAATATTGACATGGCCTATGATGAACACTCCACAAAACGGTTCTCCTAAAGTAGATCGCCCGCAGCGTAGACGGCAGACACCTCAGTACTTAGAGGATTACGTTGCCAATATACTACCTAGCTTTCTACAGACGGTAAACGCGGAAAAAGTAGATAGTAAAATTATGTCCGACCCTATCGACCAGGCTACCCCGCCAATAGAGGCCCTAGTGGGTTCTAACGTAACTGACCAAGCTCACGGTAGGGACCAGGAGGGACCCGACATGACTTTACCCCCCGCCAAGACCGAAGAAGTAGTCCCCGGAGAGCTCCAGGATAAAGACAGCTCTCCAGGGATGGAACTCTACCCGCTACAAGAAGAGGAGAGCACCCCGGAGATGGATCTCCAGGACTCGCCACAGGAGAACAGATCTCCAACGAGTACTGCCAGGAGCGGATCACCTCAACCAGCGTCTTCCCCCAGCGAGGCGGACAAGATGCTGGCACAGGCATTCCTCGCCAGCCTAGCAGCCTCAACAGAGCGCGATTGACTCCAAGCACAGACGCTTAGTGAGCGCGAACATTCTTCCATGAAAAGAGAACGCCTTCAGGCGCAGCAACGGAGCGACGAAGATCGTATACGTCTAGAGATTAGACGCCTTCAGACGGAAGAGAATATGGTAAGGGACCGGGCCGAAGCCCAGCGCGCCGCCGCCGAAGCCCAGCGCGCCGCCGCCGAAGCCCAGCGCGCCGCTGCCGGTGCCCAAAGAGAAGCAGAGCGCGACCTCGCTCTCACCAAGCGCGAAGCCGAGCGCGACCGATTACAAGCGCGGATAATGGAGCAGCTGATCACCAGGGCAACACCCCCTCCCTCCGCACGGGGTTCCAGGGCCTCGTCAAGACAAGGGTCAAGGGCACCCTCCCCTACCCGATCAAGCGACCCTGAGCCCGACCACCAGAGAGAGCCTATACCCCCCTCCGAACCCCTTCCCCGACCGGTCCAAGTGAGACCCAGCTACAAGGAAGAAACGGTCTACACCGCGGAGAGGCTAAATAGACGACTACAGGATCTAGAGGACCTGCCAGAGGAAGAAGAAGAGGGAGAGGAGGAGAGTCAAGCCCGACAGCAGCACAGTACTCCACAGGACCAGGAGGTCCAGTACAGCCCAGGCTCTACCCCCGCGGCTCTGCGCTACAGACCCCCGACTCAATTCACGGGTGAGCTTGACGCACGACCAGCCCCGAGGGACAGCACCTGGATACGCGGGCCATGGTACCCAGCAGGTACCAGCCCACCAAGAGGCGTAAGAGGAGACTCGCCTAGGAGGCCTCTCTTCCAACGCTCACCGATGTGCCAGCCATCCATGGCATCATACATTGGCACACCGACGTTTCCGGACTTCACCCACGAGAACAGAGCACAGTACACGGAGCTACGAATGTGCTTAGAGACAATGATGTCCGATGTAGCTAATGAACCGTACAAGTATGCTATCCTACTGAAGCACCTCAAGGTGCCCCGAGCGCACAATATAGCGCTGGCCTATGCCACCTCTACTACCCCATACACAGCGGCTCTAGCAGCACTCGACCAAAGATATGGACGCATATGGGACTATGTAATACAAGAGATAAGGCATATTGACCGCCTACCCCCAGCCACAGACAATCGCTCACTAGATGACCTGTCTATCAAGGTACAATCCCTGGTAGGGATGCTGGGGGCGCAAAGAGAAAAGGGTATGCACGAACTGTACGCAAACTCTAATGTCGAGAGGATTTTAGAGAAGCTTCCGCCCGCCCGACAAGAGCGCTTCAGGCGGCAAAGAGACCACCGTGATCCTAACGGTCCCGAGCCATCCCTCCTAGACCTAGCCGACTTCCTGGCGAGAGAAGTCAACAGCCTACGGTTGGATACGTTCATGCGGAGCACCCCAAGCTCCAGAGAGGGACCTAGGAGAGCAAACGATGGCCGAAGATTGGTGACCGTCATGCACCAATCAGAATCAGTACCGAGCAGCAAGAACCACAGTACCCCCTCGATGAAAGAGAAGTGGAAGATGGTGTGCCCGTACTGCGAAAAGGAACACTGGTTGTCACAATGTGACACGTTCAAGAAGATGACCGCCGACAAGGTGAGTCAATGGATAAAGTCCAACCGACGCTGTTACCGATGTGCGCGCAGTCACATGGCAGCCGATTGCCGCTTAAAGAAGAGGTGTAGTCGGTGTGACGGAGCCCACCTAGATGTCCTACACGACAGTAACAGAAGAAAGCCTGCACCCTCAAGCAGCACAAAGGCAAGTGTTATGTACATTGACCCCGCCAGCAGCGGGGGCGCCCGGGTGCTCTTAAAGGTGGTCCGCGTAACACTGAGTTACCAAGACAAGGTCATGGACACTTACGCCGTCCTTGACGACGGGTCAGAGAAGACCCTTCTCCTCGCGTCCGCTGCGGCCCAGCTGGGGCTGCGGGGGAGCGAAAACCAGATGACGATTCGGACAATAAGAAGAGATCTAAAGACGATAAAGGGCGAGAATGTCTCCTTCACTATCGCAGCAAGCGGGCAGCCAGAGAGACGGTATAGGATTACTAATGCTTTCACCAGCCAAGAAATAGGCCTGTCGCAGTACACCTACCCCATCGCCAAGCTGATGGATAAATATGTGCACCTGCGTCAACTACCTATACCGCTCATAGACGGTGCCACCCTGACCCTGCTGATAGGCTCCGACCATGCAGACCTCATCGTCCCGATAGACCGGGTCCACACAGGGCCCAGAGGCTGTCCTGCAGCAGTCGAGACCCGCCTAGGATGGACATTACAAGGCCCCCTCGCTAAGTCTCTTAACCGAACAGCAGCCACTAACTGCCTCCACTCCAGAGTGACAGAAGAAGACACCACCCTCCTACAGCATGTCGAGAGGCTATGGACACTAGAGACAATGCCCTTTAAGAACGAAAAGAAAGACATTCGTTCCAAGGAAGACATTTACGCTATAGCCCTCCTCGAGCAGGGGACAAAGAGAGTCAAAGTCAACGGAGTGATGAGATACGCAACTCCACTCCTGAGGCGAGAGGGTATGCCTACCTTCCACGCCCCAAAAGAAGCGACGGAGCGGTATCTATTGAACACAGAGCGGCGCCTAGCCAGAGACCCCGCTCAAGAGACGGTGTACCGCGCTGAGATTAACAAGCTAATCACAGCGGGACACATAAAGAAAATTGACATTAAAGAGGCCGATCAGACGACCGAATCATGGTACGTGCCGCACCACAAAGTCCACCACAACGGCAAGGATCGTATTGTGTTCAACTGCAGCTACCAGATCGGATCACAAAATCTGAATAAAGAGCTCTTGCCCGGCCCAACACTCGGCCCCTCTCTACTAGGCGTGTTACTACGTTTCCGCCAAGACAAGGTGGCCATCAGCGGCGACATCAAAGGGATGTTCCTGCAGGTGAGACTAGTGGAGGAGGACAAGCCCCTGCTGCGGTTCCTATGGAGAGAGAGGATCGGGGATGAGCAACCAGCCATCTATCAATGGGAAGTCCTCCCTTTCGGAACCACATGCAGCCCATGCTGTGCTACGTTTGCACTGCAAAAACACGTCGCAGAGGACCCAGCAGCTGATGAAGAGGTCCGACAAAGTGTAGGAAATAGTTTCTACGTGGACAACTGTCTGCAAAGCGTCTCGACGCCAGAAGAAGCCGAGGCCCTTCTACTCAAGCTCCGCGCCTCCCTGATCAAAGGCGGCTTTGATCTCAGGCAGTGGGCCAGCAGCGACCCGCAAGTATTGCGCAGCCTCTCCCTCGAGGACAAGGCAGCAAGCAGCGAGACCTGGATGGCGACCATCCCAGGAGAAGCCCAAGAAATGACATTAGGACTAGTCTGGCGCTTCAAAACAGACTCGCTCCATTATAAACACACACCCCTGACCAAGGAGCAGGGAAGGTCGACTGCACTACCGACCACCAGACGGAGTGTATACAGAACACTCGCCAGACAATATGACCCGTTGGGATGTATTCTACCTTACACCACCAGGGCAAAGATGATTGTAAGAGCGTTATGGGACAAGGACCAGGGCTGGGACAACCCCATACCCGAACACCTTGCATCCACATGGAGAGAGTGGGAGACGGAACTCAGCTCACTCCCAGGTGTCAACATACGCCGCAGCTACTTCCCACCCACAGTGAGGCCGGAGACGTGCCAGATGGACCTGCACGTCTTCAGCGACGCCTTCGAAGTAGCCTACGGTTCGGTGGCCTACTTGCGTGCCCGAGAGGAGGGAGGAGAAATACATACTGCTTTCATCCTGGCTCGCTCAAGAATAGCCCCACGAAAGCAACAATCTATCCCGCGTCTAGAGCTCTGCGCAGCCCTAGCAGGAGCGCAACTCGCCACGTTAATCCAACGTGAACTCACCATTCCGGTGCAAAGAACAATCTTGTGGTCAGACTCCACGACAGTACTCACATGGATCCGGTCTGATTCGTGCAGATACAAGGTCTTCGTGGGAGTCAGAGTCACAGAGATTCAAGATTTAACAGAAGTAGCAAGCTGGAGGTATGTGGACACAAAACACAACCCAGCTGACGTCATCACCCGGGGAATGTCCCTGGATGACCTCACCCGTCACAACCTATACAGTGACGGGCCAGAGTTCCTCAAGCTCCCGGAAGAAGAGTGGCCTACACCCACCCCACGGGAAGCGAGTAAAGAGGAGGCCGAAAACAAGAAATCTATGTTCTGTGGATTGAACACACTCGTCTCCACAGACCCCGACATAGACGATTGCCTCACCCTAGAGAGTGCGCAGCTAAAGACATTCCTGTGGCACCACCCAGAGGTTCAGCTCACTACTGACATTACAGCAGCTGACTACGAAGAAGCAGAACTTCTTCTACTACAACGAGCCCAGAGAGACTCGTTCCCCGATGAGCTAGACTGTCTACAGGGTGCAAAGCCCGTCCCATCAGACAGCAGACTGCTCCACCTAGCCCCCGAGAGCGACGCCCATGGTCTCATCAGAGTGGGTGGTCGTCTGCGGAGAGCTCCAGACTTACCGGATGACGTCAAGTACCCGATAGTCTTAAACAGCCGACACAAGGTCACAGAGCTGATCATAAAGAAATACGACGAGGATGTGCATCACGCCGGGGCAGAGAGAGTCTTCGCGGAGATCAGACGTCGTTATTGGATACTGCAAGGGAGAGAAGCAGTGCGGCGCTTCCAGCGAACCTGTCTAGACTGTCGTAAGTGGCGAGCGCAGCCCAGTATACCCCGGATGGCTGACCTACCTCCCTGTCGCCTCCGACTCGGCGACAAGCCTTTTCACTCCACCGGTATGGACTGTTTCGGCCCGCTGTATATAAAGAAAGGAAGAGGAACCGAGAAGCGGTGGGGTATTGTATTCAAATGCATGACCACCCGAGCGATGCATATAGAACTCCTTCCAACCATGAGCACAGACTCATTCCTTATGGCCTTCCGAAGATTCTCATCGCGGAAAGGCAAACCGTCTATATTATTGTCTGATCACGGGACAAACTTCAAAGGCGGAGAAAGAGAGCTGAGAGAGAGCTTCCAAGCTATGGGCCCAGAACTTAAGACCCACCTCGCTCCATCCCAGATTGACTTCCAGTTTAATCCCCCGAACGCACCTCACTTCGGTGGAACTTGGGAACGAGAAGTACGTTCAATAAAGACAGCCCTGTACGCCGTGCTTGGGGCCCAGACTGTGGCGGAAGAAGTCCTAATGACAGTCCTCACGGAGATCGAGGGAGTATTGAACTCAAAGCCCCTCGGTTACGTCTCAAGTGATGTAGCAGATGTCGACCCAGTCACCCCCAACACACTCTTGATTGGGCGGCTGGACCCCGCGCTACCACAGACAATGTACAGGCCTGAGGAAGCGAACGGCCGAAGAATGTGGAGGTACAGTCAAGTATTGGCTGACAAGTTTTGGAACAGCTTCCTACTCCACTATCTACCGTCTCTACAGACCCGCCAGAAATGGGTGAAAGAGAGAGACAATTTGACAGAAGGAACAGTCGTCATGATTATCGACCAGTCACTACCCCGAGCTATGTGGCCGGCTGGCCGCGTAAGCAAAGTGATCACCGGTGCCGACGGAAAGGTCCGAGCAGCCGAAGTGCTCGTCCAAGGACGGATCTACACCCGACCCGTGGCGAGGCTAATAGAACTGCCAAAGCTCCCCGATACTATCGATGACGACCATGACCCCATGACTTTGTGAACTGCCCGACCCCTCACAGCGGACATTGAGTAGTGGACAGTGCGGTTAATCTGTCTCTGCTTAGCTAATTAGGTGGGACTAATTAGGGGGCGGCTGTTACAAAGGATCAGATTAAACCGAATATATATATTTATTGATTGATATATATTGCATAGTATTTGTATATCGTTTGATATCCCTTGTATATTCCTTGTACATATACACGGAATATCCCTTTAGCCCAGACCATAATATTTCATTCTCCTATTGGACAGCGGTCCACAAGCGCCAGAGCCGTGCCTCCAGAGTCAGGTTCAAAGTCACCGTCAAGACATGTCTGTGCATGCCCGGCCTTGCCCAGGGCTACGAGACAGAAATGAGGCTGGCACTAGATTGTTCGCCGTGCATATAAATATGGCGCAGGTGAATACAGAAGCACTTAGTCAGAAGTCAAGAGTTACCCAATAAGTTGAAGCCTCACCCACGATACTCCGTGCGGTGAAGTATGGCCTGTTTGGCCCCAAAATAGAGCATTGAGACCGCGTGCGAATTAATAACTGAATTGTCAGAGTTTGGCGCTATACCGTCGAGTGCGACATATTTCTATTAAGTCAGTAATAGTCTATTTGTGTATAGTGTATCGTGCGGCTAAAGTTCTACAGTGACCAGCATCGCCAACGCTTCCTCGTATTAGCTAGAGTTCTTATCCAGGCTGGGCTGCTTTCATGGCGCTTTCACCCGAGGAGACCTAGACGAGAACCGTGTGGACATGTACACTGGATTAATCTACCCGACGACTACATAGCCCTTTGCGGCTGGATTATATTTGTTTTGGTCCTGTGATTTATGGAGCGGAGAATCGCCGACGCCTACACGTGTTGGATTTACCCTGTGAGGAGCCAGGTCGAGTCGGCGCCTCAGAGAGCCTGAGGCCGGCTAGCTTTCTTCACTGTGGAGCTACAGTCTACGGAGAACAGCTGTATTCGTCTGTGGATCAAGAGACTATTGCACCGTCTCCTGTACTTGGAGTCTCCTTAGTCATCGTTGACCAGACTCTCTACTACCGACAGATCCTCTACCCCTGCTGGCTTACAACCGGGGGGACCCTTCCAGTATCTCCCGCTATATATTACTAGTGTACCATAGATATAATTCCCTAAGATTCAGGTTGTATAATTACCTCCTGCGTAACCAGAGAATGGACATTCATTATTGATTTGCCTACGCACATTCCTTTGCCTTATAAGCGCATCCAAAGTATAATAGAGAAGTATTATGTACCTTTTGCTGCAATAAATACTTAAAGACAACTTTGTGTAGAACCGGTTCATTGTGGGAAGTGTTCATTATATTTAGATATCATGTACTGTATGGCCAGTAATTAAAGTACATAAAGCGGTAGTGGTTTAATGATACCATACTTATCAATACAGTCAGGGAATTGTACCCCTCAGTTACACCCTGCCTTTAATTGACTCTGCTTTTGAGCCCCTGCAAGGTGCCACCATCTTCACAAAGCTGGACCTCAGGAACGCCTATCACCATGTCCGCATCCGGGAAGGAGACGAATGGAAGACGGCCTTTAAGACACCACTCGGCGCTTCATCAGGGACTACAGCCGGGTCGCAGCACCCCTCACCCAACTCACCTCGCCTTCCGTGCCCTTCGTCTGGTCCGACGAAGTGGACTCCACCTTCGCCGAGCTGCGACGATGCTTCACAACCGCACCGATCCTCGTCCAGCCTGACGCGTCCCGCCAGTTCGTGGTGGAGGTGGACGCCTCCTGTACCGGAGTGGGGGCGGTCCTTTCCCAACGCTCCATCCTCGACCAGAAACTGCACCCCTGCGCCTTCTTCTCGCGCCGCCTGACCCCAGCCGAGGTCAACTATGACATCGGAAACCTGGAGCTCCTGGCAGTCAAACTAGCCCTGGAGGAATGGAGGCACAGGCTGGAGGGTTCAGAGGTCCCCTTCCTGGTTTGGACGGACCACAAGAACCTTGCCTACATCCAGACGGCCAAGCGCCTGAACTCCCGCCAGGCCAGCTGGGCGCTGTTCTTCGCCAGGTTTAATTTCACCCTTACCTACAGGCCTGGTTCCAAGAACACCAAGCCAGACGCTCTCTCCCGGCAGTTTGTCCCCGAGGAGGGTCCCGCGCACCCCGACACCATCCTCTCCACATCCTGCTTGGTGGCCGCCGCCACCTGGGAGATCCAGTCTATCGTCAGGGAGGCTCAGCGTGCCCAGCCGGACCCAGGTAACGGTCCACCTAACCGGCTTTTTGTCCCTGACCTTGTCCGCTCCCAGGTGCTCCAGTGGGTTCACGCTTCTCGTTTCGCCTGCCACCCTGGGATCGACCGTACCCTGTCCCTGCTGAAACGGCACTTCTGGTGGGTCTCCATGAGAGAGGACACCCGTGCCTTCGTCCTGGCATGCACCGTCTGTGCTCGTGCAAAGGCCTCCCATCGACCGCCCGCCGGGCTCCTTCGTCCGCTCCCTGTTCCCGGTCGGCCCTGGTCGCACGTCGCCCTGGACTTCGTCACCGGCCTTCCCCTCTCACACGGTAACACAGCCATCCTCACTATTGTTGACCATTTCTCGAAGGCTGTGCACTTTGTTGCTCTTCCCAAACTCCCCTCTGCTGCAGAGACCGTAGATCTGATGGTACTCCACATCTTTCGCCTCCACAGGATCCCGGTGGACATCGTCTCCGACAGGGGCCCTCAATTCATCTCCCAGGTCTGGAGGGCTTTCTGTCGCAGACCAACGGCCAGTCGGAGCGGGCCAACCAGGACCTGGGATCCGCCCTCCGCTGCGTGACAGCCCGGGACCCCTCCGGCTGGAGCACCTTCCTGCCGTGGATCGAATACGCCCACAATTCTCTGTCTTCGGGGGCCACAGGTCAGTCTCCCTTTGAGTCCTCTTTGAGCTACCAACCCCCGCTGTTCCCTGCCCAGGAGGAGGAGATTGCTGTTCCATTGGTGCAGGACCACCTCCGCTGCTGCAGGAGAATTTGGGAGGACACAAGGGCCGCGCTTCTCCGCTCTACGGACCAGAACCATTGCTTCGCCGACCGCCACCGGACCCCGGCTCCCGACTATCAACCAGGTCAGATGGTATGGCTCTTGTCTCGGGACCTGCCGCTCAAGTCCGTTTCCCGTAAACTAACCCCCCGTTTCGTTGGTCCCTACAAAATCCTGTCTCTCATCAATCCCTCTGTCTTCAGACTCCAGCTCCCCTCCCATATGCGGATTCACCCCTCCTTCCATGTCTCCCAGCTGAAGCCGGTGGTCTCCAGTCCCCTGTCTCCCCCTGCTCCGGAGCCTCCTCCTCCGCTGGTCATCGACGACCACCCGGCCTACGTAGTCCGGGAGTTGCTGGACGTGCGGCGCCGCGGCCGAGGCTACCAGTACCTGGTCGACTGGGAGGGCTACGGCCCGGAGGAGCGCAGCTGGATCTCCCGCCAAATGATCCTGGACCCAGACCTCGTCCGGGATTTCCATCGGGCCAACCCTGACAAGCCTGGGCCACCAGGAGGCGCCCGTAGAGGGGGGGGTCCTGTCATAGTCACAGCACGAGCGTACTTCACTCCCCCTCCTTTTCCCCTCACATTCACCACACACTCCTCTCCATCCTCCCTTCCATCCACCATGCACTCCTCTTCATCGTCCTTTCCATCCACCACGCACTCCTCCTCATCCTCCCTTCCACCACGGAAGCCTCACGCCCTTATATGGCCAGCATCCCTTCACTTCCCGTCACTCAGCCCAGCTGCACTTCATCCCCCTGATTCACACGCTGTCAGGCACCTCACTCCTCACAGCTGTATCCCATCCCCCGTTGATGAAGACCCTACTTCTACCGGACGACGCTGACCAGAAGTCATCGTGGTGTTAGTATCACTACCTAGGTACGACGTCTCGGCCTGAAGCCCTGCTAACCTGCTCTTGTGATTATTCCTTGCTCTAATCTGTTTCTCTTGTGCCCAGGACCCCCGTTCCAGTGCACCTTCCTGCCTGGACATCTCGTGCTGCACAAGGAGTGCTCTTGCTCTCTCTCCCGACACAGACCTGTGTCTTCTGCCCACAGCTGCACTGGGAGTGGCTGTGGGGCGGCGTGGCTCTGGGGTAGAGCGGGGCGTCCAATGATCGAAGGGTTGGTGGTTCGAATCCCGCTCAAGTCCATGTCCATCCCATTGCCGTTGTGTCCTTGGGCAAGACACTTAACCTACTTGCCTCGTATGAATGTGTATGCAAGTGAATGAATGTTGGTGGTGGTCGGAGGGGCCGTAGGCGTTGATTATTCGCCACGCTTCCGTGAGTCTGCCTCAGGGCAGCTCTGGCTGCAATTGTAGCTTACCACCACCGGTATGACTGTGTATGAACGAATAATGGACTATGTGAAGCGCTCTGAGTCAGAGCAACAGTCAGTCAGAGAAGAGCGCTATATAAATCCAATCCATTATTATTATTATTTGTCCTCACCCCCCAAGAACATTCTAACCCCTGTCTGTTGCACATTCCTGATGTAATACTTGTCTGCTTGGGAAATACCATTAAAACCCCTTGAAACGCTCCATTCTCCTCTCCTGTGTTCAGCGATTGGGCTGAATTTACCCCAATCAATCAGATTATATTTCTTTAAATGTGCCTGATGGCAGTAGGCTTAATGGAATGAATAATCAAATGAGATCTATTGCTAGCGAAAATAATTAGTTAAACTCTTTCAGAATAAGTAGATACAAACAAGCCCAAAGAGTATCTAATTGATACGAATTAATAGATGCTTATGAGGATATCTGTACTGTATGCGCTCGGCTTAGGTATCTTTATATATAAACACAGTTTTCAAGGCGCGACCCCCGAAATAACGTGTCAGAGAGACTTGGAGCCGGCTATACAGTTTCACTATTAATCAGGTTTTAATCTGTTTCGGACATAATCCATACATGTATTGAATTGATCAACCTTTGGTTCATACCAGTGACACATGTTCATCATCAGATGGAGTGCTGGAGTGCTGACCGGAGTGTCGGACGTCCCGTGATGAAGGCCGGGAGGATGCGACCCTCTCTGCGTGCCCTCGTGTCTCCGGAGGTCTCGTAGTGGTGACCGGAGTGCCGGACGTCCCGCGATGATGTCGGGGAGTTCGCGACCCTCTCTGCGCCGCCCCCTATCTCCCTGTCTCCGGCTGTCCCTGAGCAATGACCGGAGTGTTGAATGTCCCGTGATTAAGACGGGGAGGATGCGACCCTCTTTGCGCCGCCCCTGTGCCTCAAATAGATTCGCTATCAGCTCTATCTTCAATCTTTCAAAATGCTCAGTTGCTATAGCTATCAGCTCTATCTTTAATCATTCAAAATGTTCAGTTGCTATTGCATGCACTCATCTGTGTTTCACTACATACTTGAGTGCATGCTTACCAACTGTTAGTCTGCAACACTACTATCACCGACATCTAAGAAGGGAGATCCCCCCTTGAATGGCCCTTCTAAGGTTTCTCTCCTCCACACTGCCTGTGGAGCATTTTTCCCTATTGTTAGGTTTTAGTGAGTTTTTCCTTACCTTCGCGTGGGGTATATCTGGGAGTGCTTGCATTCTTTCATTTATTTGCATTTATTTTAAATTTGTTGGACCTTATGGTGTTCTTGTTCTGTTCTTGACTTATTGTTATGTTTTCTTCTTGACTTGTTTAAAGAAGACTTGTACGGCCCATGGGGACATTAACGTGTGTTGTCGGGCCTTATAAATACATTTGATTTGATTTAGATAACAGTGCTTGAACAGATACATGCATTTTCTCAAATGCATTAATGTCAACGGCTCATTCAATCTCTCAAATCCATCAAACAGCGCATCTCATCAGACATTTTAATCCCAGTTACAATATCACAATAACGTGTGAGTGACAGTGATACAATTCAACAATCCACAGATTCAGATTCCTCGTAATTCATAATCCACAATCCACGCATAGACACTTCAATTTATGCTTGAATGAAACACAATCCGGGCGCTCCGTTAAGCAAATACATCCAAGTTATTATTATTATTATTAATCAGAGCCAAACGCCCAATAGGTTTCATTCAGTAAAAATATCCCAGCGGGATTCACATTTGCAATGCGCCGTTATTAAAATAACCACATGCAGTGTGTATCGCGACTCCGAGCGCCGTATCCGTATAAATATGACGTGTATTATTTAGGACAAAGTAAATCTATAGGCTGAATATGATTTATTATCAGCATTTTAGGTCTATTATTTTACATTTCAAAAGCCCCCTCTAGGAAAACAAAGCACAAAAACATAATTCAGAATGGTATAATGCAGATCTACACTGTGATAATTATTTCAGGAAGCAAGCTGGCATTTCTTTGCGAGGGTGTGGCCATGGTTCATCCAGCTAACTGAACTTAACCCTGCTCCGGACCAGGTTCAAACTTTCTGATCTGTTACCATGGCGATTTAGAAAATCCGACGTCGGGGAACGGAAATGTCTGGCTTAAGTCAAGCTATGCTGAAAATTATCCGGCTAACTCAGTTAGCCAGGTACGGGGAATAGGGCCTGGTTTCCATTTACAGTGCAATCCTTCTGGCCTTCCTTGCTGCAATGTCATCAATCATCATATGAAATCTGACCACCAACCTCATGGTTAATACTGATTACAGCCAGACCACTGAGGCGTTCTTGAGCCATGGTTGACCTCAGATATGTTTTCAAGAGTTTTAATTTGCGGCTGGGTAGCGCAGCGGACTAAGCGTCTGTCTACCACCGCAGAGACACTGATATCGAATCCAGCTGTCAGCGGTGCCTCCGGCTTGGCCGGTCGTCATACTGACACAATTGGCAGTGTCAGCAGGAGGGAAGCAGGTGGGTGGTAATCTGGTCATTGTAAACAGCAACTCCTACAGGTTGGTCAGGGCGCCTGCACAGCGAGGAAGGGATCTGGATGAGGTAGTGTGCCCTCCCACGCGTTACACTCACCCAATGAGAGTCCTTGCTGCCAGGTGAAAAGAGGCTGCTGGCTGTCTCCTATGTATCGGAGGAAGCATGTGATAAGACTTCAGGGCTCCCTAGACCGGCAAGTAGGGGGCAAATGCGTGCAACGACCAGGAAGGGGAGGGGGGAATTGGCATAACGACTAAATTGGGATGGGAGGAAAATACAAGAAAAATAGGAGGAGAAAAAGTGGATAAATTTTTTTTTTATTATTTGGAAAAACTCCTCTCGGCTGAAGCTACTGTTACTGGTAGCGTTGCACTGATCCGCAGAGCAATACACAAGTTGGGATATATTTCTGTGAGCTGCTTTGTGTGTATGAATTTCAACAACTCAAGAGTTGTCATGCTCTTTGATGGCAAGTCAGGTACATTTTCCAACTCCTGAGCCAGCTCCATCCCATCCAAATCAGATTGCCCTCCATGGTTTAAGGTGTGTACAAGTGCCTCTGCTTGCTTCATCAGGTCTTGGAAGTTGTACAAAATTGCATACCTTTCACCTTGGCATGTTTCTCTTATTCTTTTCTTCTCTTTTTATACTGCGACCCGGATGGCTTTTGTCTCTTCATAGTTCTCTAACAATAGTATTTCTTTCCTCAACGCTCAAATCTATAAACACTTGACCGATACCCATCAATGCACAGCACTCTAGCATGTTCTGACTGTGAACACCTAAAGCTGAGGCTCAGACCGACTGACCGTTTTAGATTTTTGGCTCATTTTCCCTTACAACAACCTACCGCTCAGCCTGGACAAACACCAATACGCCTACAGACAAGATAGATCCACAGAAGACACAATAGCCACAACATTACATGAGGCCACCACCCACCTGGAGAAGGCGGGGAACTATGTGAGGATGCTGTTTGTGGACTACAGCTCAGTTCAACACTATAGTCCCCGCCAGACTCAGGGAACTAGGAGTCAACCCCAGACTGGATCCTGGACTTCCTGTCGGATCGACGCCAGGTGGTGAGGATGGGCCCTCACACCTCCGACCCCCTGACTCAACACTGGAGCCCCCCAGGGCTGCGTCCTGAGCCCTCTCCTCTACTCAGTGTACACCTATGACTGCGTAGCCACACACAGCTCCAACACAGTGATTACATTTGCCGATGACACCACAGTGATAGGCCGAATCACCAAGAGTGACGAAACGGCCTACACGAGAGGTTGACAACCTGGCAAAGTGGTGCCAGGAGAACAACCTCTCCCCGAATATGGAAAAAACAAAGAGCTGGTCATAGACTACAGGAGAGGGTGAGAGAAGCTGGTCATAGACTCCAGGAGAGGGGGAGAGAAGCTGGTCATAGACTACAGGAGAGGGGGAGAGAAGCTGGTCATAGACTACAGGAGAGGGGGAGAGAAGTTGGTCATAGACTACAGGAGAGGGGAGAGAAGCTGGTCATAGACTACAGGAGAGGGGGAGAGAAGCTGGTCATAGACTACAGGAGAGGGGGAGAGAAGCTGGTCATAGACTACAGGAGAGGGGGAGAGAAGCTGGTCATAGACTACAGGAGAGGGGAGAGAAGCTGGTCATAGACTACAGGAGAGGGGGAGAGAAGCTGGTCCTAGACTACAGGAGAGGGGGAGAGAAGCTGGTCATAGACTACAGGAGAGGGGGAGAGAAGCTGGTCATAGACTACAGGAGAGGGGGAGAGAAGCTGGTCATAGACTACAGGAGAGGGGAGAGAAGCTGGTCCTAGACTACAGGAGAGGGGGAGAGAAGCTGGTCATAGACTACAGGAGAGGGGAGAGAAGCTGGTCATAGACTACAGGAGAGGGGGAGAGAAGCTGGTCATAGACTACAGGAGAGGGGGAGAGAAGCTGGTCATAGACTACAGGAGAGGGGGAGAGAAGCTGGTCATAGACTACAGGAGAGGGGAGAGAAGCTGGTCATAGACTACAGGAGAGGGGGAGTGTGACGGTGCGGCTCCGTCACTGACTTTGCGGGCAGTGCGCATACTGTACATACACACACACTCATTGTCTGTCTTTCCATATACCATAACCGTATAATGTAATGTGGTGCGTTTCATGTGGACAGCGCACATGGGAACGCACACACGCCATATGCCGCGGAGCACACACACACACACACACGCCAAACATTCCCTCTTGTCAGCTTTCGTAGGATGTCCGAATGCGCACAATCATTTCATTCCGTTTCCGTTGTTATAGCAGAATGACGTTCATACAGCAAGACATTCATTCATCACATCACATTTATTTACTCAGTCATGATGCATTCGCTTCGCTCTGCACTCCTAGGTTGACGTGTTGGCCAAGCAGAAGCACACATATCCGCCAGGTTAAATGGGAGGGGTTGACGCAAGGTAATCGTCATGTGAGCGATATGATTGTATTGTACTGTTTACTTGGTTATCTGTAATTTAAAACAGTTGGAAGTGGAGGATATATATTTTGTGTGTAGGAATTGGTTTAATGTGTTAAAAAGAATAATAATATGTACATCCTGTTTAAAGCCTAGTGGGAGGGGCTATTGGATACAAGAGAGCTGCTTTGGCCCAGGGACGTCAGTCTTGAATGGACTGAGTTACAGTGAAGGTAACCAGGATCCCTAGTACAACGTGTTGGTATTGCTTGTAGTAGAAGTAGTAGTGTATATTGTGTATTTAGACTTTGTGTAGTGTTAAGTATTAAGTATATTTTGTTTTGTTTATTTGTTTTCTCTTTTTCCACTTTTGTTAGATATAGTAAGTATAGGGTATTTTGGTTTACGTTACTTTCACTTTTCACATTTTTTGTAAAACTATATCACCTCTGCACTTTTGGGAGGCGGGAAATAAACACCCACCAACGAGATCTTTCGACTACGCCTGTTTATGAGAGAATCAAAGGAGTTCGGGAGAGGACCCCGTCACATATGGTGTCAGAAGTGGGATGGCTAGCCGAAAGAAGATAACCCGCCTGCCCAGGCAGCGCGCCGGACTGCGCTCCCAGAGACAAGAGCGAGATGAGGAGTTGGCAGCCAGTGATACCGACCGGGCTTGGGAGACAGACCCGGAGGACGAGAAGGGCGCTGCAGCCCCAGCGCCGACCGGTGGACCAGGGGGAGAACTGCTGGTAATAATGAGAGACTTCCTAGCAGGACAGCAAAGGAGAGAGGAGGGCCTGCTGGCAGAGATTCGAGGCCTGCGGACCTCTCTTCCACTGGTTCAACCAGCTCCCCAGCAACGTCAAAATATTTCACTGCCTGCCCCAAATTTGCATGACCCTATTGCAACTCCAGGGACAGCAAGCAACCCCAGACTTGACCCGCCAACACCTGCACCCTCTCTGCAGTTTTCTGACTCAGTCAATAGGCCGGAGCAGTCAAGGCCAGATTGGAGGCACTATAATGAGCCTAAAATTCCCCAATTTTTGATGGGTGAGGACATTGAGAACTACCTGTTACGTTTTGAGCGCATGGCTAGAACATGGAACTGGGCGGAAAGTGAGTGGGCATGCCGACTCGTGCCACTGCTGTCCGGGAAGGCATTGGAGGCCTACACGGCGATGGATGAGGAAAGAGCCCACTGCTATGCAGACCTGAAGACGGCACTGCTGATGAAGTTTGACATCTCTCCAGAGACGTACCGGCAGAAGTTCCGGTCCACTGCAGTACCACCGGGAGAGAACCCCACCGAGACCTATCACCGCCTGAAGGGGCTCTACCGTCGTTGGATTCGGCCCGAGCAGCACAGCAAGGAGGAGGTTGGAGAGGCGATCATCTTGGAGCAGTTACTCCTGCTACTTCCCTCCGAGGTGAGGACATGGGTGAAGGAGCATGAGCCAGGGGAGGGACTGGCAGCTGCTAAACTGGCTCTACAGTTCGTCAACGCTCGAAGAGGAGGACCAGCTGTACGCTCCACCAGTGCAGAACCCCGGCAGTTGCTCCAGCCACCTTATCTAAAGCCTGCACCGCGAAGGTATAACCAGGAACCTCCAGGTAACCCCAGCTCTGCCCCAAACCAACGATCAGCCGGTAAGGACTTTGACTTTGTGTGTTACTATTGCCAGCAGTCAGGCCACAAAGCTTCTGAGTGTCCCATACGCAAGGCTAAGGCCACAGGCGCTTGCTATGCACCCCGGCCTGAGGTGGAGACTACCGGGGATAAGGAAGTGCAAGCTCAGCACTATAGGACTGTGACTGTTAATGGCCGCCAGGTTACTGCTCTGTTGGACACTGGTAGCTTTATGTCATTTGTGAAACGCAGTATAGTACCAGTAGGCAGTGTGGACTATAGCCGCCAAGCAGATGTGTTGTGTGTGCATGGGGATAAGCATCTGTACCCCAAAACAGAGATAACTGTTACCCTTGAGAACCAGCCTTACCTATTAACTGTTGGGGTGGTAGACAATTTGCCGGTAGATCTCATATTAGGGAGAGATTTACCGATACTGGTGGATTTACTGCAGGAGACAGAATTGCCAGTCCAAACTGTCTCGGGGAAGAGGGGAGATGTTGTGTGTCCTGTGATAACTCGAGCCCAGGCAAAGGCTGGAGTCCAACCACTCCCAGATTTTGACAGTAGTCTGTGTGAGGGTGGCACTAAGGGGCCAAAAAAATCTCGGTGCCAACGCCGCTTTGAGAAGCAGCTAAAATCTACCGAACCTGAACCAACAGACAAAATGTGGGAAGTGCCTGAAAATATTTCTGTGATACAGAGGGAAGATGTAACTTTGAAACCGTTGTTTATGCAAGTGGTAGAAGAGACCAAAACAAATTGTGTGGGAAAGGAAATGTTCATTGTTGATAATAACGTGTTATACAAAGTTACAGATGACCACAGACGTCTTGTGGTGCCTGCTAGCTGTAGAGGACTGGTCATGCACCTAGCACACACCCTCCCATGGGCCGGCCATCTTGGCCGCCATAAAACATTTTTACGGGTTAGTGCGCGCTTTTATTGGCCCTGCATGTACACTGACATTGATCAATATTGCGCCACATGCCCCACATGTCAGAAAACATGCCCTGCCCGCAAATCTGACCGAGCTTTCCTCCAGCCACTCCCTGTCATCTCTACTCCATTCCGCAGGATTGCTATGGACATCGTGGGCCCTCTGGTGAAAAGCAGCGGTGGACACCAGTACATCCTGGTTGTGAGTGACTACGCCACCCGTTTCCCAGAGGCCTTTCCCCTGCGCACCATCACCGCTCCCGTGGTTCTGCGGGCTTTGGTACAGCTGTTCTCCAGAGTGGGGATACCAGATGAGATCTTGACGGACCAGGGGACCAACTTCACCTCTAGGCTGATGCATCTCTTCCACAAACAATTGGGCATCTCAGCTATCAGGACCACCCCTTACCACCCGCAAACTGATGGTTTGGTCGAAAGGTTCAACCAGACGCTGAAGAGGATGTTGCGGAAGTTTGTGGATGACACTGGCAAGGACTGGGATCGCTGGCTCCCATTTCTGCTCTTCGCCTACCGAGAAGTTCCCCAGGCCTCAACAGGTTTCTCACCATTTGAACTGTTGTATGGCTGGGAGGTACAGGGACCGTTGGATCTGCTCCGAAAGGGCTGGGAGGGTCCTTCCACCCATTCGAGTGACAGAGGGGTGGTGCAGTTTGTGCTGGAGATGAGGGATCGGCTGGCCGGATACCAGGAGGAGGCAGAGGTCAACCTGCGTGAGGCCCAGAAAGGTCAGAAGGCCTGGTATGACCAACAGGCCAGGCACCGTGAGCTACAGGCTGGCCAAAAAGTCCTGTTGCTCCTCCCTAAGTCCAACAGCAAGCTCTTGGCGAAATGGCAAGGGCCATACCTCATCACCCGCAAGATGGGTCCTGTCACATATGAGGTCCATCACCCGGACAAGAAGAAACAGAAACAGACTTATCACGTGAACCTCCTGAAACAATGGAAGGAACGTCCAATCCAGGCGCCAGGAACAGCTCTGCTGGTGAGGGAGGTGGACGTGGAAGAGGAAGTGGAGACAGGACTGAGAGCTCTAACTACAACTGCTACCCCTGTCTTAGTACATCTAACTCTAGAGCAAGCTGCACAGCTCCTCCAGGTCTTCCAGGAGTCTCCATCCCTCTTTGCCGCCAGGCCAGGGAAAACCACCCTCATTGAGCATGTAGTTCGCCTAAAAGATGGACGGCCAATCCGCCAACGTCCCTACCGTGTCCCCCAACAGCTGGTGGAAAAGCTGCGACTGGAGATAGAGGAGATGTTGAAGCTCGGAGTGATTGAACCTTCTAACTCAGAATGGTTCTAAAAAGATGGTTCACTCAGGATATGCATTGACTTCAGGAAGCTCAATGCCATCTCTGAGTTTGATGCCTACCCCATGCCAAGGATCGACGACTTACTGGAGAAGATCGGAGCTGCCAGATACATCACAACCCTGGATCTCTGTAAAGGATACTGGCAGGTCCCGCTGGAGAAGTCGTGTCGGCCATATACAGCATTCCGAACACCAGCTGGCTTGTACCAGTTCACAGTGATGCCCTTTGGACTTCATGGAGCACCAGCCACCTTCCAAAGACTGATGGACAGAGTCCTCCAGGGGTGTGACCACTGCAGTGCAGCATACCTGGATGATGTGGTCATCTTCAGTGCGACTTGGGAGGAGCATGTCCAAGATGTGTCACTGGTGCTGGGAAGAATCCGAAAGGCGGGATTGACACTCAACCTTGCCAAGTGTGAGTGGGCACAGCAGGAGACACGGTACCTGGGCTACCTGCTAGGACGGGGTGAGGTGCGTCCGCAAGTGGATAAGGTGGAAGCTATCCAAAACTCCCCTCGACCTCGGACCAAGAAGGAAGTACGGTCCTTCCTGGGATTGGCTGGCTGGTACCGACGTTTTGTGCCCCAGTTTGCAACCATTGCAACCCCACTTACAGCACTGACCAATAAGGACCAGAAGAATCCAGTAAACTGGTCAGAGGAGTGTGAAACGGCTTTCAAAGCATTGAAATCCCACCTATGTTCTTCCCCTGTCCTCAAGAGCCCGGACTTCACCAGAAGATTTCTGGTACAGGTGGATGCATCCGAAGTTGGCCTTGGAGCGGTTTTGGCCCAAGGAGACCCTGGGGAAGAACATCCAATCCTATACCTGAGCCGCAAGCTGAAGCCACCGGAGACCAGGTATTCCACAGTGGAAAAGGAGGGCTTGGCCATTAAGTGGGCGCTGGAGAGTCTGCAGTACTACCTGCTTGGACGGGAATTTGACCTGGAAACGGACCACCGAGCTCTTACCTGGATCAACTCCATGAGGGACCACAACAGCCGCCTTACCCGATGGTACCTCTCACTCCAGCCATTTAAGTTTAACATCCGACACCGATCGGGCAAGACCAATGTGGTGGCAGATTACCTATCCAGGTTGCCTCGAGGAGGAGAGGGATGATGTGACGGTGCGGCTCCGTCACTGACTTTGCGGGCAGTGCGCATACTGTACATACACACACACTCATTGTCTGTCTTTCCATATACCATAACCGTATAATGTAATGTGGTGCGTTTCATGTGGACAGCGCACATGGGAACGCACACATGCCATATGCCGCGGAGCACACACACACACACACGCCAAACATTCCCTCTTGTCAGCTTTCGTAGGATGTCCAAATGCGCACAATCATTTCATTCCGTTTCCGTTGTTATAGCAGAATGACGTTCATACAGCAAGACATTCATTCATCACATCACATTTATTTACTCAGTCATGATGCATTCGCTTCGCTCTGCACTCCTAGGTTGACGTGTTGGCCAAGCAGAAGCACACATATCCGCCAGGTTAAATGGGAGGGGTTGACGCAAGGTAATCGTCACGTGAGCGATATGATTGTATTGTACTGTTTACTTGGTTATCTGTAATTTAAAACAGTTGGAAGTTATGTGATATAGTGGAGGATATATATTTTGTGTGTAGGAATTGGTTTAATGTGTTAAAAAGAATAATAATATGTACATCCTGTTTAAAGCCTAGTGGGAGGGGCTATTGGATACAAGAGAGCTGCTTTGGCCCAGGGACGTCAGTCTTGAATGGACTGAGTTACAGTGAAGGTAACCAGGATCCCTAGTACAACGTGTTGGTATTGCTTGTAGTAGAAGTAGTAGTGTATATTGTGTATTTAGACTTTGTGTAGTGTTAAGTATTAAGTATATTTTGTTTTGTTTATTTGTTTTCTCTTTTTCCACTTTTGTTAGATATAGTAAGTATAGGGTATTTTGGTTTACGTTACTTTCACTTTTCACATTTTTTGTAAAACTATATCACCTCTGCACTTTTGGGAGGCGGGAAATAAACACCCACCAACGAGATCTTTCGACTACGCCTGTTTATGAGAGAATCAAAGGAGTTCGGGAGAGGACCCCGTCACAGGGAGAGAAGCTGGTCCTAGACTACAGGAGAGGGGGAGAGAAGCTGGTCATAGACTACAGGAGAGGGGGAGAGAAGCTGGTCATAGACTACAGGAGAGGGGGAGAGAAGCTGGTCATAGACTACAGGAGAGGGGGAGAGAAGCTGGTCATAGATTACAGGAGAGGGGGAGAGAAGCTGGTCAGACTACAGGAGAGGGGGAGAGAATTGATTGATTGATTGAATACTTTATTTTGACACAAATCGTAGAAAAAAATTAAAAATAAAACATTTTAAAAGACAAGGCAATAACAGTGTCAACAACGCTGGTCAAAAATGGATAAAACACAATAAAGCCAAGGCTTGTTTCCATTGTGGTCCATACATGGAACATAAAAAGGCACAGAAACACAAATGGACATGTACACTAGACAGGATACATCCTAAAAATGTGTATAAAAACACCTAACCTGACAACTCATACAGTTAACTAATGTTAAAAGAAAATCCGCAAACCCTTAAAAGCAACTCATGATAAAAGAAATAAAAGCCAAGTTATGATAAAAGAGATAAAAAACATTTTAAGACCAATTTGAGTTGCTGCTGAGCCATGTTTTTAGGGCGGATTTAAATCCGAGAGGAGAGTTCAGGAGTTTTATGAATGTTGGCAGGGCATTCCACATTACCGTAGCCGAGTAAAAAAATGCATCTTTCCCCATGCATGTCCTGACTCTCGGCGGGACCAGGTCCGTGGGGCTTCCTCTTGTGGCGTGTTTGTGGACATCTCCTACTTTATTAAAATAATTTACTAGGTACTTGGGGACCGTTTCTTTCAGTACTTTAAAAACCAGTAGCATTTTAAGCTGGTGTACCCTTTCTTCAACCCTAAGCCATCCCAGACTGCTAAAGTGGGCTGGCGTTAGGTGAGTCCTAAAGTGAAGGTTGTGCAGGAGTCTCACTAGTTTGTTTTGGGAGGTCTGGAGCTTTGTCTTCATTTGTTTTGATATGTTGCTGTACCATGAAGTGCAAGCATAGTCAAAGTGACATTGGATGAGGGCTCCAGCTAGGGTCCTCAGAGCGTTTCTATTTATGAATGAGGAAATTCTAAATAAAAATTTGGTTTTTTGATTGACCTTAGTAATAGCTTTTTGTGCCATTTTTTCATTAGAAAGTTTGTTATTTAAAATAAAGCCCAGGTAGGTGACCTCCTCTTTATCCTCAATAATGTTTTCACCTACTCTAATTTTAAAACCCTGGGATTTCTTTAGGTTGGCATTTGACCCAAAGAGTATAGCCTCTGTTTTTCCCAGATGTAGAGACAATTTATTGTCACTGAGCCAAGAGCAGATCTTTTTCATTTCACTGCTCAGGACACTTTCCACTTTAGACTTATCCCTGTCAGAGACCAGGAGTGCCGAGTCGTCAGCAAACAGGAACAGGTTGCAATCGCATGCCGATTTCATGTCATTAATATATATTAAAAACAGTTGAGGCCCCAAAATGCTTCCTTGGGGGACCCCACATGTCACTGGAAGGGACGAGGACAAGGTGCCATTGATGTCTACCACCTGTTCTCTTCCCTCCAGGTAGGACTTGACCCATTTGGCTGACTTGCTATCAAAGCCTATCGCTCTCAATTTTTCTAGTAGGATGGAGTGGTTGACCGTGTCAAACGCCTTTTGCAGGTCCAACATTACCATCCCGCAGTAGTTCCCCTTGTCCATCTCCCGTTTTATATAATCGGTCAGGTACAGTAAACAGGTGTCAGTGGAGTGTGATTTTCTGAAACCTGATTGGAACTGGTACAGTAGTCTATGTTCAGTCAGGTAGTTGTCTATCTGCTCATATACCAGCCTCTCAATTACCTTTGATATGGAACAAAGGATAGAAACGGGGCGGTAGTTACCTGGATCTAGTTTGTTTCCTTTTTTAAATAGAGGGGTTACCCTAGCAAGCTTGAGTGATTGCGGGATGTGACCCTGGTTGATGGAGAGGTTGGTGATATGGGCTACAATGGGAGCTATGATGGAAGCAGAGTCTGGTGGGAATATTGTCATGGCCTGTGGCTTTTGTTGGCTGCAGCATACTGAGCTTTTTCATAACCTCTTCAGTAGTTACTTCAGTCAATTTAAAATCATTTTCACGTACACCCAGTTCCTTATAAAAGGCCTGGATGTGCTGTATGCCATATCGGCCAGAGTGGATCGGCAGTTTGTTCACCAAAGTGGTAGCAACAGTTGTGAAGAAGGTGTTTAAACAATTTCCCACGCTCAATTTGTCAGAGATGATCGTGTTATCTATTTTCAGGTTGAGATTTGTGGTTTTAGTCTTGAGTCTATTATTGTGACCCAGTGTTTTTAAAGACTTCCACAGTTTTTGAGGATTATTTTTATTTTCCTCAATTTGTTCGTTAAAATAGTTCAGTTTTGCTTTTTTGATCATATTAGTTACTCCATTTCTTAGTGTTTTACAGGTCTCAAAGAGCTGTTCATTTTTAGTTTTTCTGTATTTAGAGAAGCTCTCATTTCTCACTCTAATGGCTTTTAGAATCTCGGCAGTGACCCAGGGCTCTGTTCTAGCTTTGACCCTGGTCACCTTTGAGGGTGCAAGCGTGTCAATAACTGAAAGGAAGGTGGTTTTAAAGCATTACCAAGCTTTTTCTGTCGATGTGCAGTTTAGTACATTTGTCCAATCTACTTTGTCCAGAGCTGTTTTTAAGGCTTCACTTGTGTAGTTTTTCAGAGATCTGAATCTGATTGTGTTGTGACAATTTATTACAGGTCTGTGAATTTTACGAGTGCAGAAAATGATGTGATGGTCACTTAGACTGCACTCTATCACGCCACTTCTAGAGATCTTGGTCTGGTCTGATGTCAGAATTAGATCAATGATGGTTTGTGTGGAAGAGCAGACTCTTGTGACTTGAGTGATCAGCTGATTTAAGTCATGTAGGTTGCAGTAATTTCTGAATGATTTAAAGATTGGTGCATCTTTTTTAAGAGTGTTGGTATTAAAATCTCCAATCAAAATCACCTCAGATTTACAAAGATCCACTGAGCTCTCCTCCAGTAAATCATAAAATTAATTTTGAGTTGGAGGTCTGTAGAGGACACCGATTAAGAGAGGTCCTTGGAACAGGCTGTCATCCCCACCTGTCTGAAGAAGTCCACCATCATCCCTGTACCCAAAAAATCTACGCCCGCTTGCCTCAACGACTACCGCCCTGTAGCCCTCACCTCCATAGCCATGAAGTGCTTTGAGAAGCTAGTGAAGGGCTACATCTGTTCCTCCCTCCCCATCAACCTGGACCCTCTGCAATTTGCATATCGCCCCAACAGGTCCACGGAGGACACCATAGCCCATGTGCTGCACACAGCAGCATCACACCTGGACAAGAGGCAGGGGAACTATGTGAGAATGCTGTTCATCGACTACAGCTCAGCATTCAATACCATAGTCCCCTCCAAACTCATAGCCAAGCTCAGGGACCTGGGCTTGAACTATGACCTCTGCCAGTGGGTCTTGGACTTCCTGACGGGCAGACCCCAGGTGGTAAGAGCCGGCAACTGCACCTCCTCATCCATCACGCTCAACATAGGGGCCCCCCAGGGCTGTGTTCTGAGCCCCCTCCTCTACTCCCTGTACACACATGACTGCGTAGCACAGCGGAACAACAACACCATCATCAAATTTGCTGATGACACAGTAGTGGTGGGCCTGATCTCTGCCAACGACGAAAGGGCCTACCTGGAAGAGGTAGAGAACCTGTCACAGTGGTGTCAGGAGAACTGCCTCTCCCTGAACGTCAGCAAAACAAAAGAGATGATTGTGGACTTCAGGAGGTCGGGGGTCAAGGACTACAGCCCCCTCAGCATCGACGGGGCACCGGTTGAGAGAGTGAACAGTTTCAAGTACCTCGGAGCCCACATATCCGAGGACTTGACATGGACCACACACATTGACAGTGTTGTGAAGAAGGCACGACAACGCCTCTACTTCCTCAGGCGCCTAAGGAAGTTCCAAGTCAGTCAGAAGATCCTTAGGAACTTCTACTCATGTACAATAGAGAGCATCCTGACCGGCAACATCACCTCCTGGTTTGGGAATAGCACTGCACAAGACCGTAGCAGACTACAAAGAGTGACACGTTCAGCCGAACGCACAATTGGAGGGGGGCTTCCCACCCTCCAGAACATTTACAACAAGCGGTGCAAGGGGAAGGCTAAGAGAATTATTAAGGACTCGAGCCACCCGAACAACTGCCTCTTTGAACTGCTGCGGTCAGGCAAGCGATACCGGAGTCTTAAGGCGAGCACAGAAAGACTCAGAAGAAGCTTCTATCCCCAGGCCATCAGGCTGCTAAACGAACAATAATCACTATGCAACAACCATCAAATGCACACACACACCCACACGCACACACTCACTCAAACAAACAACACACTGCAGCACCCACTCTCCACACTTTAGATCACACAAACACACTTACACTTTATATATTTTTTTTTTTTATAAACAAAGTTTTTTATTCAAAGATTGCATTTACATTCATATCTTGCATACAGATGTCATGTCCTTTGTTTTTTCCTTACTGAATATCCCTCCCTCCCGCCCCACCCAGAAAAATAAAAAAGACAGTACAAAAGTAAATAAATACATACAAAATAAAATAAGACAAATACAAAATGTGACATTAGGATCCACTTTAACAGCAATATGGTACTCTTAAAGGATAAGTATATTTGCTATGGATATAATGAAACATAAGTGCAACTCCAGGTCCGATACACAAGCCAGGTCGTATGACCCTAGATACGTGAGGTGGGAGATTAAATAAATACACGCCCACTGTCCCCAACAGCCCCAATCAACAGGTAAGCCCACTCAGTGAAAACTGTCCCCCCCCTACATGGTACTCGACATAACTTCAGTCAGGAGGAAATGGATCTATTCTATCTACATATGAGATTAGCGGTTGCCAATGTGTGTAGAATTTATCAGCTGATCCTCGAATTGTAAATTTTATTTTTTCCAGTTTTAGGAATGACATCACATCATTCAGCCATAATCTGGATGATGGGGGAGGTTCTGCTTTCCAATGCAAGAGTATCCTCCTGCGGGCAATCAGTGAGGCAAAGGACACTACATTGTATTGTTTTTTGGTCAAGATCACATCCTCCTCGGGGATCCCAAAGATAGCAATTTGGGGGCAGGGCACTATAGTAATATCCAGTACCTCCGAGATGGTATCAAAAAAGAACTTCCAGAATGTTATCAGTTTCGAGCAGGACCAGAACATGTGGGTTAGATCCCCTGGTGACTGTGCACATCTGTTACAGTTGTCTGTCACATTGGGATATATTTTAGCCAATCTGGCATTACTATAATGGACTCTGTGAAGGACCTTAAACTGAATAAGGCCAAGTCTGGCACAGGAGGAAGAGGTATTAACTCCCTCTAGTGCGTCCCCCCACCATTCATCCGAGAAGGCTACCCCTAGTTCAGTTTCCCACCCCGTCCTAATCCTGTTTATGGCTGTGTCTTTTCTAGGTATGGTATCATAGAGATATGAAACATGGCCCCTATCCATACTAGCCGAGTGTCGAAAACGCTCCACACCTGATGGAGGGGGCAACTGTGGAAACGTAGGGGAATGGGTCCTCACAAAATGCCGAATCTGGAAATATCTAAACCGGTCAGAGTGAGGTAAGTTATATGTGTCACATAGGTCCCCAAATTCTGCAAATACACCATCTATGTATAAGTCACTCAAAGTGATTAGTCCCTCTTTCTTCCATCTAGCGAACCCAGAATCCAGTGTAGCAGGTAAGAAAAGGTGGTTATTACAGATGGGTGCTGACATAGAGAGCTTAGTCCACCCGCATATCTTTCTCATCTGGGCCCATATCTTTAATGTGGAAACAACAATTGGGTTCTTACTATATTTTGTTGGTGACAGTGGCATTTCACCACAAGCTAAAGCTTGAAGGGAAGATGTTGGGCAAGAACTGGCCTCAAGTTGACCCCAGCTGCTGTCCGGTTCACTCGACCACAAGACAATTTTGTGAAGATTGGCGGCCCAGTAATAGAACATGAAATTTGGTAGGCCCATTCCTCCCTGATTCCTATCCCTTTGCAGCAAGGATAATTTTATTCTTGGTGTTTTGCCCTCCCAGATAAATGAAGAGATCATCTTATCCAGATCAAGAAAAAATGCTTTGGGGAGAAATAAGGGGAGACTTTGGAATAAGTATAAATATCTGGGTAATACATTCATTTTAATGGAATGTACTCTGCCAGCTAAGGACAGGGGTAAGCCATTCCACCTCTGTAAGTCAGCCTTTACCTTTGTTGTTAATGTGGTAAAGTTTTGTTTTCGAAGAGAGCAAAGAGATTGGGAGATGTTAATGCCCAGGTACTTAAAACCAGTATCCGCTATCTGGAAAGATGGAAGGCGATGGGAAATATTCCGGGCGAGATCATTAATTGGGAAGCATTCACTTTTCTGTACGTTTAATTTGTAGCCAGAAAAGCTTCCAAAAACCTTTAGAAGAGACAAAATATTTGGGATACCGGCCATTGGGTCCGATATGTAGAGCAATAGATCGTCTGCATAAAGAGATACTTTATGCTCGCTACCTCCCCTCCTAATGCCAGAGAACAAGGATTCAGCTCTAAGAGCTATGGACAGGGGTTCAATGGCCGCCGCAAAAATCAATGGAGACAGTGGGCACCCTTGGCGTGTCCCACGTGTGAGCGGGAAGGGCTTAGAACTGAAGCCATTAGTTGTGACACATGCCTGGGGGGCGGTGTACAGTAAGCGTATCCACGCCAAAACTTCTTCCCCAAATCCAAACTGTTTTAATGTAAAGAACAAATAGTCCCACTCCACTCTATCGAAGGCTTTTTCCGCGTCCAGAGAAACCACTACCTCCGGGACTATTTGAGAGCTTGGTAGTCCAATAATGCTCAACAGTCTACGAATATTTGTAAAGGAATGGCGGTTCTTTATAAAGCCTGTCTGGTCCTCAGATATTACTGTGGGGAGAACAGCCTCTAGTCTACATGCCAACGCTTTAGCTAATATTTTATTGTCCACATTAAGAAGAGACACAGCTCGATAAGAGGAGCAGTTTATGGGGTCTTTATCCTTCTTAAGGAGTAAAGAGATGGAGGCCTGCGTGAGAGTAGGTGGCAGAGTACCCTTCTGTAATGAGTCATCAAACATCTCTAATAATAAAGGGGCCAATTGATTTGAAAATTTCTTAAAGAATTCTACAGGGTAGCCATCTGGGCCTGGAGATTTTCCGCTCTGCATCTTTTTAATAGCTGCAGCAACCTCACTTAGTTGTAGCGATCGGTCTAAGTCCTGACAATCTTCTGGAGAAATTTTAGGAATAACTTGGCCTGAAAAGAAATCTAGCATTACAGAGGTGTCTTTGGGCGCTTCAGATGTGTAGAGCTGTGAATAGAATGACACAAATGCGTCATTAATTTGTTTAGGATCCGTTGTTAGTGAATCTGAACTATCGCGAATCTGTGGTATTAGTTGTGAGGCTGATCTGCTCTTCAGCTGTTGGGCCAGAAGTCGACCCGCCTTGTCCCCACTCTCATATAGGGCACCCCTTGTTCTAAGCAACAGTCGTTCTGCCTCTTTGGTGGATAAAAGATTATGTTCCGTCTGAAAGCCAAGCCGGTCCTTATAAAGTTCCGGAGTCGGAGCCACGGCATAGCGACGATCAAGATCTGTAATCAGAGTCTCCAATTGTTGTTGCCTTTCGAGACGCTGTTTGTTAGCATGTGCGGTGTATGAAATAATTGTGCCCCTAACATTTGCCTTTAGTGTCTCCCATAATAATGAGGGTGAGGTTTCGTCATTTTTATTTGTCTCGAGAAATAAGTCAATCGCTTGAGATACCACGTTACAGAATTCATCAGATGCTAGTAGGGTAGAGTCCAGTCTCCAGAAACGGGCCTCTTTGGGTTTAGATTTGAAAATAAGTTCAAAGGTTACGGGGGCGTGGTCTGAAATAGTTATAGCAGAATAGCTAGCTGAGGACAAAGACGGTAATAAGGCCTTATCAAAGAAAAAATAGTCTATGCGTGTGTAGGAGTGATGCACATGAGAAAAAAAAGAGAATTGTTTATCTGTAGGATACAGAAATCGCCACGGGTCAATGTAGCCATTGTTATTCATAAAAGTAGACAATGTTTGAGACATCTTTGAGGGCACAGCAGTCCTGGTACTCGATCTATCAAGGTGGGGGTCCATTACACAGTTGATATCTCCTCCCAGTATTAAGTGATGTGTGTCCAAGTCGGGAAGTGAGGACAGCAGTTTCTTTATAAAGTTAACATCATCCCAGTTAGGTGCATACACACTCACAAGGACCACTGGGGTCTGATATAGTGAGCCAGTTACTATTATATAGCGACCATTGGGGTCTGAAACAGTCTTAACGGGAGTGAACTGTACTTTCTTGCCTATCAGTATGGCTGTCCCTCGTGTTTTAATTTCAAATTTAGAGTGGAAAATCTGACCGATCCATGGTCTAGCGAGTCTCCCCTGGTCAGTGGTACGTAAATGTGTTTCTTGAAGAAATATAATATCGCCTTTCAATTTTTTTATGTGGGAGAAGACCCTAGCCCTTTTGACCGGCCCATTTATTCCCCCCACATTCCATGAGAAGAATCTGACTGTGTTCCCCAGTCCCATCGAAACCTTTGTGTTAGTCATTGTCAGTTGTTAGTGGGTCAGACATCATACATAATAATAGTTGCAGAGTGTATAATAGTATCCCAACCAGGGAAGGGTACCAACCTAGACTGCCGTGCATCGGACCTAGAAGAGCACACGCTAAAATGTCAATCACAGCAAACAGACAGAGTGTATAAGAATAACAGAGTACCATAAAACAAAAACAAAAGCAAACACAAACCCTCCCACCCCCCTCCCCCCTCCCCCCGCACATCAAGTGTTCCATCCCCGAATGATGGGAACAACCGTGCTGACTCCAACAGGAGCCTTTCCCTTCAGTGATACTTACGGCTATAACCATGGCTAACAAAAACAAAAAAAAGGAGCTCAGCAGAGTTATATGTAAATATAAATATTAGGCACCTAGAATACAGTGCAACCTGAGTCAAAATAAAGGATCATTTTATCTAATGTTTAATCTATGACTTTATGGTCCTTGGATGTAAATGCAAATTAAACATGGTCAACTTTCAAAAATAGAAAACCACTGGTTATTGACCGACACCAGACCTTATATGTAGTGGGTACACCCATTACAAAGAATATTCAGGCTCTGGAATATCCCCCCTCCCAATGTCAACCTCATTAAACATAGAATACAGTGCAACTTAGATCTAGTGCTTAACCTACAACATGTATGGTCCTAGGGTATAAATGCAGATTGAACCTGCCAATTTTCAAAAATAGGAGAAAATTGGTAGATGTTTAAATCAGGCGTGATTAGGTATAAAACAAATTATACATATATACATGGTATATTGACCAACCTCAAACCATACGATTAGGGGCACAACTGTTACTAAGAGCAATGATAAGAGTACAGTGCAACTTAAATCCAGTATTTAACCTATGACTTTATGGCCATATGATATAAATGTAAATCAAACATGGTCAATTTTCAGGTATAGTGAATAAATGGTGTATTGACCAACCTCTCGCCTATGTGTAGTGGGAACAGCCGCTACAAAGAGTAATGATAAGATCTTATTACAACTTAATTCTATTGTTCAACCTACGGCTTTATGGCTATATGATATAAATGTAAATTAAACATGGTCAATTTTCAGATATAGAACGTGTTCCCTTCACAGTTATAGGGCATCTTAAATCTAGTGTTTACCCCCGACCCCCTTGGCCATGTGCTATAAATGTAAATTAAACGTGGTCAGTTCCCAGATACAGAAAACATCTGGCACTAACCGACATCACACTATGTGTGTCGTGGGGACGGCAGCTACAGAAAGTAATGATGAAAACACCCTACAACTTAAATAAACGTGGTACATTTGCAGATATAAGGGAATAAGTGGTATCTTGATCGCCCTCGTATCACATGTGTGTACACCGCCCCCCGCGCGCACCCCCACCACGGCCCCACACCACCCGCAGGCGGAGGAGTGTCTCCCCCTGTGGACCGCGACGGACCGCGGCCAGAGCGCACACGAAGGGCAGCGCACCCACACGGCCCGAACAGCCATAGAATAATAATAATAAAAATAAAAATACACACTGTACCACCCAACTCTAATGTTTAGAAAATGACTGTTGTATTGACCTACAGTACACCATACCTGGTCGCGGTGGCAGCAGCTACACAGTAATGATAAACATTGTACCCCTCAAATCCAAAAATGTAACGTGGGGCATTTTCAAATCTAAAAAATAAATAGCAGTTGACTGACATCCTATTATGTGTAGCGAGCACAAGTTGAGGCTTTCATTTTTCTTTTTTTATACAACTTAACTAATAGTTGGCCCGAATATGTCGTTGACTCACCAATCAGTCCGTGGTAACTAATCGAAAACAGTCCCATCTTTAATTCAGTCTAGTCCCCATTTCTGTTCAACGATTTGACAAAAGTTGCAGCCTCCTCAGGTGTGTCGAACTGACTCTCTTTGTCGCGATAGGTAACTATGAGGCGGGCTGGATGGCGAATTCCAAAACGGAGCCCCTCCACCTCTCGGAGCTGGCTTCTCACCTCGTTAAACGCTGCACGCGCCCGTGCTATCTTGGCTGTGTGGTCTGGGAAAACGGAGATGGACACCCCCTCGTACATGATCCTCTTCGTCTCTCTTGCCTTCTTTAGGATGTCGACACAGTCTGAAAAGTAGTGTAGTCTGGCCACAATTGTGCGAGGTCGCTCCCCCGGTCGGAGTCGCTCCCCCGGTCGGGGTTTGGCCTGGAGTGTACGGTGCGCCCTGTCCAACACAGGTTCCTTCTCCATGTTGAAAGCCTCCTTAAGCAGCCTGGAGACGGCTGCAGTCGTGAGGGGGGAGCCTGTACCTTCAGGAACGCCAACAATCCGTATGTTGTTGCGACGAGACCTAGATTCGAGATCTTCACATTTATTTTCTGTTTTAATCAGTTCTTTGACGAGATGTTCAACTTTCTCCTTCAAAATGGCGACGTCGTCGGTGCATGTGGTTAGCGCGTCTTCCACTCCTGCCACTGTGCCTTTTATCAACGTTACCTCAGATTGTAAAGTTGTTATCTTGGCTGACCATTCAGTTTTCATGGCTTGTAGTTCGGATTTGATGGTTACTAGGTCATTTCCCAGAGCCGAGTGCAACTCAGTTTTAAAGATTTCAGCAATATCCGTGCGCACAGTTGCGAGAATGTCCAACTTGAAGGCCGCGGCTTCTGACTCCCTGGTATCCACTGGGAGAGAGTGGATCGAAGGCTCACGCGAGAGCGGGGCCGCACCACATTGCGTTATTTTCTGCTGCAACTGAGATGAACACGGTATTTTAGTAACTTTTGGAGGCATTTTGAAGCCCAAACAAAAACTGTCTAGTTCACGGGTGTATTATATTCAATACTAGTAAAAACGTTTTCTTGAAAGGGTGCCTTTAGATTATATAATTAGGCAATTCTGCCGGAGCTCTTAAATCTGCGTGTCACTCCATAGTACGTTAAACCGGAAGTCCACACTTTATATTTATTGATAAAGGATTTGCACTACAACTCGTACACCTACTGTGAATTGTACCTAAATTGCACCTCGTCCCATTTCTCCATTTCTGCCTTGCACTATATAGTATTGTATATTAGTACACTGCACAGTATTGTATATTGTATGGTAACTACGTCTATTCTGCATCGAACATTGTACATATGTCTAAACTGAACACTGTGACCTCGTTTTTTTTACTTCTAATTTTACTATGTTATTTTATTTCATACTTATCTTGTCTTGCACAGTCTCTGGAGCGCAACAGTAAGAAGCATTTTGTATAAAAGTATTCTGTACTTCTGTATGACAACTATTAAAGAAACTTGAACTTGAAACTTTTGTTTTAGGAAAAATGATATCAAGCCACACTGCTTCGATATCATTGTGATTTAACTCGGGCCTCATGTTAAAACAAATGTCTGCTCGGACATAGACACATACACCCCCCCCATTTCTATTTCTGTCTTTACGTATGACAGTGTAATTTTCTATTTCAATCTCAGAGTCATTTATGGAACTGTCCAGCATTGTTTCAGAGAAAGTTAGTATTGCGGCTTTGCTATTTCCAAACATTATTCTGATTTCGTCCATTTTATTGATTAAGCTTCTTACGTTGAGATGAGTGATATGGAGTCCTCTGGAAGAGAATACACTGTCCATTTCTGCGGTAGTTAGAAGATCCGCGCTGCCTCCCTCGTCCGCTGGGTCCGACGGGCTGTAGCAGGAGCCCACGGAGGGCACCCTAATCTCCTCTGGCGTTTGCAGCTGAGTCGACTGAGACAGTTCTGGGCCTGGATTCGGTTGTATGTTACCCGACATCAGGAGTAGGAGAATTAGAAGTCAGGTCCTCCTCGCTGGGCTGTTCGGCTTGCCGTCGCAAGTGCGCACTGCATAGGGGGAAAATCTCCCATTTCCCTGGGCCCACAGACAGCGTAGTCCTCGCGGCAGAACCCCGAGTAGTTGAGACGTCCATGAGAGAAAGTCCTCCCCGAGCAGCGGGGTTTTCATGGCAGGATCTCTCACTGAATCCGGGGAATCCATGGTGCCTGGGGTAGGCGGCGGCCACACATCTAGCGGTGTGTCTTGTGGATCTTCCGCGTCAGCAGGGACACCAGTCCCGGGGATCCCCAGCACCAGGTAACCGACCAGGTAGAATAGCAGGGGAGGTGGCCACATTTGGCACATTATGGGATTTCGTAATACAATGTAAAAAAAAATTTAATAACCCAAACGCCTAATTGCTACCAAACATTTGGCAAATGTTCTCTCTGTCACAGAGAAAGAACGTGTACAAGATTTTACACAGACACGGTGTCACATTCCACGCTGTCACATTCCAAGCATTCTAAATGGCCGCGCCAGTGTTGTTGGCTGGAAATGTCTGGATGTTGTTTGTGTGTGGCCGAGTTTTGCAGAGAGTGGTAAAAACAGGATAAAACAGGGTACAATCGGATAAAACACTTGATAAAAACAGGCTAAAAGCACTTAAAAACGTGAGTATCAGACGTGACCGCAGCCCAATGCAGTAAACATTTCCCGGGAGCTCTTTGAAATGCGACCGACCACGTCAGGTAAGTATTTGGTAGTGAATCTGGTCATAGACTACAGGAGAGGGGGAGAGAAGCTGGTCATAGACTACAGGAGAGGGGGAGAGAAGCTGGACCCCATCACCATCGACGGGGCTGCAGTGGAGAGAGTCAGCAGCTTTAAGTTTCTCGGTGTCCACATCACCGACAAACTCATCTGGGATGTCCACAATAATCATGTGGTAAAGAAGGCCCAACAACGCCTTTACAACCTCAGGAGGCTGAAGAAGTTCGGCATGACACCCAAGATCCTGAAGGTGTTCTACAGAGGAACAACAGAGAGTGTCCTGATGGAGTGCATCACTGCCTAAAGGGGGAACTGCACCGACCTCAACCTCAGAGCGCTGAGCAGAGTCGAGAGGACAGCAGAGTCATGAGTGTAGTATTAGGTTATATTTGTATAGGAACCTTTGTGCGGTAGGAACCTTGATGTGTGACGGGGGGGGGGGGGGGGGGGGAGTTAAATAGAGCATGCACGGACTCGAAAGCTATCGCCTGTGTCATATCGTCTCTTGATTATAACAAACCTAAGATCTCATGATTATAACTCAACATGGTGTCAGAAGCGGGATTGAACATTAGATATAGCGTTAACTAAGTAGTATAGACTTTAGAGTAGGCTGCTACAGTAACGTTAGTACTAGTTTGAGTTTGAGTTTAGAGACAGCGGCGCAAGCCCAACGGCGCGAAAGCGAAAGTATGAGTCAGTTTCAAGTTCCCCCGCCAGAGAAATTCACCTTCAAGGCAGAAGACTGGACAAAATGGATAAAAAGATTCGACCGTTTTCGGATTGCGTCGGGATTAGAAACCCAAGCAGAAGAAAACCAAGTGAATGCATTAATCTACACTATGGGAGAAGAAGCTGAGGATATTCTGACTTCTCTGCATCTGAGCGCCGAAGAACAGGCTGAGTATGAGACGGTCAAAGACAGTTTGGATGCTCACTTCATAGCACGCAGAAATGTCATTTTCAAGAGGGCCAAGTTTAACCAGCGGCAGCAGGAGCCGGGGGAGTCAACAGATAATTTTATTACTGCACTGCATTGCCTGGCCGAACATTGTGGATATGAGACACTGCATGATGAAATGGTGAGAGACAGACTCGTGGTTGGGCTGAGGGATTCAAGACTTTCAGAACAGTTGCAAATTGACCCTGACCTAACACTTGTAAAAGCTGTAACCAAGGCTAGACAGAGTGAGCAGGTAAAGAAACAACAAGAAGCTCTCAAGAGAAACTTTAAAGAGGACTTTACAAATACACAGCTTGATAGTATGCAGGCCCAGCAGCGGGGCAGAGCTAAATATACACAAGCCAGGCCACAGTCATTCCAGTCGGGTAAGAGAATAGCACAGAAAATGAATTCTAAGCAGACAGTGTATATGGTGTGGCGACATGGAAGGCCACAGCCGACAGAAATGCCCGGCTAGGGAATCGCTGTGTAACCACTGTAAGAAGCAGGGACACTATGCCAGAATGTGCAGAGCTAGAAGGAGCACTGAGGGGCACATAGCCACGTTGACAGATGAGCCACGTTGACAGATGACAGGAATGACTATGAGGGGGATGACTACGATGTGGATGAAGAGGCTTCATTCCTTGGCTCACTGACTGTCGATTCAGATGAAGGTCCATGGATGACGGAAGTAAAAATGGACCACTGCAACATTGTGTGGAAGATACACAGGTGCGGATGTAACAGCAGTGCCAGAGACCATGTGTAGTCAGGAGCAGCTCAGTAAAATGGGGAGATCAACAAAGCCTTTAAAGGGGCCAGGAGGAAGGCCACTGAATGTAAAGGGGAAATTCACAGCCACACTCAAGAAAGGTGAGAGGATCACAAAACAGGATGTTTACGTTGTGGAGGAACTGGCCGTACCATTGCTAGGCCGGTCAGCTGCCATAGCACTGCACATGGTGGCAAGGCTGGATGCCATCAGCCTAGCTTTAGTCTCAAAAGAAGATGTGAAACAGGAATTCCCAAAGCTCTTCAATGGTCTGGGGAAAATGCAGGGAGACTACAATATTGTATTAAAGCCAGGGGCTAAGCCCTTTTCTGTCTCCACTCCTAGGCGGATATCCCTCCCCCTCCTACCAAAAGTAAAGGAAGAACTAAAACACATGGAGCAACAGGGAGTAATTTCAAAGGTGGAACAGCCAACGGACTGGTGTGCACCAATGGTGGTGGTTCCCAAGCCGACGGGAAAGGTGATAATATGCACAGACCTCACTGAACTGAACAAATCTGTCAAGAGGGAGAGGCATCCACTTCCCTCAGTTGAACACACACTGGGACAGCTCGCCGGAGCCAGAGTGTTCTCTAAGCTGGATGCAAACTCAGGCTTCTGGCAGATTCCACTGTCAAATGAGTCATCGCTATTAACCACCTTCATGACACCATTTGGACGGTATCGCTATAACCGCATGTGCTTTGGAATATCGTCTGCACCAGAGCACTTTCAGAAGCGCATGACACAAATCCTAGAGGGTCTGGAAGGCGTTGTGTGTCAGATGGATGATGTGCTCATCTGGGGAGCCACACAACAACAGCATGATGAGAGGTTACGCACGGCACTGACACGACTCCAGGAGGCAGGGGTCACGCTCAATGCTGGAAAATGTGAGTTCTCCAAGAGCAAAATCAAGTACCTGGGACAGGTCATCGAGGGGTCAGGGGTGAGCGCAGACCCAGACAAAGTGTACGCAGTGAAAGCCATGAAAGAACCGAGGAACGTCAGAGAAGTGAGAGGATTTCTGGGGATGTTAAATCATCTTGGAAAGTTTCTGCCTCACCTGGCAGAGAAGAACCATCCACTCAGAGATCTGCTAAAGAGGTCAAACATGTGGGCATGGGGGCCCCCACAGCAGGAGGCCTTCGTTAATATAAAAAAACAACTGACTACACCCCCTGGATTGACACTGTACGACCCAAACGTAGAAACCTTGGTCTCCGCTGATGCCTCGTCATATGGGCTGGGTGCAGTCCTTCTCCAGAGGCAAGCTGAACAAGCATGCAAACCGGTGGCGTATGCCTCGCGAGCCCTCACCAACACCGAACAGAGATACGCTCAAAGAGAAAAGGAGGCACTGGCCTCCACATGGGCCTGTGAGAAGTTTGCTGAATTCCTCATTGGGAAAGACTTCCACATTGAGACAGACCACAAACCTCTGGTCCCTCTGCTAGGCTCGAAGACCCTAGACCAACTTCCACCACGCATACAACGTCTTAGGATGAGACTGATGAGGTTCTCCTACACCATATCACATGTGGCGGGCAAAAACATCACGACAGCAGACGTGCTCTCCAGAGCTCCTGTAAGCAGCACAGCAGACGGGCTACAAGAGGAAGAAATAAACCTGTATGTCGACTCCATCATGACAAGCCTGCCCGCTACAGAGAAAAGGCTCAGAGAGATCCAAACACACCAAGACAATGACCCCATAGTATGCCAGCTTAAGAGGTACTGTGTGGAAGGATGGCCAGATAAGTTCTCCATAGAACGCGTGATTCAGCCCTACCTGCCACACTCAGGAGAGTTCACGGTGCAAAATGGACTGATGCTAAAGGGGGAGAGAATAGTCATCCCAGCAGCACTCAGAGCTGACATACTGGAAAAGCTGCACAAAGGACATCTCGGGATAACAAAATGTAGGGAGAGGGCTAAAAAGTCAGTATGGTGGCCAGGCCTTAGCAAGGAATTGCAAAAGATGGTAGAGAACTGTGACACATGTGCACGTGAGAGGGTAAACAAAAGAGAACCGATGATGATGATGTCCACTGTCGGAGCAATCTGTTTCAAAACAACAACCAACACTACCTAGTCATCGTTGACTATTATTCCAGATATGTGGAAGTCGCCAAACTGACATCCACAACATCAGAGGCAATGATCCAGCATTTCAAGTCATATTTGCTCGTCATGGGATCCCAGAGGAAGTCCGCACGGACAATGGCCCACAGTATGCATCAGAGTGTTTCCGCAAGTTCTCACAGGACTGGTGTTTCAGCCATGTGACGTCCAGTCCTCGCTTTCCACAGAGCAATGGGGAGGCAGAGCGCGCAGTGAGAACTATAAAAAGTGAAACCGTGAACCGTGAAACAGATGTAGTGGAGACACATGTCGCTAAAGTGACTCAAAACCAACAGCAGTGGCAGCCACAGAGCTTAATGACTGAGATACGATACCCACCTAGAGTGAGGGGCCCTCCAGGGCACCTAAATGACTTTGTGTGCACACGTAGTTAAGTCCCTAATAATAATAATAATAATAATAAAAAAAAAATAACAGAGTGAGATATGGGGCAGAATAATCCTCACACTCTGCAGAAGGGCTGGGCAGTCTACCCCACCCTTCTCTAAGAAAGAAGTTAAGTTACCGTTCTAATGTGTTGTATAAATGCAAATAACTTTATACAGAAGAAGCGGAAAATATTATTAGTTAGTTATATTTAGCTACTATGGTTGATTGTTGAGACTGTCATGTTATAAGTTCAGGGAAAGTTATTTATCCTAAGTTCAGGGAAAGTTATTTATCCTAGGAAGGGAGATGTAGTATTAGGTTATATTTGTATAGGAACCTTTGTGCGGTAGGAACCTTGATGTGTGACGGGGGGGGGGGGGGTTAAATAGAGCATGCACGGACTCGAAAGCTTTCGCCTGTGTCATATCGTCTCTTGATTATAACAAACCTAAGATCTCATGATTATAACTCAACAATGAGGACAGCACAAAATAGGCCGTATGGTGAAGGCTGTATCGTTTCATCCCGTTCCCACCTCTGCGAATTACACAATTTTCACTCTGGGTGAAAGTTCGATTGGTGTAGATTTAGGAACAAAAAGTTCTCCATTGACAAAATAGCACATTTTGCGCAATCATAATTTAAAAGTCGGGACTAGATCTTTCCTCGCGAACGGATATTTGGGCACTGCAGAGTTTTATTTGACGCAATTGGTGCTAGTTCGGTCACGTATCTGGCGCTCGACCAATAGCAGCTCTCCTTGTTGCGAGGTCATCGCAACAACGATAGCTGCTATTGGTTGATCCGGTGTCAACAAAGAAATTACATCCACACAGTACTCTAACGTTACGGACTAAAATGGACAGAAAACACCTTCTAAAGTTTGCAAAAAGGTTTCTAAACAATGTTATATGCATCTCACGTCCGTTCAGAAAGAATGTGTACAAGATTTGACAGACACGGTGGGATAGATATAGAAACTGCATCGAACGGTGGCCTAACCCACCAGGCCAGAATCATACCATTGTGGAGACATAAACATTGTTTAGAGATCGATTTGTGTCATAAATGTCATGATGAATTGAAAATGGGGGACCCTGACAAGACGAAAGTATTTCTCTGGTCTGCATCCCCTTAACAATTGTGTGTATTGAGCTGTACTGTATTGTACCCATTCTGCAATCTGTTAATAAAGTTTTCAATCAATCAAGATAAGATATTCCTTTATTGATCCCATTGGGGAAATTCAGGCATCATAGCAGCATGGGGGAGGGGAGGTACAGGTAGTAAAAACAAGCAATGTAAACAATATAACAAGTTAATATAATTAACTAACTAACTAACTCAAATATACAGTATTCACATAAGGTGCAGTATGCATAAGGTAGTGTTATTGTCCTTTTTAGGTTCCTAGTAGTTGTAGTTGGATGTCTGGCAGCAGTCCCTGCCCATGTTGTGGAGCCTGATAGCCACTGGTATGAAGGACTAACCGGATTCGTCACATACATACACAACTAACACACAAGTTTCAAGTTTGTTTATTATTTATCACAATAAAATACAGGTACTTTATGATGAAATGCTTGTTTCTGTATGAGCCCCTGAGAGTGTGCTTCATACAGTAAAAGAAAGTAAGTAAGTAAACAGGAATATTCAATATACAATACAGAGTAAAATGAGTAAACAGTGAGGTGTGTGGAGAGATCAGTGTCAAACTGATCTCAACAAATACAAACAAATCACACTACTACTGTATAATCCTAATCCCCTCGCCCTATACATCCCAATCCAGTCCACACCCTCATCCACCACTGTGATGTATGTGGCTGTGGGTGTTTTGACTACCTCACCATTCCTACTCCTGCCCTCTAGGGGGGGGGGGGGGGGGGGGGGGCAAGCACTTCTTAAGGTGACTGCTGCTCAGGCCGCTTTGGGCGTTGTTGTTATGGCAATAAAGCTAGCTACAGCCATGGTGTGGTACAACGTATTCCGTGTGATTAATATGCTACCATGGTCTGGGATCACATATATAATAAATTGGCGATGAGTACGTTTCATCCAGTGACGACACTGGTTGAAGAGAATCCACGCTAACGCTGGCTTATGACAGAACAGGTTGACGGGGAATCCGCGTTAGCGCCTGCTAGCGACGGAGCTAACGGCAGCATATCTACGAGACAATTACGCAGAGAGATGGCTGGGATCATCGGACATATCGTGGCTTTTGATGAATCTACGGAGCAGTGGGCGACTTATGTGGAACGGATTGAAAATTTTGTGGCTGCAAATGACATTTCCAATGAGAAGAGGCTCCCGGTGTTTTTGAGTCTAATAGGGTCAACAACATACGGATTACTGCGCAGCTTAATTGCTCCGGATAAACCAGGGGATATAAATGATGCTCAGACTGTGCGAGTATTGCAAGCCCATTTTTCTCCCAAGCCCATTGTGATTGCGGAAAGATTCCGTTTCCATAAAAGACATCAATCAGAGGGGGAGACAATCGCCCAGTATATTGCGGATTTGAAAAAGCTGTCGGAGCACTGCGAGTTTGGCCTGTACCTATCAGAGGCTTTGCGGGACCGGTTCGTGTGTGGTCTCATCAGCGAGTCCATACAGAAGAGACTATTAACTGAGAATGCCCTCACCTATCACAAAGCAGTGGAAATCGCCATTGCTATGGAAACGGTGGCGAGGGAGGCCCAACAACTCAGCAGCTCCGTAAAGGTGAATGCAATGTCTCTTTCGTCTACACCTGGGAGAAAATGCACCCGGTGTGGAAGGACCAACCATATGGAGAGTGACTGCTTCTACAAGGACCAGACCTGTCACCGCTGCGGTAAGAGCGGCCACATTGCACGTACATGCAGAGAGAGCAAGCAGGAAAGTAAAACCGCAAGTAACACAAGGTGGGAGCAAAAAGACAGAGGGGGAAGTAACACAAGGTGGGAGCAAAGAGACAGAGGGGGAGAAAGGTCAAAAAGGCGGATAAATAAGATGAACACCAGGGAGAAGCAGAGTGATACAGAGTCTGATTCATATGTGGAACCCTGCACAGGGTGGATGCAGCAGAGGATATGTCTCAGCAGGGCAGTTCAGCATCATTAGTAATCTGGGTCAGGCCAAAAGTGGAGGGGAAAATGATTGACATGGAGCTAGACACTAGTGATGTGACGATTCATCGATTTGCATCGGTGCGCCGGCATACACGTTCACGATGCGAGTGCACCGGTGGAATAAGTCCGCTTCGGCTACAATTCAGGCTGAACTCGCGATGCATCTTGTTGTAGCGTCTTTGCATCGGTCAAAAACCGATGCATTCATATAATTTCCTCTCATCCACTTGTCAGCAGTGCACTGTGACTGCACACACACACAGCAGATACTATTGCTTCGCTACTACATAAGGCGAGAGCCGCGTCACAGTTATCAACAAACAGTGGAAGTCAAGGAGACATAGAATAGAATTGATCAACATGCTAACGCTAGTAGCCTCTGGCTAACGCCAGTTAGCTGTTCAGCTAACGCTAAACTAGTGTCTAACTAACTGACTAAAGTGACTCTGCAACACCAGTACCATTAGTGAGGAGGGGGGGGGGGTATATTGAAGACGCTTGACAACAGGGGTTCAAAGATAACTTCACATTTATTGGTTATTTGTTTCTTAATTATATCGCTTCATGCAATCCATCCAGCCTGGCTCCGTGTTGTTGACATACGGTCGGAAAGTATAGACGCATCCTAGTGACCTAGTCTAGTGTGTGACATCATCAACTGTCGACGGCAGCTCAGACGGAGAGGGTCTCTCTCTCTCTCTCTCTCTCTCTCTCTCTCGTGTGTTTTTAGCTAAAGTCGATAGAAAAGACAGTTTATGCAAAAGTCTTCTTAGGCACCCAAGAGTTTTTATATAAATTGTCTTACAGTAGATTATTTTATTTTTAATAATAATATAAGCTGCATATAAGGAATACAACCAAATCCTCTGTCATACCATAAAATTGTATCATTATTTTGCATCGTGTTGAATCGCATCGTATCGCCCCGAATCGCATTATGTTGAATCAAATCGTATCGAATCGTATCGTATCTCAACAGGGGGTGAATCATATCGCATCGCCCGGTGCTTCAAATGTATCGTTAATGTATCGTATCGTTGGCACCGTATCGAGATGCGCATCGCATCGGCCTCAGTGAGGAGATGCACATCCCTACTAGACACAGGGGCAGCCGTTTCACTTATGTCAGCGAAAATGTATAGTGAAAAATTCAGTCATATTCGCCTGCGCCACACCCACACCCTGCTGAAAACATATACAGGTGAAGTGATCGCACCAGTGGGGGTGGTAAAGGTGAAGGTTCAAATGAACAGAGAAAAAGCACGGCTCCCACTATATGTGGTGAAAGGCGATGCACCCCCCCTATTCGGCCGTGAGTGGCTGAGAAGAGTGAGACTGGACTGGAGAGCCATAAAAACAGTTAGATCTGGACAACGCATGCAGGGAAACACGCTGGAAGCAGTGTTAAAGAGGCATGCCAATGTATTTAAGGACGAACTGGGGACATTGAAGGGCTTTGAAATAGCTCTGACACTCAAGCCAGAACATTAACCGAAGTTCTGTCAGGCCCGGGTGGTTCCCTATGCACTCAGGCCAAAGGTGGACGCTGAGCTAGAGCGCCTGCAACTGCTAAATGTGATTTTGCCTGTGCAGTTCAGTGAATGGGCGACCCCCATTGTGCCTATCACTAAGAATAATGGGAGTGTGCGCATCTGCAGGGATTTTAAAGTGACTTTAAACCTGGCCCTCTGTGCTGAACATTATCCAATACGCCGGATGCCTAAATATTAAAGGCAACCAACTTGTGTCTAACCACGCCCAACTTGCGTCTAGCCACGCCCCCGCGGCGACAGAGCGGAGCTCATTATATGCCAGTAACCGCCCCTTATTCTGTATCCAGAAATAGCTCAATTGGCAAAGCTGCATGGCTGTGGATCCTACGGCTCGTTGCTGGCTAGTTCGATTCCCTTCAATTTTTTTTTTTTTTTTTACGTGCATTCGCATTCTTTCGCCGTTAAGTTTAGGCATAACTTTAAGCATTGTTTCGGAGTTGGTTAAGGTTAGGCATTGTTTCGGAGTTGCTTAAGGTTAGAAGGGTTAAGTTTAGGCGCTGTTAAGGAGCTGGTTAAGGTTAGAGTTTGACTTAGAGAATGGCAATAGACAGCCTATTTCCGCGCTGCAGCGCGAGGCAATAGACAGCCTATTTCCGCGCTGCCGCTCTCTCGCGCTGCCGTGGTCACATGGGCGTATTGGCCAATCAGAGAAACGCTAAACACAAGTTGGTTGCCTAAAATATTCACGCACCCCGGATAGAGGATATGTTTGCAGGGGGGCAGCGGTTCAGCAAACTAGATCTGGCTCATGCATACATGCAGGTGCCGGTGCAGGAGAGTTCCTGCAAATATCTCACTATCACAACACACAAGGGGATGTTCTGCTATAACCGACTGCCTTTCGGCATAACGTCAGCGCCCTCTATCTTTCAGCGTATTATGGATCAAGTCCTTCAGGGGCTTCCCAATGTGCACTGTTTTTTGGATGACATCTTAGTAACGGGATGTAATGATGCAGAGCACCTGAATAATCTGGAAGTGGTGCTGTGTCGATTGGAGAAGTTTGGTCTCAGGGCGCAGCGAGGGAAATGTGAGTTTTTCAAGGACTCACTGGAATACCTGGGACATTATATTGACGCCACGGACCTTCATAAATCCCCAGAAAAGCTCAGGGCAATTGCTGAGACCCCAGCCCCAACGAATGTAGGCCAGCTGTGCTCCTTCCTGGGATTAATGAATTATTATGGCCAATTTGTTCAAAACATGGCAACAACACTCAGCCCCCTTCACGCATTACTACACAAGGGGACACCATGGAAATGGTCACAGGAGTGTGGGAAGGCATTCTGCTCAGCTAAGGATCAACTGCTCTCGGAGAGGGTATTGACACATTACAATCCCCAACTGCCAATCATACTGGCATGTGACGCCTCGCCCTATGGCGTGGGCGTGGTGATTTCGCATGTGATGCCGGGGGGTCAAGAGAGGCCTATAGCGTTTGCCTCCAGGACGTTGAATAAAGCGGAGCAAAATTATGCTCAGATTGAGAGAGAGGCCCTGGGGATCATATTTGGCATGCGCAAGTTCCACGCCTATTTGTACAAGCGCTATTTTACCCTGATCACAGACCACAGGCCCCTGACTACAATATTGAGCCCCAGTAAAGCTATCCCATCGATGGCGGCTGCAAGACTACAGCAATGGGCCCTAATATTAGCTGCTCACAACTACACGATTCAGTACAGGGGGGTGGCGGAACATGGCAATGCAGACTGCCTCTCACGCCTACCACTGCCGGTTGAGCATAAGGACAAACCAGGTTCAGTGGATACCGTACTGATACATCACCTTGAATCGCTGCCAGTATGCAGCACTGACATTCGTAAATAAATGAGGTATGATCCAGTGCTCGCTCAGGTGATGGACATGAGTTTGTCAGGTCACTTTCCTGTGGCGCAAGGGCAGGACAGTGCACTGACTCCATATTACACAAGAGGAGATGAACTCTCAGTGGTACAGGGGTGTTTGTTGTGGGGAAATCGGGTGATTGTGCCTCCAAAATTAAGACCCCAATTGCTACAGGAGCTGCATGCAGGCCATCCGGGAGTAGTGAAAATTAAAGCTGTGGCTCGTAGTTACATATGGTGGCTGAGGATTGACGCTCAAATAGAGCAACAGGCCAGAGTGTCAGTCATGTCAGCGCAACCAGAAATCTCCCGGTCTCTCCCCACTTCACTCCTGGCCATGGCCAATCACTCCGTGGCAGAGGCTACATGTGGACTTTGCAGGGCCCTTTGAGGGTCATAAATTATGTTTATGGTGGTGGTGGATGCCCACTCCAAGTGGCCGGAAGTGAAGCTGATGGGCTCCACCACAACCACTAAGACTATTCAAGTGCTGCGGGGGTTGTTCAGTCGCCATGGACTGCCAGAAATGGGCCGCAGTTCATTTCAAATGAGTTTGCAGTTTTTCTCAAAGGAAATGGAGTGAAGCACATGCGCTCTGCTCCTTTTCACCCGGCCACGAACGGTCAAGCGGAGCATTTTGCACAGACGCTAAAACGCTCATTGAAAGCGTCCCGAGGATCAACGACAGTGCAGCACAGACTGGATTTGTTTCTGCTCAGCTACAGAAATGCTCCCCATGCCACGACTAATGAATCTCCTGCGGTGCTTTTCCTTCGCTGCCGACTCCGCTCCCGCCTTGACCTCCTCAAACCCAGTGTGGCGGCGGTGGTGGATCAGGCTCAGACAATCCAGCAGGGTCGCAGAGCCCTGTTCGCTAGAGACAAGAACTTTGCATCGGGAGACCCGGTGCTGGTCCGTGATTATAGACGGGGGGAGGATAAGTGGATGCCAGGGGTGGTGGTCTCCCAGGAGGGGCCAGTGTCCTACACAGTTGGGGTCAGCTCGGGTCATTGGAAACGCCACACAGAACAGATGCGGGCCTGTGACCCGATGCTACTCACATCAGGGGAGCCAATACCACCAGCCCCATTGGTTCAAACTGCTACAGTCCTTATGCCAGATCCAGTGACCGTTTCCCCAGCGGGCGGACAAGAGTCCCCCCTAACCGGTCACTCAGTCACGCACACTGAGGCAACTGACTCAGAGCCAACCAGAACATCCACAGAGACTAGTAGGAGGTACCCATGAGGCTGAGTAAAATGTCATGGTAAGCCAATCAGAGGTAGAGGTGGGCGGGTCTAACGCATCCAGAGTCTGAGCCACAATACAAGCGATTCATTCAGCGTGAGACTGCGGGTCCGTGTAGTGTACGGTTTGAGCCATGGACCGCGGAACCGGTATGGCCAGTAGGGCCGTGGCACTACCAACTTTTGGGGTGTTAAAAAAAAAAAAAAAAAAAAAAATTCATTTGTTTTGCTCTGCGCAGTTTTGGCGCCCTCCTCTATATCTGAAACCATTATTATACCATGAGCCTCAGCTTTAGGTGTTCACAGTCTTTCTTTCTTCTTAATTTTCTTTGAAAGCAAATTTGCACATTCTTTTATTGTTTGTTATTGTTATTATTATTATTATTATTATTATTATTATTATTATTGTGTGTTAGCTAAGTTGTTTATTTGTTTTAATTCTTTAGTGTGCACTTTACATTTATTCTTAGCTCTTGTTCTTGCTTGTAAAAAATAAAGGTGCAGTACTTTACTGTATAACTGTTAACCCTTTCACTGCCACACAACGGAGGGTTAACCCTTTATTATCACACAACCGACAGTCGTGAAAGGGTTAACCTTCTGTGTATTGTCGCAGTGAAAAGGGTTAACCGGTTGGTAGCGCGGCGATGTTTTGATTTGATTGGGGGGGGGGGGGGGGGGTTGGGGGGGGGGGGGGCAGTGGTGAACCTCGCCTAGCAGTAGGGTTTATCTCCTACGATTGTGCAGGTGAATTGACAGGTTTGACATATCCCTGAATCTTCTCTCATAAGTGGATTTTCTCATGTTTACTCAAATATGCTAATGTTCTGAATCTCTTATCACACAAACCACAATGATGTGGCTTCTCTCCTGTGTAAATTCTCCGGTGTTATTTCAGACTATGCAGTTGACTAAAGCTCTTCTCACACTGGTGACAGAAGTAGGGCTTTTGTCCCATGTGTGAATTATCTGGTGTTTTCAGATGAGACAGTTGACTAAAGCTCTTCCCACACTGGTCACAGAAGTAGGGCTTTTGTCCCATGTGTGAATTATCTGGTGTGTTTTCAGATGAGACAGTTGACTAAAGCTCTTCCCACACTGGTCACAGAAGTAGGGCTTTTGTCCTGTGTGAATTCTCTGGTGTGATTGCAGACTAATCTGATGTCTAAAGCTCATCCCACACTGGTCACAGAAGTAGGGCTTCTCTCCTGTGTGAATTCTCTGGTGTGATTTCAGATTATCCAGTCGACTAAAGCTCTTCTCACACTGGTCACAGAAGTAGGGCTTCTCTCCTGTGTGAATCATCTGGTGTGATTTCAGACTAGCCAGTCGACTAAAGCTCTTCTCACACTGGTCACAGAAGTAGGACTTCTCTCCTGTGTGAGTTCTCTGGTGTGATTTCATACTATCCAGTCGACTAAAGCTCTTCTCACACTGGTCACAGAAGTAGGGCTTCTCTCCTGTGTGAATCATCTGGTGTGATTTCAGACTATCCAGTCGACTAAAGCTCTTCTCACACTGGTCACAGAAGTAGGGCTTCTCTCCTGTGTGAATCATCTGGTGCGTTTTCAGATTAGACAGTTGACTAAAGCTCTTTCCACACTGGTCACAGGAGTAGGGTTTTTCTCCAGTGTGAATGCGCTGGTGTTTATTGAGATTCATCTTTGAACTGAAGCTTTTTCCACACTGGTCACAGGAGTAGGGCTTCTTTCCAGTGTGAATGCGCTGGTGTTTATTGAGATTCATCTTTGAACTGAAGCTTTTTCCACACTGGTCACAGCAGAGACCTTTTCTTCCATCCAAGCCTCTTTGTTTCATCCCAGGCCTGGCAGCACAGTTATCTGGATGGAGATAGTGATGGAGAAGAGTGTCAGAGGAAGGATATTTGGTGATTTTATTCAGCTTAATTTCCATGTTAGAGGTTTATAATGGTATGTAGCTGGGTTTTATGGTTTAAGACAGTGTAGTCCAGAGTCGTCTACAGTTCTAGACTCAACGCCCACTTTGAAGTCACTTTGAAGTCCCCAACACCAACCAACAGAGAGGGGTTCTGACCACGGAGCACACGCAGGACTCACCACTCACTGTGACAACGGCAGAGGTACGTACGGTTCTGAGCAGAACAAACCCACGGAAGGCAGCCGGCCCAGACAACATCCCCGGCCATGCCCTCAGGGTCTGTTCATCAGAGCTGGCTGACGTACTTGCTGACATTTACAACCTGTCACTAGCACAAGCTATTGTGCCCACCTGCTTCAAGACCACCACCCTCGTGCCCCTGCCAAAAAAAAACACTGTAACCTGTCTGAATGACTATCGTCCCATTGCACTCACACCAATAGTGATGAAGTGTTTCAAGAGGACAGTCATGTCGCACATCAAGGAGACCATCCCAGACACACTGGACCTGCTATGGCTGCACGATTTTGGGAAATAATCTAATTGCGATTTTCCTGACAGATATTGAAATTGCGATACAATTATTATTATTATTATTATTTTTTTTTTTTTTAAAGCAGCCAAAAATGTTTCTTTTTACCTGGGAATAGATACCGGTACCTTTTTTCTGTACTTTACTCTCTCTCTCTGAAGTATAAACTTCACAACACACACTCTCTCTGAAGTCTAAACTTCACAACACACAATCTAAAACCCCTCCCTACCTCCCTCTCCCAAACCGTTCCTACAAGAAAAGAAATATGTTGCATGATCATGTACATTTATTTTGTATTATAATTTCTTTTACGTTTAAATATCAACATTATCTGGCAATCCTCAGTAAATACTATCAAACTCCTCTGATGTCATCTGGTCTTTCAGAAGACCAGATATGGGAGATATACACACACACACACACACAGACACACAGACACACAGACACACACACACACACACACACACACACACACACACACACACACACACACACACACACACACACACACATTTGAATACTTTATTTGGTTCCACAAATTATATTACATAAACAGGGAATCAAATGTATCGCACTGAACACTTAAGGGTACACAATACATAGCACCTCGTCCTCCATGTGGCTAAGCTGCCAATAATAGCTGAGACAGAGCAATATTTGGCAATTTGTTTGGCTTTTCTTTTAGACATTGCAGCAATTCTCAGACCGGTCATGGTGCATTTGTATACATGGCCAAGACTTCCAAATACAAGTACACCATATCTACACCTATACCCAAGGTCGGCCATCACATTGAGCAGTGGTTGGTATTTGATATACTTGTCCCGGAAGGCCTGGTCCATGTACAAATCAAAGGTACAGCCTACTTCTAATGACCATCACCTCCCTGTGGCTGGTGTCAACAAAAACAACATCCGGTGTATTTGGTATGTTAGCAAATACATTGTTGGTAAGGCCAAACCACTCTGGTTGCACTCTAGCATGTTTGTACATTGCTGCACTAGATGGTTCCGTACCGCATCAGACACAATGTCCACAATACGGTCATGACGAGCAATGTACAGGTGTTTGTATGCATTACATCCATTTGTTATGTGTGCAATGGATTCTAGGTGTTGTGAATCCTGATGGTTTAAACAGAATGGACTGTGAGTTTGAGGATACCAAGTGGACAGATTGTATTTAGTGGTGAAGAATTATGGTGATTCGCCTGTGATTATAATATGAATTAATGTTGACAACAGCAACCACACTCCTTGCCTGGCAGAGGTGAGGTGCGTGACCTCTCTCTCTTGGAGCTGTAACTAGGGCGGAGTATGGGACAGGTCGCTCGACCGGGCTCTGGAAGTCATAATAGGCATTCCTTAAAGATAACGGGTGGAGGAGAGCAGAGGGGGTGAATCGTCTCCAGTCGAATGATTACCGGAACGAGAGAGAGAGCGAAACAGGAGAAGCTGATCAAATGGACTTTTATTAAATGGACTTTTATCAATGGACTTTATTACAAACTGTCGAGACTGTCAAGGAACCCACATCATTCCTGTGAAACTTCCCTGTTTGGTTGAATAAATGTTCTCCCTGATAACTGTCAACTGAGCCGTGTGAGAGGTGTTCATTCTGATGTTTCTGTGAGCACACAAGAGGGATCACTAAATTACACAACGGAGGACACTATCGGTGGAGCCATCACTCACTGGGATTATCGTAACATCTAACAGTGGGTAATACCTGCAGTCTTGCTTTGATGGTCAATTTAAAAACATCCTCACCAACAGCGCCGTTCTTAAACACTGAGTGTGAGACTGAGTGGTCAACAAACTCCAAACAAGCTAGCTTTCCCTGTAATCTGAGTCCACACCAGTGCTGCCTGATCTCAGACTGCTTCATGCTAAGCAGAACCCTCCTTGCAGAGTCTCTGTGCAGTTCGACAGTCTCTTCCTGCGGTGTTGTGATGTTGGCCTTCACAACCACACAGGGGTCTGTGATAAGTTCATCAGAGTCAGGGACTCCAGCGACCGACTGCTCAGTACATCTCAGGAGCAGCCTTTGTTACAAGGGAATGGGGAATGTTATATAAACACCCCCACAGTGGTGTGTGTAGTTTGTACGTCCCAGCAGGGACCAGAATGTAAACTATGATGTCGTGTTATGGGTTGGCAATACAGACGCACAGTTGACACACACGCTCTAGTCTCCTGGCTCGTTATTGAACACAAACATGGTGTCAGAAGTGGCTAGACCAGAACGTGAGTAATTGTACGGGTCAGGGTTAGAAATTAACGGGGCTTGGGGCAAAATGCCCTAAAAAATTTACCAAATGCCCTCGAAAATCAACCTGTTAAGCCTTAAGGTCCCCCTATAGGACCCCCTGCTTTTCTTTATCATAAATCTATCAATAGAGACCGTATTAGATCCCCAATTATTATATCATGGGGTATCATTGGAAAGCTACACTCATTGGCTACAACCCTGTGCGGAACTAGAGCCCCGGGAGTCGGGGGTGGTAATGTGTACTTTTGCGTACTTTGGGGCACGCCTCACATATCGGCATGTAACTCGAGAACCGCTGAACGGATTTTGTCACCTGAAAGGGCAATCGACAGGCAACAAATAGGGCTTTAATTCTATCTATATATATTGTATTAAAAGAAATGCACACCCGAGCCACTAGAGGTAGGCAAAGAATCGTCCAGATGTGTGCCCTTGGATGTTAACACTTTGCATGCCACGCCCGAGATTTCTCGGGTTCACCCCCTGCGGGTTGAATGCCCACTCATGAGAATACTCGTATTTTCTCTTTTTTAGCGATCTGAAATCATATTTCATCAACCAAGTCTACCGTTGGAAATTCAACTACCTCAGGCGCTCAGATGTGAAAAAAGCGCCACCTATCGTCTCCCAGGTGGTAATTCACCCTTTTGGATTTAACTCAATGAAAATGAATGAGAAAAAGAAACCTGCACTCCACATTTTACTTCTCACTCACGCAGCCGGCATCTACCAGCTTCATGCTAGACTCTCGGTGCCGCAGAGAATATGTGTTTTACTGTATACACAGTGGATCACTAAAAGGAGCGATTTTTTCGAATGGCGATCAGGAATTGGAATAATCCATTTGGATACCATCTGATCTCAGGTAAGGAATCTATGTTACAAATCTAAGGATAATCAGACCCGTTTTCACGGATATATAAGCTTTTATGTGATTATGTGATATCGCTGTTTGACTGTGCGCGCCGTCAGGAAATAGGAGAAGCGATTTTCAGCGCGCGCCACGAGCGTGCATGCGTACACATATACTATCGATAATCTAGCGTTTATTTGAAAACGATTCATAAATAGGCCGAACAATGACAACGTTCTAGAATATTCCAGTAAAAGGCGATTATCATGGAAACCTCTTTTTTCTCCGTGAAAACGAGGGGTTTTCTAAATGCTATGAAACGGAAATGAACCGATAAAAAAACAATCTGCTTCGACAATGTTGACTGGAAATAGGTCATTGATAATGCGATGGGCAGATTAGACACATAGATTAGGCGATATTAACGTTAACATTGAAGTGGCCTTGGGCATTCAAGGGGGTAAAAAGGAAAACACGGCTGGCTCTCAAAGTGTTAAGAGGTTAATGTTTTTAAATATTTTTTTTTGTAGCAAAGAGTAAAGACCATAACCCTATCAAAAACAGTAGTCAAAGTGTATATTTTCATTTTCCGATTTATCGGAAATACGAATTTATCGGAAAATGCTAATTATCGTAAAAACCGCAAGGAAATGACTAAATCCAGATTCAACCCTGCCATTGGAAAGAGGAGCATTTTCCCTATCCATAGATGTATGATTTGGCCATAATAAGGTTTTATTACTTGTGATTTTATTACTGCACCTTAGGTTTGAGTCCCAAATTTCATTGTATGCAAATATAATGACAATAAAGTACAATCTAATCTAATCAGGGTCCCCCATTTTCAATTCATCATGACATTTATGACACAAATCGATCTCTAAACAATGTTTATGTCTCCACAATGGTATGATTCTGGCCTGGTAGGTTAAGCCACCGTTCAACGCAGTTTCTATATATATCCCACCGTGTCTGTGTCATATCTTGTACACGTTCTTTCTGAACGGACGTGAGATGCATATAACATTGTTTAGAAACCTTTTTGCAAACTTTAGAAGGTATTTTCTGTCCATTTTAGTTCGTAACGTTAGAGTGTGGATGTAATTTCTTTGTTGACACCGGATCAACCAATAGCAGCTCTCGTTGTTGCCATGACCTCGCAACAAGGAGAGCTGCTATTGGTCGAGCGCCAGATACGTGACCGAACTCGCACCAATTGCGTCAAATAAAACTCTGTGGTGACAAAATATTATGATTGCGCAAAATGTGCTATTTTGTCAATGGAGAACTTTTTGTTCCTAAATCTACACCAATATATCTTTCACCCAGAGTGAAAATTGTGTAATTCGCCGAGGTGGGAATGAGAATCGTTTTCTAGCCACTTCTCAGCCTTCACCATACGGCCTACATGCTAACATTGACCAGTCGTGAAAAATTCAGGTGCTCATTCAGCACCTTCTTGAGATCAAGTGTACAAAAAATTCATAAAAAAGTAAATTAATAAAGGGAAGATTTTTTGTAGATAAAGTACTGAAGTGTGCATGCAATTTGGAATGTGAATATACCACCAGGCTTGTATAAGTGGACAGGGGAGGAAATTAGGCCATTTTACTCACCAAATGAGTATTTTCTATGTTTGGCGAGTGATTCATGAAGACCACTCGCCACAGTGGCGAGTAAAGAAAACAAAACAAAAAAAGATTGGTTCATATTGCGATACTCTTATTTTGAAAATCCGGCGAGTCGTATCCGCCGGATACGGATAGTAGTGTGAAACGCTGTGTAGCTCTGTACAGCAGAGCAGGGCTACAGAGCGCCTATTTTGCGACGCGATATAAGTCTGTGCAGTTTTTTCCCCGCAACGGGTCAAATGCAACTAACATGCTTTGCATCGTCGCCATTCCTTTATGCCCATGTCGCGTTACGTACCTAAATTAACGTTACGTTAGCTGCTTACGCTAACTAAGCTAAGCAGCTAACCCTGAGAGAGAACAGGAGACGGAGAGGGGAAGGAGGGGCAGTCTCCCTTTCTGTGTGGGGACTGGGGAGGGGCATTCTGTGTGTGTGTGTGTGTGTGTGTGTGTGTGTGTGTGTGTGTGTGTGTGTGTGTGTGTGTGTGTGTGTGTGTTTGAAAAGACCAGATGAAGTCAGGAGTATTATATTGATAGTATTTACTGAGGATGGACAGATAATGTTGATATTTAAACATAAAAAATATAATACATAATAAATGTATTCATGATCATCATGCAACATAAAACAATTGTAGGAACAGTTTGGGAGGGGAAGGGGGAAAATGAACACTCACCATGCCCCGCTCAATCCAGTATTTAGTCCAGTCCATTCCAGCATCTCTTGTCCAGCCCTACCCAGTCCAGTGCCACCCAGCACAGCCCAACCGAGTCCAGCATCTTTCACTGCCCAACCCAGTCCAACCTAGACCAGCCCAACTTTCCCTGCCCAACCCAGTCCAGCCCAGCATCTTTCACTGCCCAGTTCAGCCCAACCCAGTCCAGAATAGTTCCCTCTTTCATGTTAATGTTTTATGCTAATATTGTGAAGAGTAGAGACACTGTTATTAATGTTTTATGCTAATAAATATTTGAAAGAGTAGAGACACAGTGTGATTATTACTATGATTGAAAATCTATTTAGATGAAGACATACAAAGAAGTAATTATCACAATTAGCTGTTTGGCTGGTAAAAAAAATCATCTACCTCGCCAGTTGGCTGGTAAGCCAAAAAGTTAGTTTCCTCCCCTGGAAGTGGAGCAATCTTCCTTTTACTTGGGTATGTACTTTTAGGCGAATGTAGAGAGTCTGGCTTAAGAGGTTAAAGGCAACACTTATAAAGTCATAATGTTTTCAGATTAAAGTCAACATTTCCATACTTGTTTCCATGCAGTCCAAACAGCTCTGCTCCTGGTCCAGCTGTGGCGGTTTCATGCAGTCCACCAAACAGACAGACAGTTCTCTCAAACCAAGGTGTGAGAGGCTATGAGGAGTAGTCATATTCAGACCAATCTTGGGGGAAAGTAAGGAGAGAAATATCAGTACATTGTACATTCATCCTAACAAACAAACTTTTCAGTTGACATTCACCAGGAACATAGAAAGACAAGCAAGAACCATCAGTCCTTAATTAGCTATACAGGTAGCTCTATTTTCCTAGGCTAACAAATTGGAAAGGAACGAAAATCCTGACAGGAAGATTTTCATAAGAACTGAAAAACACATGGGTGTATATATAGACAGATGCATTGCTATAGTTCTGATCTATGAATATAAGCCTATGATATTGCATTTGATGGCCAAAACATCTGATTGGTTATTGATGCAGGCAGCTGTTGTTTTTGGCCAATCAGATGTTTTTGTCTTCCAAGTGGTGTTTCCAGGGTCACATTGGAAAAACTAAGACCATGTCCCCTTCAATTAAATGAAAATACAACTAAATGCAATATCGTGGACATCTACAGACGATTGAAAAATAATTGTTTGCTAAACTGTAAATAATACAACTTTACCATAGACTCCTAAACCAAGCTAAACTAGAATAATGTATGTCAGATAAACAGATGAGAAACATATTTTCGAATATGAAAATAAAATTCGATTATTAAAAAAAAATATATATATATATGAATATATATATATTTTTTTGCAAAATCAACTCTGCCTCTCTTTGTTAACTACAACAAGCAATGCTGTTTGTTATTTAAGATGAGGTCGGACTCGGCACTGACTTTGTGTTCATTGTGCTGCTTTTATAAAGCCTCAAATGACGGCTTACAATATTTAATGAAAGCTAAGTGTTTTGTTTGTCTAAGGTTTAAAAAGGTTTAAACTTTACAGCACTGACAGTGCTGTACAAGTCCCACAACATTAAAAAAAAATATATAAAAAAATATATAAATGTTTTTTATTACATTTCTTTTATTTTTATTTTATTTCGAAGCTTCGAATTAAAAATCGAATCTCGGCCCCGAAGCTTCGAATTCCAAAAAAAAATTATCGAAGGTCAGCCCTACCGGGGACTATAAAATATTTATTTGGGATGAACACAAATCCTCTCCGGGACGCGTCTATTCTTATCCTAACCAGTGGTGCAGTGCTGGGCAACCGCGGTCAAACGGCGTTTGGGCTTCGAAGTGCGCGCATCCTATTATTATGCAAAGTCTAGGTGATAAGTGCCTAGACTTTGCATAATAATAGGATACCGTTTGGCCTCCGCCCATATTACGACTGCACCCCTGATCCTAACGCATGTTTGCTTCCGCGTTCGCGTTTTGCGCTCTGATTGGCCACTGATGTACGCTATTTTTGCCCCCCCCCGGTATGAGCGTAGAAATAATGCGTGGAGAGCGAGCCTCGCACACACGCACTTTGAAATGAATCATTCCAGCTCGAATTACTGTTTTAATGGGTATCACAGTAGTAAGTCCTACTGTAGAACATGACATATTAGCATGACATGTGATTTATTAATGCCAATACTAAAGATTAGGGACAAACGCAATTGGCACAAGTGTAAATCATGGATTAGTCACTCAGTTTTAACATGACAAGCGCAATTGGCGCAAGTGTAAATCATGGATTAGTCACTCAGTTTTAACATCCGATTTAGCTCACCTCGTTAGTCTGCTGGCTGTGGATCCTATGGTCACAAGTTCAAATTAGGCTTGGGCGGTATGATGGTATTACGGTATACCAGGGTATTTCGAGATCCCGCCGGTATGATTCTCAATACCGTGACGTCACAGACTGCTATTACACTGAGTTGATTGTAGTGCACAGCACGCGCCAGCAGAGGGTTACGTGGCTATCGTTCTGGGACTGGGAGCTAACGTTATAGTAGTACCTGGATGGTGCGGGGTAACTGGTGTTTATTGAGATTCATCTTTGAACTGAAGCTTTTTCCACACTGGTCACAGGAGTAGGGCTTCTTTCCTGTGTGAATGCGCTGGTGTTTATTGAGATTCATCTTTGAACTGAAGCTTTTTCCACACTGGTCACAGCAGAGACCTTTTCTTCCATCCAAGCCTCTTTGTTTCATCCCAGGCCTGGCAGCACGGTTATCTGGATGGAGATAGTGATGGAGAAGAGTGTCAGAGGAAGGAGATTTGGTGATTTTATTCAGCTTAATTTCCATGTTAGAGGTTTATAATGGTATGTAGCTGGGTTTTATGGTTTAAGACAGTGTAGTCCAGAGTCGTCTACAGTTCTAGACTCAACGCCCACTTTGAAGTCCCCAACACCAACCAACAGAGAGGGGTTCTGACCACGGAGCACACGCAGGACTCACCACTCACTGTGACAACGGCAGAGGTACGTACGGTTCTGAGCAGAACAAACCCACGGAAGGCAGCCGGCCCAGACAACATCCCCGGCCGTGCCCTCAGGGTCTGTTCATCAGAGCTGGCTGACGTACTTGCTGACATTTACAACCTGTCACTAGCACAAGCTATTGTGCCCACCTGCTTCAAGACCACCACCCTCGTGCCCCTGCCAAAGAAAAACACTGTAACCTGTCTGAATGACTATCGTCCCATTGCACTCACACCAATAGTGATGAAGTGTTTCAAGAGGACAGTCATGTCGCACATCAAGGAGACCATCCCAGACACACTGGACCTGCTATGGCTGCACGATTTTGGGAAATAATCTAATTGCGATTTTCCTGACAGATATTGAAATTGCGATACAATTATTATTGTTATTATAATTTTTTTTTAAAGCAGCCAAAAATGTTTCTTTTTACCTGGGAATAGATACCGGTACCTTTTTCTGTACTTTACTCTCTCTCTCTGAAGTATAAACTTCACAACACACACTCTCTCTGAAGTCTAAACTTCACAACACACAATCTAAAACCCCTCCCTACCTCCCTCTCCCAAACCGTTCCTACAAGAAAAGAAATATGTTGCATGATCATGTACATTTATTTTGTATTATAATTTCTTTTACGTTTAAATATCAACATTATCTGGCAATCCTCAGTAAATACTATCAAACTCCTCTGATGTCATCTGGTCTTTCAGAAGACCAGATATGGGAGATATACACACACACACACACACACACACACAGACACACAGACACACACACACACACACACACACACACACACACACACACACACACACACACACACACACACACACATTTGAATACTTTATTTGGTTCCACAAATTATATTACATAAACAGGGAATCAAATGTATCGCACTGAACACTTAAGGGTACACAATACATAGCACCTCGTCCTCCATGTGGCTAAGCTGCCAATAATAGCTGAGACAGAGCAATATTTGGCAATTTGTTTGGCTTTTCTTTTAGACATTGCAGCAATTCTCAGACCGGTCATGGTGCATTTGTATACATGGCCAAGACTTCCAAATACAAGTACACCATATCTACACCTATACCCAAGGTCGGCCATCACATTGAGCAGTGGTTGGTATTTGATATACTTGTCCCGGAAGGCCTGGTCCATGTACAAATCAAAGGTACAGCCTACTTCTAATGACCATCACCTCCCTGTGGCTGGTGTCAACAAAAACAACATCCGGTGTATTTGGTATGTTAGCAAATACATTGTTGGTAAGGCCAAACCACTCTGGTTGCACTCTAGCATGTTTGTACATTGCTGCACTAGATGGTTCCGTACCGCATCAGACACAATGTCCACAATACGATCATGACGAGCAATGTACAGGTGTTTGTATGCATTACATCCATTTGTTATGTGTGCAATGGATTCTAGGTGTTGTGAATCCTGATGGTTTAAACAGAATGGACTGTGAGTTTGAGGATACCAAGTGGACAGATTGTATTTAGTGGTGAAGAATTATGGTGATTCGCCTGTGATTATAATATGAATTAATGTTGACAACAGCAACCACACTCCTTGCCTGGCAGAGGTGAGGTGCGTGACCTCTCTCTCTTGGAGCTGTAACTAGGGCGGAGTATGGGACAGGTCGCTAGGCGACCGGGCTCTGGAAGTCATAATAGGCATTCCTTAAAGATAACGGGTGGAGGAGAGCAGAGGGGGTGAATCGTCTCCAGTCGAATGATTACCGGAACGAGAGAGAGAGCGAAACAGGAGAAGCTGATCAAATGGACTTTTATTAAATGGACTTTTATCAATGGACTTTATTACAAACTGTCGAGACTGTCAAGGAACCCACATCATTCCTGTGAAACTTCCCTGTTTGGTTGAATAAATGTTCTCCCTGATAACTGTCAACTGAGCCGTGTGAGAGGTGTTCATTCTGATGTTTCTGTGAGCACACAAGAGGGATCACTAAATTACACAACGCAGGACACTATCGGTGGAGCCATAACTCACTGGGATTATCGTAACATCTAACAGTGGGTAATACCTGCAGTCTTGCTTTGATGGTCAATTTAAAAACATCCTCACCAACAGCGCCGTTCTTAAACACTGAGTGTGAGACTGAGTGGTCAACAAACTCCAAACAAGCTAGCTTTCCCTGTAATCTGAGTCCACACCAGTGCTGCCTGATCTCAGACTGCTTCATGCTAAGCAGAACCCTCCTTGCAGAGTCTCTGTGCAGTTCGACAGTCTCTTCCTGCGGTGTTGTGATGTTGGCCTTCACAACCACACAGGGGTCTGTGATAAGTTCATCAGAGTCAGGGACTCCAGCGACCGAGTGATTAAAACTGCTCAGTACATCTCAGGAGCAGCCTTTGTTACAAGGGAATGGGGAATGTTATATAAACCCCCCCACAGTGGTGTGTGTAGTTTGTACGTCCCAGCAGGGACCAGAATGTAAACTATGATGTCGTGTTATGGGTTGGCAATACAGACGCACAGTTGACACACACACTCTAGTCTCCTGGCTCGTTATTGAACACAAACATGGTGTCAGAAGTGGCTAGACCAGAACGTGAGTAATTGTACGGGTCAGGGTTAGAAATTAACGGGGGCTTGGGGCAAAATGCCCTAAAACATTTACCAAATGCCCTCGAAAATCAACCTGTTAAGCCTTAAGGTCCCCCTATAGGACCCCCTGCTTTTATTTATCATAAATCGATCAATAGAGACCGTATTAGATCCCCAATTATTATATCATGGGGTATCATTGGAAAGCTACACTCATTGGCTACAACCCTGTGCGGAACTAGAGCCCCGGGAGTCGGGGGTGGTAATGTGTACTTTTGCGTACTTTGGGGCACGCCTCGCATATCGGCATGTAACTCGAGAACCGCTGAACGGATTTTGTCACCTGAAAGGGCAATCGACAGGCAACAAATAGGGCTTTAATTCTATCTATATATATTGTATTAAAAGAAATGCACAGCCGAGCCACTAGAGGTAGGCAAAGAATCGTCCAGATGTGTGCCCTTGGATGTTAACACTTTGCATGCCACGCCCGAGATTTCTCGGGTTTACCCCCCGCGGGTTGAATGCCCACTCATGAGAATACTCGTATTTTCTCTTTTTTAGCGATCTGAAATCATATTTCATCAACCAAGTCTACCGTTGGAAATTCAACTACCTCAGGCGCTCAGATGTGAAAAAAGCGCCACCTATCGTCTCCCAGGTGGTAATTCACCCTTTTGGATTTAACTCAATGAAAATGAATGAGAAAAAGAAACCCGCACTCCACATTTTACTTCTCACTCACGCAGCCGGCATCTACCAGCTTCATGCTAGACTCTCGGTGCCGCAGAGAATATGTGTTTTACTGTATACACAGTGGATCACTAAAAGGAGCGATTTTTTCGAATGGCGATCAGGAATTGGAATAATCCATTTGGATACCATCTGATCTCAGGTAAGGAATCTATGTTACAAATCTAAGGATAATCAGACCCGTTTTCACGGATATATAAGCTTTTATGTGATTATGTGATATCGCTGTTTGACTGTGCGCGCCGTCAGGAAATAGGAGAAGCGATTTTCAGCGCGCGCCACGAGCGTGCATGCGTACACATATACTATCGATAATCTAGCGTTTATTTGAAAACGATTCATAAATAGGCCGAACAATGACAACGTTCTAGAATATTCCAGTAAAAGGCGATTATCATGGAAACCTCTTTTTTCTCCGTGAAAACGAGGGGTTTTCTAAATGCTATGAAACGGAAATGAACCGATAAAAAAACAATCTGCTTCGACAATGTTGACTGGAAATAGGTCATTGATAATGCGATGGGCAGATTAGACACAGCCATAAATTCAAACATAGATTAGGCGATATTAACGTTAACATTGAAGTGGCCTTGGGCATTCAAGGGGGTAAAAAGGAAAACACGGCTGGCTCTCAAAGTGTTAAGAGGTTAATGTTTTTAAATATTTTTTTTTGTAGCAAAGAGTAAAGACCATAACCCTATCAAAAACAGTAGTCAAAGTGTATATTTTCATTTTCCGATTTATCGGAAATACGAATTTATCGGAAAATGCTAATTATCGGAAAAACCGCAAGGAAATGACTAAATCCAGATTCAACCCTGCCATTGGAAAGAGGAGCATTTTCCCTATCCATAGATGTATGATTTGGCCATAATAAGGTTTTATTACTTGTGATTTTATTACTGCACCTTAGGTTTGAGTCCTAAATCTCATTGTATGCAAATATAATGACAATAAAGTACAATCTAATCTAATCAGGGTCCCCCATTTTCAATTCATCATGACATTTATGACACAAATCGATCTCTAAACAATGTTTATGTCTCCACAATGGTATGATTCTGGCCTGGTAGGTTAAGCCACCGTTCAACGCAGTTTCTATATATATCCCACCGTGTCTGTGTCATATCTTGTACACGTTCTTTCTGAACAGACGTGAGATGCATATAACATTGTTTAGAAACTTTTTTGCAAACTTTAGAAGGTATTTTCTGTCCATTTTAGTTCGTAACGTTAGAGTGTGGATGTAATTTCTTTGTTGACACCGGATCAACCAATAGCAGCTCTCGTTGTTGCCATGACCTCGCAACAAGGAGAGCTGCTATTGGTCGAGCGCCAGATACGTGACCGAACTCGCACCAATTGCGTCAAATAAAACTCTGTGGTGACAAAATATCCGTTTGCGAGGAAAGATCTAGTCCCGGCTTTTAAATTATGATTGCGCAAAATGTGCTATTTTGTCAATGGAGAACTTTTTGTTCCTAAATCTACACCAATATATCTTTCACCCAGAGTGAAAATTGTGTAATTTGCAGAGGTGGGAATGAGAATAGTTTTCTAGCCACTTCTCAGCCTTCACCATACGGCCTACATGCTAACATTGACCAGTCGTGAAAAATTCAGGTGCTCATTCAGCACCTTCTTGAGATCAAGATTCATAAAAAAGTAAATGAATAAAGGGAAGATTTTTTGTAGATACAGTACTGAAGTGTGCATGCAATTTGGAATGTGAATATACCACCAGGCTTGTATAAGTGGACAGGGGAGGAAATTAGGCCATTTTACTCACCAAATGAGTATTTTCTATGTTTGGCGAGTGATTCATGAAGACCACTCGCCACAGTGGCGAGTAAAGAAAACAAAACAAAAAAAGATTGGTTCATATTGCGATACTCTTATTTTGAAAATCCGGCGAGTCGTATCCGCCGGATACGGATAGTAGTGTGAAACGCTGTGTAGCTCTGTACAGCAGAGCAGGGCTACAGAGCGCCTATTTTGCGACGCGATATAAGTCTGTGCAGTTTTTTCCCCGCAACGGGTCAAATGCAACTAACATGCTTTGCATCGTCGCCATTCCTTTATGCCCACGTCGCGTTACGTACCTAAATTAACGTTACGTTAGCTGCTTACGCTAACTAAGCTAAGCAGCTAACCCTGAGAGAGAACAGGAGACGGAGAGGGGAAGGAGGGGCAGTCTCCCTTTCTGTGTGGGGACTGGGGAGGGGCATTCTGTGTGTGTGTGTGTGTGTGTATGTGTGTGTGTGTGTGTGTGTGTGTGTGTTTGAAAAGACCAGATGAAGTCAGGAGTATTATATTGATAGTATTTACTGAGGATGGACAGATAATGTTGATATTTAAACATAAAAAATATAATACATAATAAATGTATTCATGATCATCATGCAACATAAAACAATTGTAGGAACAGTTTGGGAGGGGAAGGGGGAAAATGAACACTCACCATGCCCGCTCAATCCAGTATTTAGTCCAGTCCATTCCAGCATCTCTTGTCCAGCCCTACCCAGTCCAGTGCCACCCAGCACAGCCCAACCGAGTCCAGCATCTTTCACTGCCCAACCCAGTCCAACCTAGACCAGCCCAACTTTCCCTGCCCAACCCAGTCCAGCCCAGCATCTTTCACTGCCCAGTTCAGCCCAACCCAGTCCAGAATAGTTCCCTCTTTCATGTTAATGTTTTATGCTAATATTGTGAAGAGTAGAGACACTGTTATTAATGTTTTATGCTAATAAATATTTGAAAGAGTAGAGACACAGTGTGATTATTACTATGATTGAAAATCTATTTAGATGAAGACATACAAAGAAGTAATTATCACAATTAGCTGTTTGGCTGGTAAAAAAAATCATCTACCTCGCCAGTTGGCTGGTAAGCCAAAAAGTTAGTGTCCTCCCCTGGAAGTGGAGCAATCTTCCTTTTACTTGGGTATGTACTTTTAGGCGAATGTAGAGAGTCTGGCTTAAGAGGTTAAAGGCAACACTTATAAAGTCATAATGTTTTCAGATTAAAGTCAACATTTCCATACTTGTTTCCATGCAGTCCAAACAGCTCTGCTCCTGGTCCAGCTGTGGCGGTTTCATGCAGTCCACCAAACAGACAGACAGTTCTCTCAAACCAAGGTGTGAGAGGCTATGAGGAGTAGTCATATTCAGACCAATCTTGGGGGAAAGTAAGGAGAGAAATATCAGTACATTGTACATTCATCCTAACAAACAAACTCTTCAGTTGACATTCACCAGGAACATAGAAAGACAAGCAAGAACCATCAGTCCTTAACCAGCTATACAGGTAGCTCTATTTTCCTAGGCTAACAAATTGGAAAGGAACGAAAATCCTGACAGGAAGATTTTCATAAGAACTGAAAAACACATGGGTGTAGTGTTGTCACGATACTGGAATTTCGACTTCGATACGATACCTTGAAAAGTATCGATACTTTCGATACTTTCAATACCAAAAAAAAAATTATAATAATTTTTTTTTTATAATATTTTTTTTATTAATTTTTTTTACAAATTTTGCTTTTGTTGCTGGTTGATTCTCCTCAGCTTCTCTCTGGTACTATACGAGAAGATAAATACACTTTTAAAACCCTTTGTTTATCTTTAGATCAGAGAGAGAAAGAGAGAGTGGCTGCTGGAGATTTTAGGTCTACTGAGCGCACCTTTCTAGTTACCCGGAAAACAAGGGTACGAGAGAGAGAGAGAGAGAGAGAGAGAGAGAGAGAGAGAGAGAGAGAGAGAGAGAGAGAGAGAGAGAGAGAGAGAGAGAGAGCGAGAGCGAGAGCGAGAGAGAGAGAGAGTTATGCTCGGAGCATTTATTAACGTTACATTTTCAACAACATTGCTGCTAATTGGACACTTCATGGAGGCGGGGTAACGTTGTGTCGGGTTCATGTGTGTACTGGTGTAGGATGGGCTCCGGCTCCGCTAGACCTAACGTTGGAAACGGGGTAGTTGTGTCGAGTTCATGCGTGCCGTGTACTGGTGTAGTGGGCTCGGCTTGACGTTACTCCGTTTCCATGAAGTAATAGGTGGCCAGCTAGCTAGCATTAAGCTAACGGAGGAACGACAGCTAACGTTAGCTAATAATAGCGTTGTTTACAAACTGAAGACAGGGCTGCGCTGCCCGGCTGTGAGGGGAGGAGGCTGCAGCAGCAGCTTGTGTCTGTTGCTCTGAGCGAGGAGGAGGAGGAGGAGGAGGCGGAAGGGCAAGGCTCTGGCAGCGCGTCTGTCTGTCAACAACTTGCGGGAGCAAGCCATACTGCAGAAAGTATCGGTACTTCGGGAAATGAGTATTGAAGCCGTTTTAAATATTGAGTATCGATATGTATCGATACTTCGATATTTTTGACAACACTACATGGGTGTATATATAGACAGATGCATTACTATAGTTCTGATCTATGAATATAAGCCTATGATATTGCATTTGATGGCCAAAACATCTGATTGGTTATTGATGCAGACAGCTGTTGTTTTTGGCCAATCAGATGTTTTTGTCTTCCAAGTGGTGTTTCCAGGGTCACATTGGAAAAACTAAGACCATGTCCCCTTCAATTAAATGAAAATACAACTAAATGCAATATCGTGGACATCTACAGACAATTGAAAAATAATTGTTTGCTAAACTGTAAATAATACAACTTTACCATAGACTCCTAAACCAAGCTAAACTAGAATAATGTATGTCAGATAAACAGATGAGAAACATATTTTCGAATATGAAAATAAAATTCGATTATTAAAAAAAAATATATATATATGAATATATATATATTTTTTTGCAAAATCAACTCTGCCTCTCTTTGTTAACTACAACAAGCAATGCTGTTTGTTATTTAAGATGAGGTCGGACTCGGCACTGACTTTGTGTTCATTGTGCTGCTTTTATAAAGCCTCAAATGACGGCTTACAATATTTAATGAAAGCTAAGTGTTTTGTTTGTCTAAGGTTTAAAAAGGTTTAAACTTTACAGCACTGACAGTGCTGTACAAGTCCCACAACATTAAAAAAAATATATAAAAAAATATATAAATGTTTTTTATTACATTTCTTTTATTTTTATTTTATTTCGAAGCTTCGAATTAAAAATCGAATCTCGGCCCCGAAGCTTCAAAATTATCGAAGGTCAGCCCTACCGGGGACTATAAAATATTTATTTGGGACGAACACAAATCCTCTCCGGGACGCGTCTATTCTTATCCTAACCAGTGGTGCAGTGCTGGGCAACCGCGGTCAAACGGTGTTTGGGCTTCGAAGTGCGCGCATCCTATTATTATGCAAAGTCTAGGTGATAAGTGCCTAGACTTTGCATAATAATAGGATACCCGTTTGGCCTCCGCCCATATTACGACTGCACCCCTGATCCTAACGCATGTTTGCTTCCGCATTCGCGTTTTGCGCTCTGATTGGCCACTGATGTACGCTATTTTTGCCCCCCCCGGTATGAGCGTAGAAATAATGCATGGAGAGCGAGCCTCGCACACACGCACTTTGAAATGAATCATTCCAGCTCGAATTACTGTTTTAATGGGTATCACAGTAGTAAGTCCTACTGTAGAACATGACATATTAGCATGACATGTGATTTATTAATGCCAATACTAAAGATTAGGGACAAACGCAATTGGCACAAGTGTAAATCATGGATTAGTCACTCAGTTTTAACATGACAAACGCAATTGGCGCAAGTGTAAATCATGGATTAGTCACTCAGTTTTAACATCCGATTTAGCTCACCTCGTTAGTCTGCTGGCTGTGGATCCTATGGTCACAAGTTCAAATTAGGCTTGGGCGGTATGATGGTATTACGGTATACCAGGGTATTTCGAGATCCCGCCGGTATGATTCTCAATACGTGACGTCACAGACTGCTATTACACTGAGTTGATTGTAGTGCACAGCACGCGCCAGCAGAGGGTTACGTTGCTATCGTTCTGGGACTGGGAGCTAACGTTATAGTAGTACCTGGATGGTGCGGGGTAACTGGCTAGTGGCTACCGTCCCGGGAGCGTGTAACTGTTCCGCAACAGTAAGTGACTTCCGGGGTAGGCCTGATTGGCCCCGACAGGCACGTGACGCGCAACTTTCTCTGCCGCGCGGCACGCTCCGCGGAGCCGAGCGGCAAAGCTTACGGAATTACGTAACCGTCCAAATACGCCATGACTCTCATTCGGCGCTATAGCTCACCTGGCAGAGCAGCGGTCCTGTGGTCCGTTGTTGGTGAGTTCGAATCCCATCAAATCTTTTTTTTTTTACGTGATTTTTTTTTTTAACGTGTATTCTTTTGCCGGTTAAGGTTAGGCATGGTTAAGGTTAAGGTTAAGGTTAGGCATTGTTTCGGAGTTGGTTAAGGTTAGAACGGTTAAGTTTAGGCGCTGTTAAGGAGCTGGTTAAGGTTAGAGTTTGTCTTAGAGAATGGCAATATTCTTTCTATGGTTAAGGTTAGGCATGGTTAAGGTTAAGGTTAAGGTTAGGCATTGTTTCGGAGTTGGTTAAGGTTAGAACGGTTAAGTTTAGGCGCTGTTAAGGAGCTGGTTAAGGTTAGAGTTTGTGTTAGAGAATGGCAATAGACAGCCTATTTCCGCGCGACAGCTCTCAGCAGCCTCGTTGCGCGTCCTGAGTTTGCCGCGTCACGTGCCTGTCGGGGCCAATCAGGCCTACCCCGGAAGTCACTTACTGTTGCGGAACAGGTACACGCGTCCCGGGAGCTCACGTTGATACCTGGATGGTGCAGGGTAACTGGCTACCGTCCCGGGAGCTCACGTTGATACCTGGATGGTGCTAACTAACTAGCTACCGTCCCGGGAGCTCACATTGATACCTGGATGGTGCTAACTAACTAGCTACTAGGCTTGGGCGGTATGACGGTATTACGGTATACCGGGGTATTTTGAAATACCGACGGTATTGAAAATCAATACCGTCTAAACGGAGTTTTGTTGTAGTGCACACACGCGCCGGCAGAGGGCGAGACTAGTCCTCACTAGTGGGGCGAGCCATGCAGAGCTGGTTGTCTCTACACATAGGAGGAGGAGGAGGGGAACCCCGCTTCAGTGAGTGAAATTAAATGAGACACGCTTACCGTTGCTGGTGCTGCGGGCTAACTGGCTATTCTGAGAGCTAACTGTAGTGTTGTGTATGATCACAACGGTGTTCACGCTTTACGGTAATGTTGCGACAGTGCTGTGAAAATACCGTAAAGCGTTGTGACGATAGTGTGTGTTGTTGTTGTGTGTAGGATGCTGCAGGCTAACTCCTACCATTCTGAGAGCTTAACGTTAGCACTCGATGCTGCGGGCTAACTGCTACCATTCTGAGAGCTTAACGTTAGCACTCGATGCTGCGGGCTAACTGCTACCATTCTGAGAGCTTAACGTTAGCACTCGATGCTGGGGGAGGACTGCTACCATTCTGAGAGCTTAACGTTAGCACTCGATGCTGCGGGAGGACTGCTACCATTCTGAGAGCTTAACGTTAGCACTAGGAGGCTGCGGGCGAACTGGCCATCTCCGTGATTTGTTTACTTGGTAACTCGGGTTGCCACCCCCGCCCCCCGCTGATGATAATGAAAGTCATACCGTCATATACCGTATACCGGGGTATTAGGTAATCAAGGTATAACGGTATGAAAAAAGTCATACCGCCCAAGCCTACTAGCTACCGTCCCGGGAGCTCACGTTGATACCTGGATGGTGCTAACTAACTAGCTACCGTCCCGGGAGCTCACGTTGATATAGAGCTGGGCGATATGGCAGAAAATCATATCGCGATAACGATATGATAATGTTATCATATCACTCGATATATTTTTTTAAACAACAGATGTATGTTTATTTTGCAGCAATTCTTTGTCGTTGCCGCCATCTTTAGTGTTACATCCCCTCACACTCCAGTTCTCAGGCTGCAGCTGGTTTAAAAGCGAAAGTAAACCGGCTTCTCTGCTGGCTGTGGCTCCAGGGGAGTTGAACAGTTCTGGCTCTGCTAGTTTATTTTCTATCTTTTGGCGCTTTTTTGGTGGACAAACCACCGCACATGTGCACCATGACTCGTGACTGGAGTCTAGCTCTGCTAGCACACATAGCCTACTGTGTACAGACGGTTTCAAACTGTATTTTAAATTGGAAAGCAAACAAAATAAATGGACAAGAGAAAAAGAAATCTCAATTTGGTCAGTATTGTCATTTGGACAAGCAAAGCCATTACTTTAAGTTGCAGGCAAGAAAGACAAGTCTGTCCACTGTCTCTGGTTTTAAAACTGCCCTGTTGCAGGTCAAAAAAAAAAAAAAAAAAAAACGATATCGATTATTAAAATATATCGCGATATTTATCGTTATATCGCCCAGCCCTACGTTGATACCTGGATGGTGCTAACTAACTAGCTACCGTCCCCGGAGCTCACGTTGATACCTGGATGGTGCTAACTAACTAGCTACCGTCCCGGGAGCTCACGTTGATACCTGGATGGTGCTAACTAACTAGCTACCGTCCCGGGAGCTCACGTTGATACCTGGATGGTGCTAACTAACTAGCTACCGTTCCGGGAGCTCACGTTGATACCTACTAACTGGCTACCGTTCTGTGATTTGTTTACTTCGAGGTTGAAGAAAGTGCACTTTCAGGTTGAAAGAACGGCCCTAATCTCAACGTGTTTCAATATAAGCGTTATGTATGGTGATAACGAGTATATTGTTAGCTCCCCCCCCCCCCGCTGATGAAAATGAAAGTCATACCGTCATATACCGTATACCGGGGTATTATGTCAGCAAGGTATGACGGTATGAAAAAAATGATACCGCCCAAGCCTACCTAGTTCAAATCACTCTTGGTTAAAGTATTTTTTTATTTTTTTTATGTTTAATTAATTCATCCACTCTGGTTGGATGGTGTGTATGTATGTATTGTGCTGTATAATGACAATACATTTGAATCTAATCTCATTTTGAAATCGCTACCTGTTGAGTGGAATGCAATCACCTCCGAAGCTGTCTGCCACTGTCGTGTCCATAGGCAGCGTAGCGATTTCAAAATGAGATTCGATTCAAATGTATCGTCATTATACAGCACAATACATACATATACACACACCATCCAACCAGAGTGGATAAATTAATTAAACGTAAACAAGAGTGATTTGAACTTGTGACCATAGGATCCACAGCCAGCAGACTAACGAGGTGAGCTAAATCGGATGTTAAAACTGAGTGACTAATCCATGATTTACACTTGTGCCAATTGCGTTTGTCCCTAATCTTTAGTATTGGCATTAATAAATCAGATGTCATGCTAATATGTCATGTTCTACAGTAGGACTTACTACTGTGATACCCATTCAAACAGTCATTCGAGCTGGAATGATTAATTTCAAAGTGTGTGTGTGCGAGGCTCGCTCTCCACGCATTATTTCTACGCTCATACCGGGGGGGGGGGGGCAAAACTAGCGTACGTCAGTGGCCAATCAGAGCACAAAACATGAACGCGGAAGCAAACATGCGTTAGGATAAGAATAGACACCTCCGGGACGCAGTGGGGACGAAGAGGATTTATTTGTAAAATGTCAACTGCGCCGACTGTCAGTGCGCATATCACTGCACTGGCAAACGGTGTGCGTCTTCTGAGTGCTCGCTTTGTTGACAGTGCCACGAGAGCACTGCACAAGACCCGCGGACATATAGAATGTTTAATAAAAGTCCCGCGGTACTAGCCATCAGTCAAGAGAGCACTCGCAAACAGATAACGTTAAACACAGCAAAAGATGGAAAACAGACAGACTGACCAACATGGAACTGCATCCTAGTACAACCCTCGAGTCTAAGGTAAGGACACATTTAAATCACAGAGGTGTAATGTTAGTCTATTGGAACTGTATACAGTAGTTAGCTTCTAGTTAGCGTGTTAGCTATATAGCTGCTTGCTAGCTAACGTTAGCCCTGTGTGTGTGTGTGTGTATGTGCGCGTGTGCTCAAAGCAGCCCACCCCATGTTAGCTAGGTGTATCTGTTATATTGAGGAGGCTTGACAACCGAGGTTCAAAGTTAACGTCACATTTATTGGCTGTTGGTTTACATGTCGCTACGAAAAAGAATCACGCAGCTCATAGTAAGTAAGTAAGTAAACTTTATTTGTATAGCACCTTTCACAGATAAAATCACAAAGTGCTTCACAGAAGTAAAACATAGCAACATAGAGATGAACGCACTACACATAAAACAATTCTGACACATCGTAAGCATAGGCATAACATAAGAAAATTAAATAACTAAATATGAGTGCAACATAAATGTCAGTCCTAAAAACAAAACAACAATTATAAATAAATAAACAAAGTATACAACCAGGAATTAATTAAAAGCCTGTCTGAATAAAAAAGTTTTCAACTGTTCCTTAAAAGTGGATAGGGAGTCAAGTGAACGCATAGAAAGGGGGAGGGTGTTCCAAAGGGTAGGGGCCATAAATTGGAAGGGCCGGTCACCTTTTGTGTTTTGTTATTAATCGGGTCCGTGGGACAACCAGGAGATTTTGGTGGGAGGACCTAAGTGCACGACTGGGGGAGTAGGGGCGCAGTAAATTAAAAATGTACACAGGGGATTTACCTTGGAGGGCTTTAAAAGTTAAAACAAGAATTTTAAAATGGACACGATAATTAATGGGGAGCCAATGTAGAGTGGATAAAATGGGGGTGATGTGGGCACGCCTACTTGTCCCAGTTAAAAGCCTTGCTGCTGCATTTTTAATGATTTGCAAGCGGTTTAGCAGATTTATCCAGACAGGTAAAAATGTAATTGCAATAGTCCAGGCGTGATGAAATAAAAGCATGGATGATCATTTCCATTTCAGCTCTAGAAACAACAAATCTTAATGTTAACAGAACTCACTTTAGGGCGACAATAATGTGGTCAAGAGGCATGCTTTCTATCTTGTGCCTGAACTGGCATGGCTTTCTTTTATTCACATATAAGCAGCAGTTGTACAACACTCTTCTCTCTTTGAGAGATGTTGGAGGAGAGAACGAAAGGGGTGGGCACTTTTCCTTTTATAGTTGCCCTAAGGTAGAATACCTGGGTGGCTACGCCCAGAGCGCCCTCCAGTGGGGACAGATATATATGCACCAAGGTAATCACTGGTGGAGACAATAGTCTACACAGGTAAACAGTTACAAGTGTAAACAGTCATATGTACAGTTAGACAGTTACTAACAATCCTATACAGAGTCTCTTATCTCAACACTCCCACTTTTTAGTATACCGGCTGACTTCTTGGAAAAACATTTTAACAAAGGAAATAATATATATAAACTCAAAAGTATCCATAGGGTATGACATTCAATACCTTCACCTTAAACATGACCCTTGCAAATCACATCAGTTTTAATTTGAAAACAGGTTCCCTCATAGTATCTATTACTATTGTCCGTTGGACAGTAAACCGGTGTCATTCTTTCTTATCTGATGGCTAAAAGAGTTTTTTCACCGAAAATATATCACCGAAACAGAAACAACCTGTAACCTAACGCGTGTTGTTGTGATGATGTCATCAAAACGTGGCTTCAGTCATTACATGCGCGCTGTTTCTATGTGTCGCGCTGTTTCTATGTAAACTCAGTGCGCAACGCGTCCAATAAATGCGTCTTTAACATGCTTTATATCCTTATTTACTATATGCCCGTCGCGGTTAACTTAAGAGGGGGGGGGATTGTGTTTCTCACATTGACGCCGTCTGTCGTTGATAATATAATCTGAAGAGCATTATTATTATTATTATTATCATTCTCAAGAATACACGCCGCGCGTCTACTGTGCCAAAGTCAAGAGAGCACATTCATCTGCGGACTAGAAAGGTGCGCTCAGTAGAGCACAGATGTCCGCCACTTGACTTGGAATTAATGTACTGTATGCATTCAGAAGTGCTGAATAAATGTTTTATGGACCCATAATAGTGATTATTTATTATTTAAGTTAAGTTTTGCCATAATCATATATGTTTCCATAATCAGGTAGCTGAACAACATTGGTAAAAAAAATCTATTCTATGAATCATTTTCGGCCTTTCGGCCAACTGTTTCCTATTTTCGGTATCGGTTTCGGCCAAGAATTTCCCATTCGGTGCATCCCTAGCTCTAAGCCTTTGCTGTCTTTTCTGAAAAATCGCTGTCCGTCTGCAGCACCTCTGGGATAACGAAAAACATATTTTTGACGTAGTTCAATGATTCTCTGTGGGATCAACAAAAAGAATACTATGACATTCTTACTCACTACAGAACATAGGTCAGGGCGAGTACAGGCTGTCCAACAGAATGAAGTTACCCACAGTTTATCTATACATTTCTTACTTCAGTCAAAACATCTCAGGACCTTCTCCCCCATATCTCTTCTGGGATATTTTTACACAGTTGACAGACTGTTCGAAGTCCATACCTATAAAATGGTTTAACCTGCCTAGGTCTTTCTTTTGTGGTCTGGAGCGATGATCAAATCCTCCACTTCTGTATTTTTAAACATAGATCACCTCTGTACTTTAACATTGTAAACCACCCACCTTTGTACTTAAACATGGGGTTAAACATATGGCTCAATTCTTCAGCATTCAATCAATTTCCTATGAACCATACTTTGTATTTACCGTGGTCTTCAATACCTTCCTGGATTGGATACCCCCGTCTCCCTCCCACTGACTGCCTGCCCTCTAGTAACTTGGTTGGATACATCCATTTTCCCTCCCACTGTATGCATGCCCTCTTGGGGGGACATTGTGGCCTCTTTAAAGGTCGGGTTTACCCCACTGACTACCCTGTAGTAGTGCTCAACGGGGATAGGTGTATTGTCCTCCTCGTCACTCCCTTCCCTGGCATAGCCTGTCAGACGTTCTGGGGGTCTGTGTTCCCTTGTGGAATACCTCCCACTGCTTGAGGCGCTTGTCGTCACCCTCAGGTGCTTCTCGTCATCGCCCTCTGGGGGTTGCTGACTGTCTGTCTGTGCAACTGTACTGAGTACACTGGGGTGTTGTGTTTCTATTTCTACACACCTTGTTCTGGAGTCCAGCTCTGGCTCCTCTGTCTGTGTCTCGCCCTCACAGGTTGCCTTCGTGACAAACTTGACTAGCATGTGTTTCAGCACTATCCCTTTACCGGGATGATAAACTAGGAGAGCAGGACTTCCTCTGTCGTGTCCTATGAAAAATCCTTTAACATCCTTGGACTTGGGTTTTCCCTTGTCCTGCAGGTACACATAACACACTGATCCAAATCGGCGCATTCTGGCTAGATTACACTTCTTTCCTGTCAGCGCTGTACATGGAGTGGTGCCCGAGTGCTTATTAAAGCACCTGTTTCTGGTGTAAGCGGCTTCTTGTACCGCATAATGCCACAGGCTCTTTGGTAAGTTACTATCTGTGGTTCTCAAACTTTTTACACCAAGTACCACCTGAGAACGTAGCTGGCTCTCCAAGTAGAGATGTTCCGATACCATTTTTCCCTTTCCGATCCGATTCCGATACCTAAGCTTTGGGTATCGGCCGATACCGATATTTATCCGATACCAGTGCATACAAAAAAAAAAAAATTATATAATTTTTTTTTTTTTTTTACAGATACTGTTATACTGTTTTTAGTAATAACTGGAAAGTAATGGTATTTATTCAACAACAGGTGATTGTATAGATTTGTATTAGTATCATTAATCAATGAGTATGGGCTGCAGCACTGCAGATATACCCTACTCCAATGATCCACACGGACATTAAACGGTGTTGCACTCGCTACTCCGTGGCTCTGCAGATATACCCTATTCAGTCTGTAAGCTAGTGGCAGATAGAACGTTCATGTTGTGATTTTTGATGCAAAATAAATATTCAACATTCTCTTTTGAAACTCCGCCTCAGACTCTTATCCTTTGGCACTTGCTGTACTTTGCTTGCAGGTCTGCAGCCATTATTGCTGGATTATAAATAGCACCAACTTTAGACACGGTAACGTTATCAAGCTAAGCTAACTGACCTAGCTCGTCTTCCCGCATTGACATTTGATAACGTTGGTAATAGTCAGCTAACGCTAGTCAGTAGCTACTTAACTTAAATACAATTCACCGTGGGTGCATTATTGTTGATAGACGGTCACGGACAGTGTTAGGTCCTGGAGAAAGGACAGGCGATCATCTGATTTGATGTAACGTTAAAGCGGATGTTGTTCCAACTAGCTATCTTTCCAGCTAATGCTATCATAACACCAGCAAAACACATCCCGTCCGAGCTCCCCGTCACACCGCACTGTCGGGGACAATGGAATTTAAGAAAGTGTATCTGCTGTTAAAATGACACAGCATCACACTTTAAAACATGTTCATTTTATAATCCTCACTCTCCGCAGGACTCGGCAGGAGATAAATTACATCATGGGATCGGAGGCTAGAATTTACGTGTACTCGCCAATACCGATACCAGCATTTTAGGCAGTATCGGCGGCATTTCCGATACTGGTATCGGTATCGGAACAACTCTATCTCCAAGTACCACCATATGACCGGCGTTAAAATACAGTCTATTCAGCTATGCACAGTTCACGCAGGAGGCAAATGTATTCCTAATACCATTATTTATTGTTAACCTTTGTCAGACACAGCCACAATGTACAAAGGGATAGCACTAGAACTAGCAAACGCTTCCACACAACTCATACAATGCAAGGGGCATTGAGAACATAATAACTAACATTCTCACATAGCAAGTGAGAAAATTAAGAACAACTGTATTTCAGCAAATGTACTTAATTCTCTCTCTATCTCTCTCTCTCTCTCCCTCTCACTCTCACTCTCTCACACAGCAAGCAATTGTCCGTCATTCTCACTCACACACACAACACACACACACACACACACAATTATTTTGTTACAAAAACTTAATTTCCTGCATTCTGGTGCAGGAATTTTTGAATGTTTACCCTTTAAATGCCAGTTTGTGTGATGGCATCACAAATTATTGTTAAAAAAACACAAAAAGTAAAATATTTTCAATATATCAAATGCAAAGTAAATTTTTCTGGGGGGGGATTATTACAGGCTAGGCATGTGTCAATAATTAGCAGCAACACATATTTTGTAATGTCAGATTTAACACCAACTCTTTTCAGAAAAGTGGGAGTATTTCATTTTTTATCTGACATTACAAAAAATCTAAAAATAAATGGTTATGATCAGGGCTGAAGTTGAATTAAAGATGTATGACTGTTTAGACTGCATTACTCTCTGTCACAGTGATCTCCTGGTTGTTCCCCACTTAGAGTATCCAACTATCGCGCCGCCGCAACCAGAAACACTGGCCTGGCCTGCTTCTAAGTTCAGTGGCCTGACTGGATCTTTTTTTTTTTTTTGCTTTTTTGGAAATGTTTTCAAGTACCACCAGCAGTACCACCAAGTACCACTAGTGGTACGCGTACCACAGTTTGAGAACCACTGTGCTAGCTTACATCTAGCCATTTCGGAAAGGGTGTGCCATTCCCTCTCTGCCACCCCGCTCTGGTGTGTGGGATATGGACGTGACGTCTCGTGTCTTATCTTATACCTTCCCAAGTGGGCTGTACGTTAACTTTTTTTGCACATAGCACTGGTGCTACAGAGGTTGATAGTTTTGTAGCACTGGCCAAAATCTTGTAGCACAATATATTTGTAACAGTCACAAATGTGTCTATTGTATTTGTGTTATTTAGTTGCAGTCAGGGAACAAACGTAACTTTTTGACTTACCAGCCATTTGGCTGGTAGATTTAAAAAAGGCAGATTTTTTACCAGCCAAAAATTATAAATTGCTTTTTAGTATATCGCCATGTGTTATTATTACTATAATACTCTCATATGCTATTTTCAATTAATATCATAAACAACATAAGGAATATTAGCATAATTTAGAGTGGACTGAAGGAATGAGTCAGCGTTAATAGTTTTAAATGCAAATAATTTATTGAAACATAGAAGTGGGGTCGGTTGGGACACACACACACACACACACACACACACACACACACACACACAATGGGGGACCCTGATGTAAACAAGACGAAAGTCTTTCTCTGGTCTGCATCCCCTTAACAATTGTGTGTATTGAGCCGTACTGTATTGTACCCATTCTGCAATCTGTTAAATAAAGTTTTCATTCATTCACACTGTTTCAACTCACCACCCCTGCATCATATTGTAGTCTAGTCTGTCTTCAAACTTCCACTCCTCTCGACACACACACACCGTTTCCCCAGTCCCCTGTTCTCTATGGCTCTGCCTCTGATCAGGATTAGCTTGTTAGCTTATGCCAATGTAAATTTCATTTCGGGCGATGTGGGCATAAAGGAATGGCGACGATGCAAAGCGTGTTAGATGCATTTGACCCGTTGTGAGAAAAAAAAAACACCACAGACTTATTTCGGATCGCAAAATAGCCGCACTGCCGTGCAGCCCCGCTCGGCTGAGAGCAGAAGGCAGAAGCACGGTCTGGGGCGGATATGACATCGCGGAGTTGCTATGGGTTTTTTCAAAATAAGAGTATCATATGAACCTGACCGTTGCTAGCTGCCGGAGCCCAGATATTTGACTGGAGCTGCGCTTAGGCGGAAATGAGACTTGTGACAGGATTTTCAAAATAAGAGTATCAATATGAACCGAATGCCTATCGCACCAGTGCTACTGAAGTAAATCCATTCATCGCACAGACCGCTGTTGCTGTAGCACGTGCGATATATATGTCGCACTGTACAGCCCTGCAAGTAACAGTGATTGGAACTCTCTGTTTGTGAACTCGGTTTCGTGGTCTGACCTCAAACATCTTACTGTACCATAAGGGGCTACGTCTGCCAGGAATTTTTCTGTGGCCTGGAGTGTGTCACTCTTTTCTTTGATAAAGTAAACAAACACTGCCCCTGTACACACGTCTGTAAAAGACTGTACATATCCAAAACCTCCTATGGACTCGTTGCTTACTGGGCCGACTAGGTCCATGTCAACTAGTGCAAGTGGTACCCCTACTCTGTCTGTGGGATTTCTGTATCTCGGTTGGGTAAACTTCCCCGTTTTGCACATTGCACAATTTTTGTCAGGTCTACGCTTCTCCCCCTCAATGTGCATACCCTCTGACACTACTTGCAGTTTCAGTAAATCCTCGTAATTACAATGACCCATAATCTCGTGCCATGTCTGAATATCGTGACTGGCCGTCCCGCTATACACATCATCATTATCGTTACACTGGTCGTAGTCATTACACTCTGTTTTCAGATAAAATACTCTCTGGTACATCTTTATGTCAAACCGGGTACCGTCAGGTTCTACAAGAAAATGTTTACCTTTATCGAAGGATACCTTGGCGCCGCTTGCAGTAGCAGCTATTACAGAGAATAGTCCTTGTGGGAACGATGGTACATATAGAGCGTTCTTTAGCGTCACCGTACGCCGGCGCCCCCTGCTGTCCGTGAGGCATACCTGTGCGTCTCCCCTCTCTTGTGCCAGTCCGTAGATGCGTCTACCAGCTCCATGCAGTGCCTCTCCGAGTGGAAAGTGTCGTCAAAGTTCTTGAACCGACTCCTGTCGTTGATGACATGGGACGACGCGCCCGTGTCCACGATCAGTCTCCTTCTCTGGGCCCGTTGCATCTGGGCCGGTCCGGCGATGCCCGCCGTCCGCGCTCCAAAAGCGCAGTCTTCTTGTCCCGTTATCCTCCGAGCGTCGCCTCGACTTGCCTCGCGTCGATCGTCGCCGCCATCGATTCTCCGGGCGTCATCTCGATTCATCTCACGTCGATAGTCGCCGCCGCCGTGTCCGCTGTCGTCATCCTGTCCACAGCCATTATCTTGTCCGTAGTCGCCATTTCGTCCGTGTCTTTCGTCTCGCCTGTAGTCGCCATTTTGTCCGTGGCTTTCGTCTCGCCTGTGGCCGCCATCTTGTCCATGCGCGTATCGCGCGCTCTGGTTATGTTTCTTTATGCACGATCTGTCTGTGTGCCCCGTGGATTTGCAGAAGCTACACCAGACAGCCTTTTTGCATTCGCTTCTCCGATGGCCTTTATCTCCGCATCGCCAACACGCCAGGTCCGTCGTAGTCCTGGTTCTCTCTTATACAGAGTCTCTTATCTCAACACTTAATTTGGCAATGTTTCTGAGCTGATAAAAACATGACCGTGTGAGCTGGTTGACATGGCTGTTAAAAGACAGAGAGTCATCAAAAATTACTCACATGAGGTTTGACACACTGACCTAAAGGTCCAATAGAATTTTTTATAATGGGGATGATGTGGTCGGGAGCAATAATGAGGGCTTCTCTGTCTTACTTGCATTAAACTAGAGATGTTCCAATACCATTTTTCCCTTTCCGATCCGATTCCGATACCTAAGCTTTGGGTATCGGCCGATACCGATATTTATCCGATACCAGTGCATACATAAAAAATAAAAAATAAAAAAAAAATATTACGGTATATAAATTATACCTTTTTTTTCTTTTTTTTCATACAGATACTGTTATCAGCGTTTCCGTTAGAACATATTCGTGCCGGTCTGGGTGTCCTGCAAGATTTCTATCCCCGGACATATTCGAGAAATTCCGGTCAGAGTTTTAAACAGCAGTCTGTTATAATCACATTTTTATGAGCTAACGAATTCCGTTATATTGGACATTTGTATTAATTACATCAAGCGAAGAATGAGAAATTGATTTGCAGAATCAAATTACTATCTCTCGCCTCCCAAGTTAGTGCGATACACTAATCCAGCATCAAGCTCCCGCCCCGCAGGCTTGCGCTGCAGCAGCTGTCACACGCACCCCCAAATGAATCTCGAGTCGACATCGCTTCACCTCGTTGTATCAGACATGTCACACATATCATAATGTTCAACTTCACACACAGCAAACTGTAGTTGATCTAGGGCTGGGCGATAAAACGATAACGATAACTATCGCGATAAATTATTTCCTCGAAATAAACATGAAACGTGGTCGCAAAGTTTCGATATATCGATTTTCCAAGCTTGGATATGAGCACGCACTAACAACCAATCGGTGAAGGAGATGGCCGAGAGCGAAGGAGACCAGGAAGGAGACCCAGAGGTAGCACTCACTCAACAACAAGGCTTGCTAGGCTAACTAGCTTGCACGGCGATGTTTTATATATTTACGTGCCGAGTATGTGTGCGGCGTGAATTCCGAGGCCACGTTCATAGTAGGGGTGGGAATCACCAGTTTCATCATGATACGATACGATATCGATTCTTTGGACAACGATACGATATTTGCCGATATCACAAAGTCTCTCACGATACAATACGATACGATTAGATTCAGGTGCCTGCGATCGATATGAGATGATATCATATGCCCATTTAACACAATCAGTTATGAGACTCGCCACAGGATTTTCAAAATAAGAGTATCGATATGAATCGATCTTATTACATCGCATCGATCCGATTCGATCGTTGATAATTACATCGATGTATCGATCTGGATCGATGTATCGTCCCACCCCTAGTTCATAGTAGTGTGTGGTATACAGTGGACGTCGTTTCAATATATTGTGGCGGAAGAGAGTATTTTAGTATCATATTGAGCACATTGTCATGGAATACACCGCTTAGGAACAACAGGCTGGCTAGGCTAACTAGCTTGCACGGCACTGTTTTATATATTTACGTGCAGAGTATGTGTGCGGCGTGAATTCTGAGGCCACGTTCATAGTAGTGTGTGGTATACAGTGGACGTCGTTTCAATATATTGTGGCGGAAGAGAGTATTTTAGTGTCATATTTATTACATTGCCATGAGATATTCCGCTTGTCGGCTAACTTCTAACGTGCACGGACTGATGACGACATCAACTCGACTCGAGACATTCGCAGCAGCATAATAAGACAACAGGCTGGCTAGGCTAACTAGCTTGCACGGCGATGTTTTATATATTTACGTGCAGAGTATGTGTGCGGTGTGAATTCTGAGGCCACGTTCATAGTAGTGTGTGGTATACAGTAAGGCTGAGCCCGAACCCTGTTTTTAGGGTTCGAACGTTCGCCAGGGTTTATCGAACGAACGTTCGAACGTTAGTTTTTTGTAAATTAATAAATCGCCTGTCATTCAATCAAAATTGTTCTATTGCATTGGTTGAGACTAGAGCTCTGGTTGAGTATCCAGCAACAGCCCGGCAGAGACCATACTGGTTGAGCCGAGCGACTCGGGGGACGCGCCGCTTCACATCGCCTCACCGTCGTTGCGCCTGCTTTATTTTTTTTCACCAACGTTCGAACCCATTAATTAAAGTCCGGATGTCAGCTTAACGAACGAACGTTCGAACGTTCGAACGTTCGGGCTCAGCCTTAGTATACAGTGGACGTCGTTTCAATATATTGTGGCGGAAGAGAGTATTTTAGTGTCATATTTATTACATTGCCATGAGATATTCCGCTTGTCGGCTAACTTCTAACGTGCGCGGACTGATGATGACATCAACTCGACTCGAGACATTCGCAGCAGCATAATAAGTTAATTAAACTTGACATACATTATATCGACGATAATTATCGATATCGAATTATATGAAAATAATTTTATAATTTTATCGCGATAACGTTTTTGGTCATATCGCCCAGCCCTAAGTTGATCATCACATTGCCTCATTTGCTAGCTCGTCGCCACATGCAGAGAGGACGAGCCACATGCTCGTAACGAATTTGTTGATTTCATTATAGCCTACATTTAGTTATAATCAATAATATGCATTACTATGTGACACGGCAGTCAACCAACAGTTGCATATGATTAAAAAATGTCAACACTCACTCACCCCGTCTCTCGTTGTGCCTATCCGTTTTGTACCTGCGAGAACAGCGGGGTCGTCTGGTTGGTTCGACTTTGATAGATCCCCATTGGAACAGGTGGACGTCTGCGAGGCTCGCAACGGTAGCAGCAGACTGGGGATGCTCTTTGTGGTTCAATCAATAAAGTGTACTTTGTGTACATTCAATCAATGTTATCTCTCGTACATCAGGCTAGACTACTAGACTATAATGTCGCACCTCAGCCAGGAGAATTTAACTTTCCACTCGGGCCTGAACGCTCGACATTTCTGTTTCTTTTCCGCGGGAGCCACCACGGCATCGGCGGTCTCTGTGACTTCAGAAGACTCATCTTTAGGCCTGCCATGATAACACATTTTGCTGGGCGATTAATTGCCCCCGAAAATATCGCGATAAGCGATATTATTGCGACCGGTTAGAGAATTTTTTTTTGAGACATTTATTTCCCAAAACTTTTATTTTGAAGCCCACCGCTCCGTCTTTTCCGGTGTTTTAGACTTTTATTTTGAAGCCCACCGACCGGACCGGAAGTATTGTTGTTATTATCCTAGCGGCACCTATGAGCGGCCAACTTGTCTCGTCCGGTTCTGTGTTTTTGAGCTAATGATAAAACAAATATTGAGATTGTTGGTGAACAACTAACTTTAGGTTAGTTTTAACGTTAGCTACTAACGTTAGATGCAGCTACTACAGGCAATCAACGATGAGGAGGAAGCGTCAAAGCAGTATATAATAGAATAGCTGTGGTGCGTAGGCACTGCAGCACGACTCGAAACTACCTACTACGTTATAATAAATGAATTCATGTTTAACTTGTCCCCGTGTCCAGTCCTTTGACTAGCCCCACCCGTTCATTGTAAACAATGATGCATGTAATTGTATTAACGTTATTCTGTGTTGTAGCTATGCTATACGTTATATTTCGTTTGTTAGCTATTTAGCTAATGTTGTTATTATTGAATGAGAATCAACACTCGATCTTTCATCTTTATTTAGCAGTCCAGTTTCTCCGGGCAGTAGCGAGTAACTACTTGGGTCTAAAAATAGCTAACGTTACACTATAAATAACGCTACTTGGTTAAAAGGAGCAACACCATTGAGAAATGTAGTTAAGCTATATGTGGCGTTGCTACTGCCCCACGGAGCTCCCGTGCTGTGCTCTGTAGTAAGGCCAGCGGCCCCCCACATGGACAGTGACTGACAAGGGGCACTGGTTCCGCCTCATTAAAACAAACGCGCAAATAGCAATTAATCGCGCCCGTCAAAATCATTGCATTAATTTTAATTATCGCGGCAATTAATCGATTTATTGCTTATCGCGGCAGGCCTACTCATCTTCGTTGTCATTATTATTAGACCTGCTTGTGCTTGGTCTCATTAAACATTTGTTAAGCTTAGCTTGTTTGGCCATCTCTCTCGCTCGTATACCGGTTTGTCGTTATGGTGGCCAGACAGGCTCAAAAAAAGAAAAAAAGATTCACATCTGAGCGGCGCCATCCGCGCTTTATCAGAGTGAAGCAACAATGAAACAAATGTAATGATTGTTTCGTTCATCGCATAGGCTATTTAATTTTAGCCTATTTTAATACAATTCAAATAATAAAATTGTGCTTAGAGGAATTATTTTCACCGGACATTATGACCGGAGAGATTTAAATATTCGGACTTCAACATATTTTGCCGGTCAAATACCGGTAATTACCGGCTAACGGAAACGCTGACTGTTATACTGTTTTTTAGTAATAACTAGAAAGTAATGGTATTTATTCAACAACAGGTGATTGTATAGATTTGTATTAGTATCATTAATCAATGAGTATGGGCTGCAGCACTGCAGATATACCCTACTCCAATGATCCACACGGACATTAAACGGTGTTGCACTCGCTACTCAGTGGCTCTGCAGATATACCCTATTCAGTCTGTAAGCTAGTGGCAGATAGAACGTTCATGTTGTGATTTTCGATGCAAAATAAATATTCAACATTCTCTTTTGAAACTCCGCCTCAGACTCTTATCCTTTGGCACTTGCTGTACTTTGCTTGCAGGTCTGCAGCCATTATTGCTGGATTATGAATAGCACCAACTTTAGACACGGTAACGTTATCAAGCTAAGCTAACTGACCTAGCTCGTCTTCCCGCATTGACATTTGATAACGTTAGTCAGCTAACGCTAGTCAGTAGCTACTTAACTTAAATACAATTCACCGTGGGTGCATTATTGTTGATAGACGGTCACGGACAGTGTTAGGTCCTGGAGAAAGGACAGGCGATCATCTGATTTGATGTAACGTTAAAGCGGATGTTGTTCCAACTAGCTATCTTTCCAGTAGGGATGCGCCGATATGAAAATTGGCCGCCGATACCGATACCGATTGTTCAACTAACACTATCGGCCGATACCGATACCGATATTTGTATATTTGTATATAAGTATTAGTAAATTTTTTTTATTTTTTTTTTTATTTTTTAATGAAACTACTGTATATTTGTATGTGTATGTTTGTATTTGTAGGCCTCTTTACTTACTTAAAAAAAGGAAACATCAAGAAATATGTTTATGGTATCACTATCTCTCTCCCAGTATCGTCCTGCGGCCTGCAGAGGGATACTATTTTCTCAACCAGAGCTTTCAACCAATGCAATGGAACCATTCTGGCGGCCTGCAGCGGGATACCATTCTCTCAACCAGAGCTTTCAACCAATGCAATGGAACCATTTTTTTGATTGACAGTCGATTCGGCCAATTACGCCACACCGCTAGCACCCACCTCCTGCTGTCCTTACCACCAATCGGCAAGCGTTTATTCATTTTCTACTTTCGGGCATGCCGCCATTGTTCTGTTTGCGAGAGCAGAACACACTTAACGTAGCTACGTTAGCTGCCCGGCCCGCCGACCGGCGCTCCACAGCATGACCAAATGAGACATAATGATTTTACTGCAACAAATGTTATAATAAAACAAAGCCTTTCTATACATTTGTCTGGTTGAAAACTTTATTAACAGATTGCAGAATGTGGTACGGAATGAGCAACGGAATGGAACCGAGCTATGAACGGACTAACAGAGTAATGCCTTGTTTACTGCTATCTTCGGGTAAATAATATGCTTGTTATTGAACGTGTAACACTAACTATATAACGTTAATGCCACAAAACGAATGTTTGTGTCATTTTAACAGCAGATACTTTCTTAAATGCCATCTTCCCGAGAGAGGGTGTTGACGGGGAGTTGTGTTATTAATAGCATTGAACAGCTAACCGAAAGCTAGCGTTAACTATTGTTAAAGGTTTAGCCATAACGTTACCTTGGCTAAAGTTGGGGCTATTCATAATGCAGCAATAATGGCTGCAGACCTGCAAGCAAAGTACAGCAAGTTGGCAAAGGAGTATTCCAACGCAAATCACATTTTCACCAGTAACGTTAGTCTTGCATCTCCCGGTAGCTAATGAACGGACTCGGAGTAATGCCTTGCTGCTATGGGTAATAATAATATGCTGATGTTATTGTCCGTGTAACACTAACTATATAACGTTAATAGGGGTGGGACAATACATCGATCCAGATCGATATATCGATCTATTATCAATAATCAAATAGGATCGACGCAACGTAAAAAGATAGATTCATATTGCGATACTCTTATTTTGAAAATCCCCGCGAGTCATATCCGCCGGCGCCCAGTATTGTGAAACTCCAGTCCGTGTAGACATTACAGCAGTGTTTGCGTCTGCTGTAAAGCACTACAGAGCGTCTATTTTGCGAGCCGATATAAGTCTGTGCAGTTTTTTCCCCGCAACGGGTCAAATGCATATAACAGGCGTTGCATCGTCGCCATTCCTTTATGCCAACGTCGTGTTAAATATCTAAATGAACGTCGCGTTGGCTGCTTAAAAGCTAAGCAGCTAACCGTGAGAGAGAACAGGAGAGTGAAGAGGGGACTTGGAAGGAGGAGGGGTGGGGGCTGTGGGGGACTGTGTGTGTGTGTGTGTGTGTGTGTGTGTGTGTGTGTGTGTGTGTGTGTGTGTGTGTGTGTGTTAAAGCTCAATATATAAAAACAAAAGTGAACAGGAGGTCTATTTGTATTAAAAACAATAGATTGTTTTTCATTTAAATGTCTGGAAGAGCTCAAAAATAAATACATCAATTGATATTTCCGTAGCCTTTTTTTAGTTGATCTAAATGTGACTGATTGTGTTAAATGGGCACATAATATCGCCTCATATCGATCGCAGGCACCTGAATTGAATCGTATCGTATCGTGGCAGACTTTGTGATATCGGCAAATATCGTATCGTTGTCCAAAGAATCGATATCGTATCGTATCGTGATGAAACTGATGATTCCCACCCCTAAACGTTAATGCCACAAAACGAATGCCTTGTTAATCATAAGTAGGGATGTCCCGATCGCCTTTTTTTGCTTCCGATCCGATCCCGATCATATGATTTTAAATATCTATCGATCCGATCGTTTCCGATCCGATCTTTCACATTAGTAATCAATTTTGACGCATTTTTGTCAGAAACTGGCAGAGTGAGACAAGCCCATCTGTTGCCTATAATAGGGCGCGAGAGCGGAGGCTTTTGTTATTACATTCACCCTGAGAAATGTGCTTCTGCTTCATATGAGAAATATTAAAAGTTTCAATATATGTTTGCACATTAGTATACATTCAGTGTTCGACTTACGTAATGGTCCATTCTGGTCTGAAACGCCGACGATACGTCACGTAACGTTATCCTCCAGTTGAAAAGTTAATCTGAAAACTTCGCCTCCAGCCTGCTGCTTCATGAGTTTTTCCTCCACGCGGAATCTCCTCCTTGCAAACATTGCAACTGGCTTGACTTTCTATTTTTAAATGCTTAGTTCCAAACCTCTGACATTAAGTCTAGCTGCTCAAGTCAGTGGATATTAACCGTGTTTCGGGAGCGACGTGTTGTTGTTGTGATGTGGTCGCGACTCGCGTGTAGCGTGTAGCGTCTAAATTAAAGGGAATGTTTGTTGCAACGGTGAAAATTAAAGGGGAATGTGTTTGTTGTGGATAATTATTCTGCTCTGTGTGACAATAAATACATTAATGATGATATATTATATGTAATTTAAAACCAAAACTAAGGCCTCCGTATGAGTTTAAGACGTGGACATGGTCATGTTTGTTGAATAAAAAATTTCTTTTTTTGACTGCCGATTTTTATTATTATTTTTTCCCGATCCCCGATACTCTGAAAAGCACGTGATCGACGCAGATTCCGATCACGTGATCGGATCGGGACATCCCTAATCATAAGTAGTTACTTTGATGCAGTAGCTTGTGTGTGTGTGTGGGGGACGGCGGGCGTTGTGCAGGTAGGTCGCGAGTGAACTTTTTTTTTTTTGCCTTTTGACGCTACACAAATTGATGGGTATTTATCGGCGACTGCTATCGGCACATTTGAGCTTATCGGCCGATAGGCCGATAGCAGTCAACAAGGCACTTATCGGCCGATACCGATACCCGACCGATATATCGGTGCACCCCTACTAGGGATGCACCGATATGAAAATTGGCCACCGATACCGATACCGATTGTTCAACTAACACTATCGGCCGATACCGATACCGATATTTGTATATTTGTATATAAGTATTTGTAATTTTTTTTAATTTTTTTAAATTTTTTATTTAAATTTTTTTTTTAATGAAACTACTGTATATTTGTATGTGTATGTTTGTATTTGTAGGCCTCTTTACTTACTTAAAAAAAGGAAACATCAAGAAATATGTTTATGGTATCACTATCTCTCTCCCAGTATCGTCTGGCGGCCTGCAGAGGGATACTATTTTCTCAACCAGAGCTTTCAACCAATGCAATGGAACCATTCTGGCGGCCTGCAGCGGGATACTATTCTCTCAACCAGAGCTTTCAACCAATGCAATGGAACCATTTTGATTGACAGTCGATTCGGCCAATTACGCCACACCGCTAGCACCCACCTCCTGCTGTCCTTACCACCAATCGGCAAGCGTTTATTCATTTTCTACTTTCGGGCATGCCGCGAGAGCACAACAAACTTAACGGAGCTAATACGTTAGCTGCCCGGCCCGCCGACCAGCGCTCCACAGCATGACCAAATGAGACATAATGATTTTACTGCAACAAATGTTATAATAAAACAAAGCCTTTCTATACATTTGTCTGGTTGAAAACTTTATTAACAGATTGCAGAATGGGTAGTTTGGTACGGAATGAGCAACGGAATGGAACTCAGCTATGAACGGACTAACGAAGTAATGCCTTGTTTACTGCTATCTTCGGGTAAATAATATGCTTGTTATTGAACGTGTAACACTAACTATATAACGTTAATGCCACAAAACGAATGTTTGTGTCATTTTAACAGCAGATACTTTCTTAAATGCCATCTTCCCGAGAGAGGGTGTTGACGGGGAGTTGTGTTATTAATAGCATTGAACAGCTAACCGAAAGCTAGCGTTAACTATTGTTAAAGGGTTTAGCCATAACGTTACCTTGGCTAAAGTTGGGGCTATTCATAATCCAGCAATAATGGCTGCAGACCTGCAAGCAAAGTACAGCAAGTTGGCAAAGGAGTATTCCAACGCAAATCACATTTTCACCAGTAACGTTAGTCTTGCATCTCCCGGTAGCTAATGAACGGACTCGGAGTAATGCCTTGCTGCTATGGGTAATAATAATATGCTGATGTTATTGTCCGTGTAACACTAACTATATAACGTTAATGCCACAAAACGAATGCCTTGTTACTCATAAAGTAACTTTGATGCAGTAGCTTGTGTGTGTGTGTGGGGGACGGCGGGCGTTGTGCAGGTAGGTCGCGAGTGAACTTTTTTTTTTTTGCCTTTTGACGCTACACAAATTGATGGGTATTTATCGGCGACTGCTATCGGCACATTTGATCTTATCGGCCGATAGGCCGATAGCAGTCAACAAGGCACTTATCGGCCGATACCGATACCCGACCGATATATCGGTGCACCCCTACTAGGGATGCACCGATATGAAAATTGGCCACCGATACCGATACCGATTGTTCAACTAACACTATCGGCCGATACCGATACCGATATTTGTATATTTGTATATAAGTATTTGTAATTTTTTTTAATTTTTTTAAATTTTTTATTTAAAATTTTTTTTTAATGAAACTACTGTATATTTGTATGTGTATGTTTGTATTTGTAGGCCTCTTTACTTACTTAAAAAAAGGAAACATCAAGAAATATGTTTATGGTATCACTATCTCTCTCCCAGTATCGTCTGGCGGCCTGCAGAGGGATACTATTTTCTCAACCAGAGCTTTCAACCAATGCAATGGAACCATTCTGGCGGCCTGCAGCGGGATACTATTCTCTCAACCAGAGCTTTCAACCAATGCAATGGAACCATTTTGATTGACAGTCGATTCGGCCAATTACGCCACACCGCTAGCACCCACCTCCTGCTGTCCTTACCACCAATCGGCAAGCGTTTATTCATTTTCTACTTTCGGGCATGCCGCGAGAGCACAACAAACTTAACGGAGCTAATACGTTAGCTGCCCGGCCCGCCGACCAGCGCTCCACAGCATGACCAAATGAGACATAATGATTTTACTGCAACAAATGTTATAATAAAACAAAGCCTTTCTATACATTTGTCTGGTTGAAAACTTTATTAACAGATTGCAGAATGGGTAGTTTGGTACGGAATGAGCAACGGAATGGAACTCAGCTATGAACGGACTAACGAAGTAATGCCTTGTTTACTGCTATCTTCGGGTAAATAATATGCTTGTTATTGAACGTGTAACACTAACTATATAACGTTAATGCCACAAAACGAATGTTTGTGTCATTTTAACAGCAGATACTTTCTTAAATGCCATCTTCCCGAGAGAGGGTGTTGACGGGGAGTTGTGTTATTAATAGCATTGAACAGCTAACCGAAAGCTAGCGTTAACTATTGTTAAAGGGTTTAGCCATAACGTTACCTTGGCTAAAGTTGGGGCTATTCATAATCCAGCAATAATGGCTGCAGACCTGCAAGCAAAGTACAGCAAGTTGGCAAAGGAGTATTCCAACGCAAATCACATTTTCACCAGTAACGTTAGTCTTGCATCTCCCGGTAGCTAATGAACGGACTCGGAGTAATGCCTTGCTGCTATGGGTAATAATAATATGCTGATGTTATTGTCCGTGTAACACTAACTATATAACGTTAATGCCACAAAACGAATGCCTTGTTACTCATAAAGTAACTTTGATGCAGTAGCTTGTGTGTGTGTGTGGGGGACGGCGGGCGTTGTGCAGGTAGGTCGCGAGTGAACTTTTATTTTTTTTGCCTTTTGACACTACAAAGATTTATGGTTATTTATCGGCGACTGCTATCGGCACATTTGCACTTATCGGCCGATACCGATACCCGACCGATATATTGGTGCACCCCTACTGAAGACTCTGGCAGGAGCACTCATTCAAGGGTACTACGACTATGCTTGCACCTCATGGTACCAAAGCACCTCAAAGGCGCTAAAAACTAAATTACAAAATACAAACATCTCAAAACAAACTGGTCAGACTACTGCTTGACCTTACTCCTAGAACCCACCTCACCTCTGCCCACTTTGACAACCTAGGATGGCTTAGAGTAGACGACAGAGTACAGCAACTTGCAATGGGCCTGGTCTACAAGATACACTACACGACCAAGGTACCCATGTACATGTCAAAATACTTCACAAAGGTCAGTGAATACCACAATCACAACACCAGAGGGAGCTCCACAAATCATGTTAAACCCAGATTCGGCTCAAACAAGGGACTAAACACGTTTCGCAATTATGCCACATCAATGTGGAACGCCCTACCCACAGCTGTAAAGGAATGTGAATCACTACCCACTTTCAAAACCACTCTCAAAGAACAGCTACGGGAGACTGCAATTCGAAACTGGCCCCTGTAAATGTCCTAACCCAACCCCCTCCAATGTACAGTAAATTACCTAGTATGGTCGTCAATATTCCAATGTACAGTTTTGCTTGTACAGTTGTACAGTGTGTGTGTCCCCCCCCCAACCTCTCCTACCCCCCCCCCCCCCCCTACCCCCCCCAACCTCTCCTGAAAACTTTATTTAACAGATTGCAGAATGGGTACAATACAGTACAGCTCAATACATACAATTGTTAAGGGGATGCAGACCTGAGAAAGACGTTTGTCTTGTTTCCATCAGGGTCCCCCATTTTCAATTCATATAGACATTTATGACATACACAACATACATGACATTTATGGCATAGGGACATATAGGTATTTAGTACTGATACATTTGTGACATAAACGGTATTCAAATATACAGTACTGTGTTACCCCTAGATCCTGACAGAGTATGATGGGGAGGGGACTGTACATTAGGAGGGGGTGGGTGGGTGGGAGAGAAATATACATACGGCGGGGAGGGAATATATACATGCGGTGGGGAGGAGACTGTCTATTAGGAGATGTACTGTATTGTACCCATTCTGCAATCTGTTAATACAGTTTTCAATCAATCAATCAATCAATCAATCAATCAACGTAGCATTAGCATAGCAGCTTAGCTTGTTAGCTGCTCCAGCTACCTCTGGTCAAGGCCCAGTCTGCATGGAAAAGTGGCAGAAACGCCCAACAGATCAGATGTGCGGTCAGTAGATTAATAAAAGCAGACTTTACTGTAACAAAACGGAGAGGTCTACATGAATCTAATGTACCTTTGTTTACCAGAACGAGGAGAATCCAGAAAGGTCCGTGTACATTTTGATAGTTCTTCTTCTTCTTCTTCTTCTTCTTCTTCTTCTTTGGAATTAATGGCGACCACAGAAAGGCGCATACCGCCACCTACTGTACAACCCAGCAACTGGAGCAGATAAAGCAAGAACCCTGCAAAGAAAAGAAAACAATAAAGAAAAACCAATAAACCCAGCACAAACAAAACAAAATACCCAAACCTAACATCACCACCCTATCCAAACCTAATAAAATTAAAACTAAAACCTAAACACAAACAAAAGAAATTAAATAAAATTCAAATCCTACCCCCCAAACCAATTGAAAACACAAACCCCAAAACCAAATCCTGCACCCCTTTACTGCCCACCTCATCCCTCAACAATCCGCCCACCGTAAAATCTGCACCCCCCCCCCCCTCTCCCTCACCCGACCCCACAAGACCCCACTCTCCCTCTCATACCGAGCACAATGAAGCAGCACATGTTCAACTGTTTCCAGCTCCCCACAAGCAGGAGCTGTTTCCAGCTCCCCGGTCTCATGCCTCCCCACCTTAAATAACGAGGAATTGAGCCCAGAGTGCCCCAACCTCAATCTGGCCCACACAACCTCTCTCCTCCTATCCAGCCCCCCCACCTTCGACCTGGACACAGAGGCTTGACTCGCATACAGATGCCACCCCCTCACCTCTCTATCCCACTGCCTTTGCCACTCCACCGCAGTTGCGGCTCTGATGAGGGCTTTCGCCTCCCCTTTACCAAACGGCACAACTAGCTCCACCCCCACCATCCCAAGCGCCCGTTTTTGCCAATCCATCAGCCACTTCATTTCCCCTCACCCCCACATGTACCCAAAAAAAACCTGACCCTAACACCCATCCTATCGAGCCTAAACCGCTAGATGCACTTCTGTAACCAAGTCCTCCCTACATGACACAGGGGCGGACAAACCCTCCAGGGCAGACGCGAGTCCGAGCACACGACCACCCTGTCCGGCCTAACCTCTTCAACCGACTGCAAGGCCAGGATTATGGCCACCATCTCTGCAGTATAAACAGACAGGTTATCAGTCAACCTCTTGGACAACCTGACCCCAAACATTGGCACATACACGCCCGACCCCACACAACCTGTCACCGGATCCTTGGATCCGTAAACACAGGGAGAAACTCCCAGAACTGCCGACCAACATAATCATGCACCCACACACCAACATTACCAATCCCTGCCCCATTCCTATTCTCCATCAGCCATAAGTCCACATCCGGTGTCAGAAACAGCCACGGTGGGACCTGAGGCACCACTACGGTCGGCCCAACCACAATATTATCAATACCAAACTCCCTCGCCTTCCCATTACCCGTCCACCCAAACCCCAAGCCTGGCTTCACAGCATATAGGCCGTATAGGGTGAAGGCTGTATCGTTTCATCCCGTTCCCACCTCGGCGAATTACACAATTTTCACTCTGGGTGAAAGTTCGATTGGTGTAGATTTAGGAACAAAAAGTTCTCCATTGACAAAGTAGCCCATTTTGCACAATAATTTTAGTAAAGTCGGGACTAGATCTTTCCTCGCGAACGGATATTTGGTCATTGGTGCGAGTTCGGTCACGTATCTTGCGCTTGACCAATAGCAGCTCTCCTTGTTGCCAAGTTACAGACAACAAGAGATTGTGTAAACAGCTGCGTGATGTTATCGTGTCATTCACGGAGTACATCTCGACGCAAATGGACAACAAACACATTCTAACGCTCGCAAAATAGGTTTCAAAACAATGTTATATGCATATACGCTACTTGATATAGGCAATCGATTGAATACAGCTGTGAAACGGGCGATAATGTTCGTGTTATTAACCATACTGTACATTTAAATCATATCGCCTTCTATCTACACCAACAACACAGCATTTCACACCGATGCATGACGTCCTGTCGGGGCAATTATTCAATAAACCTCCATAAACACACAATCCGTGATGCATGCAGCACATTTGTATCAAAAACACTTTACTTTGTGAAAAAACCTGGTTAAGAAGCTAAAAGTGAGGTTGGGTGTCTTTTTCAGAAACAAATCGTGCTTTTCTTTTAATGCAAAGAAGAAACTAGTTGCTGCCACTTTTTTACCAGTATTAGATTATGGTGATGTTTTATACATGAATGCCTGTTCCACCTCACTACACATGTTGGACACTGCTTACCATGGTGTATTAAGATTTATTTCTGGATATAGATCACTTACCCATCATTGCACTCTGTATACTAAAGTTAACTGGCCGCCCTTGACTGCCCGTAGACTGCTTCATTGGTACACCTTCATTTATTAAGCAATTATTGGTCAGCTCCCTTTTTACCTCGGTTCATACCTCACCATCACATCAAACCAGCTTACGATCCCAGGACTATTTATATGCCTCAGTACCCAGAACCTGCACAGAGTTTGGGAAAAGGGCCTTCATGTTCTCTGCTCCCTCTGCCTGGAATGGACTTTAAAAAACATTGAAACTGCAGGCCCTCACTACCATATCTGATTTTAAAGTTAAAATTAAGGGCATTTTAAAGAATGAGATGGGAGAATGTCGATGCTTCACTGCATAATGTGGTGCTATATTTTATATTTTTAACTTGACCTTCTCTCCCCAGCAACCTCCTGCAAAGCCTCACCTTCCATCCTCTTTCTACCTTTTTACCCTACCCTCCAATCTCCCCCAATCTCATTCAATCTAGTTTGCTGCAACTCAAAATCCCTTGCCCCACTTTGCCTTTTATGTCTCTGTCTGTGTTTTGTGTATTTTGTATGTTTGTTTTTGTTTTGCTGCCATTTTGGCCAGGGCCCTATTCCCCGTACCTGGTTCAACTAAGTCGATCAAAAGTCCCATTATCCAGATTCAATTAACCCGATGTTTGAATCCGGGATTTTCCTGTTCCTCAAAGGTGGATTCAGTCTCGTTCATTTGAACCAGACTTGAGACTCAGGATAATTGCGCGCGGCCGCCTCAGCTGAAAAGACAGCAAGTGTCGATAGCAGAAATCCTGATTTTCTAACGGCATTGATTGATTGATTGATTTAAAACTTTATTAACAGATTGCAGAATGGGTACAATGCAGTACGGCTCAATAGCCTCGCCGACAAGTTAAATGCATAATCTATAGGCTAATTTTAAGTCCCTCATTACCCCAATCAATCAGATTATATTTCTTTAAATGTGCCTGCTGGCACTAGGCTTAATGGAATGAATAATCAAATGAGATCTTGCTAGCGAAAATAATTAGTTCAGCTCTTTCAGAATAACGATAAAAACAAGCCCAAATAGTATATCTAATTGATACGAATTATATTATGAGGATATCTGTATGTGCTTAGGTATTATGTACTATATAAATACATGGTTTCCAAAGAGAGGCTTGGAGGGAGGCTTGCAGTTACACTATTAATCAGGTTTTAATCTGTTTCGGACCTAATCCATACATGCATTGAATTGATTACCCTTTGGTTTATACCAGTGACACCTCATGTTCATCATCAGATAACAGTGCTTGAAAAGATAAATGCATTTTCTCAAATTCATTCATCAAAAACGTCAAAGGCTCATTCAATTTATCAAGTCACGTCATCAAATCCATCAAACAGCGCATCTCCTCATATATTTTAATCCCAGTTACAATATCACAATAACGTGTGACACTGTCACAGTGACACTGACAGTGATACAATTAAATACTCCACAGATTCAGATTCCTCATAATTCATATCCACAATCCGTGCATAGACGCTTCATGTATGCTTGAATGAAATGCATCCGGGTGCTCCGTTAAGCAAATACACAGCGAAGAATATTAAACTAATCAGAGCCAAACACCCGATAGGTTTCATTCATTAAAAATATCCCAGCGGGATTCACATTTGCAATGACCGTTTAGTCCGTTATTAAAATAACTGTGTGTGTCGTGACTCGCGAGCGCCATATCCGTATAAATATGACGTGCATTATATAGGACAAAGTAAATTCATAGGCTGAATATGATTTATTATCAGCGTTACTGCAGACCTATTATTTTACATTTCAAACGAAGCACAAAAACATAATTCAGAATGGCATAATGGGATCTAGACTGTGAGAAATATTTCAGGAAGGGAGCTGGGATTTCTTTGCGAGGGCGTGGCCATAGTTCATCCAGCTAACTGAACTTAACCCTGCCCTCGACCAGGTTCAAACTTTTTGATCTGTTGTCATAGTGATTTTAATCGAGCGTCGGGGAATGGAAAGGTCTGGCTTAAGTCAAGCTATGGTGAAAATTATCCGGCTAACTCAGTTAGCCAGGTACGGGGAACGGGGCCCAGGTCTTGCTCGAAAAAGAGATCTTTGATCTCAAGTGACTAGGCCTACCTGGTAAAATAAAGGTTAAAGCAATCACTGCCACATCTGTATCAGGGCTCTTGATGACTACAGTTTGATAGATCTGTGCAGCATGTTGTGCGTGTATAAACACCCTGGTGTCACATTCCTCGTGGTCACATGTTAGATCATCAACAGCACAGAGAGTTTGTGAACCGTTTGTTACAGTCACACAGTGACACAGCTTTCCATGTGCTATATCCAAGTTGTTGCAGTTGATTGAGGCCTCAAGGATCTATACTCGGATCTGGTGTACTCCTTGTAACAGGTTGTGTGATATCGCACCTCCATGGCACACAGTCTTTGTCTTGGATATGCAAAAGCTGGCTGGTGTCTTGCTTCACCTGGGCAGCTCTCAGCAACAGGCCTTTAAATAAAATTGGAAAATGACATGAGTGTGTGTTGGGACTGAGAATTTCTTTGATTGTATTTTGATAATGTGAGGAAAATGTAATCTATGTCAATCTGTGTTACTTAAATCTCTGCAGTCTCTGTGGAGACTGTGGCCCACACACAAGGACAAAAGAGACACAGCCCAGGTGGCCAGCATACTCGGCCCAATTCCGGCTAAAAGATAAACCGGCTCTGGCCCGGCAATGGTTGCCGGGGCGGAGCCGACTCGGGCTCGCCAAAGATAAACCGGCTCTGGCACGGCAATGGTTGCCGGGGCAGAGCCGACTCGGGCTCGCCAAAGATTAACCGGCTCTGGCCCGGCTCGGCTTGCCGTGCCAGAGCCGACTCGGGCTCGCCAAAGATAAACCGGCTCTGGCACGGCAATGGTTGCCGAAGCAGAGCCGACTCGGGCTCGCCAAAGATAAACCGGCTCTGGCCCGGCTCGGCTTGCCGTGCCGGAGCCGACTCGGGCTCGCCAAAGATAAACCGGCTCTGGCACGGCAATGGTTGCCGGGGCAGAGCCGACTCGGGCTCGCCAAAGATAAACCGGCTCTGGCTCGGCAATGGTTTGCGGCGTCGTTTCTTGCGCTAGCCTCTTGTTAGCCAGCATAGCTTTGAGCTAAGGATCTTTGCCGATGCATAAAGTATTGTTTATAGTGCATTTCTTGCCACCTTATAGCATTTGTACATTTGTATGACCGTCTATACTGCTCCCGTTAGGTTTTTCCGGACGTTTTGGTAATGATTTTCACTATAAAATCATATTTCTAAATGACAGGAAGTTGATAAACTGGCCGGAATAGCTTTGAGCTAACGGATCTTTGCCGATGCATTCCATTCTAAACGTAACGTTAGTTGTTCAAAACATTACCCGTCTATATAATTTGTTCCTCAACGTTATATAGACGGGTCATGTTTTGTAAACTAACGTTATGTTTAGAATGGAATGAATACATGGGTCGGGAAAGATAGTTAGCTCAAAGCTAATCCGGAAGGACAGCTAACAGTAGCTACTGTCTAACTGTGATGCATTTTCTGTTTGCAGTCCAATGTTCACCAAAACACACACCCACACACTTATAATTTGTTCCTCAACGTTATATAGACAGGTCATGTTTTGTAAACTAACGTTATGTTTAGAATGGAATGAATACATGGGTCGGGAAAGATAGTTAGCTCAAAGCTAATCCGGAAGGACAGCTAACAGTAGCTACTGTCTAACTGTGATGCATTTTCTGTTTGCAGTCCAATGTTCACCAAAACACACACCCACACAATTATAATTTGTTCCTCAACGTTATATAGACAGGTCATGTTTTGTAAACTAACGTTATGTTTAGAATGGAATGAATACATGGGTCGGGAAAGATAGTTAGCTCAAAGCTAATCCGGAAGGACAGCTAACAGTAGCTACTGTCTAACTGTGATGCATTTTCTGTTTGCAGTCCAATGTTCACCAAAACACACACCCACACACTTATAATTTGTTCCTCAACGTTATATAGACAGGTCATGTTTTGTAAACTAACGTTATGTTTAGAATGGAATGAATACATGGGTCGGGAAAGATAGTTAGCTCAAAGCTAATCCGGCCTGTTTAACCACTAGCTTCTGTTAGCTAATGCTGGCTGAGCAAGGAAACTAACAGTAAACGTTTTTACATGAAATACAGCCCAAAAACCCTGCTGACAAACGTTTGCTTATTAAATACATTCTATACTATAATAATACAAACGTTTCATTGCCTCTCTGTGACGACAAAGTTGTTTAAATAAGGGGAGAAAAGTAGCTAAAACCAATGTATTTGGATGGGACAGGAAGTGCTATTGGCAACCGGAAGTCAGCCGGAAGTCCCTATATTCAGGTTGTGCGAGTGGAGAATTATTTTAATGGCAACAAATAAATAATAATAATAAAATTAATAAATAAAATGTTAGAGGAGTGGAGGGGGGGAGGGCAGAGCGAGGTGGGTGTTAGAGGAGTGGAGGGGGGGCAGAGCCTCATAACATTAGCTGCACTCATAGGAGCCTGCATGTTGATGTAGCCTCATAAAGCTAACATTATAGCTGCACTCATAGGATGTTGATGTAGCCTCATAAAGCTAACATGCTGCACTCATAGGAGCGTGTTGATGTAGCCTCATAAAGCTAACAAGAGTATATGTAATACTGTGGTTATGGCCTCTATAGTTAGCAGCTCCCCAAGCTAACACAACATGGACCGCAGCTCCCCAAGCTAACACAACACAGACTGCAGCTCCCCAATCTAACACAACACAGACTGCAGCTCCCCAAGCTAACACAAGCTAACACAACATGGACCGCAGCTCCCCAAGCTAACACAAGCTAACACAACACAGACTGCAGCTCCCCAAGCTAACACAAGTTAACACAACATGGACCGCAGCTCCCCAAGCTAACACAACATGGACCGCAGCTCCCCAAGCTAACACAAGCTAACACAACACAGACTGCAGCTCCCCAAGCTAACACAAGCTAACACAACATGGACCGCAGCTCCCCAAGCTAACAGAAGCTAACACAACACAGACTGCAGCTCCCCAAGCTAACACAAGCTAACACAACACAGACTGCAGCTCCCCAAGCTAACACAAGCTAACACAACATGGACTGCAGCTCCCCAAGCTAACACAAGCTAACACAACACAGACTGTAGCTCCCCAAGCTAACACAAGCTAACACAACACAGACTGCAGCTCCCCAAGCTAACACAAGCTAACACAACACAGACTGCAGCTCCCCAAGCTAACACAAGCTAACACAACATGGACTGCAGCTCCCCAAGCTAACACAAGCTAACACAACATGGACTGCAGCTCCCCAAGCTAACACAAGCTAACACAACACAGACTGCAGCTCCCCAAGCTAACACAAGCTAACACAACACAGACTGCAGCTCCCCAAGCTAACACAAGCTAACACAACACAGACTGCAGCTCCCCAAGCTAACACAAGCTAACACAACACAGACTGCAGCTCCCCAAGCTAACACAAGCTAACACAACATGGACTGCAGCTCCCCAAGCTAACACAAGCTAACACAACACAGACTGTAGCTCCCCAAGCTAACACAAGCTAACACAACACAGACTGCAGCTCCCCAAGCTAACACAAGCTAACACAACACAGACTGCAGCTCCCCAAGCTAACACAAGCTAACACAACATGGACTGCAGCTCCCCAAGCTAACACAAGCTAACACAACACAGGTAATTTGGACATTCTTTCGATGCCATTATGAATGACTAGCAATCTGTCGGAGTCGATGAGAGCTTTCATTTATGTCATTTAGTCATTTATTCAAAATGCCATTCCAGAATCCGTTCCTATGAGACAGTTTTAGTTCAATTCTGCACTAATGCCAACTGTTTAACATGAGTATGCAACAAGCTCATACTGGCTGCATATCTGTTCTACTGTCTATCTAGAAGCTCATACTGGCTGCATATCTCTTCTACTGTCTTATCTAGAAGCTCATACTGGCTGCATATCTCTTCTACTGTCTTATCTAGAAGCTCATACTGGCTGCATATCTCTTCTACTGTCTTATCTAGAAGCTCATCTGGCTGCATATCTCTTCTACTGTCTTATCTAGAAGCTCATACTGGCTGCATATCTCTTCTACTGTCTTATCTAGAAGCTCATCTGGCTGCATATCTCTTCTACTGTCTTATCTAGAAGCTCATACTGGCTGCATATCTGTTCTACTGTATATCTAGAAGCTCATACTGGCTGCATATCTGTTCTACTGTCTCTAGAAGATCATATTGGCTGCATATCTGTTCTACTGTATCTAGAAGCTCATACTGGCTGCATATCTGTTCTACTGTCTCTAGAAGATCATACTGGCTGCATATCTGTTCTACTGTCTTATCTAGAAGCTCATACTGGCTGCATATCTCTTCTACTGTCTTATCTAGAAGCTCATACTGGCTGCATATCTCTTCTACTGTCTTATCTAGAAGCTCATACTGGCTGCATATCTGTTCTACTGTATCTAGAAGCTCATACTGGCTGCATATCTGTTCTACTGTCTCTAGAAGATCATACTGGCTGCATATCTGTTCTACTGTCTCTATATAGAAGATCATACTGGCTGCATATCTGTTCTACTGTATCTAGAAGCTCATACTGGCTGCATATCTCTTCTACTGTCTTATCTAGAAGCTCATACTGGCTGCATATCTCTTCTACTGTCTGTCTAGAAGCTCATACTGGCTGCATATCCTTTCTACTGTATCTAGAAGCTCATTGGTTTGTAAATTGACTAGATTTTCTAGAGATTTTTAGTTTTTAATTGTATGTTTTGTAATCTGTATCTGTCGTTACCAGTTAGTCGTGTTACTTTGCTCGTATTCACTGTTCTGGTGGTTCTAGTTGTACGCCTGGATCTGGTGTTCTTTGACCGTGTCCTATATGCCCTGTAAATAATATGTACAGATACCGAGATGTCACAAATATGTTACCTGTTACCTGTTTATTGCACAATGTTGTTTTTTTATTGGATTCTATTATATGTTGTACCACGTATTGCACATCGTTGCGGGCAAGACCACCCGCATTTCATTGTATACTTGTATGCCGTGACAATTAAAACTCTTGACTTGACTTGACTTGACTTGACCCTGCTACACAATTCATCTCAAAACAAACTGGTCAGACTACATGCTTGACCTTACTCCTAGAACCCACCTCGCCCCTGCCCACGTGACAACGGCTTAGAGTAGACGACAGAGTGCAGCAACTTGCAATGGGCCTGTCTACAAGATACACATATACACGATCAAGGTACCCATATATGTGTACATATCAAAATACTTCCCAAAGGTCAGTGAATACCACGACCACAACACCATAGAGGGAGCTCCACAAATCATGTTAAACCCAGATTCGGCTCAAACAGGAACACGTTTTGCAATTATGCCACATCAATGTGGAACGCCCTACCCAAAGATGTAAAGGAATGTGAATCACTACCCACTTTCAAAACACTCTCAAAGAACACCTACGGGAGACTGCAATTCGAAACTGGCCCCTGTAAATGTCCTAACCCAACCCCCTCCAATGTACAGTAAAGTACCAAACATGGTTTTGTCAATATTCCAATGTACAGTTGTGCTTGTGCAGTTGTACAGTGTGCCCCCCCACCCCTCCTACCCCCCCCACCTATAATGTACGGTTCTACGTCAAATATATACTCTCTTTTCTAGACTCTTTTTGTATCACAAACAGTAGGCCTACTGTATTTGCAAATCTGGTATGTCATAAATGTATAGAAGTGTCTATCTGTATGTCACATGTCATGTTATGATGAATTGAAAATGGGGGTCACTGATGTAAACAAGACGAACGTCTTTCTCTGGTCTGCATGCCCTTAACAATTGTATGTATTGAGCTGTACTGTATTGTACCCATTCTGCAATCTGTTAACAAAGTTTTCAATCATTCAATCAAAACCGTGGTCAGTCTGTGCGGAGAAACAAGGATAGCATGGTTGCCAGATCGGATTAACAATATCCGAACCGCCCATTATTATCAAAGGTTTGTCAGATTAAGGCTGACTCTCAAATCTGGCAACACTGATGCGTTGCATTGTGGGGGATCCCGGTTTGAAATTTGAATTGAACCGCGCTACAGACAGAGCCTGCACCACGTCGTGAGCAACGGAATTGCATCTTCTCCTCAGGTAATTGTGCAACACATATCTTTTATTATTTATAAGTAATGCGTGCCGCTGATATAAATGAGTGCTGTTTAGTCTGTGTTTTCAGTGACTACTGTAACGTTATTAGCTCGATATTATTAAACTGGCGGGATCTGTAAAATACCGGAGCTGCTAACTGGCTAACGGTATGACTAGCTAACGTTGTATACTGTACCCGGAGCTGCTAACGTTATGACTATGACAGCTAACTTTTGGTTCCTACTGTACCAGGAGCTGCTAACTGGCTAACGTTATGAGAGCTAATGTTGGGGTACATATACTGTACCCGGAGCTGCTAACGTTATGACTATGAGAGCTAACTTTTGGTACCTACTGTACCAGGAGCTGCTAACTGGCTAACGTTATGAGAGCTAACGTTGGGGTACATACTGTACCCGGAGCTGCTAACGTTATGACTATGAGAGATAACTTTTGGTACCTATACTGTACCAGGAGCTGCTAACGTTATGATAGCTAATGTTGGGGTACATACTGTACCCGGAGCTGCTAACTGGCTATCATTCAGGTGGGGCTTATAGTGTGAAAAGTATGCTAACCCTACTGTCATGCACTAATAAACTAACCTACACTGTAACACGCAACACTTTGATGAATATTGTTACTCAGTTATATAAAATAAAAAAAATATATAATTTCATTGTTGCAAATATACTGTTACAGTGCTGGATCTCATCAATGAGATGAACGCAGAAGACGGCTCAAGAACAACTACTTCAAGTGGTCGTAAGTGATGTATAAATTTTTTTTATTGTGTGTGTGACTGTATATATAATATATACTTTTTAATCTGGGACATCATTTTCAAAGAGTCATCCTGTAATGCCTTCTCTCTCTCTCTCCCAAGACGGTCAAGATCTACCAAGTCTTCAAGATCTTCAAGTGGTCATGCTTGTAAGTGATGTATACAATGTTTTATTGTGTGTGTGACTGTGTATATATATACTTTTCAATCTGGGACTTTCATTTCAACAACTGGAAAGGGTCATCCTGTGTTGATGGATGCTACTGTATATTGTATGTAGATGTGCATGACATGGACTAAATTAGAGGTCCTAGATATGCAAAATAATATTGAGAATCACTGGCCTTAGACTATCTACTAACGTATTCTCGCTCTCTCTCTAGGTTCATGGCCACTAATGACTTCAGACCTTCAGAAGGACAGTATGCTGGATGAGGAAGGTCTTGGCCATGCTGCGATGGCTCCTAGAAGACAAGAACGGAGAGGTGCTGGACCTGGCTGTCAAATGGTTTGTAATGCTAAAGTATATTATGTAGATGTGCATGACATGGACTAAATTAGAGGTCCTAGATATGCAAAATAATATTGAGAATCACTGGCCTTAGACTATCTACTAACGTATTCTCGCTCTCTCTCTAGGTTCATGGCCACTAATGACTTCAGACCTTCAGAAGGACAGTATGCTGGATGAGGAAGGTCTTGGCCATGCTGCGATGGCTTCTAGAAGACAAGAACGGAGAGGTGCTGGACCTGGCTGTCAAATGGTTTGTAATGCTACAGTATATTATGTAGATGTGCATGACATGGACTAAATTAGAGGTCCTAGATATGCAAAATAATATTGAGAATCACTGGCCTTAGACTATCTACTAACGTATTCTCACTCTCTCTCTAGGTTCATGGCCACTAATGACTTCAGACCTTCAGAAGGACAGTATGCTGGATGAGGAAGGTCTTGGCCATGCTGCGATGGCTCCTAGAAGACAAGAACGGAGAGGTGCTGGACCTGGCTGTCAAATGGTTTGTAATGCTACAGTATATTATGTAGATGTGCATGACATGGACTAAATTAGAGGTCCTAGATATGCAAAATAATATTGAGAATCACTGGCCTTAGACTATCTACTAACGTATTCTCGCTCTCTCTCTAGGTTCATGGCCACTAATGACTTCAGACCTTCAGAAGGACAGTATGCTGGATGAGGAAGGTCTTAGCCATGCTGCGATGGCTCCTAGAAGACAAGAACGGAGAGGTGCTGGACCTGGCTGTCAAATGGTTTGTAATGCTACAGTATATTATGTAGATGTGCATGACATGGACTAAATTAGAGGTCCTAGATATGCAAAATAATATTGAGAATCACTGGCCTTAGACTATCTACTAACGTATTCTCGCTCTCTCTCTAGGTTCATGGCCACTAATGACTTCAGACCTTCAGAAGGACAGTATGCTGGATGAGGAAGGTCTTGGCCATGCTGCGATGGCTCCTAGAAGACAAGAACGGAGAGGTGCTGGACCTGGCTGTCAAATGGTTTGTAATGCTACAGTATATTATGTAGATGTGCATGACATGGACTAAATTAGAGGTCCTAGATATGCAAAATAATATTGAGAATCACTGGCCTTAGACTATCTACTAACGTATTCTCGCTCTCTCTCTAGGTTCATGGCCACTAATGACTTCAGACCTTCAGAAGGACAGTATGCTGGATGAGGAAGGTCTTGGCCATGCTGCGATGGCTCCTAGAGGACAAGAACGGAGGTGCAGGACCTGGCTGTCAAATGGTTTGTAATGCTACAGTATAAATTATTGTATTACCTCACGCTCACCATCAATGACTCCACCATCACCCCTCCCCCCTAGTCCGCAACCTCTGTGTCATCCTCGACCCCACCCTCTCATTTGACCCCATGTCCGCTCCATTGTCAAAACTTCATATTTTCACCTCCGCAACATTGCCAAAATCCGTCACTGCCTCTACCCCCTGCTGCTGAATCCCTCATACACGCCTTCATCTTTTCCCTCCTGGACTACTGTAACTCCCTCCTCACTGGCATCACCTCCCGCTCCCTCCATAAACTGCAGATGGTCCAAAACTCAGTTGCCCGCCTCCTCACTAACACCCGGTCCCGCGAACACATCACTCCTGTCCTCCACTCCCTCCACTGGCTCCCGATCAAGGAACGCATTAACTTCAAAACACTACTCCTCACCTTCAAAGCCATCCATAGCCTGGCCTCACCCTGGTCTTAAACTTTTTACACCAAGAGAACGGTGGGGAGAGAATATATACATATGATGGGGAGAGAATATATACATACAGTGGGGAGGAGACTGTACATTAGGAGGGGGTGGGTGGGAGAGAAATATACATATAATAGACAGTCTCCTCCCCACCGTATGTATATATTCTCTCCCCACCATATGTATATTTCTCTCCCACCCACCCACCCCCTCCTAATGTACAGTCTCCTCCCCACCGTATGTATATATTCTCTCCCCACCATATGTATATATTCTCTCCCCACCATATGTATATTTCTCTCCCACCCCCTCCTAATGTACAGTCTTCTCCCCACCGTATGTATATATTCTCTCCCCACCATATGTATATTTCTCTCCCACCCACCCACCCCCTCCTAATGTACAGTCTCCTCCCCACCGTATGTATATATTCTCTCCCCACCATATGTATATATTCTCTCCCCACCATATGTATATTTCTCTCCCACCCCCTCATAATGTACAGTCTCCTCCCCACCGTATGTATATATTCTCTCCCACCCCCTCCTAATGTACAGTCTCCTCCCCACCGTATGTATATATTCTCTCCCCACCATATGTATATTTCTCTCCCACCCCCTCCTAATATACAGTCTCCTCCCCACCGTATGTATATATTCTCTCCCCACCGTATGTATATTTCTCTCCCACCCACCCCCTCCTAATGTACAGTCTCCTCCCCACCGTATGTATATATTTTCTCCCACCCCCTCCTAATGTACAGTCTCCTCCCCACCGTATGTATATATTCTCTCCCCACCGTATGTATATTTCTCTCCCACCCACCCCCTCCTAATGTACAGTCTCCTCCCCACCGTATGTATATTCTCTCCCCAACGTATGTATATATACCGCCATCTTTCTCCCGGGTTGGTGTGATCACATGACTGACAAAGCCGTGCAGTGATAGGCCAGAAGTCAATTCGATTGCATCCAGGCTCGATTGCTTATCCTGTCTGGGTAGCCCGGATGATGGTTTTTTACATCGAATTTTATACACCGCAATTATGCATCGAATTTTTTTACATTGAATTTTATTATACATTCGAATTTTTTACATTGAATTTTTATTTCACATAGGTAAATTCGGAGCAAAAAAATTCAGATACATGATTTTCAAAGTAATTATTTTCAATGCTATAAATTCGGTGTCTGAAAAAATTCAGATACATTTTTCAAAGTAATTATTTTCAATGCTATAAATTCGGTGTCTGAAAAAATTCAGATACATGTTTTCAAAGTAATTATTTTCAATGCTATAAATTCGGTGTCTGAAAAAATTCAGATACATGTTTTCAAAGTAATTATTTTCAATGCTATAAATTCGGTGTCTGAAAAAATTCAGATACATGTTTTCAAAGTAATTATTTTCAATGCTATAAATTCGGTGTCTGAAAAAATGCAGATACATGTTTTCAAAGTAATTATTTTCAATGCTATAAATTCGGTGTCTGATAAAATTCAAAAATCAGATACATGTTTTCAAAGTAATTATTTTCAATGCTATAAATTTGGTGTCTGAAAAAATTCAGATACATGTTTTCAAAGTAATTATTTTCAATGCTATAAATTCAATTCAGATACATGTTTTCAAAGTAATTATTTTCAATGCTATAAATTCGGTGTCTGATCAAATTCAAATACTTCTGTCACTCATTTGCTTCCATACTGTGGCTCTTGTTGTATTTTGTTATCTTGCTTTCCTTCTCTCTCTTCTCTCTCTCTCTCTCTTCTCTCTCTCTATCTCATCCTCTTCTCTTATGTCGTTGAATTTGTGGTTCGTTCTTTTTATTTGCCTTTTTCACTTTTCGTGTAGGGCAGTGAGTGGAAGTCCCGTCCCCTCCACGTCGGGGACCAGCACGCCTCGCCGGGGCCGGCGACAGCTCCCCCAGACCCCCGCCATGCTACGCCCCCACGTCACCTATTCCCCGTGGTCCGTAAGGCTATGCCCACGCCTCCCGGGGTGCCCCAGGGGCGCCTCTCGGCCCGGCCCCCTGGCGCTTTTCTCCGGAGCCCCCCCCTGCCGGCCCCCCGCCACCCCACCATGGCTCACCTCGTCAGGGTCGCCACCCGCCACCTCGCTGGGGTGACGCGGGAGGAGGGGGGTCTCCATGGAGGGCGACGGTTGCTTCTACAACCAGGACTACGAGCCGCCCGCCTATGAGCAGAGCCCCGCATAACATTGGGGTCTTGTGCTTGGCACTCCGAGCATGGCACTAACACTGTCACGGTTAGGAGTTTGATTCCTGCTGGGGCCACCCGTTGTGAATGATGTATACAGTCATTCCAAAGCACTTTATGTCCTAGTAATAGAGCTGTGCTATAGAGATGCTGTCATTCATTCATAACCAAACCAAAAGACATTTATAAACAACGTCTTACTAAATGCAGGCTTTCATTTACAACTGAATGGCCATATCACTCGTTTTTGTATTAATTCTCCTAAAAGAATTTGCTAAGCTAGACTAACATGAAAGTTTAAGTGAAAGTACACACTTGAGTAAAAGTCAAAGTTTCTACTTTTAAATGTACTTAAGTAGTAAACAGTGAACTTTTTTTCTGACTGTCTATATTCTTCTGCTAGCAGGTGTTTAATCAAAGATCCCCTGTGGGAGAAGCTGTTGCAGGGGAACAATGGGTTAATTTCATTGGAGGCTTTATCGTTGGGTTCAGAGAGGAAGATGTGATATTTTGTTAATAAATGTTTAAATATCTATTCAAGTTGTCATTTTTAACTGGAAAAAGTAGCATGTATGAGGGTAATTGTTACTTTACTTGATATTTGAGCTTCACTGCAGAATGATGTATATTGTGTACATACACTGAGAATATATTTCAGTGAGGTAGGAGACAGCATGTAAACTTCTGAATTTTTCAATGAGGGACATGCCAATACTGAATTGGTAAAGGGAAGGGTCCTTAAATATGTGGCATTGTATTACTAATCAACCATTTCCTACTGTATTTCCGGTAATGTACGGTCATAGGCAGATAGTGGAGTAGCTCTGGCAGATGGGTACACAGTAAATTCCGCTGACTCAAACTGAGTACATTTCACTCAAACTGAGTAAAATTTCTTTACTCAGTTTGAGTCAAATCTACTCTGCGTAATTTACTGTGTAGTACCAGTATTGCATTGGCAGTGTCGGCTAGGCTTCGGGCAACCAAACCTGGCCCAGCGTGTGTGGGTCGCATCTGGGCTGCTTTAGGCAACCGGACGTTCACCGCTTCCGGCAACCCCGGACATGGCCCAGTGTACTCGGGCCGGAATCGTCCAGTCAGTCATTGCCGCCTACTGGGCCGATCCGGACGTTCACCGCTTCCGGCAACCCCGGACCTGGCCCAGTGTACTCGGGCCGGAATCGGCCAGTCAGTCATTGCCGCCTACTTGGCCGACTCTGGCAGCCGGACTTGGGCCGACTAATTTCTTCCGGCCTGCCGGATACAGGCAATTAATGGGCCGGAACTTTTTGGCCACCTGGGAGGCATGCACCCCTCTCCCAGTATGGTGTGTGTGGGGGGGAGAGAGGTGGTTAACAGAAGCTAACATACTTTAAACATCACTATGAGATAACTAGTAGTAAAGCTACATACAGTATCTGAAGAAAACTAGAATGCTAGTTATGTCCACTATAAAAACACAGCTACAAATCCCCCGACACTCAACTAACCGCCTCGGACAGTCCTTCATACCAGCGGCCATCAGGCTCCACAACAGTGGGCAGCGACTAGCGGCCTCCAGGCTCCAAACAGGGGGCAGCGACTGCTAGGACTGCTTGACCTAGGACTAATAGGAACCCAAGGAGGACAATAACACTACCTTAGGCATACTGCACCTTATGTGGATACTGTGATACTGTGAATAATGTATATTTCAGTGGATACTGTGATACTGTAAATAATGTATATTTCAGTAGATAGTAAATTATAACACTACCTTATGCATACTGCACCTTATGACACTGTGAATACTGTGAATATATTTTTTCAGTTAGTTAGATAGTAAATTATATTGACCTATTTGTTTACACTGCTTGTGTTGTTTTTACTACCTGTACCCCCCCCCCCCCCCCCCTTCCCCATGCTGCTATGATGCCTGAATTTCCCCAAGGGGATCAATAAAGGAATATCTTATCTTATCTTATCTTAAACTGTATCTCAGCACAGCATCAAATAGTGTATTTTTCACATTTTTTTCATACCTGCAGACAATGTTTCAGCCATATAGATGGTCCCTCTTGCGTTTGACCTTCACAGTCACATATTTGTCCATTTTCTTGCAAATGATGCACAAGACTGGAAGTACAGGTCCGACAAAAGCTGGTAAGCCTGTCCTGGGTCGAAGTTTTTTCAGAAGACTTTCACTTGTAGAGCCATGTGCTGTAAGTTCTGGCTCTCCTGCTTCCACATCTTGAGCTGCAGAACACATAGCCTGTTTCGCAGCTGTATCCAAGCCAGTGGCGGCCGGTATGAACTACACTTGGGTGGTCGCAATCATCTGACCAAGCTGGCCAAGCGAATACTGACTCATAACGTTACCAACATTAAGTCGAGTTAATTGATTCATACTACATTAGTACACGTATGATCATCAAATCAATAATGAACACATATATATAGGCCTATCTATCTTGTCATTTTAAACAAGTTACCATTCATTCATTCAGCCATTATGCAATACCCGGCCACAGCTAAATTAACACGCTGTGTTGAGAGAGCGAGAGAGAGAGAGAGAGAGAGAGAGAGAGAGAGAGAGAGAGAGAGAGACAGAGAGACAGAGAGAGAGAGAGAGAGAGAGAGAGAGAGAGAGAGAGAGAGAGAGAGAGAGAGAGAGAGAGAGAGAGAGAGAGAGAGAGAGAGACAGACAGACCGCATTAACACATTAACTCACTGTAGTTAGTTGAAACGTGGTCCGGAGGGCTTGATAAAGTGTATAATGGCCACTGTCCCACAGTCCCAGTCTCCCAGACTGTTGTTGTCGATGTATATCCCCACTGTCCAGAGTGACTGCATCACAACACAACACAGCATCGAGTAACTAACTTACTAACTTCCTAACCAGAAACAGGCGTTGGCCAATCAGAGAGAGCGTCTCCGCGAAATGCGGCTACGGAAAAAACTGACGTCGGCCAATCAGGGAGCGTCTCCGAGAAATGCGGCTACGGAAATGATAGACGCTGCTGCTTAGACCGCTTCAAATCGCGCCCGGCTTCCATCATAATACATCATATTTCAACGCACAGCGCGTTACGCACTGATTGGCTGCGACGGATACAGCGATGAAACAGTGCACGGCGTGCATGCGCACTCAGAGCGCTATTGCGTCTAGCCCGAGAGAAATACGGCTAGGAGAAATGCGGCTACGGTAACGGAACGTATTCTCTATCAGACAGTGAGTCACTTCCTGTTCAGGAAAACGATTATTTATATTTGATATATTAACGTTATATTGTGCATTGGAAACACAAACATACTTAAAATGAGTAAATATTATTCATTTTAAACATGTTTATATTATTTATAGGGCTATAAAACAAAAAACAAAACAAAAAAGATTTCTTGTTCTTCTCTCTTTTAACCAGGGTTAACCAGGGGGGTTGGCGCCCGAGCGCCCCTAGTGGCCAGCCGCCACTGATCCAAGCGTTTTTTGTCGATAAAATGCCTATAGCAAGTAGTGTGAAAACCAGCATCTCCGGGAACATTGGCAAACATATAAATATCTTGGGATTTTTGTTGATAACACACTAACCTGGAACACCCATGTAGATAGCCTGTGTAGCAGACTACAACAACGACTGCACTTTCTACGTCGCCTTAGAGTGCATGGTGTATATCAAAAATGTATGTTACTTTTCTACCAATCTGTATTAGAGAGTCTCATCAGATACGGTATTACAGCTTGGTTTGGTAACCTGTCTGTACAATTAAAGTCCAAACTGGTCCGTCTGATGCAGACTGCATGGAAGCAGGGCCATAGCCAGGGTTTAGAAATTAGGGAGGTCCATTTATTTTTTTGGCCCAGACCGGCCGGCCCACTATAATCTGTCGGACACCACCCACCAGTACGCCATCCTTGCGGTCCCCTTAAATATGCGTACTGTTGTGAAGGGCCAGATTAAAGCTGAGAATCTACATTTATTGTTTTATATACATTGTATATTATTTATATATACACGGTATATCCCTTTACCTGCGTTCGAACCATAGTAATATTCGCTCTCCTTATTGGATAGCGCCCTAGGCGCCAGCCCGCAAGCCCCCAACGTCAGGTTCAAAGACAAGCTCAGGCATGTTGTAACATGCCCGGAGACAGCGTATTGATTCCAGACAAGAACTGAGGTTTGGGACTAGATAATCACTTAAGTATATATACGGCGCAGGTGCGCCCAGCAGCACTTACTTCCTTCGTTCGTTCATCAAGTTCATCCCGAGTCAGCGGGTAGTGAAGTGAGCAACCGTGCGTTGAGAACATGTGCGAATAGAATAGTAAAGTGTCAGAGTTTAATGCAGTAACGTCAAGTTCGACCTAGTTTAATGTGAAGTAAATAGTCGTTCATTATTGTATATCGTGCAACCCAGTTCGTTCGTGTGTAGCATTACCTAACGGTTCGTTCATGTTAGCTAGTGAACCTTAGCCAGGGTGCGTGGCCTAAATACGTCGCCAGTACCCGAGGAGGCCTAGGCGGAGAACCGTTGGACATGTGCACAGGAGAACCAGCGGCGGCGATTGCAGAACCATTACTGGTTGGATTATATTGATTTGGAACGTGTTACCCGGAGAAGAGCCTCGTTGATTTCCACTATCGTTTGGGATTTAACCTCGTGAGGATTACACTCGGGCTGGCCTCATGGACAGAGGCTGGCTAGCTATCATCGTTTGCTATCGAGCATTTGGATTAAAGTTATTGCTTTTGCTGCTGATCGTTGGATGTACAAGGACTGACTTCTGTACGTGGAGTCCCTTTATTCTTCATTGAATCAGACTGAGTATCCGAACATTCCTCTATCCTCTAGACCTTACAACTCTGAGAGGAACCCAGTGTCTCCAGGCGGTACCAGCGTTGCCTTCTATAATTGCTATTATACGCCAGGTGGCGTCAACCTAGACTCATCGTAGGAATCCTGCTATTCCCAGTGACTCATGCTACTGACTGACTTTATGCATATTCTTCGCCATACAAGCGAGACCCTAATTCTCATTCTGTAACCTAATGTTGCATAATAATAAAATACCCTCAAATACTATTTCTTTGTCAATGCCGTGTTATTATGAGTGTTCACCATCTATATTCGATGTACTGTCTGGCCAGTAATTAAAATACATACTTAGCAGTGGTTTAATCTATCACAATCTTTAATATAGTCAGGGTTTTGTAACCCCTCAGTTACAATTGGTCCTTCGAGCCGGAGGGTATCAGTAATATTTAATATAATATTAATATTGACATGGCCAGCGGTGGACACTCTCCAAACGGCTCCCCCAAGCTAGAACGCCCGAAGCGCAAACGTCAGCTACCTCCATATCTGGAGGACTTCGCTGTCGTTTTACCCCCTAGCTTATCTAAACAGACGTTAAATACGGATAAAACGGATAGTTTAAGCATGCCCAATCCTATCGACTTGGCGGCCCTGCCAGTAGAGACCCCAGTGGGTTCAAACGAAACTGACTTAGCTCACGGGGGGGACCAAGTGGGACATGACGTGACTATACCTCCAGACAGCGTCACCGGGATAGACCCCGGAGCGCTCCAGGATAAAGAAAGCGCTCCAGGGATAGACCCCGGCGCACAACCAACCCAAGAGCGCGTACCCGAGACAGACCTCGGCGTGCAACCAAGAGAAGAGTACCGCGCTCAAGAGATAGACCTCGGAACGCGCCAGGAGAACAGGTCTCCACCAAGCCCTCTCAGCACCCGATCACCTCCGTCAGTGTCATCCCCCAGCGAGGCGGACCAGAGACTGGCGCAAGCCTTGATCGCCACGCTGACAGCTTCAACCGAAAGAGACCGACTCCAGGGTGAGAGCGACCGGCTTCAAGCAAAGACGCTTAGTGAGCGCGAACACTCTGCAACGGAACGAGAGCGCCTCCACACGCAACTCCAAGCACAAGCCCTTAGTGAGCGCGAACACTCTGCTGTGGAACGAGAGCGCCTCCAGGCGCAACAACTAAGCGAGCGCGAACACTCTGCGGCGGAACGAGAGCGCCTCCAGGCGCAACAACTAAGCGAGCGCGAACAACGAGAGCGCCTCCAGGCGCAACAACTAAGCGAGCGCGAACACTCTGCAGCGGAACAAGAGCGCCTCCAGGCGCAACAACTAAGCGAGCGCGAACACTCTGCAGCGGAACGAGAGTGCCTCCAGGCGCAACAACGGAGTGAGTACGAACGCATCAGACTGGAGGAGAGGCGCCTTCAGACGGAAGAGAACATCCAGCGAGAACACGCCAATGCACAGCGCGAAGCAGAGCGCGACCGGCTGCAGGCGCAGATGATAGAACAATTGATCGCCAGGGCGACACCCCCTCTCTCCGCACGGAGCTCCCGGAGATCATCACGACAAGGGTCTAGGGCACCTTCCCCTACCCGACAAAGCTACACGGGACCCGGCCAACAGGAAGAACCTGCCTACGTCTCCGAGCCCCCTCCCCGACCGGTCCATACGAGACCCAGCCGACGGGAAGAACCGGCCTACGTCGCCGAGAGACTAACTAGAAGACTCCAAGACCTAGAGGAGGAAGAGGAGGGATATCAAGCCCACCAGCACGAACCTACTTTGGACCAGGAGGCCCAGTACAGCCCCGACCTCAGCCCCGAGTCACTGCACTACAAACCCCCGACCCAACTCAAGGGTGAGTTTGATGTACAGTCAGCACCGAGGAACAGCACCTGGGGGCCCGGCCTCTGGTACCCACCCAGTACTAACCCACGACCACCCGTACGGGGAGACTCGCCCAGGAGGCCTCTCCCCCTACGCTCATCGGTGTCCCAGCCATCCATGGCGTCTTACCTTGGCACACCGACGTTCCCAGACTTTACGCGCGAGGACAGAGCACAGTACACAGAATTACGCATGTGTTTAGAGACTATAATGTCCAATGTCCACGACGAGTCGTACAAATATGCCATCCTCCTCAAGCATCTCAAGGTGCCCAGAGCGCATAACATAGCGCTGGCATATTCGAACTCAAGTACCCCATACTCAGCTGCTCTGGTGGCCCTCGACGCGCGCTATGGACGCATATGGGATTACGTGATCCAAGAAATACGAGATATCGACCGCCTCCCCCCAGCCAAAGACAATAGAGCACTGGATGACCTCTCTATCAAGGTACAATCCCTCGTGGGGATGCTGGGGTCCCAAAAGGAGAAGGGGAGATATGAACTGTATGCAAATTCTAACGTGGAACGGATACTGGAGAAGCTCCCTCCAGCCCGCCAAGAGCGTTTTCGGCGGCAGAAAGACCACCGTGACCCCAACGGCCCAGAACCATCCCTCCTAGACCTGGCTGCTTTCCTCGCAAGGGAAGTTAGCAGTCTACGACTGGACACATTCGTGTGGAGTGGCTCTAGCCCTAGAGATGGACCGCGGAGGTTCAATGATAACCGCCGGTCAGTGACAGTTATGCACCAGGCCGAGTCAGTGCCGCAGCACAAGAACCACAGCACCCCCCACGTGAAGGGAAAGTGGAAGATTGCATGCCAGTACTGTGAAAATGAACATTGGCTGTCTCAATGTGACACCTTCAAGAAGCTGACCGCTGACGAGGTGAGTCAGTGGATCAAAGCCAACCGCCGCTGCTTCCGCTGCGCGCGCAGCCATATGGCAGCCGAGTGCCGCCTAAAGAAAAGATGCAGCAAGTGCGACGGCGCCCACTTGGAGGTCCTGCACGACAGCAACAAGAGGAGACCCGTACCCCAAAGCAGCTCGAGAGTGAATGTCATGTACATAGACCCTGCGAAGAGCGGGAGCTCCCGAGTGCTCTTGAAGGTGGTCCGAGTGCTCCTAAGCTACGAGGACAAGGTCATGGACACTTACGCCGTCCTAGATGATGGGTCAGAAAAGACTCTCCTCCTCGCTTCCGCCGCAGCCCAGCTGGGTCTGCGGGGTACCGAAGAAACAATGACAATCCGTACCATTAGAAGAGACCTAAAGACCATAAAGGGTGAAAATGTCTCTTTCACGATAGCAGCGGTCGAGCAGCCCGAGAAGCGGTATAGCATCACTAACGCCTTCACCAGCCACGACATAGGTCTGTCACGGTATACCTACCCCATCACACAGCTGACGGAGAAATACGTGCACCTACGTCAACTACCTATACCGCTCATCGATGACGCCACCCCGACCCTGCTCATAGGATCCGACCACGCACACCTCATCGTCCCAACGGACCAGGTCCACATCGGGCCCAGAGGCTGTCCAGCAGCGGTCAAGACCCACCTGGGTTGGACACTACAAGGCCCCCTCTCCGGGTCTTCCAACCGACCGACAGCCACTCGCTGCCTCTACACGAGGATAAACGAAGACGACACCACCCTCTTGCAGCACGTCGAGAGGCTATGGACATTAGACGCGATGCCCTTTAAGAACGAAAAGAAACTAGTTCGTTCAAAGGAAGACACTTATGCCATAGCTCTCCTCGAGCAGAAGACAAAGAGAGTCGAGGTCGACGGAGTGATGAGATACGCAACTCCACTCTTGAGGCGAGAGGGGATGCCCACCCTCCACGCCTCAAAAGAAGCGACAGAACGCTATCTACTGAACACCGAGCGGCGTCTAGCCAAGGACCCCACTCAAGCCACTGTGTACCGCGCTGAGATCGACAAACTGATCACAGCGGGACATATAAAGAAAATTGACAATCAAGAGGCCGACCAGACGACTGAATCCTGGTACGTGCCCCACTACAAGGTCCACCACAACGGCAAGAACCGCATTGTATTCAACTGCAGCTACCAGATCGGACTACAGAACCTGAATAAAGAACTCTTGCCCGGCCCGACACTCGGCCCCTCTCTCCTCGGCGTACTACTACGTTTCCGCCAAGACAAGGTGGCCATCAGCGGCGACATCAAAGGGATGTTCCTGCAGGTGCGACTAGTGGAGGAGGACAAGCCCCTGCTGCGGTTCCTATGGAGAGAGAGGATCAACGATGAGCAACCATCCATCTACCAATGGATGAATGAAATGAATGAAAACTTTATTTAACAGATTGCAGAATGGGTACAATACAGTACGGCTCAATACATACAATTGTTAAGGGGATGCAGACCTGAGAAAGACGTTTGTCTTGTTTCCATCAGGGTCCCCCATTTTCAATTCATATAGACATATATGACATACATGACATACAGATAGTCAGTACTGCTACATCTATACATTTATGACATACCAGATTTGCAAATACAGTACTGTTTGTGATACAGAAGGAGTCAAGAAAAGGGAGTATATACATTTGACGTAGAAACTGTACATTGGAGGAGGTTGGGTGGGGGGGGTTGGGTACATTGGGATATTGACAACCATACTGGGTAATTTACATTGGAGGTGGTTGGGGGGGGGGGGGCCGGGGGGCACACTGTATAAACAAGTAACACTGTACATTGAGGGGGGGGGGGAGACACTGTACAAACAAACACAATTGTACATTGAACTATTGACAAAACCATACTAGGTAAATGACTGTACATTGGAGGGGGTTGGGTTAGGATATTTACAGGGGCCAGTGTTGAATTGCAGTCTCCCGTAGGTGTCCCTTGAGAGAGGTTTTGAAAGTGGGTAGTGATCCACATTCCTTTACAGCTTTGGGTAGGGCGTTCCACATTGATGTGGCATAATTGCGAAACGTGTTTAGTCCCTTATTTGAGCCGAATCTGGGTTTAACATGATTTGTGGAGCTCCCTCTGGTGTTGTGATCGTGGTATTCACTGACCTTTGGGAAGTATTTTGACATGTACATGGGTACCTTGGTCGTGTAGTGTATCTTGTAGACCAGGCCCATTGCAAGTTGTTGTACTCTGTCGTCTACTCTAAGCCATCCTAGGTTGTCAAAGTGGGCAGGGGTGAGGTGGGTTCTAGGAGTAAGGTCAAGCAGTAGTCTGACCAGTTTGTTTTGAGATGTTTGTAATTTTGTTTTTAGCGCCTTTGAGGTGCTTTGGTACCATGAGGTGCAAGCATAGTCGTAGTACCCCTGAATGAGTGCTCCTGCCAGAGTCTTCAGGGTGTTCTTGTTTACCAGAGAGGAGATCCGGTACAAGAATCGAGTTCGTTGGTTGACTTTTTTTATTACATTGGATGCCATTTTGTCACAGGAGAGATTAGCCTCTAGGATGGAACCCAGGTAGGTAATTTCATCTTTCCTTGTGACAATATTGTCACCCACTGTAACTGAGAAGCCGTCGGTCTTGCTGAGTTTGTTATTTGAACCGAAGAGAATGGACTCTGTTTTGCCCATGTGTAATGATAGTTTGTTATCAGCGAGCCATATGCAGATTCTGCCTAGTTCCGAGCTGAGGGGTTTTTCAACCTGTAACTTGTTCTTGTCAGAGACCAGCAGGGCTGAGTCGTCCGCAAACAGGAACAAGTTGCAGTCACAAGCTGACGACATGTCATTTGCATAAATTAGGAACAGTAGCGGTCCTAGTATGCTTCCTTGTGGAACACCACAGCTCACTGTGAGGGGGGGGGATAGGGTACCGTTTACCTCCACCATCTGTTCCCTCCCCTCAAGGTAGGATTGCATCCAGCTCACTGATAGACTATCAAAACCAATTGCTTTTAGCTTGTCAATCAGAATGGAGTGATTGACCGTGTCAAAGGCCTTTTGTAGGTCCAGCATGACCATGCCGCAGTATTTGCCTGCGTCCACCTCTTGTTTGATGTGGTCATTAAAATAGAGAAGGCATGTGTCAGTGGAGTGGGATGTTCTGAAGCCAGATTGGAATTCGTAGATTAGATTTTTTTCCGCTAGGTACTTTTCGACCTGTTCGTAGACTATTTTTTCCATGACTTTCGAGATGGAGGTGAGAATAGAAACAGGGCGGTAGTTGCCTGGGTCTAATTTGCTGCCCTTTTTGTGCAGAGGGGTCACCCTCGCAATTTTGAAGTCCTTGGGGACGTGTCCCTGTTTTATGGAGAGGTTTATTATGTGTGTGATGATTGGTGTGATGGCGGCTGCTGAGTCTCTGAGGAATTTGGAGGGGATGTTGTCATGGCCAGTGGCCTTGTTAGGTTGGAGGGCGCTCAGTTTATTGGTCCTCCCCTTCGGTACCACATGCAGCCCATGCTGTGCTACGTTCGCACTACAAAAACATGTGACAGAAGACCCTGAAGCTGACTAGGAGGGCAGACAAAGCGTAGAGAGGAGTTTCTATGTGGACAACTGTCTACAAAGCGTCTCGACGCCAGAAGAAGCCGAAGCCCTCCTGCTCAAGCTCCGCGCCTCACTGATCCAAGGTGGCTTCGATCTTAGGCAGTGGGCCAGCAGTGACCCTCAAGTACTTCGCAGCCTCTCCCCAGAGACAAAGGCAGCAAGCAGCGAGACCTGGATGGCGACCACCCCAGGTGAAGCACAGGAAATGACATTGGGCCTCGTCTGGCGCTTCAAAACAGACTCGCTCCATTACAAGCACACACCCCTAACCCCGGAGCAGGGAAGGTCGACCCCTCTACCGACCACTAGACGGAGCATATACAGAACACTCGCAAGCCAATACGACCCGCTGGGGTGTATCCTACCTTACACCACTCGGGCGAAGATGCTTGTGTGAGAGCTGTGGGACAAGGAACAGGGCTGGGACGACCCCATACCCGACCACCTAGCTTCCACCTGGAGAGAGTGGGAGAGAGAACTCAGCTCGCTCCAAAATGTGAACATACGCCGGAGCTACTTCCCACCCACAGTGCGGCTGGAGACATGCCAGATGGACCTGCACGTCTTCAGTGACGCCTCGGAAGTAGCCTACGGTTCGGTGGCTTACTTGCGGGCCCGAGAGGAGGGAGGAGAAGTACACACAGCTTTCATCCTGGCTCGCTCAAGAATAGCCCCCCGCAAGCAACAATCGATCCCGCGTCTAGAGCTCTGCGCAGCTCTGGTAGGCGCGCAACTCGCCACGTTGATACAACGTGAACTCACCATAACGGTGCAAAGAACAATCTTGTGGTCAGACTCCATGACCGTACTCACATGGATCCAGTCCGATTCTTGTAGATACAAGGTCTTCGTGGGAGTCAGAGTCACAGAGATTCAAGACCTGGTAGGATCAGCGTGCTGGGGGTACGTTGACACCAAACAGAACCCAGCCGATGTCATCACACGGGGGATGTCCCTAGATGACCTCACACGTCCCAATATCTACAGTGACGGTCCTGAGTTCCTCAAGCTCCCGGAGGAGGAGTGGCCTACCCCCACCCCACGGGAGGCTAGTCAAGAGGAGGCAGAGATCAAGAAATCTATGTTCTGTGGGCTGACGCACATCCCAGTCCCTACTGATCCTAACATAGACGACTGCCTAACCTTTGAGAGTGCGCAGATAAAAACATTCTTGTGGCACCACCCTGAGGTTCCCCCCACTACAGACATTGACGCATCGAACTACGCAGAGGCAGAACTCCTTCTGCTACAGCGAGCCCAAAGAGACTCATTTCCAGATGAGCTAGACCGCCTGCAGGGAACAAAGCCAATCCCTTCAGACAGCAGACTGCTCCACTTGGCCCCTGAGCGCAACACCCATGGCCTCATCAGGGTGGGTGGTCGTCTGAGACGGGCCCCGGACTTAACGGATGACGTCAAGTATCCTATCGTCCTCAACAGTCGACACAAGGTCACGGAGCTCATCATAAAGAAATACGACGAGGATGTGCACCACGCTGGGGCAGAGAGAGTCTTCGCTGAGATCCGACGTCGTTACTGGATACTGCAAGGAAGAGAAGCAGTACGTTGTTTCCAGCGGACCTGTCTAGACTGTCGCAAGTGGCGAGCACAGCCCAGTATACCCATGATGGCCGACCTGCCTCCCTGCCGCCTCCGACTCGGCGAGAAGCCTTTTCACTCCACGGGCGTGGACTGCTTCGGCCCGCTCTACGTGAAGAAAGGAAGAGGGACAGAGAAGAGGTGGGGCATTGTATACAAGTGCATGACCACCCGAGCAGTACATATAGAACTCCTTCAGACCATGAGTACGGATTCATTCCTCATGTCCTTCCGGAGATTTATATCAAGAAAAGGCAAACCGTCTGCGTTGTTGTCTGATCAAGGGACAACCTCGCTCCCTATCAGGTCGAATTCCAGTTTAACCCCCCGAACGCCCCTCACTTCGGGGGAACCTGGGAAAGAGAAGTACGTTCCATAAAGACAGCTCTGTACGCCGTGCTTGGGGCCCAGACCGTGGCGGAAGAAGTCCTTACGACAGTCCTCACGGAGATCGAGGGAGTATTGAACTCAAAGCCCCTCGGCTACGTCTCAAGTGATGTAGCAGACGTCGACCCAGTCACCCCAAACACACTCTTGATGGTGCGGCTGGACCCTGCCCTTCCACAGGCGGTGTACAGACCTGAAGAAGCGAACGGCCGAAAAATGTGGAGGTACAGTCAAATATTGGCTGACCAGTTTTGGAACAGTTTCCTCCTCCACTACCTACCGTCTCTCCAAACCCGTCAGAAGTGGGTAAAGGACAGAGACAACTTACAAGTGGACACAGTCGTTATGATCATAGACCAGTCACTACCCCGAGCTATGTGGCCGGCCGGCCGCGTAAGCAAAGTGATCACTGGTGCCGACGGGAAGGTCAGAGCGGCAGAAGTTATTGTCCAAGGGCGGACCTACACCCGACCCGTGGCGAGGCTGATAGAGTTGCCGAGGCTCATTGACTCCCCTGATGACGATCATGACCCACTGACTTTGTAGATTGCCCTACTCCTCACAACAGATATTGAGCAGTTGACTGGACTATTAATCTGTCTCCCTTAACTAATTAGTTGCGGACTAATTAGGAGGCGGCTGTTGTGAAGGGCCAGATTAAAGCTGAGAATCTACATTTATTGTTTTATATACATTGTATATTATTTATATATACACGGTATATCCCTTTACCTGTGTTCGAACCATAGTAATATTCGCTCTCCTTATTGGATAGCGCCCTAGGCGCCAGCCCGCAAGCCCCCAACGTCAGGTTCAAAGACAAGCTCAGGCATGTCGTAACATGCCCGGAGACAGCGTATTGATTCCAGACAAGAACTGAGGTTTGGGACTAGATAATCACTTAAGTATATATACGGCGCAGGTGCGCCCAGCAGCACTTACTTCCTTCGTTCGTTCATCAAGTTCATCCTGAGTCAGCGGGTAGTGAAGTGAGCAACCGTGCGTTGAGAACATGTGCGAATAGAATAGTAAAGTGTCAGAGTTTAATGCAGTAACGTCAAGTTCGACCTAGTTTAATGTGAAGTAAATAGTCATTCATTATTGTATATCGTGCAACCCAGTTCGTTCGTGTGTAGCATTACCTAACGGTTCGTTCGTGTTAGCTAGTGAACCTTAGCCAGGGTGCGTGGCCTAAATACGTCGCCAGTACCCGAGGAGGCCTAGTCGGAGAACCGTTGGACATGTGTACAGGAGAACCAGCGGTGGCGATTGCAGAACCATTACTGGTTGGATTATATTGATTTGGAACGTGTTACCCGGAGAAGAGCCTCGTTGATTTCCACTATCGTTTGGGATTTAACCTCGTGAGGATTACACTCGGGCTGGCCTCATGGACAGAGGCTGGCTAGCTATCATCGTTTGCTATCGAGCATTTGGATTACAGTTATTGCTTTTGCTGCTGATCGTTGGATGTATAAGGACTGACTTCTGTACGTGGAGTCCCTTTATTCTTCATTGAATCAGACTGAGTATCCGAACATTCCTCTATCCTCTAGACCTTACAACTCTGAGAGGAACCCAGTGTCTCCAGGCGGTACCAGCGTTGCCTTCTATAATTGCTATTATACGCCAGGTGGCGTCAACCTAGACTCATCGTAGGAATCCTGCTATTCCCAGTGACTCATGCTACTGACTGACTTTATGCATATTCTTCGCCATACAAGCGCGACCCTAATTCTCATTCTGTAACCTAATGTTGCATAATAATAAAATACCCTCAAATACTATTTCTTTGTCAATGCCGTGTTATTATGAGTGTTCACCATCTATATTCGATGTACTGTCTGGCCAGTAATTAAAGTACATACTTAGCAGTGGTTTAATCTATCACAATCTTTAATACAGTCAGGGTTTTGTAACCCCTCAGTTACACGTACCTACTGTACTATTCCCCCAACCCACTACAAAGCTGGGTAGTAAGTGCCATGGACAAGTGGACCAGTGTACTCACTCGCTCTTGGCTGAATCTTGTTTTGGGTGGTGATGTAAAAACACCTGCATCATAGCAGGCTCAGGATGGGCAAAGTAGTCTATAGCCTGTTCATCCCTGTCTCTCTCCTCCACAACCTGGCTTGACTAGACATAAGGAGAGAGATGATTACAATTAACTGGTACATTCAGGTCCAGAATTGTTGGAATTCCCTGACAAAGATGTGCAAAAAGCTGTACAATTTAAACAATACCATACTGGTAATGAGCAAATAGTTGTTTATTCAATGAATGCATGGAGCTGTTCCATCTTATTTCATTTGATACTAACTACTCAGTTCATACAGATTTCAAGTATTCAAATATCAATGATGAATATTGCATAAGGTTTACACAGTTAATAGATCACCCTCTTGTTTTATATTCATGTTCAGAGAGGAGTAATAGTTAGATCTTTGTATGTGATTTATATGGCAATTAAATCAATGGTGTGTTTGTTTGGGGAGTTTGACCTACAGTTAATGTGCCTACCACGTGAAGGTGCATGATCAATGTACAGCACAAAAACAATTTGTGTAGGTGGAGACTAGAGCTACCACAGATAGTAATAAGTTATAAGAGTAAGTAATCCATACCATATATATCCTAATAGTTACCTTATTACCATAGTTGGCTGAAAATAAACGTTGCTGCCTGTTGTGAATGTGTTTTTCCCTGTAGGCTAATACATAAGTTAGTAAGCAACTAGGCATACATTTTAGCAGTTGAGCAAAAATTTGCAGTTGAGTAGGCTATATGTGCTGTGTTTTTATCTCTTCCATCGAGGACCACCTTGGAAATAAGTGTTTTAATGAATGCTTTTAGGTGATATCCTCAGGAATACAAATTGGTCAAGATCATTTGTTTTTATGATGTGTTTTTAATTTCCAAATAAATCTAATCAAATCAAAAGAGCAGTTTTTGCAGTTGGGCTACAGGTGTTGTATATTATACAGCCTTTTCATGCATCTTTATCAAGGGAACCCTTATCCTAATGATTTAAAAAATAATATTATGATGATACAATATGGACCTAGTAGTTGGGTCATCTGTGGCACTTCGTTTCTCAATGGATTTGTCATCTAGGAGGGATAATAAACTAATTTAGCCGGGGTGTATTTTTTTTAAAGGCGGGGGAAATTTGTGAAAGACCAAAATCCAAAATGGCTGCCGTGGAAATGAACTTTTTAATGGTTTGACCTACAATGATGCACAATGGTACCAGCCCCCTCTCAGTCATGTATCAGCCAGCCCCCTTTCAGTCATGTACCAGCCCCCTCTCAGTCATGTATACCAGCCCCCTCTCAGTCATCTACCAGCCCCCCTCTCAGTCATGTATACCAGCCCCCCTCTCAGTCATGTATACCAGCCCCCCTCTCAGTCATGTACGAGCCCCCTCTCAGTCATGTACCAGCCCCCTCTCAGTCCTGTACCAGCCCCCTCTCAGTCATGTACCACATCTCGAAAGTAGACGAGAGTAGACGAGTGCAGCCGGGGGAGGAGTTAAAAAGGCGGATAATGTATCAAGAATAGAGCTTCTTGATCGTAATATTTACTCTGCTGCGTTGTGTTCTATTAGCTCTAAGTCTTTTTACCAAAAACACTGTGTAGTACGGCGGAGAAAAGGAATCAAATGAGAGGTTTCTATTTCCCAGATCTGGTTTATTTCAAAGTCAAAAAGTGTACAAGAATAGTCTGGTTCAGTCAATGAAAACGCAATGATATTAGTGGAACAAAGCACTATGCCGCTTGTCCCTAATATCAGACTAATAAAAAGTAGTTAAAAGTAACAATCTTCAATGGAGCTTTGGTTGTTGCGTCTCGTTGGTTGTTGATTCTCGTTTCCAAGGAGACAAAGGAATCTTTGTTCTCGTCCTCAGCGTCTTCAAGCAGTCTTCTTCCCGTTTGGCTGTGCATGAAAAGATTCAAGAGCTTCCTTTTTCTCTCCTTCGATGCAGCCTGTTTTTAAAGGCTAAATCCCGCCCCTGAGCGAACGTCGACCTTGTTCGTCAGGGGGCGGATCTCTACGTCCTGATTGGCTAGAGCTCACAGCGGCCATCTTAGATTTAGGTCGTCGGCCATTTTGATTCTTAAAGGGGCAGTCCCGTCTATTTTAAGGGATAGAGTTACCTTTCTAAAGTTTAACGTTTAAAGGTACAGTATTTGATTTTACTAACTGAAGAATTAGAGATTAATTATTACTTGACTGAGACAGTTAGTTTAAGTCCTTTCCTGAATTCTATGGCCTTCTAGATACCAAATAGACCTATTTGTTGGTTTTATAACAAACTGTTGTATTATAAATAGTCTATAGTCTTATTTTGGAAGTTAGTTTAGTTTTCTAAGTAAATTACACATATTTTGCCACCATAATCTTCTATTTTAAACTATATTTCTGGCTTAATTAGACTTTGCAATGGTGGATAAATGTCTGGGCCCTCATTTATCAACTTGACGTACGCACAGACATGTGCGTAACCCGTGCGTACGATCATTTCTAAGCAAAGTGTGGGATTTATCAATTTGAACTTGTGCTTGACTTTGTGCGTATATTTAAGCACAGGTCGGACCATGCATAGTTGGCGCCCGGTGGTAGAATATTTTTACAACGCGGAAATAAGCACTGATTGCGCTCCGCGTAACTCAACTCGTTATTATTTTGCGCATATATTGCAGAAATACGGGAACGTTTCGATTATATTTCAAAGGCTTTGCCATTGTTAAACGTAATAAGTGGAACCCCGAAGCTGTAAGCAGAATACAAGTCATATGAACACCCACAATATAAACGCATTGCAACGAGAACAGACAGAGGTTATTTGTTGAGTGTATGTGTATACAAAACCCTTGCAATAAATGTGTCTTAAATGAATGAAAAGCATACATGCTCTGGACACAGAGCATATATCGTGTGGGTGATATCATGACTTGTATTCTGTGTCAAAGCCTAAATCAAAACGTCCCCGTATTTCTGCAATCTATGCGCAAAATAATAACGAGTTGAGTTCTAACAAAGAACGTATTACATGCTGGTAGGCTGATAGAGTAAACTATGATATGAATATGAATATGATATGATATAAAGGTATACTGGTCCGTCCGCGAGGATATCGAGGACTCGAGTTGGGGGACCCTGATGTAAACAAGACAAAAGTCTTTCTCTGGTCTGCATCCCCTTAACAATTGTGTGTATTGAGCCGTACTGTATTGTACCCATTCTGCAATCTGTTAAATAAAGTTTTCATTCATTCATTCATTCATTCATTCAGCCATTAAATGCAATTTGAGAATATAGGCTAAAGCGACGGCCTATAGCCTATACATATTATTTAATGTTTTCATAAGTGTAAAGATACAACAGCTAGATTAATGATCAAGTTAGTTTACTGTATGCAGGCTTCGCAGGGCTGTGTTATTATATGCGCAAGTTACTGTTGCATAATGTAGGCTATGGGCTGGCTGCTATTATATGTACTTCATATAGGCTGCCTAATACCAACAACAAAATAGATTGTAGCATATGCCTCTACACACATTATATTATACACATCATATTATATCTTGGTTCGGCAGCGCCTCTGTGAACAATCTCTCAGAGTTTGCTCCATCAGTAATCAGTAATGTGAACGGGATTCCACTTGGTCAATGTACAGATAATCTGCGATGCGCATTTTGGCTGATAATGTGCCGGTGGCCGGAGTCTCATTCATATTCACTTAAATGCAGATCATAGTTATCCACTGAAGCCATATGACTCTGACCAGAACGGGCTCATGACGAGCGCACATAATAGGCATTAGAGCGCAGAGTTGTCTGTGAACTTGGCAACTTCATTGGATTTATTTATTCTCTAAAAATATCTATAATCATACGATTAAATATTGTTTAAAATAAAACGCTAAATACTATTATTCTGTGTGTCATGTTTCCAAATAAGATTGTTCACAGCGGGAAATGCTGTATACGTTCAATTTGTTGGTTGGACCTCGGTGATCAATCTCGCTCTCAGTGAAGTCTCTCAGAGTTCGCTCGGGTTAGTCCACTTTTCCACATTTCATGGGGGTGTTCCATTACCGTATATGGTTAATCGGGGCGGTTCTGGTATGCAAATACTTAAAACAGTGCACGAGCTCAAACGTAGGATCAAAGTCATATTTATCAAGACAGGTGTGCGTAGGACCTGTGTACGCACGTGTGATAAGTCCAGTTTTTTTTGTGCATGCACACATTCTAAATTCTGTGCTTACGTATGAAAATAGAATACTTTCTGAGAAAAATTGATAAATGAGGGCCCTGGTTTAGTCTCATCTTAATCAATACACTATTTTATAACTATTGAGACTAGTTTCCCTACTGAATTAATAAAGGGTTTTGGTTCTGGTTACACACTTAAAACTAAATGCATAGTTTTTAGTCCATTCAGAATCCCTCTTCCCCATCTCCCCGTTTGACAAGGAGGTGAGAAAGGAGGATTCTTCCTGGAGAACAGCTGCATCTCTAGCATGTCCTGTCTTAGTATCAGTTTGAGTGCCTGAGGGCCGTGTCTTTTGTTCTACTTTTGCTTGGTAAACAGACCACTCTATTCAAATGCTAACTTTAGCCACCTAGAAGCCCAGTTTTTATTGTTTTACTGGTTCCAACGTGGGGGAGAGGAGAAGATGTATTTACTTTAAGACTGTATGCTAATATTAAGCAAGTTGCTTTGTCTCAACTTGTCCTTTTAGCAAAATAGACCAACTAGTATGACCCCCAAATTTGCCTGACCCTTTTGGTCCCACTATTATTAGTTTAGCTTATTTTATAGAGATCTAATTAGTGTCTTATCTTTAGCTTTACCAATTATAATTACTTCTAGAAGAAATGTATCTTAATAATCTCTTTGGGGGAAAAGCAGAACACTTATATATAAATAACAGAGTGAATCTTATTGAATACAGCAGAATACAGCTGGTTGTATTGTTTTAACCTCTATGTTTACCAAGTGGAACTACAGGTCACGTTTTTCTATACCTCCTTACCAAATAGAATTCCAACCCGTAGCTGAAGATTCTTTTGGGAATTACATGTTGATGCAGAAATATACCACACGGACACTTCAGATTTGACGAGAGCCTCTCGCCTAGTCTCGCATGACAGATACGCGTTCACGTTACCACACACACATACACACCTGTCCAGCTCATTATAATGCGATGGCCGTGTGCAAAATTAGATTAGATTCAAATGTACAGCACACCATATACTGCTATAGTGGAATATACTATTCATATACCATAATGTATACGATCTTGTTGCACGCTCCTGGCCACCGCCACGCTCGCACACACAACACACACACACTGCTGAATAATTCTGTTTTGCATCAATATATTAGGGTGCACGATATAGATTTTTTGACCCCGATATCGATACCGATAACTTTCTGCTCCTCAAGGTCGATATTTCTTTTTTGTGTATATTCCTGTAGTGTTGACCTAACCAGATTTATCATGACATGAGCGTTACTACTATGAACAAAACAAAGCCAAGAGAACAGTTTTGACTCTTCAAATAAAGTGACTATATTTATTTTTAAAAATAAATATAATTTGAGTCAATCACAAAATTCACAATCCGTCAATGTCATTAACGATAGGTTATGACTATAACCAAGTTCTGTTAATTAGGGGTGACGCTTGGCATCACTCATGCACTCCCTCGCGTACGTGCACGCGCACTGAATAAATTCCACAAATGTACCTTTAATACCAGTATTAGTCTGACCACACCCCTCATCAGCTTACCTTCATAAGCAGGTGTGTGGTCACCTGCTCTCCTCCTACCCAAGCTTTCACCACAAGGTGAGGTCAAGGGCTGCAGCGGCGTCGGATGCCAAGCGTCACCCCTAATTAACAGAACTTGGTTATAGTCATAACCTATCGTTCTGTATCATTAAGGGGTTCCGCTTGGCATCACTCATGCACAAAGGGAGGCCAAGTGGAGCCACTGGCCGACAAATACACCCCGCTGAAGGCCCCCCACAACCAACAGAACAGGGAGGGCCGAGCCCCCCCGACCCCCCCTAATGGAGGGCACTCCCCCTATTAGAGGTTTACCGGGAGGGCGACGGACCCGACCGTGCGAAGAGGCACTCAAGCAACTCAACGGACAGGGTGAGCAGACCGTGGCTTGACCCCACGACTACACACACGCACAACCCACATGCCACCCGGGAACGAACGGAGGAAACAACCTCGTTACTGCCCCCAGAATCACGGGGTCAAGGGCAAACCCAACCCCGTGGCAAGGCCGCAGCAGCGGAGCGCTAAGGAAGACCCAGACCCACCAAAGGGACTGGACCCCCTAGAACGGGGGCCCGGAGAAGTCCATGATGCCAGCATCAAGACCCCACCAGGTGGGCACGCAGTGCCCCGCCCCCCACATCGCCAGCGTATTCGGACAAAGGCCCCTCAGCCGAGCGGGCCCCGTCCTCCCCGATAGTACACTGCCTGGCACACTGACCCTGCAACAGGCAGTCAGCATGGCCGTAAGCACACAAAAAAGGTTAACCAACGGAAGCAGGCAGCGCACCGAGGAAAACCAGGCAACAGGCTGTGAACCCTAGCCCGGAGACTGCGGACGAGACAGGCGCCAAAAAGGACAGCTGAACACAGCCGCCCCGGCGGAAGGGGCGTATGCTGGCGTAGTTGCATGACCAAGGCTCCATCTAAAAAAAAAACACCCAGAGGGGTCGAGGCAGAGAAGGCTGACACGATTGGCAGACGTCATGAACGTGCAGGGGCACCCTCAAAACCGGTTAACCCGGGAGTTGACACCGCAGCAATACACCAGAGAACCAACCACCCAGGTGTTACCCCATGCGGTGGTTGGTCCCATAACCCCTCAGGAAAAAACCCCAAACACACCTGCGCTGCCGCAGCCCGTGTTCCAGTTTCCAACAGGGATATCCCGGGCCTACAGGTCAACAAAACATTACCTCGGACCGGGCCCGGTGATACGGGGAGCACAGGGTCCCCCGAGGAGGTCAAGACCACCCCAACAGGCCCCTCTTCGAATGCGTAAGAGAAGAGCGTAAGAATGGAAAGCCAGCCCCAGCACCGTACTTGGTATTCCCAGGAGGTCACCCAACCAAGTACTAACCATGACCAACCTGTATGGCGGCCGAGATCCGACGAGATCGGACGCGTACAGGCTGGCACAGCCGTAAGCCATTACGACAGAGTAGAATACAATGTACCCAACAAGGGTTCCATAGCGCCCAACCCTGCGACACCCGGACCGACCTAGCATTTTTCCCCCTGAAAAAAACCCAAGTCCCTCAGGGTACCAGAACAGCAGATCTGCATCCCCGGCGGACAACGGGTTCAACTGATCCGGACCAGCGCGACCAGAACCAGTCCCGTGCCCTAACCACGCCGACATGCCAACTCCAGGAGAAGGGGCAGATATGCGTGTTGATCTTAAACATAAAAAGAAGGCGCCACTCAGACGTTCCGGTGCGAACCGCGCCCGGCAGCCCACCCCCAGGGCGTGAGACCCTTCCACATATGTACAGATCCATTCCGTCATCATCCCCTGATATGAACGAGAACCCGTCGACAACCACACAGGGCGTCGGAAGAGGAAAAACCCCCATCCCGATTGCTTTATAAAAACGCTGTTTTAACCCCAAGGAATCAAGGCGCGCCAGTCAGTTACCTAATGTCCAACAGAACATCCTGAGTTAGCACTATGTGTGCGTTGGGCATATCCACATCAATAATAGGCTATTTAGACCATCTTATTGAATCCCCAAGACGCCCAGGGGAACGACAAGAGGGCGGGATGCAACCAACTCCATGAATGAATGAATGAAAACTTTAACCAACAGATTGCAGAAAGGGTACAACATAGTACGGCTCAAAACACACAATCGGTAAGGGGAGGCAGACCTGAGAAAGACGTTAGTCTTGTTTCCATCAGGGGCCCCCATTTCCAATCCATCTAGACACATCCAACTCTTTATAATAATAAAGAAGAAGCATCACCCGTATGAACCCAACTGCACAGCTGGGAGTAAAAAACCCGTTTTCACATGATTTTACATCCAGTCACTCTTCTTTAATCAGAGAGTAAAGACTAGACCCTCCCAGAAAACCTTCCCACACGAGTGGTAGTCATGAGAAAGACATGCAAACCGTGAGTCAAGTGACCAACTGACTCAGGTTTACATAAATCGAGCGCAGCAGACCCGTGAGCCCTACGCTCTAACTCGACACCTTAAGACACCGCAACTCATGGAAGGCGTCGCCATAGCAACACCGCTATGACAGGGGGAAATGCTGCCTTTTTGACTCCTCTCTGTAATAGGAGTTGGCAGGATAACCCCCCCCCCCCCTGCCAAGACGTCTCACCGGCTCGGCCCTGACTGGCTCAGCAGAAGAGATAAAAATCCCCTAAACCAATCAAGTGGGAAGGAGGGGTTTATTCGACACCCCCTCACAAAAAACCCTTCGTTCCCTACACACAGAAAACAACCGTAGCCATTTTGAAAACCTCCAGTAGAATGCTAATGTATAGCGTAAGCTAATACAATGCCCGCTACCCACAAAATGTGAACAGGATTTACAACAAAAACAAGTCGCATGTGTGTGAATCCTACACCCGTTGACTATGTCGTACATAGCAAAAAACGCTGACCGAGAGTAACGGCTAGGCCGTGGAACGTGCGTGTACGAGTATTACTGCAACTAAACAACACAGCATTGTGAGACACATATACTTAGTTCAAGCAATGGAATAACACCAGTTTCTACCTGCATGTGGAGCATCAAGCTAATAGAACCTATTACTGAGTGTATGTTGCAGACCTTGCTTAACCTCGTAACACAACTTCTTCTTTAAACTTCTTTATTTATAATGTTTTAAGGCACAAAATCATAGAGGGGCCGGGGAGGGTGTAAAAGAGAGGGGACACAGAGGGGAAAAGTCACTCTCAGCGGCGTCTGCCACCTCGCGCCGCTCGAGTCTTGCCACCCCGAGGAGCCCCGGAGGGACGGTAGGTTACTGTCTGCTGGTCACGACGTTCCCTACCGTCTCCTCCGGTCGTGGATGGGCCGGCGGTAGCAGAAGCGCCGTCTCTTCTCCTGGCCTTCTTGGAAGGGCCAGCAGCGGCAGCGGAGGCAGTGGTAGGGGCGACGGAGACAGCTCGACGTCGCGGAAGCCTTCTGACTCCACTGGCAAGGACGGGAAGCGGAAAATGGGGTTGGAGGATGGATCCGGACCAGCGCGACCAGAACCAGTCCCGTGCCCTAACCACGCCGACATGCCAACTCCAGGAGAAGGGGCAGATATGCGTGTTGATATGCGTCCCCCTTCTCTCTGAGTGCCCGTCTCCTGGCGCTGACTAAGGTGATGGATGCCTCGGGGTCTTGGCCAAGATTGTAGTGACTGCTCTACATGCACCTCCGAGGCCTTGGATCAGTTATTCACCGCCGTCTGTCCGTGGTCCTGTCAACTGATCAACAGTATTAACAGACTGTTAACAGATTAACAGTCAACGCGGTTTCATTGCTGGGTTAAGTACTTCTATTCTATTCACATAATACGCCTACTTCACATATCTACTCCATTCACATATATGCCTACCACTTGTATCTATTGCTATGTCCGCCTACTACAATCTCATGAGCTGTCTAACGCCTGTCCCGTCTCCCTGTCTCCCTATGACTTGCTGTCCTGGAGTGTTGACCGGAGTGTTGGACGTCCCGTGACGAAGGCCGGGAGGTTGCGACCCCCTCTGCGTGCCCCCCTGTCTCCGGAGGTCTCGTAGTGGTGACCGGAGTGCCGGATGTCCCGCGATGATGTCGGGGAGTTCGCGACCCTCTCTGCGCCGCCCCCTATCTCCCTGTCTCCGGCTGTCCCTGAGCAACGACCGGAGTGTTAAATGTCCCTTGACTAAGACGGGGAGGACGTGACCCTCTTTGCGCCGCCCCTGTGCCTCAAATAGACTCGCTATCAGCTCTATCTTTAATCTTTCAAAATGTTCAGTTGCTATCGCTATTAGCTCTATCTTTAATTTTTCAAAATGTACAGTTGCTATTGCATGCACTCATCTGTGTTCCACTACACACATGAGTGCATGCTTACCAACTGTCCGTCTGCAACACTACTATCACCAACATCTAAGAAGGGAGATCCCCCCTTGAATGGCCCTTCTAAGGTTTCTCTCCTCCACACTGCCTGTGGAGCTTTTTTCCCTATTGTTAGGTTTTAGTGAGTTTTTCCTTACCTTCGCGTGGGGTATGTCTGGGAGTGCTTGCATTTTTTCATTTATTTGCATTCATCTAAAAATGTTTGGACCTTATGGTGTTCTTGTTCTGTTCTTGACTTATTGTTATGTTTTCTTCTTGACTTGTTTAAAGAAGATCTGTACGGCCCATGGGGACATTAAAGGGGCTATGCACTGCTATTCCTAGCACTATTTGGGCAACTTTACACAATTCCTGTTAGTCTATTGAAGACATTTGTAAGTTTTTTTTCAAAAAAATGCATTGTTTTATATTTCTAATCAAGTACTCGAAACCATCATTTTTCAGCCTCAAGAAATCAGGCTGTTATGGCCTGGCTCCGCCCATAAGCACTTTGAGTGACAGTCAGACCACAGTCTGCACTGGTAGAGGGAGGGAGGGAGGGGGGGGAAGAGAGAGAGAGTTCAGTTCAGTTCAGAGTTTTTATTTGCCACATGGAATAATACAATCATAGTTTCTTCATTAAAAAATCATTCCATGGACAAAAGAAGCAGGAAGAAGAATAAATCTTATAGTTATATAGTTACCTGCCCCTTATTCCTAAACTAACATGTATTTTCTTAATGGTCGGCGTATAACCTTATTTACACAAATAATCATTTATACCATGAGAGAGAGAGAGAGAGAGAGAGAGAGAGAGAGAGAGAGAGAGAGAGAGAGAGAGAGAGAGAGAGAGAGAGAGAGAGAGAGAGAGAAGCCCCTCCCTCTCTCTTCCTTTTTTTCTTTCTATCACTCTCCCGTTCGGAGGTGTGTGTCGCGCGGACCTCCGTGCGGCAGGTCCCCCCCCCCCCCAAGTGCCCCCTCTCTCTCCCTCCCTCGTTCTCTCTTCCTTTCTCTCCTTTCTCTCCCACTCGGCTCTCGCTGATGAGACGGGGCAACTTTTTTCTTTTCTTTCTTTCAATCTCCCGTGTGGCGCGCGGCCGGCAGGTACCCCCCCCCCCCCCCCCCCCAAGTGCCCCCTCTCTCTCCCTCCCTCCTTCTCTCTTCATTTCTCTCCTTTCTCTCCCACTCGGCTCTCGCTGATGAGACGGGGCAACTTTTTTCTTTTCTTTCTTTCAATCTCCCGTGTGGCGCGCGGCCGGCAGGTACCCCCCCCCCAAGTGCCCCCTCTCTCTCCCTCCCTCCCTCTCTCTTCCTTTCTCTCGGCTCCCTCTCGGCTCTCTCTTCCTCTCGGCCCCGCAGCCCCACTCGCTGTCTAGTCTAGGTAGAATGGGGGCGGGCATTAGCTCCAACCACAGAGCCAATCGCATCACTGTGCACTATCCACAGCGCCCAGTGACGTGACTCGGGACTTCAAATCAAAATGACCCGATTTACTAGAGGCACAGAGGGGCTGGGCTGAAACGGAGCAATTCGCCAATATGGTATTTAGACCCTAAAACACATTGATACGAACTCCTATTACTATAATACAATGCTAGAGACTGAAAAATGACATTTATAATGCATGGGACCTTTAACGTGTGTTGTCGGGCCCTATAAATAAATTTGATTTGATTTGATTTGATTTGATCTCTCCTCTGCCATCTCTCTGCATGTTGAGGTCATCAACCGCAGGGCCTTCCCGAACAGACCAGCGTCGGAGAGGGCGGCCGTCAGAAGAGGGGCTCTCTTCCGTTCCGGCACACGGGCCTGCTCCAGCCAAAGATGACACTGGCCCAGGGTAGCCAGGGCGCGCACTTTCCCCATGGCTATGGCCAGCACCTGGGAAAGGTGCAGGACAGCTCCTGCCGCCTGGGTGATCTGATCGCATTTTACCTCGTTCAGATCTGTGCCGCCCGTCATAATCCCCGATACAAATCTAGCCAGGTGGGCGATGTTAGACGCCGCAGCCAGCGATTGTGTACCAGCGATGAATGACTGGTCACCCCAATAAGCCAATCGCCTAGCCGATTTCCCCTGGAGGACCGGCTTGCATAAGGGTTCCCACACCATATCCGGACAGAGGAGAGCGGCCATCGGACTGTCAAGCCGAGGCACGCCCTCCCCCATACCTTTGACTAACCCCGACACCCGCGTAACTGGTACGTAGGAGGGGGTTAGTCCCATGATGTTGGAAACCGCCTGACCCTGACGAACATAGGCCCCCATTGAGGGGAAAAATGGGTAGACAACGTCCACCCCTCTCACTGGGCGACGCTGCCAGCGATGACCTATGAGATCATCAGGGACAGGTGCAGGCAATGGCAGCGGCACGCCGTTTGCGGCGGTGGCTACCGCCATGAGCTCGGGAAACAAAGCCTGCAGTTCCCGCTGTGGACCTTCCTCCACCGAACCCGCATCCCTCACATGCAGCAGGCTGCAACTGGTCAAGGAGCCACAGTCTGATGTGGCCGACAGTAGGGCATCCTGCTGATGAGGCCAAGGTGGTTCCTCGACATCCTCGAACAGGGAGCCCCATGGAGCCATTTCACCCCCCTCCGGTGTTTCCTGAGGAGGGATACTCTCCCCCACGGGACCATCATACAAGAATCCGTCCGCCTCTTCCATGAAGTCCTCAGTTTCCATCGGAAATCCAGAGCCGGACGCATCCTCGCTGGTCTCCAGCAGTTCCCCAAACCCAGGCCGTTCGCGCCTGCATGCTACCATCTTGCGACGTGAACGGGCAGACGCGAAAAGTTTGCGTCGCAAATCCTCCGGCTCCAAAACAACCGACCGTTCACCAACGGACGATTCCCTGGAACCAGAAGAACCAGAGTCGAGATCAGGCCATCGCCGGAGCGACGGCACCGACTCCTCGGCTCTTCGGAGAGGCAAACTATCCATCGGCTGTCTCCTGGGCTGGGTCGGCAACCATGAAAGTGGCAACAGCCCAGCACCAGAACGCACGACGGAGGCGGGAATGGAGAACCGCTGGTGAAGAGTAGGTCTAGCGGGTCTACTCTCCGCAGAATACATTATGACCCAAACTTTTTCTTTACAACAGATATGAGAGAAGAAAAAATTAAGCACAATGTAGACTTGTCACAACTCTTTTCAACTAATCAACACGTCAAGTGGGGTACTACCGAGGCACTTCCTTGTGGTGAAAGCGAGAAGGAGGAGAGCGGGTGACCACACACGTGCTTATGAAGGTAAGCTGATGAGGGGTGTGGTCAGACTAATACTGGTATTAAAGGTACATTTGTGGAATTTATTCAGTGCGCGTGCACGTACGCGAGGGAGTGCATGAGTGATGCCAAGCGGAACCCCTTAATGATACAGAACAATGTGTTTCCCTGAACAATGAGTGAACTAAAAACCAACAGGTATTGTGCTTTGTCAGTAGGGATGTGTACCGTTCACATTTGAACCGATACAGTACCGGTACCGGTAACTGTGAATCGATACCGGTACCCAACGGTACCTTTTTTTGGTACTTTAGTCTCTAAAAATGTAATCTACCTACCTCAGTTGTAAAAAAAAATAATCCAAACTTCAAATAACCACACTTTCGACCGTTTTCGGCTTGCCATTGCCCCGACTGCTTTGTTGTTGAATCAAGTCAAATCCTAAGTAAGCATATATTGTGCGTGTGAACGTAAAATTTTTTATCAGAGCTATCAATAATTTGATTGGGTTTATCGGGATGACGTCATAATTGCTGATATCGGCCCGATAATTATCGTGCATCCCTAATTACAACCTTTATTTAATGGCTAATATTTTGATAAAAGGTAATTACTACAAACGGTTTCACGTTCACTGCGACAATACACAGAAGGTTAACCCTTTCACCGCACTACCAAACGGTTAACCCTTTCACTGCAACAATACACAGAAGGTCCCTTCACTGCCACACCACATCAGGTTAACGCTTTCACTGTGACAATACACAGAAGGTTAACCCTTTCACTGCCACACGACAGCAGGTTAACCCTTTCACTGCCGCACCACAGAAGGTTAACCATTTCACTGCCACACTACCAAATGGTTAATCCTTTCACTGCGACAATACACAGAAGGTTAACCCTTTCACTGCCACACCACAGCAGGTTAACCCTTTCACTACCGCACCACAGAAGGTTAACCCTTTCACTACCGCACCACAGAAGGTTAACCATTTCACTGCCACACTACCAAACGGTTAACCCTTTCACTGCGACAATACACAGAAGGTTAACCCTTTCACTGCCACACAACAGCCGGTTAACCCTTTCACTGCCACACCACAGAAGGTTAACCCTTTCACCGCCGTACTACCAAACGGTTAACCCTTTCACTGCGACAATACACAAAAGGTTAACCCTGTCACTGCCACACCACAGCAGGTTAACCCTTTCACTGCCGCAAAACCAAGCGGTTAACCCTTTCACTGTGACAATACACAGAAGTAGAAAAACAAAGGTAATCTGTAAAATAATACAGTGAATTTCCTGTGATATTTTTATATATTTTTTTACAGTGTACAGTAGGTAGTAATATAGACATCATATTAGTATAGTAGGTAGTAATATAGACATTGGTATAGTAGGTAGTAATATAGACATATATTAGTATAGTAGGTAGTAATAGACATATTAGTATATAGTAGGTAGTAATATTGGCAAGGAAGATTATTTAGTGGCAAAGTGCATGATAGTAGAATACACAGTATACGATTTTTTTTTTTCATTCATTCCAAACCAACCACTGTCGTCGCTTCCGGCATTTATATACATGTTATAGAAAATCAAATGTTAAAGCACTCGTGAACTGCATGGTCCAGGTGAAATCACTATTTGGTTTCTATCAAATGCTGGCCACGGAGAGTATAGCAAGACAGAGACTTTTTTTTATGTGAAAATATTTGAGGTTATCACTTTAAAAAGCCTAGCTGAACAATGAACATCTTAATTGAGTAAGAATGTATCTGTTTTCAGTCCTCCAGATGTTATTAAAGGGTTGTTGCTGCTGTGTAGATCGGGGGCGGATTTAGGATTGTAGGATATCCGGGGCTTAGCCCAGATAGGTGCCCACGTAAACAGCGCCACCCACCCAATGGCTGAATTGCCAATGGCTGAATTGGAGTATTGCACTGTGCGGGCATAGCTGTGAGATCCGCGCAAGGCCAGATATCTTGAAATCTGCAGTACGGCTCAATACACACAATTGTTGGGGGGATGCAGACCAGAGAAAGACTTCCGGGTCCCCCATTTGCAATTCATGTACAGTTCCCTCCCCCGTTGTGTATATTTACTGTTAGGATCTCTGTTTAACACTAACAGTACTGTATATTTGCATATCTTGTATGTCACAAATGTAACAGTACTGCATGTACAGATACAGCACTCAAAACTCAAACCTCTCATGCCTCTCTACCACTCTCTACCACTCCTCTATTGTTCTTGACCGGGCCAGATTTCACACCTCCACTTCCTCCCACAGGCTGGGCAGATTTTCATCTTACATTTTTATTCGTCCCAAATGTCCCAGCCCCATCAGATTTCTTAGCTTTTTTCACTGTTTACTTATCATGCATTGCAACACTAATATATGGTCAGTACCCCAAGTCAGACTGCCCATATAAAAATTATTTTGGGGGTCTGAGGGCAGTAGCCCCTGACCCCCTCCCTGGGGAAGCACTTAAGTTAACTACCCTCCCTTTGTTCCCCCAGCCAACACCCCCGGAAAATTAACACCTGAGTAGACTTAAGTGGCACACAAGCAGCAACAAGCAGCAGACAGGCAGCAGAATTGGTTTGATTTTTGAGCGCTGCGTCTGTATGTCATAAATGTCATGATTAGTTTAGATTAGATGTGTGAGGATAGGGGTTTTTTGCGGATCCCAATAGCAACAACAGGAGGAGAGAGAATGGAGCGGTTTAGGGTTCTTTAATTGTTCTTCCCCAAACAGGCAGAGTTATAACAGGAATGTGCGATAGACAGGGGTTATAATGTTCTTGGGGGGGAATGAGAACAGGTGCACTTCCAATGCAGCTGTAGGCAGGGGACACAGGTCTTGTGTCGCTGAGAGAGAGCAGGGGTACTCCTTGTTAGGCGCGAGACGTCCAGGTAGGAAGGGCGCTGGAGCGGGGGTCCTGGGGGCGTTTTCCTTAATGCCAAGCAAGCAGTGCAAAAATGCTTCCGCATTCGTCACCGCACGCCAGTGCGGTAAAGCGCCCTTCTTTTCAGGCCCCGCTTTCAAATGCTACCGTGCGTGCACCGGCGGCGGCGTGCTCGCTCAGGTGCGTGCGTGCGCCGGCGTGCTCGCGCGAGGTGCCCGCGCATGCGCATGAGATCCCGCCTTGGTTCGACACGAGCGGAGCTCAATATATATAAGTCACCGCCCATTATTCAGTATCTAGAAATAGCTCAATTGGCAAGGCCACATGGCTGTGGATCCTATGGCTCGTTTGCTGGCGAGTTCGAATCCCATCGAAAAAAATTTTTAACGTGATTTTTTTTTAACGTGTATTCTTTCGCCGGTTAAGGTTAGGCATGGTTAAGGTTAAGGTTAAGGTTAGGCATTGTTTCGGAGTTGGTTAAGGTTAGAACGGTTAAGTTTAGGCGCTGTTAAGGAGCTGGTTAAGGTTAGAGTTTGTCAAAGAGAATGGCAATATAATTTCTATGGTTAAGGTTAGGCATGGTTAAGGTTAAGGTTAAGGTTAGGCATTGTTTCGGAGTTGGTTAAGGTTAGAACGGTTAAGTTTAGGCGCTGTTAAGGAGCTGGTTAAGGTTAGAGTTTGTCAAAGAGAATGGCAATAGACAGCCTATTTCCGCGCGACCTGGGCGCTGGGCGGCGGAAAATGAAAGGCGCATTACTGCACGCCACTACGGTAAATTTTTGCACTGCTTGCTTGGCATAAAGCTACACGCGTCCTGGGGCACAAGAGACAGGAGTAGATACAGCGGTCTTCAGGTAGAGTTGTCGTACCTAGGTAGGCAGTTTAACACTGCGACGCCGGATGACAGGATCTGCCAGGTGATATAGGGATCTGCTGATGAGGGAATCCCTCGCAGCCACGCTGATTGATCCTCATCTGGCAGCGCGGGAACGCTCCAGCAGGAAGCCCATGTATGGGCGCGTCAGGATAACGGCAGTGGAAGGCCCGAGCCCCGATCGTGACAGGACCCCCCCTTGACGGGCGCCTCCTGGCGGCCCTCCAGGCTTGTCCGGGTGACGTTGATGGAAGTCCCGGATGAGGTCAGGGTCCAGGATCATCCTGCGGGAGACCCAGCTGCGCTCCTCCGGGCCGTAGCCCTCCCAGTCCACGAGGTATTGATGCCCACGGCCGCGAGGACGCACGCCCAGCAGCTGTCGGACGATGTAGGCCGGGTGGTCATCGATGACCAGCGGAGGAGGAGGCTCCGGAGCAGGGGGAGACAGGGGACTGGAGACCACCGGCTTCAGCTGTGAGACATGGAAGGAGGGGTGAATGCGCATGATGGAGGGGAGCTGGAGCTTGACGACTGAGGTTTTTTTTTTTTTATAAATGTTTTTATTTTCAATTTTCAACATAGAACAAGACATCACAATACAATACCGTTAACAATAATAAAAATAATGACACTAACAACAGTAATAACATCACAAGACAGGCAAACAAAAAAGAAAAAAGACAATACAAATTAAATAAGGAAATGACAATAGAAAATAAAATAAATAAAATAAAATAAATGTGGCTTTCACGTGTGCGCCTTATCTCGTGTGCTATATATATGTGTGTTCTACCTACCCATATGTGCGTGTGCTTTACCTATGTATATGTTTTATGTGTACATGCATATATGTGTGTTGTGAACGTGTGCATATGACCGTGTATTCCCTAGTAGCCCAGAGTGCATGTACAGTACTACTGCAGCCAAGAGGACATGTACAGTATCAATGTAGTCATGTACAGTAGTATTGTAGTCAAGAGGGCATGTACAGTATCACTGTAGTCAAGTGGGCATGTACCGCATTACTGTAGTCAAAGGTATATGGACAGCATTACTGTAGTCAAGAGAACATGTACCGCACTACTGTAGCCAAGAGGACATGTACAGTATCAATGTAGTCAAGTGGGCATGTACAGTACTACTGTAGTCAAGTGGATATGTACAGTATTACTGTAGTCAAGGGCACATGTACAGCACTACTGTAGTCAAGAGAACATGTACAGTATTACCGCAGTCAAGAGAACATGTATAGTACCACTGTAGTCAATAGGACATGTACAGTAGTACAGTATTACCGCAGTCAAGAGAACATGTATAGTACCACCGTAGTCAATAGGACATGTACAGTATTTACAATGCCAGTACCGTCAGACAAAACAAGGCAGCAGTGGGAGGTTACTGGTAATGGGGAAATCCGGCGAGTACAGTGGTGGATAGTGCAGGCCCAATATGTGACAGATAGGGGTCCCAGATCTCATAAAAAGTGTCCAACTTGGAATGCAGCATACACGTAATATATTCACAGGGGATACATTCCATTATGATATTGTGCCATGACCTTATTGACGGGACCTCGTCCTTGATCCAAAACAGTAGGATGTTCTTTCTAGCAGCAAATGTCAACAAATTGAACAGTCTCTTATGCTTGGAATTGGTAACATGAATATCTGGGAGGCCCAGCAAAAGTCAGAGGGGATCCAGCTCGATGGGGGTGTGAAATATGTCAGACAGTTCTTCTACAACGTCGTACCAGTAGCTCTGTAGTTTTACACAGGTCCAAAAACAGTGGACGTGATTTCCAATCTCTATCTTGCATTTAAAGCAAAGTGGGGACGTATTGGGATCCATTTTACTTTTACGGGCGGGGGTAATATGAATGCGATGCAATATTCTAATTTGGATGGCCTTGGTGCGGTTACAAACCGAGATTTTTTTTGCGTAGGTCCACGTATCCTGCCAGTCTGCATCTGTGATTTCTATGTCCAAATCCTCTTCCCAGGACTGTTTAGTAACATAGGAAGATAAAGATGAATTAAGGTTCAGAGTACTATAGAAGATAGATATTTGTTTTTTGGGGATCTGCAAGGAGAGGGCTTTCTCCACCTGCGAGGTGGAGATGTCAGTTAAAAGTGAGGTGTCCTTGGTGATAAACTGCCTAATTTGTAGGTACCTAAAAAATTCCGCTTTCAATAGGCCATATCGCTGCTGCAGCTGTGTAAAGGACATTAGGGTCCGGCCATCAAACAGGTGGCCAAGATCGGTTATGCCCTGCTTATACCAGGTCTTGAAGCCGCCGCCGATTTGGTCTGGCTTAAAGTCAGGATTGCCTACAATCGGGGTAAGAGGAGAGGTCAGCTTGGCTCGGCCCTCCACCTTACGGACAGTCTTCCAGGCCTTGACGGAACATAATGTGATGGGGTTGGAGCACATCATCACAGACCTAAAGTCTTTGATAAATAGTAGGTTCCACAGGGGGGACTTAGATTGCGAGGATTCAACGTCCAGCCATATTGACAGTGGGTCTGATCTGAACCAGCCGACCAGCACCCTAAAGGCGCTCCCATAGTCCAGCAGACTGTACACAGAGCAGACTCCGCGGATGTCCGCGCGGACTCTTGAGCTTTGATCTCAGCGGACAGCAGACCCACAGGTGCGACGCTCCTATTTTCTGAGGCGCGGACATCCGCGCCGCTGACTTGGTGTCACACAAAACGCTGCTCGGCGTTTTGGTTGACATCGAACTGCATTTAATGTGACGCCGCGCGAGCGATTGGTGGCGCGAGGAGAGAGATGAGCCCGTGAAGCGCGCTCTCTCTCTCTCTCTCTCTCTCTCTCTCTCTCTCTGTCTCTCTCTCTCTCCCTCCCTCTCTCTCTCTCTCCCGCTGATAATGTTCACTCTGATCTGCCAGTACAGTAGAACAGACAGAATTGTGGGAAATGTAGTAAAACTGGTGCGAGAAATGTAGGAAATAGACCGCGGACGTCCGCTGAGATCTGCTCGACTATGAAAGCTCAAAGATCCGCGCGGACATCCGCGGAGTCTGCTCTGTGTACAGTCTGCTGGACTATGGGAGCGCCTTAAGGTGTGCCGCCAGCTGGTAGTGTCTAATATTAGGTAGGTCTAGACCCCCATCTTCACTATCCATCTGTAATTTGGCCATTTTCAGATGCGGTTTCTTCCCATTCCAAATGAATGAGCTTAGCCAGCCTTCCAGCACCTTGATAACCTTGTTTGTCAGCAGCACTGGGATCATTTGGAGAGGGTACAACAGTCTGGGGAGTACGTTCATCTTGACGAGGGCAATCCTACCCAGCCAGACGATCGGTAAAGGGGCCCATCTAACTAAGTCTGCCCTTATGGTGTCTAAAAGAGGGGGAAAATTGGCCTTAGCCAACGTATCATAGGTGGGTGTCACAAATACTCCTAGGTTAAACGAAGCCGGAGGGCGACCAGCGAAATGGGAAGGGCTCGGGCAGTATCGGGATAGATTTGAGTGTCCCAAGTGGCATTGCTTCGGATTTGGAAAAGTTTATTTTGTACCCCGAGAAGGTTCCAAATGTGGAAATCATGCGGGTTAGACATGGAATTGAAGAGTCAGGCTTAGACACAAAGATCAGCACGTCGTCCGCGTAAAGAGTGATTTTGTGCTCCCTCCCGCCCACTCTAATACCTGAGATCTCGGCTGACTGCCTTACGGCCTGTGCGAGTGGTTCTATGGCCATGTCGAATAGTAAAGGGCTAAGAGGATCCCCCTGGGGGTTCCCCCGCTGCAGAGGAAAGTTGCTAGACCTAAGTCCATTAGTCAGGACCGCCGACATCCGCGAGTTGTAAAGAACCTTGACCCAGTCAATAAAGGTGTCACCTAAGCCAAATTCAGCGAGGGTTAAAAATAGATACGGCCATTCTACACGGTCAAATGCCTTCTCCGCGTCGAGAGACAGAACCACCGCGGGGTGGTCTGTCTCACGAGTCATTTGGATGATATTGAGGAGCCGTCTCATGTTGTCGGTAGAGTTCCTACCCTTAATAAAACCGGTCTGATCCTCGTTAATAATAAAAGGGAGTACTTTTTCCAGGCGCATGGACAGGATCTTGGAAAGCAACTTTTGGTCCGAATTGAGTAGGGCTATAGGCCTATAGGAGGCGCACTCCTCAGGGCATTTACCCTTCTTAAGGAGAAGGCAGATATTAGCTTCCCGTAGAGACTGGGGCAGTATCCCCACCTCAGCGGAGTGATTAAGCATTGCCAGCAGGGGATCTAATAGAATATGACCGAACTCTTTATAAAACTCGCATCCGAAACCGTCCGGGCCCGGAGCCTTACCAGATGGCATAGCCTTAAGGGCGCCCAGAGCTTCTTCCTTCGTAATTGGGGCGTTAAGGAGCAAGTTCTGATCTTTCGATACCTTAGGGAGGTGTAATTCAGCGAAGAAGGCCTGCATGTCAGAGAGAGCACCATCGGGTCGCTCGGTCCTATAGAGTTGGGCATAGAAAGAGGCAAACTCTTTGTTAATAGTTTTGGTGTCAAAGGACCTGACCCCGTTGGAGTCAGAGATTGAGGCTATTACTTGGGTGTCAGCCCTTTTTTTTGCCAAGTTAGCCAGGCACCTACCCGGCTTGTCACCGTGTTCGTACATTCTCTGTTTGGCAAATTTAAGAGAATATTCGGCGTCCTGGATCAGAAGAGTGTTTAGCGCCGCTCTGGTGGACGTAAGCTCCATAAGCACAGCCGGGGCTGGGTTTGAAACATGCTGATTTTCAAGGTCGGCTAGTTTGGATTCAAGAAGTTTACATTGTTCATTTTTCTTGCGCTTCTTGGATGATACATAAGATATAATCAGTCCATGAGAAAATACCTTAGATGTTTCCCAGAGTAGAGACGGGTTATCCGTACAGCGAAAGTTAATTGAGTAGAACATTTTTTATTCCGATTTGAAATAGGAGACAAATATATCATCTTTGAGGAGGTATGGGTTGAGGCGCCAACGCCTCGACAGCGCTCTCTCTTCTGACAGGGAGTAGACCAGGTATATAGGGGCGTGATCCGATAGAACGATGCTTCCGATTGTGCAGGACGATACTAGAAAGAGCTTAGAGGAAGGGATGAAGAAATAGTCTATTCTACTGTTGCTCTTGTGTGGGCCGCTAAAAAGGTGAACTTCAGTTCGGATGGGCAAAGGGTTCTCCAGACATCTGAGTATCCAGTGTCTTCGCATAGGGAGGTGAGCATCTTTGCCTGCCTAGAGGGGGGAGCCAGACTGGGTGGGAGTTTGTCAAGAGACGGTATGAGGTGACAATTAAAGTCTCCGCCCACAAAGGCGTTCTCAGAGGCCAGGCCATTAAATTCAGCAAATGTCTTGGATAGAAAGTCAGGGGAATAGCCTGGGGGACAGTATACATTCATAAATGTCATTTCTTTACCCTTAAGAACCCCTTTGATAATCACATAGCGACCCTCTAAAGGGGAGATTTTTATTGATCAATATGGCCACGCCCCTACTAAACGTAGAATAGTTTGTAGCAAAGACCTGTCCTACCCAGCTCTTTTGGAGTTTAGCAGTGTCGTTGGGCCCCATATGAGTTTCTTGTAAAAAAGCAATCGACACATTCTCCCTCCTTAAAAAGGTCAGAATCGCCTTCCTCTTAGCCAACCTCTGCAGGCCTCGAACATTCCAGGAGCAGAGCTTGAAGCTCTCAGAGTTAGCCGTAGCCATAGAACATTGAAGGGCGTGTAGGTGGGGCAGACCTGGGCAAGCCTGTGGGCATGTAGAATTCACTTAACTTAAACACTATGCACACGTATTTCGAGCCATACATAAAACATATAATAATGACATAAAAAACATATAAATGTGTGGGACCGGTGGGTCTTTCCCCAACATCATAGGGACTCACCAACATTTCCAGAGACTTCAAACCTACCACTCGTAGAACCATCTCCGTGGCCAACTGCCACATTTCCCTGTATACAAAAGTGCCTCAGAGTGTAAAGCAAACAAGAAAAAATCTAATTGAACCATAAGCCAATAGTAAGGTCAACGGCTGGAACCCAGAACTGTCGGTAAAAAGGGGGGGGTGTATCTGCCAGGCATGCTGCGACAAAACAGGCGCGCAGTACCTCCACCAGGCCGGGAGGGGGCGATACCCTGTCCGCGAGACTGTTATCTCCCCTGACGCTGGTTCGACCCTACACAGTTATGCCTCCCCACCAGAGGAGGGCGCTGTGCCGGGGGCCGCCCGCCGCTCCCGCGAGCACATTGTCAGCAGCAAACATTTAATGGGAGCCATGCGGGTTGCATGAACCGGTTGAGAGTCAAACAGGTGGCGCAGCCACGAGACCCCATCTCGCTCGACGTGTAATCAACAGTAAATGCATCCCGGTGGCAATGATCAAAAACATGGCCGGGAGCTGGTATATCGCGCAGGAGTTATAAGCGTGGCAGAAATATCCAAAACAGAATAGAATAGGTCCCGCTCCTCCCGAAACGTTAACAGTTAGCAACCTAGCCCGTGGCTATAGTCGTGCAACAGTACAACAGTCATATACAACATACTTGTCCCCCTCCTCCCCTTATGTCAGATAGCGAGAGAAAAATAAAAAGATAACTTTCCAGGCGAGGCCTAATGTCAAGTATTCATCCATACTCACATATGTAATAAGATATCAAATGTGACCCCTTTCTGTGTGATAGCCGTAGCAGTATGCTAACGGTCCATCGCTACTACCACGTCAGGATCTGATGAGGCCGGTGTCGGGTCCGCGTTCAGCTCCGGTGGAGCCAGCGTCGGATCCGCGTCTCGCCCCGGTGAAGCTGGTGTCGGGTCCGCGTCTCGCCCCGGTGGAGCCAGCGTCAGGCCCACGTCTCGCCCTGGTGAAGCCGGTGTCGGGTCCGCGTCTCGCCCCGGTGGAGCCAGCGTCATGCCCGCGTCTCGCCCTGGTGAAGCCGGTGTCGGGTCTGCGTCTCGCCCTGGCAAAACCGGTGTCGAGGTCCCTCTGGGCCGGGTCCTCAGGAAGTCCACGGCGTCCTTGGGCGATGGTAGATGCAGCCTGCCCTCCTTGGTTCGGATGATTAGCCTCGCAGGGAACTGGAGCGATGGTTTAAATCCACGCTTGTACAGGGGCCCCATGACATCTCGGTATTGTGATCGTTGCTCGACCACCTCGGGGGGATAATCTTCGAAGATAGAGACTGGTTTCCCTCTGTATGTCAGATTCCCTCTCCTCTTGCGAGCTTCCAGGATAATAGTCTCTTTGATCTTGTAGTGATGTAAGCGGGCAATTACGGCCCTAGGCCTGGAGCCTGGTGCTGGTCTGGGTGTTAGCGTCCTGTGGCATCGGTCAAGCTCCGGTGGTGTAGCGAGGACATCTTTCCCCATGATTTCCACCAGGACCTCCGCGAAAAAGACACTGGGACGGTTGCTGTGCAGGGATTCGTCCAGGCCCAGGATGCGTATGTTAGAACGCCGACTACATGACTCAACATCAATTAGCTTGTTTCTTAGCTTGTCGATGACTATATCCTGAGCTGTGCATCTTACTTCCAGCTCCGCCATCCTATCCGACCACCTATCCATGCCGCCCTCCACGGAGGTCAAGCGTTGGGTATGGTCTGCGATCTCCTGCTGGAAGCCGTAGAGTCTAGACTCGAGCGAGGCAGCAAATGTTCTGAACTCCGTGGTGAAGGCCTGTTTGAGCTCCTCCATTAGCTTAGCCATGGTAGCCCCATCCACAGGGGCGGCCTCGCTTCTCAAGACTCGTGCAGTCATCACGCTCGTTATTCTTTTCCTTTTTGGGTCGAATAGTACAGTCTTAGATACGGATGTTGTATATTAGTGGTTCAATCATCTTGAAAATAAAAAAAGGCTTTTTAAAGTAAAATAAAAGTTCGGGAGCGGCAGCGTGGCTCAGAGACGTTCACATCCTTCCGACCCGGAACCGGAACCCCGAGATGACTGAGGGGTTAATAATGGACAAGATCTTGTAGGAACCAACAAAACGGGGGGTGAGTTTGCGGGACAAAGACTTGAGTGGCAGGTCTCGGGACGAGAGCCAAACCATCTGACCTGGTTGGTAGTCGGGAGCCGGGGTCCGGTGGCGGTCGGCGAAGCGACGGTTCTGCTCAGCGGTGCGGAGCAGCGCGGCCCTGGTGTCCTCCCTTATCCTCCTGCAGCGGCGAAGGTGGTCCTGCACCGATGGAATGGTGATCTCCTCCTCCTGTGCAGGGAACAGTGGGGATTGGTAGCCCAGAGAGGACTCGAAGGGAGACTGACTTGTGGCCGCGGAGGACAGTGAGTTGTGGGCGTACTCAATCCACGGCAGGAATGTACTCCAGCCGGAGGGGTCCCGGGTCGTCACGCAGCGGAGGGCGGACCCCAGGTCCTGGTTGGCCCGCTCCGACTGACCGTTGGTCTGCGGGTGGAACCCGGAGGAGAGACTGACCATGGCCCCCAGGGCCCGACAGAAGGCCTTCCAGACTTGGGAGATGATGATGAATTGCGGGCCCCTGTCGGAGATGATGTCCACCGGGATCCCGTGGAGGCGGAAGACGTGGAGCACCATCAGGTCCACGGTTTCTGAAGCAGAGGGGAGTTTGGGGAGAGCAACAAAGTGCACAGCCTTCGAGAAATGGTCCACGATAGTGAAAATGACTGTGTTACCGTGTGAGGGAGGCAGACCGGTGACGAAGTCCAGGCGACGTGCGAACAGGGCCGACCGGGAACAGGGAGCGGCCGGAGGAGCCTGGCGAGTGGTCGGTGGGAAGCCTTCCCACGAGCACAGAAGGTGCACGCAAGGACGAAGTCGTGGCCGGAGACCCACCAGAAGTGCCGCTTCAGCAGGGACAGGGTACGGTTGATCCCAGGATGACAGGCGAACCGGGAAGCGTGGACCCACTGGAGCACCTGGGAGCGGACAAGGTCGGGGACAAAAAGCCGGTTAGGTGGGCTGTTACCTGGATCAGGCTGGACGCGCTGGGCCTCCCGGACGACGGACTGGATCTCCCAGGTGGCGGCGGCCACCAGGCAGGAGGAGGGGAGGATAGTGTCCGGGTGTGCGGAACCCTCTTCGGGGACAAACTGCCTGGAGAGGGCGTAAGGCTTGGTATTCTTGGAGCCAGGCCTGTAGGTCAGGGTGAAATTGAACCTGTGCCCAGCGTGCCTGGCGGGAGTTCAGGCGATTGGCCGTCTGGACGTAGGCGAGGTTCTTGTGGTCAGTCCAGACCAGGAAGGGGATCTCTGATCCCTCCAGCCAGTGCCTCCATTCCTCCAGGGCCAGTTTGACTGCCAGGAGCTCCAGGTTCCCGATATCGTAATTGACCTCCGCTGGGGTCAAGCTACGAGAGAAGAAGGCGCAGGGATGCAGTCTCTGGTCGAGAGCGGAGCATTGGGAGAGGACCGCCCCTACTCCGGTACTTGAGGCATCCACCTCCACCACGAACTGGCGGGACATGTCCGGCTGGACGAGGATGGGCGCGGAGGTGAAGCGCCGGCGCAGCTCGGCGAAGGCGGAGTCCACTCTATCTGACCAGAGGAAGGGCATGGAAGGCGAGGTGAGTTGGGTGAGGGGTGCAGCAACCCGGCTGTAGTCCCTGCTGAAACGCCGGTAGAAGTTAGAAAACCCCAGGAAGCATTGGAGCTGCTTGACGTTGGTGGGACGGGGCCAGTCGGTCACCGCCTTGATCTTCTCGGGGTCCGCCCGGATCTTGCTGCACTCGATGATGTAGCCGAGGAACCCGATGGAGGAGACGTGGAACTCACACTTCTCCGCCTTGACGAACAGCTTGTTCTCCAGTAGGCGTTGGAGGACCCGGCGGACATGCTGGATGTGTTCTTCCATAGAGCGGGAAAAAATCAGAATGTCGTCCAGATAAACAAAGACAGAGCGGTTAAGGACATCACGGAGAACGTCGTTGACAAGGGCCTGGAAGACAGCAGGGGCGTTGGTCAACCCAAAAGGCATTACCTTGTACTGGAAGTGGCCGAGCGGGGTCTTAAAGGCCGTCTTCCATTCGTCTCCCTCCCGGACGCGGACAAGGTGATAGGCATTTCTGAGGTCCAACTTCGAGAAAATGGTGGCACCTTGCAGGGGTTCGAAAGCAGAGTTAATCAATGGCAGGGGGTACTTGTTCTTGACCGTGATGTTGTTGAGACCCCGGTAGTCAATACAGGGGCGAAGGGAGCCATCCTTTTTGGACACAAAAAAGAACCCCACGCCAACAGGAGAGGAGGAGGGGGTAATAATGCCCAAGGCCAGGGACTCGTGGACGTATTTCTCCATAGACTCTCTCTCTGACAAGATAAAGCATCACATAAATCTCAATGACAAGATGCCATTCAAACATCGGGCAAGACCTATACACCCTCAAGATATAGAAGCTGTGCACAACCACATTCAACAGCTCCTTGACACTGAAGTCATCCGAGAATCTGAATCACCCTTCTCGTCGCCAATTGTAGTCGTCAGGAAGAAGAACGGCGATGTCAGACTATGGATAGACTACAGGAAACTGAACCTCCAGACAGTTAAGGACTCATACGCCCTGCCCAACCTGGAGGATTCCTTTTCAGCACTGACTGGATCCAAATGGTTCTCAGTGCTAGATCTCAAATCTGGTTTTTACCTGATCGAAATGGAAGAAAAGGACAAGCACAAGACAGCATTTATCTGACCGTTGGGATTCTTTGATTCCAATAGGATGCCTCAAGGAATAACAAATGCCCCAAGCACATTCCAGAGGCTTATGGAGCGGTGCGTGGGAGAACTGAACTTGAAGCAAGCCCTCGTTTTCCTGGATGATCTGATCGTTTTCTCTTCAACGCTAGAGGAACACGAGGAGAGACTCATGCGAGTCCTGAGCCATCTGAAAGAGTATGGGCTAAAGCTATCACCCGAAAAGTGCAAATTCTTCCAGACCTAAGGTATCTAGGCCACATAGTGTCTGAGGAAGGAGTCGAAATGGACCCAGAAAAGACAACCGCACTCAAAACCTGGCCAAAGCCAACCAAACTGAAAGAACTGAGAGCATTTCTAGGATTCTGCGGTTACTACTTACTACCGTAGATTCGTCAAAGACTATTCGAAGATAGTGAACGCACTTACTGTCGGATACCCTCCAACGAAGAAGCACGGAAAAGCTACAGTGAACACCGAGAAGTATTACGACCCTAAAGATCCTTTCAATGACAGATGGACCCCCACTTGCCAGACAGCTTTCGACGCTATCATAGAAAGGCTGACAACTGCCCCTGTTCTCGGTTTCGCCGACCCCAAACAGTCCTACAGGGCGCCGCCCTCTACCAGGAGCAGCAAGGACAGAAGCATGTCATTGCTTATGCAAGCCGTGGATTATCAAGATGTGAAACCAGGTATCCTGCCCATAAATTGGAGTTCCTTGCCTTAAAATGGTCGGTAACTGAGAAATTCCAGGATTACCTCTACGGAAGACCATTTCTCGCTGTCACTGATAGCAACCCACTGACATATGTCCTTACCACTGCTAAGCTTGATGCCGCAAGCTACAAATGGTTATCCGATCTATCAACCTTCGATTTCCAGCTGCAATACAGAGCTGGAAAACAGAATCAAGATGCTGATGGGCTGTCCAGACGACCACACAGCAGACCAGCTGATGACCCAATATCGAGAAAAGAGATGGAAAGAATACAACAGTTTGCGAAAAGACACCTCCCTGAACCAGAGCACGCAAACATGAGTGAAGACATCATTAGAGCCATCTGCGAAAGACACTTAGTTCGCGAAGTGATCGACAACGGCTCTAAAGAGACACCATCCAGCATTGCATCGGTGGTATCACTTGCGCTCCACCCAAGTGCAATCCCAGACAGCTTCCAAGGAGAAGATCAGCTGGGTGGCCTACCCGTCGTTCCGCTGATAACTCCAGCCGAAATGAGAGAAAAGCAAAGAGCCGTCACCTGTATCCGTCAAGTACTACAGCTTGTGGAGTCAGGGGAGAAACCTCCACCGACACTCAGAAAGGAAATCCCCGAACTTTACCTTCTACTAAGAGAGTGGAACCGGTTAGAAGTATTGGACGGAGTCCTGTGCTGGAAGAGACAAGAAGGCGCACAGACCCATCATCAACTTGTGCTGCCTGAAGACCTGAGACCTATGGTCTTAAAGAGCCTTCACGATGACATGGGCCACATGGGCGTGGACCGAACCCTAGACCTCGTCCGAAAGCGATTCTATTGGCCCAAAATGTCAGCTGAAGTAGAGACAAAGATCAGGACCTGCAACCGATGTGTACGGCGTAAAGTTCCACAAGAGAAAGCTGCCCCGTTGGTGAACATCATGGCCACACGACCACTCGAGTTGCTGTGCATGGACTTTCTCAGCTTGGAACCAGACTCCAGTAACACAAAAGACATCTTGGTCATTACGGACCACTTTACGAAATACGCAATAGCGATCCCTACCGCAAATCAAAAAGCGCGGACAGTCGCTAAATGCCTATGGGACCACTTTATTGTCCACTACAGTATCCCGGAGAAACTCCACAGCAACCAAGGTGCGGATTTCCAGTCCTGCACAATTAGAGAGCTGTGTGAGCTAGCCGGCATCAAAAAGATACGAACTACCCGGTACCGTCCAAGGGGAAACCCAGTTGAACGCTTCAACAGGACCCTGCTTAATATGCTGGGCACCCTGGAGAATCAGAAGAAAAAGCTCTCGTATTATTGTTTATATAGGCTACCCAATACTGACATCAAAATAGATTGTAGTATGCCTCTAGAAATCATATGCAGCAGGTAGAAAATGTACGGAAAATCCATCGCGATTTGGAATAAAATTGAGGAGAACTTTAATCCCTGGGTATTAATCAAACAACACGGGAAAAGGCAGTCATATTCCAGCACGGTCTTTATTAGTGTTTGCGCTGCCCAGGCAGCAATGGTTAATAGATATCATATCCGACATCACCGTTCTCATAACACGCTTCCCTCGGCTTAGTCCATTTTTCCACATTTCATGGGGGTATTCCATTACCGTATATGGTTAATCGGGGCGGTTCTGGTATGCAAATACTTGAAACAGTGCACGAGCTCAAACGTAGGATCAAAGTCATATTTATCAAGACAGGTGTGCGTAGAACCTGTGTACGCACGTGTGATGAATCCCGTTTTTTTCGTGAGTGCACTGATTCTAGATTCTGTGCTTACGTGTGGAAATAGAACATATTCTACGCCACGTTGATGAATGAGGGCCCAGGTCCCTGAGCTTGGCTATGAGTTTGGAGGGGACTATGGTATTGAATGCTGAGCTGTAGTCGATGAACAGCATTCTCACATAGTTCCCCTGCCTCTTGTCCAGGTGTGATGCTGTTGTGTGCAGCACATGGGCTATGGCGTCCTCCGTGGACCTGTTGGGGCGATATGCAAATTGCAGGGGGTCCAGGTTGATGGGGAGGGAGGAACAGATGTAGCCCTTCACTAGCTTCTCAAAGCACTTCATGGCTATGGAGGTGAGGGCTACAGGGCGGTAGTCGTTGAGGCAAGCGGGCGAAGATTTTTTGGGTACAGGGATGATGGTGGACTTCTTCAGACAGGTGGGGATGACAGCCTGTTCCAAGGACAGGTTGAAGATGTCCGTGAATACCGGGGCCAGTTGGTCGGCACAGACTTTTAGGACGCGGCCGGGGATGCCGTCCGGTCCTGCTGCCTTCCTGATATTCACTTTTTTAAAGATCCGTCTCACCTCATGCTCTGTTACCCTGAACACTGAGTCTCCATCAGCAGACCCCCCCCCCCCATTGCCGTGGTTTGTAGGCTGGTGTTGTTATTCACAGCCTCAAACCTCGCATAGAAGGAATTGAGATAATTTGCTAAGGAGATGTCACTGTTCAGTTTGAGGGAGGTGCCTTTGTAATCTGTCATTGTTCTGAGGCCCTGCCACATGCCTCTAGAGTCAGCCTGTTCAAACTGAAGTTCAACTTTATCCCTGTAACGCCGTTTTGCCTCTATTACTGCTCTCCTGACGTTGTATCTTGCCGTCTTGTGTTCTTCCATGTTGCCTGCCTGTCACCAGCCCGGTGTTGTAGGCTGATGTGCGCACTTTCAGAGCCTCACGGACGGATTTATCTACCCAGGGCTTTTGATTTGGGTAGATTCTAATTGTGGTAGAGGGGATTGTTTCTTCTACCAGAGTACAGACAAAGTCAAGCACCGTTTCAGTGTATTCGTTAATATTGGCTGCATGTGTTATCACGGAATACACTCCAGTCTGTGTATTCAAGTGCAGCTGCGTACTGATAATTCTCCTATAAGAAGGGAGACTTAAAGGGTAATTACACCCAGTAAGATACTTGAACCACTGATAAGCTACTTGAACCACTGATAAGCTACTTGAACCACTGATAAGCTACTTGAACCACTGGTAAGATACTTGAACCATTTATATTCTCCTAAGAAGGGCGACTTTAAGGGTAAATACGCCCAGTAAAATACCTGAACTACTGATGTTCTCTTGTAAAAAGGACAAGTTAAAGGGTCAATGTACCCAATAAGATAATTGAGTTAATGGGATTCAAGTGTACCCATTGATGACATTGATTATAGTTGAATCACTGATGGTTCTCCTGTAAAAAAAGAAGGTTTAAAGGGTAATTTCACCTAATAAGGTATTTGCATTCCCATAACCTAGAATATTCCATTTGGTACTTTTGTTGTGTTACACCTTCAAAGGAAGAGTTTAAAGGAGCATTTCACCTAATAAAGTATTTGCGTTCCCTGCACATTTAAAGGTTTAAATTAATATGTTTAAACATTTACCCATTGACATGATAAACTGAAATAGAGTTTACTGATGATAAAAGGATACATCCAATATCCAACCTTGAATCTAGCTTTTAGCTAGAGATAACCTCAGAGACGTCTGAACCAAACCTTTTTTTTTTTGATAAAATTTGTATTATTATTCACATGAAACAAGACAACACATTAACCACAATCACAATACATAGAACTTCACAAGAAAATAACAAAAACAATAATAATAATAATAATAATAATACAGACTAACAATTATACAGACAAGAGAAAAGAAAACAGAGTTCAACCTTCTAAATTTTAATTCCAAGGGGTACTATCTAATAAATGGTCTTTCCCAGTGTTCAGCCCTGATTCCCGGCCGTGTGACCCTATATTAATAAAACGTACATCTCCAATCCACCACAAGGACCATTTTTTGCGAACACGACCCGAAAACAGAGCAATGACCCTTCATGGAAAAACAAAAACCTGTGGAGGTGTTCCATAGACTCACAGAGACCGTGTAAAAGTGGCCAAACAGTGAAGAAATAGTTAAATAGTTAAATAGCTGCCCCCCCATAATATCCCCAGCTAAACTCAAGATGACAAGACAAAAGACAAGACAGACAAAAACATTTCCTCCTCCCCCTCCCAAGAGACCGCCGGACTCACCCGAACACGCACCCCAACCCCGCTCAGCCGCACACTGCGGTCTTTACTGTACCTTCTCAGCTGCTGCGAACCACAGGTCAATTCCAGCCTGCCCCACCCCAATCACCCGGGCTGTGGATATCTCAAGATAAATCACATCCAATAGAGTTAGGGACCAGTTAATCATTGTAAGTTTCTCAGGCTCCTTCCATCTCATTGCTATTAGCTTCTTCGCTGCTGTGACGCCCGCTAGGACAACCCTTTTCAGTTGTACGGACGCGGGTAGTGTCGTTATATCGTTCAGGAGTAGCGTAACAGCTGTGAATGGGATAGTTAAGCCACACAGATCTGAAAGTTTGTCCGTTATTGACCTCCAGAAGCGGGCCACTGGTGGGCAATCCCAATACATATGCATATAAGTGCCAGTGGCCTTTTGAGAGCACAAAGTACACCGAGAGTCGGTTATCAGTCCCATAGCATACAGCTTCCTAGGTGTAAGATAGGTCCTATGAATATAATTAAAATTAATTTGCTGGTGATTGGGGTTGCGGGAAGATAATGCCACATTTGCCCAAACATCATCCCAGTCAAACTCGGGGTCCAACTCCGGGATATCCACACGCCAGATTGTATCCAATGATACATTTTTATACGTGGATTGAATTAAGAGCGTATAAAAGTCGGAGACAAACCCTCTGGATGTCGTCCTGTCCACTATGAGCCTGAGGAAGGGGTGTGGGTGCAAGGCTTGAGCCCACGGTACGCCATGCGCCCTCAGTGCTGACCTTAGTTGAAGGTAAAGAAAGAAGGACTCGCCGGGAAGATCATAAAATTCTCTTAAGTCCTGAAACGCACGGAGGCCGTTCTTATCATAAATATCCTCCAGAGTATGCACTCCCCTCCTTTGCCATTGAGGAATATTAACCGGCTTGTGTCCAACAAGTAATTGCTGGTTATTAAAAATTGGAGAGTCCAGGTGCCAAGGGCATTTAACCCCACACGACCTCTGTACATTACGCCACGTTTGGATCACGTGAGTTATGATCGGTCCATACCTCAGCCGGCATTTCGAAATAGAGACAGTGGAGTACACTACATCCTGCAATCTTAGCGGAGATACCGCCGCCGCTTCTAAGGAGCGCCACGATACAGCCTCTACAGGGTCTAGCCAGCACATCAGAGGTCTCAGTGAAAAGGACCAGAAATAAAGTTTAAAATCAGGGATTGCGAGGCCCCCATCTTGTTTTCTACGTTGAGTAGTAGCCCTTTTGATTCTCGGGCGTTTGTTATTCCAGATAAACTTAGATACCATCGATTGTACCTTGCGCCAGTGGTCTATTGGAGGGGGCAGGGGGAGCATTGAGCTAATAAAATTTATCCTAGGCAGGATGTTCATTTTGATTATGGAAGCCCGGGCTTGTAAGGAGTTAGGAAGGGACGACCACCTGTCTAGATCCTGGCGTATTTTATCATAAGTACCCGTGAAGTTGTACTTAGTAGTTTGGTTCAGCGTGGGGAATATCTCTATGCCCAAGTATTTAAAATGTTCTACTATGGGGATATCAGCTGGTAGTCGTACCGCCTTGGCCAGTTCATTAAGAGGTAGGCAGGCTGATTTGTTCCAGTTAATCTTAAAACCTGACAATTTACCAAAGTCGTCGATTATCCTCAATAATTTTGTGGCCGACCGGGAGGGGTCGTCCATGAAAATCAGCAGGTCATCCGCATAGAGAGCAATTTTGTGTGGAGTATTGTTGACCATTATGGGGACGATGTCCTCCGATTGCCTAATAAATTGGGCCAAAGGTTCGAGGGAAAGCGCGAACAGTCCCGGGCTCAGAGGGCAACCCTGTCTAGAAGATCTGGAGACTGGAAAGAGTGTGGAACAGTTTTTGCCTGTCAGTATCATCGCAGACGGCGAGGCATACAGGACTTTAATCATATGAATAAAACTCTTTCCAAGACCCATGACCTCAAGTACCTTCCACAGGTATGACCACTCAAGTCTGTCAAACGCCTTCATGGCATCCAAAGACAGAACTGTGGACGGAGTTGTATTGTCTTTACTGTTATCGATTACATGCAACAGCCTCCTAAGATTATCTGCAGCCAGACGCCCCGGGATAAAACCAGTTTGATCGCAGTGTACCAATACAGACATAAATCTCTGCAGGCGACGGGCCAGCACCTTGGCAAACACCTTTAAATCGGCCCCGAGAAGACTCAAGGGTCTATAGCTACCACAATCATTGGGATCTTTGTCCTTCTTGAGAAGTAAAGAAATCAACGCCATATTGACATCTCTTGAGAACTCCCCTTGTTCGATAGCGTAATTGATCATATCGAGCATCAATGGACCCAGTTGGTCCCAGAAAGCTAAATACACTTCGGGTGGAATACCATCCCAGCCTGGTGCCTTACCCCTCTGCATTTCAACAATTGTCTCCCTCAATTCTACGAGAGTAATCGGTCTCCCCAGATCCTTGGCCTCTTCCTCAGAAATGTGGGGTATCTCAAGCCCGCCAATGAACGATTCAAATTTAGAGTCATCAAGATTACCCTCTGAGCTATATAACTGTGAGTAAAACTCTTTAAAAGTGTCATTGATCTTTTTCGAATCAGTAGTGACTGCACCCTGGCTCGTTCTAATCGAGGGGATATCCGAGAAATGATCATTTGAGCGTATTTTCATTGCCAATAGATGGCTAGGTCTGGAGCCGTGAAAATAGTAATTTTGTCTTGTCCTATGTATCAAGAACTCAGACTGTTGTTTAAGTATGGAGTTTATTTCTTTTTTGACTATATTACGTTGTGTGTTTAGTCGTTCATTATAGTTAGTTTGCAAGGATGCGTATAGGTCCGCATATAATGATTCCAGTCCTTCTAGCTTTTTTGACCGGGATTTTCGCAAATTGGAGGCAAATAGTGTGACATGACCCCTGATAAATCCTTTCAATGCGTTCCACAGGACCCTGGGGTCTTCTACTGTGCCAACGTTGATCTGCAAAAATTCAGCTAGTTTACTCCTGAACTCAGAACAGAAGTCATCGTTCTTTAGCAAGGTCGAATTAAAACGCCATCTGGGAGCTCTTGCGGAGAGCCTGCCAAAGGTTGCCGTAAGGAAAATCCCCTTGTGGTCTGAGAGAGCCAAGGGAACCAATGAGACATCGAAACTATCAAACATATTAGGGGACGCGAATGCATAGTCAATTCGAGAGAAGCTTTTGTGTCTGGCTGACAGGTGAGAGTTATCTTTGAGGGTGGGGTTGCATAAGCGCCAAAGGTCTGTGAGCCCCGTGTCTTTGGCCCACATCCTAAGGGCCTTAGAGGCCCGTCTTTGGTCGCTCGTTTCAGAGGGCCCGGACCTATCCATCTCCGCATCCCAGCATGCATTAAAATCGCCACCCACAATGAGAGCGTATCCATTAAGTTCCAACATATTCTTCGTGATTGTATTATAGAACGCTGAATCAAATGTGTTAGGAGCATACAATGCTATTATAGCCATCTTCCTATGCAAGAATTCAACTTTTGCTATAGTAATCCTTCCCTCCGTGTCCGACCATACATCCAAGATTTTGATATCAAGGTTACGTCTTGTAACTATGACTACTCCTTTCGTCTTATCATCGGCTGAGGATGAGGAGATAACGTGATATTGCCGATTTGCCAGTCTTGACACGTCACCTACCAATAAATGCGTCTCGCTAAGGAGAGCAAGGTCAATATTTCTCCTCTTCAATAGCCAAAGGACACTGGCACGCTTGTGTGGGGCGTTAAGCCCTCCTGCGTTCCAAATTAAAATATTAAATTTAGCCATGGTCGAGCTTGTATAAATGCGTTGAGAACATACCAGTGCAGCCAGGCTGAGTACAGAGGTGCTGATCTCGGCGGGCCCGGACGGTCAATCCCAGGAGTTCAGAGGAGGAACAATTACACACATTTAAGACAACAGTACATAAAACACATAAAAATACCACCCCAGCTACAGCCCCACCTCCTTCTACTCTAAACCCTACCCCACCCGTCCTATTATAAGGCCCCCTATACCCACTCTCCAATCCCCACCCTATGCCCCATCCACTGAGGATGGTCACGTCTGAACCAAACCTAATGTGTTGATCCAATCAACCTAGGACTTGATATCGAAGCAACCCTCCCGAAAGGAGAGGTTACAGAAAGAACCTAAAAAGGGATACTTCAACTAGTACTTAGTACTTTACGTCTGTATGTCCAGCTAGCGTGCATTTATTGAATAAACACTGGTTATTGTTATAATTCTGTCTCTGGTCCACTATTCTTCAATTGTGCATATTACTCCTCTCCTCATTCGTACAATGTGAGCGGCAATCGGAGCATCAACTACTAACAACAGAACAACAATGAATGAATGTTGGCCGAACAATTAACAACACAGCAACTTTTAGGCATGGCTGCTTGTTGTTCTGTTGTTAGTAGTTGATGCTCCAATTGCCGCTCACATTCTCACAACACAACACCCCCTCTAATGGAACATTCCAGGGTGGATGTGCGTTGCGTCACACTCCGTGGCCAATCTGCGCATATGCATGGGGAATCAATGCTTAAAAACTGTCTTTTTCGCTGCCAATTTAGTTCTGATCGATTAGGAATGTCTCGCGCCGTGTTCAGGAGATTCAGGCGCATACAAGTCTATTCGATCATGTCTCTAGCACCCCCACAGCCGTATCTGCCATCACTTAATGTCAAGGCTCTCATCCACATTCATTCATTTGCCCCCCCCCCGCAATCTCCTCCCCGATTTCAGAATCCCGGAAGTGTTGTGGTGGTCTATACTAAGTATGTGACAGGAAGTGTAGATCGGAGAAATTACAACGCTGGCCGACAGCTATGAATGTCCTCTACAAAATGGCCATGGTCCAAAATTTCCATTTCCGGTTCCGGCTTGGATAGACGATCGCAAATCGAAAACTTAAAACGATATAATGACACTTTGAACCTATTGCTAACCTATTGCCAACCTAACGTTTTACATTCTACATGCTTTTGTGACATGTTAGTTATGTTAATACTTGAAAGTGGTCCGAGAACTACAATGCCTGGCAATGTTTACTTCTGCATCTCACGCAACACACACAAGCCACCAGTCGTTTCAGACACAAACCCACACACAACGGACAAGATAGCAGTTCTCATTCATAAGAGCACACCAAAGTTCCACCACATGAATCTCACGTGACAAATCAGCAGAGCCACAGAGGCACTAGATCAGCCGTGCATCAGCAAAGTACGCTAGCCTAGCCACAAGCTAGCGGCAACATTCATTCACCACTAACACAGTGCACATGCAAATATTATCTGCAGGCTGCATCAGCAGCCAGCAGCCAACGTGATACATTACATCCAAGCTAGCGTGATAACGTTAGTAGTTATTAGCATCCAAGCTAGAAACTGCTAGGCTGCCTGCTTATGCTTACAGTACCTGCAATAATGTTGTCATCCTCCTGGACAGATAGACTTGTTAAATCATAATATCCACATGTGTGTTGTGCTGGTCCTCAGTAAATGTCCCGCTATTAAAGTGCTAAATGTTAGATACACTAATATAGAGGTTTCGAACGTGGCTGCTCTCAGTGCTCTGTTAATAACATTTTCAATCAATCAATCAATCCCGCGAGGGGAGAAACAGCCGTGTAGCTACAGAGCTGCAGTCGTAGGAGCCATACTCTGATTGGATTTGCAAGGCTGCCAATCATTCAACCTCCGTGTATTGGATGTCAAGGGCTGTCAATCATTAAATCCTCCATTCAATGGCAAGAGTTTAACTGCACAGACCGTGCTTAGATGAAGTTAATAGCCTATTTTGATTGGCTATTATTTATTATTTATTTAACATTGGGTCAACCTGTGAAGTTATTCTGCACGAATATTACTGCAGTGCAGGCCTGCTCAGAGCTGTCAATTTTGGCCATTTTTGAAGAAAAGAAAATTCACTGGCATATTTTTTTTACAGAGGAAAACTTTTCTAATAAAAAAATTATAATAATAATAATAAAAAAAAATATATATATATATATATATATATGTGTAAATTAATAATAATTATGAATTATGAGTGAATTTGTATTTCACGTGTTGTCATAGAGAAACCTCCACTGATTGAAACTAGTATAAACCTTTCATGGGGTTATTTACATCGATAATCGCAGCCCTGCTGATATTCACTATGTTCATCGTAATACCATAACGGGTTTGTTTATTGTGCTTTTCAGAGGAATCTAATCTTCAAAGTGCTTTTTTATTATTTTAATTAATTGTGTCATTACACTTGAGACCGGTGTGTAGGATCGATTATGAATCTGGTGGCATATTATTTATTATTTGTAGTATTATTAATTGGACACCTGGTGGCGGGTTTTAGATTGACAGCACTGGGTGTGTATTTGAGTAATGTTATATTGTGTGATGTAGTGCTGTACTGTATTCACTGCTGTCAAGCGAATCCATTTTTTTTTCTTTTCGTACTATAAGTAAAAGCATATTCTATATTGTATTATACTAAATTATGTTATATCTAGTCAAATTAATGGAAGAACAAATATAAATGCAAGGGGGTATAAGCTTAGCTTCCCTCTACTCCTTTTTGGACATGTCTGCTAACTAAATACATTGCTCTTGACCTTTTGTTTATAGTTCGTTTTTGTTTTTTTAATTTATTTTTTAATTAAATATATATATATATTTTTATGATTGTTGAATGAATGAATGAAAACTTTATTTAACAGATTGCAGAATGGGTACAATACAGTACGGCTCAATACATACAATTGTTAAGGGGATGCAGACCTGAGAAAGACGTTTGTCTTGTTTCCATCAGGGTCCCCCATTTTCAATTCATATAGACATATATGACATACATGACATACAGATAGTCAGTACTGCTACATCTATACATTTATGACATACCAGATTTGCAAATACAGTACTGTTTGTGATACAGAAGGAGTCAAGAAAAGGGAGTATATACATTTGACGTAGAAACTGTACATTGGAGGTTGGGTGGGGGGGGTTGGGTACATTGGGATATTGACAACCATACTGGGTAATTTACATTGGAGGTGGTTGGGGGGGGGGGGGGGGGGGGCGGGGGGCATACTGTATAAACAAGTAACACTGTACATTGAGGGGGGGGGGAGGAGACACTGTACAAACAAACACTGTTCTGTTTGACAGAGCTAGATACCGTGATTTGTTTGGAGGAATATGGAGAATACATGTTCAAAAATACACTTTTTCATTCATTCATTCATTCATGTCTTGATTATAATGGATTTAAAAACAATTTGGACAAAAAACACTTTTGATAAATGTGAACAGAAGTAAATGACAAACATTAACCTGTCTATATTGCTTGTAATGAGATAATAGTTTACATCTGTTAAATATCTTTACATGAATTGTTAATGGCTGTATTGTTTCATAAATGTCATTATGAATTGAAAATGGGGGACCCTGATGTAAACAAGACGAAAGTCTTTCTCTGGTCTGCATCCCCTTTAACAATTGTGTGTATTGAGCCGTACTGTATTGTACCCATTCTGCAATCTGTTAATACAATTTTCAATCAATCAATCAAACACACTACCGAAGGGTTAACCCTTTCACTGCGACAATACAGAAGGTTAATAGCCCTTTCACTGCCACACGACAAATGGTTAACCCTTTCACTACCACGCCGTTGGTAAACTGCCTGTGGTGTGGTAGTGAAAGGGTTAACCGTCTGCAGTGTGGTAGTGAAAGGGTTAAAATCCCAATAACGCATACAGGCTGCCTCCTCTCGTCAGTGCTGTAGGACTCGAGCCCTGGACTGATTTTGGGAGCATGTCTATGTTCCCCGGGTCCTATGTTCCCCGGGTTCTATGTTCCCGGCTTTGATTGATTGATTGATTGAAAATTTTAGACCACCAGCCCTGATTCCAAACTCTAACCTTAACCAGTTTGAAAGAGGGCCTAAGCTTAACCAGTTCGAAAGAGGGCCTAAGCTTAACCAGTTCAAAACAAGGCGGACATTAATAATTAATAAAATAATAAAAATTAATAACATTTTCAATCTATTAATCAATCAAGCGGGGAACATAGGACCCAGGGAACATAGGACCCGGGGAACATAGGGATGATCCCCTGATTTTCAGGACTCGTGACTCGACTTGGACTTGAACACTGATGATGATTTGGACTTGGACTTTGGACTCGGAAAGGTGCAGGAAAATACTGCACTGGGACTGACCTGGAACTGCACTTTACTTTATACTTTACACTTTATATATATAATATATTTATTCAAATGATTAATCCTTCACTGCACTGTCTTTGTCCTGTGTCTAATGTTGCTGTTGTTATGTGAAAAGAAAATGTATGGAAAAATGCATACTGGTTACACATATGGCATATTATCACATTAATTGCCGTTCGCGATAATTCTTGTTTCTGTGGCCCAACGGTTCAGTGCCGAAAAATGAAGATTGTTTCTGGGTCATTATTTCTTTTATTCGCACCTGTGCAGGCTGTCCTGAATGGGTCTGAGATCGCAAACGTCCAATACCGCCACCTAACGCCTTGCGGACGCTATTGCACTCCTTTTGAAATGATGTGGCTTGGTGTTCGGGCCGTGTGAATATTTTCCCTAAGCGGGTTGTACTTCTGCGTTCGGTTTGCGCGATCTGATTGGCCACTGACGTTTCTGGTGCGCCAATCGTGTGACGCCTAGTTCTGCCACCGGTTAAGCTTAGGCACTCTTTCGAAGTTGGTTAAGGTTAGAGTTTGTCTTAGAGCAGGGCGATAGAACACCAGCCCTGATTCCAAACTCTAACCTTAACCAACTTCGAAAGAGTCGCCTAAGCTTAACCAGTGATAAACTAGGCGTTAGGTAGTTTGCAGGCTGTTAGAGCCGGAAATAGGCGCAGAACTAGGCGTCACACGATTGGCGCACATGTCACATGACCAGAAACATCAGTGGGCAATCAGATCGCGCAAACCGAACGCGGAAGTACAACCCGCTTAGGGAAAATCTTCACGCGTTCGGGCCGAGCTGCGGTGTGGGGGCGGGGTCTAAACACTCGGGCAGGACAAGCGGTTACCACAGTTGCATCGACGAGACCCGGATTACGTTGGAAACATGATCGCGATCAGTACTTGGAATGGCGATCAGATAATTGGATTATTCTTTTTGCAGTACATCATAGACAAGGTAAGGGCTATATATTATCAATCTTGCGTTGATCCGATAATTCTTTCCCCACGATCGGAGCGCGTGTCTGCGGTGTGTGTGTGGGGTGTCCCGTTGGTTGCGATCAAAGCACGGAGGGGCGGCTTTCCAATTCCCCCCCCCCCCCCCTTTCATGCATCCATGATGAAACATAATACCGATAATCTAACGTTGATTTCAGATTGATTCTTGATCCAGGCGAGAAATGGCACGATTTATAGTGAAATGCAGTAAAACGCTGCTTGGCTGCGTTTCCTGGGATTACACAGAATTGCTCTCGAACTATACTCATATTCACCACGGTATAAAATGAAAATGTATGGATGAAAAAAGTATCTGTTTTTTGCATCTCGACCGGAAGAAACTCAATGACAATCGACTATGTTATTAGAGCCATGGTTATAATATTTAATATAGTTTTAGCACTGCAAACACCGGCATTTATACCCATTGAACAAAGCACTGGCACTCACAGCCCACAGCGCCCTCTGGTGAACGGCACTGGATGTGTTAAAGGAATCTGAATCTGAATCTGAATCTGAGGACTCGGACTTGTTACACAATTACAAAATTATTTTGTAATAGGCCCTAATCATTTGGCATAAAAGATATTGATGGCTATATTAATACCGTAACATTATTTAATTTCATGCAAGGGCAGACACGTGTGTTCCGCCTTCATGCAGATTCACGTTGATACCCTCATGTTCAGTACTTAAGATGCCTAAAGAGACGCCCCCGAATCGTGCGCTTTGCTCACGCGGATTTAACATAAAATTCCAGCAAGAGCACTGCTAGATGTTCCATATATAATAATAAATAAACAAACTATTGAAGAGAAGACCGGGACAACCTCAAACTTCAACAGACATCTGTGGAGTGGACTCAACCTTGATGACTTGGACTCGGACTAGGACTAGGGTAATTGGGACTCGACTCGTACTCGACTCAGGCTCTTCTTTGGTGACTCGGACTTGGACTCGGACTCGAACATTGGGGACTCAAGACTCGACTCGGACTCGCACAGACTCTCAAGCCACAGTACACCCTATGTGTGTGTATGTGACTTTAATTTATTTAAATCCATGTCGCCGTGTTGTGAGGGAACAGTGTTTTACGCTACGTAACTTTTTTGACAGTTTGACAGTTCAGTTCGAGAGAAGAAATACGCTAAACAACAAGGTTTAATGGACCCGTATGAGGGCCATAGCTCTTATGGTGGGAATTTGATTGTTTAAAGGAATGTAATACTATGTAAAAAGATAAATTAAACAGTGATTTTACCAGCAGTAAATTGTAAGCCGCTTCAATATACGGGGATCCGTTACAATCGATATGCAGTATAATGGCACCCCCTCTCGTGTGATATATTGGTTAATTAAAATGGCCTACTTGGAGGAAGTATACAACTGATTTTGGTCTGGCTTCTCCTCCTGGACTTTTCCGGCAAGGGAGATCGGAACCTGCCCCCCCCGGCGAAAGTCAAGGATTCACTGAAACACGCAAGCCCTCTCGCTGTGACAAGGCATTAGTTAAGAGAGGGAAAAATCTACCTATTTGCTCCTGTACTTACGCAAAAAGCCTAATAAGGACCCTAAGAGTGCCAGGGGTACAGTCAGCTACTTCTCCAGAACCCGCCCCACCGAACCCAAAGGCTGAACCCCTGGGCGAGGTAGCGTCCTCCCGCACACTCCCTGCATCTCTCAGAGTGACTGACCAGTGGGCAGCCAGCTTATATAGCCTGATGGCTGATGATGTCACATGATGACCTGTCTGAGCAGCCAATCAACATCAAGTTCGCTGATGAGGAGCACCTGTTCGATCAGTTGAGTGGAGGTGGACTGTCCCTACATGGTTCTCACCTCCCTCAGTTGAGTGGAGGTGGACTGTCCCTACATGTCCTCCCGACGACAAAGAGAAGAGAAGGTGGCTGAAGTTGATACAGTAAGTTTGATCTCAATGATAAACAATAATTAACAGGTAGGCTAACGGCAGGCACCACTATGAATTGAAAATGGGGGACCCTGATGTAAACAAGACAAACGTCTTTCTCTGGTCTGCATCCCTTTAACAATTGTGTGTATTGAGCCGTACTGTATTGTACCCATTCGTTTGTTGTCCCCTAACTGTTATACGAAGATGGCCGGCGGTCTCGTGACGACCAGAATACAAAACATTACCTGTTGTTATTGTTAAGTCGCTATCTTGTGATAGTAACATGGTCGTGGTATGAATTACCTCTAAATTAAAGTATTTTTGGATGACACAACACAGTAATAAGAAGGATGGCAAGTGTATGATGGCATCTTGGCATGTACAATAATGCTGTGTATACCCTAATTATATTTATTCTTAATGTAGCCTACTGTATATATCCACATGTGTTTGTACATATAACTGCATATAATCCTTTTACATATCTGTAGATACTACTATATCTATATCTGTACATATCCCTTACCTACTCTTACTAGTTACGCTGCTGGCCAGTATGACTACCATAGTGTCTTTATACCTGCTGCATCAATGTACATAATAATACTACAACTCTGTACATACATATGATCTGATTAGCATTATTACTCAGTAGTACTGATTTATATATTTTAAACAATATAATGAATTAAGGTTTTGTTTTATTTGTCACATAAGGTACATGTACATTACAGTGAAACACTTGGTTCTGTATGAGCCTCCTGAGATTGTGCTTCATAGAAGTTTTTCTAGAAGTTAGACATCTCTTTGATCCAATGACCTGAGTCAGGTCTCTGAATCTCCTTCCATTTTAAAGCAATCACATGTTTAGCTTGTAGTAGACAGAAATCTATTTGTTTGTTTCTTCATATCACAGTTTACAATTTATTTTCTTTTTGCAGGCATGACTTCACCCCAAACTGTAACTCACGGGTCTGTGGGTGGCATTTTCCCAATGGCAAAGCAGCTGGGCCAAAAACAAATGCTCCGTGCGAGTGTGAAGGGTGAAGGAAGAGCTGAACCAGGCCCAAACCACCTTGACATTGCTACACAGACCCCTAGTACTTCATGTGTTGTGGTGCTTGAATTATGCCTCTAATCGATCAGCTACTCCTGACTTTGATGAAGCTCCGACTGAATTGTGGCATCCTAGACCTTGCTATGAGGTTTAATTGCTGCCGTGCCAGTCACCAACATCTTCACCACCATCAGACTGGACACCCAGTCATCTGTAGTCATTAGTAAAAGAATGCACCACACTTATGGGCACTATTCAGGGCAACCTGCACCTGACTCTCTTTTCTGGACTCTTTTTGTATCACAAACTACAAAGTACTGTATTTGCAAATCTGGTATGTCATAAATGTATAGATGTAGCAGTACTGTCTATCTGTATGTCATGTATGTCATATATGTCCTGATGAATTGAAAATGGGGGACCCTGATGTAAACAAGACGAAAGTCTTTCTCTGGTCTGCATCCCCTTAACAATTGTGTGTATTGAGCCGTACTGTATTGTACCCCATTCTGCAATCGGTTTATAAAGTTTTCAATCAATCAATCAAAACAGGAGCCAACTATTGTCATCTTGTGGTATGGACTCCTTAGTATAACTGTATATTCTATAGTAGTGTACATAGGACCCATTACCTTTTCATTTGTAAGCTTAGCATTGTATTGTATTTTATCTTTACTTTTTATCATCTCTTTTATTATCTTGCAGCACTAGATGGAGGTGTCTGGGGGTGGCTGTACCTTTGTTCAGGTTGAATTGTTTTGAAGTAAAGCGCAGACTCCATACTCTTCTGCTCGTCTCATTTATTAACTTCCACAATCTATTCTATTTTTTTATTGTATTTTTGCACAATCGAAGGCAGGCATGGCCACCTTCATTTCACTATTATCATCATTTATGTATTGTGTATGTGACGATTAAACCTCTTGAAGTGCAGGTAAACATGGCATCTTAAGACATTCACAAATCTAGGCTCATCCACCTGATATTCAATACACTTGAATCACAAACAGCCTCTAAACTGAAGCAGATTCTACACACAAGTATTTCACAGCCGTCAAAGTCCTTGGTCAAGTCCATATGCTACCCAGAGGCACACAAGCTCTCTACAGCTGCAACAAGGTATTTATTAGGGGAAAGTAATTGCAATAATAGAATAGAATAGAAATACTTTTATTATCCCGTGGGAAATTAGACACTGCAAATCGCTCAACATTTAAACATTTAGACAGGACAGGTCACAAATTAGAATAATAACACAAATCAAATCAAGTTGCCTAGGATAAGAGTAGAGTAAAATAAAATAGGATAAAATTAAATGAAATTAAATATACAGAAATAAATACAGTAAGAATATACTAAGACAAGGACATCTGCAATTGACCTATTATGACACATTGGTTAGGGCTGGCTAGAAGTATGTTTAATCTTTGAGGTCTGGAGTAGGATGATGTAAACCAGTGCACTACAATTGTCCCTATAAATGCTGACCTACATCACATTTAGTAAATCAGTTACTAATTATGGTTGTACAACTCTCTCTTCCTATTGCTACTTGTATGCATTACAGGTATGGATGTAAATATGAGGCAACAGCCAGAAGACAATATGAACAACTGCAAAGTGTGGACCATGAGGGTTTCTCCTGCATGGACAGTGGACTTTGGCTGAATCAGAAGTGGCCATACATGGAAGCCTTACCAGATGGAATTGTCACATGCGCCTGTCATGGAACTGGGGTTTGTGAGATAAAGGTACCAGCTATTTCTTCAGTATGGATTTGGATATGCATTTACCATTCATGTTTTGACGTCCTCAATAACACAGTAGAGCAGGTGTATTGGCATTGTGACTAATGGAACTGGGATTTGTGAGAAGAGTAACCTAGTACTTTGTAATTAAATGCACAGTTTATGTTCCTACATGTTGTAAAGACATAGAAACATCACGTGGTGCATGAGAGAAATTAACAGATCTTGAAGCTGAACATTTTAAAAGGAGATACTATGCAGAAGAAGTGACTATTTTCATTCTGAACTTTTAGTGCCCACACAGCAAACAGGAGGAGGCCAATCTACGCCTGTGTGCTGGAGACCAGGGTTTCTGTCTCATCTTCGATGGGGACGATGTGAAACTGGACAGGAAGCATGCGTACTACTACCAAGTACAGGCTCAGCTCCACATTGTGGGTGCTGACTATTGTGACTTTGTAGTGTGGAACACAAATGACATATTTGTAGAGAGGATTTTGCCTGATGCGGAACTCTGGGTCAATGTCATTCCCAAAGTTCAAGAGTTCTTCAGACACTGTGTTCTTCCTGAAGTGTTGGGACAGCACTTCACAAAGTGAACCAAATCATGTTTGAAATGTTTGTCTTTAATCTGTGCATATTCCTGTAATAAATTGTAAATAAATGGTAGTTTATAGAACATGAATATCACAACAGGTCAAAATCTTATAGCTTTAGTTATATAGGCACAAATAAAACAAATTGATATCTGAAATATATAGGTAGTTTAGGTTAATTAATTGTTTCTTTTGTTTGTGTAGTTATTCCTAGGTTGTTATATTTTTGTTGTTAACCACCCTGATCAAAATAAACCTTCTAAAGGGCTTCACATCACTTGTTGCTGGTGGTTCTTGGGAGCTGGGAAGAGGGGTTACATTTCCATGTTGTGCCTGGGTTTCCCCTAGGCCGTTTCCTCTGAAAACTACTACATGATATTCACTCAAATGGTCACATGTTGTGAAGAAAGAAAGCGACCAAGTTGGACCATTTTTTCCAGGTGTAAGCTACATCCTACTACAAGCACCCAGTATTTTCATTGTGACTACATAGACAATGAATATGATTTTCTCAAGACAAAGATAATTTAATAACGGATTCAAACATAGTTTAACTACAAACAACCATTCAAATCTAATTAGAACTGATTTAAAAATGACAAAGATTAATTGAATGAAATTAATACATTTTTATTCCAATAAAATAATAATGACAAGACAGGTAGAGGGAGACATATACATATATTTGAAATATTATTATTCAATATTATCATTAAACTATTTGTAGTCCGGGCTAGAACTACACACACCCGTTAGTGGAGGTCTGAGAAAACATCGACCCATTATTTATAATCATAAATCTACCTCAAATCATTCAATGCAAAACTATGCAGGGCATGCATCTTATTTTCCTATTTGACCTTTGAATGAATAGAATATTGCTTACTCCAGTGGGACAACAGAGTCCGAAAGATTGGATAATGCACAGCAAATTACTCCAATCTTATCAATCAGCGCCAGTGACTCGCCTGTTTTTACAGCCATGTGTTCAACGGGCAGGGTACTCTGCAGAATTTGGTACTTTCTTCTCACTAATCCTATGACCCTTTCCACGTGAATACGCACATTAGCGAGTTTTCTTGTTTGCTCAACTTCATATGCAGATAGCTGGCTCTTCCCTTTTGTGAAAGCAGGCATCTTCAATGAAGCACAATAAAACCCTACACTATCCCCTATAGTCAGGGGTGTAGCTCCAGATTCTGGGCCCCATGAAAGAATGTATTTGTAGGCCCCCAGTGAATCCGAGCGCGCGTAAGCGTGCAAGCGAAAAAAAATTGGGAATTTGTTTTGGCCTTTTTTTATTGATGAAAACGCATAATATGGTTTTTACCTATACATTCGGATCAGCAGTTCAGCACCTGCACTGTTGGTGGGTGAGCCTAGTAAAGGATGTCGCATTGCGTTCATCTTCAATGAATGGACCAATGCAATAGTCTACCCCCCCCTCTCTATATATATATCTCACACACACACACACACACACACACACACACACACACACACTTCAGAAACAAACATAGTATCAATGAGAGCATCAATAATACACCTGAGTGATGTCTAGTAAAAAAAAAAAAAAAAAGAAAATGCCCCCCCCCCCCCAGTGCTGGGCCCTTGGAATCATCCTAAGCTACCCCCCCCCCCCCCCCCCCCAGCTACGCCCCTGCCTATAGTAAACCCACAGTCTGCCAGAACAATGTCTCCAGGATAACAAATTATTTAGAAGGCTACTCTCTTCAGTTATCTGCTTGTCACTCACTCTCCCTCCCCAAGCACGAGAGATGTATGTGACATATCCTTGAGGAGCAATGTCAATGAGAAATTTAACTGTGTTATGGTGTTTATAATTGGACCAGGTTTGTGCTCTTGCCAGCAAATTAGATGGCCTTTCAAGGAAAACTTCAAAACAGTCCACTATTACGGCAACCTTGCACCCAAATGCTTGCCTGAATGACATTGGCATTGTAGCTTGCAGCACCTCTCGCTCTGGCCACTCTATTATAAACTCTAATCTTTCATGAAGTATGCCAATTATCTTGTGCCAAATTCGAGAAACAGTGGAACAGGAAACATTGAACCTGAAGGCCAAATCTTGGAGTGGAAGGTTTAGTCTCAACCGAATTAAGACCAACATGAACTGTTTAAATTTGGAGAGCGCCGACAAAGAGCTATAGTTGATGTGTGGCTCACATAGCTGAAACACTTGCATCAAAACTAAGAAATTGGGCAATCCTGTGTAAAATTTAGTCTTCTCTTCGTTGTTCTGAAAAGCATCTGGACTAAATTCCCTGTCCAGTACTTTTTTCCTGAGGTCACTCAGCTCCACTACAGAGTGATTCAGAACATCCTCCATCTTCTCAAGATCCTCCATAGTCAGGTCTGTCTGGCAGCCTGCATCTACATAGAATATATTTGGCAAAGGGGATAAGAGGGGAAAAGATAGTTTAGTTATATAATTTACAAATTGTATAAAGGTGGTGGTAATTATTTTGGTTAAATTATGATGTAAACAAGTGACATACATAGTTGTCAAAATACATTTAATTTAATTTACTCGTCTGTCTCTCTCCCACACACTCTGTCTCTCTCTGTCTGTCTGTCACACACTCTGTCTCTCCCCCTTTCTGTCTGTCTCTCTCCCACACTCTCCCCTTTCTGTCTGTCTCTCTCACACACACTCTGTCTCTCTCTGTCTGTCTCTCTCCCACACACACTGTCTCTCTGTCTGTTTGTCTCTCTCCCACACACACTCTCTCTCTGTCTCTCTCCCACACTCTGCCCCTTCTGTCTGTCTCTCTCCCACACACACTCTGTCTCTCTCTCTCTCTGTCTGTCTCTCTCTGTCTCTCTCCCACACACACTGTCTCTCTGTCTGTTTGTCTCTCTCCCACACACACTCTCTCTCTCTCTCTCTCTCTCTCTCTCTCTCTCTCTCTCTCTCTGTCTGTCTCTCTCTCTCCCACACGCACTGTCTGTCTGTCTCTCTCCCACACACACTCTGTCTCTCTCTCTGTCTGTCTCTCTCCCACACTCTCCCCTTCTGTCTGTCTCTCTCCCACACATATGTAAACAAGTGACATACATAGTTGTCAAAATACTTAATGTAACATTGGCTACATGAAAGCTCCTCCATGCATTATATTTAATTTACCTTTGTGGTATTCCGATGCAGGTCCAGCAATGCCTCTGCTGCATCGGTGCAGGTCTCATCTGCTTTTCTGGACCTCAACCTTTCCTCACGTTGACATGATGCCTCTGTCATTGGTTTACCTTGCTGGTAACCAAGGTTAACTGTAGGAGCCCAGTCTACATCGTTGGCAGCACTCGGGCAGCCTGAATAAAATAAATAGCAAAGTGATAAACACCCAACAATGACAGCAAAGAGGGATAACAGTTAGTAGTTTCGGTCCTAAGAGATCGTTGAAAACCACTGGCCGTGATAGCTAGCTAATGTTAGCATTGCTAAAAACAAAGGCACCGGAAGATAGCGTCAGCTATCTAGCTGCGAAACACAAACACACAGGGTGATATCACAGATGTAACGTTAGCTATATGTTTCCAGCAATATTGCCTCCTGGTCTGTATTTTTGTCAGTTTTATCCAGCTATGTACAGTAAGTAGCTAAATTACTGCCTTACCTTTCACAAAGTGGTCACTGCATATACGCGCGTTGTCTGATTCGGCTCCTCCAGACCTCAACCGGAGATTTCGGATCCACGCCTGCCGCCGTTTTTCTGTGACTTTTTTAAACTTCTCCCCTTTATGTATAACCACTTTCGGGACTCGAAAGTACCCCTTGTTTTTTTCCCGATTCGATCGGTTGGTACAGCCGTAAACCGCGCAAAACTTTGGCATTTTAATCAGAGAGTCTCACTGACTATAAGTATCTTCGTTATGTGCAAATCACTTCCTGCCCCCCAACAACATTCCACTAGAGCGAATGACGTCACCTGCAAACAACCTATAAAGTTCTCTGAATCTGAATCTGAATCTAATCTAATCATGACATTTATGACATACATGACATACAGATAGTACTGTTTCATTTGTGACATACAAGATATGCAAATATACAGTGTTGTTAAAACGTATATAGTGTGCTGTGCAGCTACAGGAGGAGGTCTACTATCACTCAGGTGAGTCAGGTATATATTATATGTATATTGAGTATATCAGCTGCGTCAATCAGGTTCAAGTCCTCCCGCTGACCCCCCCCCCCCCACACACACACAAAGAGCTCCACAGAAGACCATGGTATGGTTCATAATGACATTTATGACATACACGACATACAAATATACAGTACTGTTTATTTACAGACAGAGTTTCTAAAAGAGAATATATACATTTGAGGGGGAGGAAACTACATTGGGGGGTGGGGTGAGGGGGGGGACATTTACCAGGGCCAGTTTCGAATTGCGGCCTCCCGTAGGTGCTTTTTTTAGAGCGGTTTTGAACCACTCCTCCAGCTGAAGAAGGGTTAAGGTCCAGGACCAAGTGTTTTGAATCAGGGTGGAACGATTGACTCTTCTCACCATTTTGACCGCATGGTTCAATTCAATTAGAACCATTTTAATTAGTGCTGTGTCAGGCGATTAAAAAAATTAATCTAATTAATTACAGGATTTGTAATTAATCTAATTAATCACATTTTAATCGCATAACCCTTTTAGGCCTGATATTCTATATTCTATAATCATATTTCAAATTGCATGTGTCCGGATGGCAGAATTCAGTACTGTATCTACAAAACCTTCTGTTTAATCATCTTCCATTTATTCATTTGCTTAGATTTTTCAGGTCTGGTAAATTTTAGCATGGTGTTATTCACAGTCAAAGATAAAAAATTAAAATTAAAAAATGTAATTGATATTCTCATTTGGTTCATTACAATTTACTCAAGCCTAGTAACAGACACAGTATATCTGACTTGCCGAAGGAATGGAGAGAGATAATAGAGAGAGAGTGAGTGGAGAATAGGAGCTGTAGTCTTCCAGAATTAAAGGTAGGAAAGGGGGATGAGCAGAAGGGTTTGGAAAGTGTGAGGAGTAAAGATATTTATAGATTTTTTGTAACAAGAGAAAGAAGGGTGCCAGCATCAAAACAGGTGTTTCCGGGGTTGGTGGGAGGATCAATATGGGGAAATGTGAATATAAAGTTTAATAATATCGAATGTGATCATAATGATTTTATGGTAAGACAGAATAGGGTCTATACAAAAACAGTGTTACGTCATATAGATACACAGATACGTAGAACATGCGATGTGTGCAAATTAAAAGATGAAGGCTTTATGTTCATTGAGTGTGAAGGCCTGCAGGGCTTCCATGCAGAGCTGAAAGAGGGCATGAGGGCGAGCTGGGGAATAATCAAATATACAGATTGGAAGAGATATTTTTTGTTTGGTGCATTAGATGGAAAGAAGGAGGAGAGAAACCTCATCAATTATGTATTGAGTCATGCCAGGTATGCGGTTGTCTTGAGAAGGCGAATTGGATCACATTTGTGCCTCCCTCCCCAGTGATATGGACCCTATGCAATTTGCATACAGGCCAAACAGGTCCACTGATGATGCGGTCTCCCAAGTACTGCACAGCACCCTCTCTCACCTAGACCACCAGAAGGGGGGCTATGTGAGACTGTTGTTCATTGACTACAGCTCAGCGTTCAACACCATAGTCCCCACCAGACTGGTGGACAAGCTGATCGAGCTGGGTCTGAGCTCCGCTCTGAGCACCTGGATACTGGACTTTCTGAGCGAAAGGCCCCAGGCGGTCAGGGTGGGGGGTCAGACCTCCAACACCATCACCCTGAGCATCGGGTCCCCCCAGGGCTATGTTCTGAGCCCCCTGTTGTACTCACTATACACACATGACTGTGTGGCCAAGTTCAGCTCCAACTCCATAGTGAAGTTTGCGGACGACACAGTGGTGGTGGGGCTGATCTCGGACAACGACGAGAAGGCCTACCGAGAGGAGGTTGAGGTACTGGAACGCTGGTGCCAGGACAACAGCCTGCTCCTGAACATTGGTAAAACCAAGGAGCTGATCGTGGATTTTAGGAGGAGACAGCAGGAGACACACACACCACTGAGGATAAACAGGGCTACCGTGGACAGGGTGAGCAGCTTCAAGTACCTGGGGGTCCACATCTCAGAGGACCTGACATGGACAACACACATAGACTCAGTCGTAAAAAGCAGCGCCTCTACCACCTGAGACAGTTAAGGAAGTTCAGAGTATCTGGGAAGATACTCCAGTCCTTCCAGTATGGAAACAGCACGGCACAGGACAAGAAGGCCCTACAGAGAGTGGTGCGCTCAGCCGAGCGTACCACGGGCATTGCACTACCAACCCTGCAGGTCCTATACAACAAGAGGTGCAAATCCAGAGCCTGCAGGATAATGAAAGACCCTCACCACCCCAACAACAGCCTGTTCACGCTGCTGCAGTCAGGCAAACGCCTGCAAACACCAGTAACTAGGACAGAGAGACTTTGGCTCAGTTTCTTCCCCCAGGCCATCAGAGCCTTGAACACTGAACTCTCCACGCACAAGCACACATGAGTACACACACAACACACACACTGTACACGCTCACACACTAGCAGCCACTTTAACATGAGCACACACACACTCATGCTGCACACGCTCACACCTATGGTCACTATGGTATTTCCCGTGCCATTCTGTGTGGAGTTTGCATGTTCTCCCCCCGTGCTCGCAAGGGTTTCCCCTCCCGATAAGATAAACCCAATGGAAAAACATGCACAACAGATCACTAACGCTGTCGCGTCCCTGACGAAGATGGACAGGAGCACTTGGATTGGTCCCAGGGCGCGGCCCCACGCCACAGCCTGTGTCTGCTCCCGGCTGCCCTTGGGGGGAAGGACGACGGGATGGGAGGTGCAGAGAACATTTCATTCAGTGACTCAGTGTGTGTGTGTGTGTGTGTGTGGTCCTGTGGGTTGCCCATCGCATGTGTGTGTTAAAATCTGCATGACAAATAAAGACTTCTTCTAAAGTGCAGCAGGTGTCATAATGCACCCTGCAATTTGGGTCACATGTTCTTCACGTGTCCAGAGCTCCACACCTACTGGATGGTACCTACTCTACTCTACTCTACTTGCTTTTGGTACCTGGTACTTTGTTCGTTTTCCACTGCAGATAGTACCCCCCGTCAGTGTAGAATAGATCTTTATTGTCATTGTTACAGTTGTCACAACGAGATTTAACATACAGCTCATTATAGTAATATTCCACAATTATTACATTGATAGTAATAATGGCACACAGTCATAAATTCACCAACATGCGCATTTGTTATACATGCAGGACTCTTTGAGACAGACGTATGCGTATTACCGCTGCCATGTTTGGTAGCTGGTCGTCATAGCGAGGGCGCCGTGACGTTATCTTCAACGCGACACACACAGACAATAGAGGATTTCAAAGCTAGCTATGAGCATTGCGGCTAGCGTACATTTAGCTAATAAGGCACTGGTATCATAGAATAGAAATACTTTAATCATCCCAATTTGTAGTGACAAATTTCCCTTGGGATGATTAATGTATTTCTATTCTATTCTATGATACCAGGGCCTTATTAGCTATTATACAATGGCATGCAAATATCTTGATTCTGAGTGGCTGAAACAGTCAAGTTAGACGTTGTGATATCGTATAACACACTCCACATGACCCCCAAACCCGCCCACAACCGAATAACCTTTTTTCTTTTTTAATGACTCCGCCGTTCATTCCTTTTTATGAATGAAACCAAGATGGCGGACAATAATCTTTATGAATGGATGTATTGATTTCTTCATAACGACTCATTCAAAAAAGATACAGTCAACTGGAATATGTTAGTTTTTTACACATATGTTGGATTATGTAATTGATTGGTTTGTCATGACCCATTGTCAAAACAATAATAAATCGCGGGATTTATATGAAGTGTGTTGTTAGATGGCATTCTTTGTAGCACCTCCCTCTGCTTCAAAAGGACACTATCACACGAAGCGATTTCACTGGAGGTCCCGCACAGGTTCGTTTGTAAACAAGTTGTTCATCATGTCCGATTTCATTGTAAATTTTGATCTATTTGGTGGACTGACCTTTGAGGAATGGGATGCACAGCAGGAGAAAAGACATGCTGACATTGACAAAAATGAACTTATCAACCTTGAAAAGAACAGAAATGAGAAGATGACAATCAGACAAATGATTTGGGCCGTCAATTGTTTTAATATGTGGTGCGCGGAGCAGAAAGCTCAGATTGATTTAAAAACTGTTAACAAGAGCGAGTTCAACCAGGTATTAAGACAGTTTTATGGAACTGTGAAGAACGGCAAGGGAGAACCATACGGGTTGAGCAGTTTAAATGGGTTAAGAGCAGCGCTGAACAGGTATAATGCCTAATAATAACAATTCTATGCATTTATAAATTATATAGCCTAACCCTTCTACCTCAACGATGGCCTATAAAGCGTTTAACAATTGTGTTCTCATTCACACAGGCACATCAATGACCCCCCAATCAGTCGTTCATGGTGTTTAATGAAAGACCCTGACTTCACAACAAGCAACCATGTATTCCTCGGAGTCGTCAAAGAAATAAGGCGCAAAGGGCAAGATAGATCATAAAGCACTGACAGATACCGACTTCAACTAAATCCAATCTTACCTGAAGCCGGATGATCCCTTTACCCTAGTAGACAAAGTGTGGTTTGATCTGCAGATTCATATGGGACAAAGAGCAAATGAGGGCAATAGGCTACTCAAGCCCGACTCTTTCCTTATTTGCACTGACGACAAGGGGAAGAGATATGCCACCCTCTCCTTCAACGAACAGAGAAAAAACCCACAATGACGCAAATGAACGCCAGAAGGTACAGTGTACCAATGTACAGTTGCTTCCCCCTCAAATGTATATACTCTCTTTTTAGAAACTCTGTCGTGTCTCTTAAACAGAGGTTCCAACGCCAGGGTCTATGAGACAGGCGTTGTACTCTTAAACAGTGGTGTATTTCTGTATGTCATAAATGTCTGGATGGAACAGTACTGTCTATCTGTATGTCATGTATGTCATATATGTTATGATGAATTGAAAATGGGGGACCCTGATGTAAACAAGACGAAAGTCTTTCTCTGGTCTGCATCCACCATTGTGTGCAATCAAAGGATAGTCAACAAGGGTTCATGTATGAACACCTGGGTCCACTGTGTCCAGTCGCTTCCCCGGAGAAATACATTTCCCTGCTGCCAGCCGGAGCTACTGCGTTCTATCTTCACCCGCAGAGAAAGCCTAGAAAGGATAATAATAATAATAATAATAATAATAATAATAATAATAATAATAATAATAATGCAGGACTTAGGAAGTCTTTATTTGGCATGCAAACGACACACACATGCGATGGGCGGCACACACACACAGGAACACACACATGCAATTTTCTTGTGTCGCCTAATGCGATTGAGTCTCTGCACTTGACCCATCCCGTCGTCCTTCCCCCCATGGGCAGCCGGGAGCAGATAGGGCGTCGACGTTAGCCGCGCCCCGCGAACCAATCCAAGTGCTCCTGCCCGTCTTCGTCAAGGACGCCACAGCGTTAGCGATCTGTTGTTGTGCATGTTTTTCCATTGGGTTTTATCTTATCGGGGGGGAAACCCTTGCGAGCACGGGGAGAACATGCAAACTCCACACAGAAAGGCCTGGGAGATATCCCACCTGGGTAACTGGCATCATGGAAACCTGGTCCCCAAGCGGGAATCGAACCCTGGACCTTCTTGCTCCGTGCCGCTCATTGGTGAGTTAATTTCAGCCAATCAGAATCAAGAGATTTGCATGCCATTGTAGAATGTTATTAACACACTGTTTCACCCCGCAAGGTTTACCAAACACGACACGATTTACACAAATCATTGTTTAAGAAGCACTGTTGTTCAAAAATTAACTAATGCAGGCTTCTAATCGAGAGAGATTATGTCTGTTACTGACCATAAATGTGAGTCTTCCCTTCAATCATATTGGAGCCCAAATTTTTAAGACAGACGAAATTATAGCCATGTTCTTGCAGGCTCATCTGCGCAAAAGCGCATTGCAGACGGTTCAGAGAATTCTGTTCCAGCTAAGAGGCAAAATAACGACACAGATACTTTTTTCTCAAACTGCACTATAACCGGGAATGTTATACTGTTACCGGTCCCAATGGGCTACTGGGTACCGGAACAAATCATGTTCGCAGCCCGTCTCCATTCACTCCCTGAAAGCATAGAATATGATCAAGAGGAGTGAAGACACGTGTTGCTCAGTTTACTCCAGAAACTCCTCTGAGAGCTTTATTTCAATAAAATAGCTCTCAATTCAACATTCTTTATCAGAAACATCGTATTTTCATTATTTACATGTACATTTGTCCTCTGTACCAATGTCACTGGTTATCAATGTCCATAGTTACCAAACTATTCATTTCTAGTCTTATATTCACATTTTCCTCCTTTGGGTTCAGTATCAATGGGTCTCATTCTCGAACGAAGTTACGACAAAAAATTTCCTCTTAGGCAGATTTCTTCCCATTTAAGACATATTAGGGCTGGGAGTGGGAGTCTTCAAATTTTCCTGAGATCTTATTTGAGAGCAGATCTAAGAGTGCTGAGGAGCACCCATTATGCTCTCAGCCCACGATCAAACCTCATGATTGATTTACTAATTTAAAATGTTATCATAACTTGACAGACTTGTGTTCTCATAGTGATTCCTTCACGTCAACACTACAGGCCTCCTTGGAATTAATTACTTAATCATAATTAAAATAAATATGACTATTTGTATGATAAGAAATTACGTTATTTGATGTCGGAAAAATAAATAATAGCTACACACACTGCAAATGACTCGGAATAAATAAATACATCAGCCACATAATTCCGTCATAATTATATTGTTGTTCCTATTTATAGTTTGGGACATTTGCTTATTGTATACATCATAAGAGCCAGTGGATAAACATGTATGAGTGCCCACCTCAGCCCAATACAATATATGTTGCATGTCATTTATTGTGGCTTATTTATTCTTTCCAAGTGTGTACAATTATCATGGCCTGCTGCGTCCTGCACAACATCGCGGAGAAGCGTGGTGTCCCGCAACATCCCTGACACCCTTTGAGTATTACTGAGTGATGTGTTTAGTTATTGGTATACATTGTAAACTGCATCGAATAATGACAGAAGCAAGCAAGTCGAATTCAGCTCCAGATTTAATTCACCTATGAATAGGAATTAATTGCACGCATGTGAATAATCTATTCACATGCGTGCAATTAATTGCTGTCGGACTAAGACAGCACGCCTATTATCCGGGCCCATTAATGGGTCAGGATGCATGTCCTGGTCAGGTGGTTGTTGAGGTGGCTGGAGGGTTATTGTGGGGGCAATTGTGGGTCTGGCGCTGCCAAACCCCGCTCCATCATGGTAGCGACCCACTCGCCGATGATGCCGAGGCGCTCCAGGCTGACAGCGGTTCTGTCCTGGCTGGCAGTGGCCCGCTCCAGACTGGCAGCGACCCGCTCCAGGCTGGCAGCGGTTCTGTCCTGGCTGGCAGTGGCCCGCTCCAGAGTGGCAGCGACCCGCTCCAGGCTGGCAGCGGTTCCTGCCTGGCTGGCAGTGGCCCCCTCCAGGCTGGCAGCGGTTCTGTCCTGGCTGGCAGCGGCCCACTCCTGGCCGGCAGCGAGCCGCTCGAGGACGCTGTTTTGCCGCTCTTGCTCCGCCAGCATCGCCTCGCCCATGTGACCTCCATGGCTGGGTGCACCCCTGGCACCCCTGGCACCCCTGGCACCCCTGGGGGACGGGGGGACGGGGGGGGGGGGGGCACTGTTGGACGGGCCAGCACTGGTGGACGGGCCAGCACCGGTGGACGGGAGGGACAGCTCCGGGGGAGGGCGGGTCCGCCTCTGAGTCAGTTGAATCTGGGAATGAATTGGGGTGGTTAATTGTGATTGACGTGGGGGTTGCGATCATGCAATGCTTGATGCACATGCATGTTTCAATTAGATATTACAGGTGCATCTCAATACTTGATTTGCATGAATCCATGCGGCGCGGCACACAGTACATCTTGCGTATTTGTTCCCAACTACAATTGATTGTTAAATCAACTCTAAATAGGGTAAAGTGTTAACACTGCAAGATTTACTGTGCATGGAGGCAATCGATATATTCCCTGTTCTAATTTATTGGGATGCACCTGTTGTGGGAGGGACGCTTACCGTCTGTGTCGGCATCAGATCCTTCGGGGACGGGAGACATGCTGGCTGCAGAGAACAGGAGACGGTGCCCAGCCCCGCGCGTCGTCTCGTTCCGGTCCGCACCATCCACACCCGCGATTGTTGTGGTGCCTATGATGGCCTGGATGCGCAGGTCCAGGTCGGACAGGGCCGGGCCTGCTGGTCCTCCACCAGTTGCCAGCATGTCTCTCCTGTGCTTGGCGATCCGGTGCTTGCAGGCCGACTTTGTGTCGACCCACTTTTTGTTGACTTCGGTGGCTTTGCGCCCCTCGCCGGATACAGCGTTCACCTCTGCGGTGATTTGGGCCCATGCCTGATTGATTGATTGGAAGGTTTATTAACAGATTGCAGAATGGGTACAGTACAGTACAGCTCAATACATACAAAACATACCTCCCGTTTGTGGGTGCCCCTGTAGCCGGAGCTGACGCTGCTGAAAAGAACCCCCTTATAATTATCCACTCCCGATATCAGTACCTGAATTAATGAATGGAAACTTTATTAACAGATTGCAGAATTTACAATACAGTACAGCTCAATACACACAATTGTTAAGGGGATGCAGACCAGAGGAATACGTTTGTCTTGTTTACAGGGGATCCCCACCTCCATTTCAGCATTGGTGAAATTCCTACGTCGTTGCTTAGAGGCAGCTGCGCCTCTTCCTACCGTGTCAGAACGGCGCTTTGACATTTCAGCAAGGGTTTGCACACTGCCCAATTGACTGCTTTATAAGGACTGTCGGGGGCGTGGTTTGTATGCAAATGAGCTGAACGGGAACGCGCTTTGGAGTTTACGACAGAATGCCATTCTCCAAGCAGATATCAGATCATATAATTTCTGCAACCGTTTCAGCCACTTAAGACATATCTCCAGCACGTTCAGGACTCAGAGTGTACTTGTCATAGATTATCTCTCAGTGGTTCCAAGATAAGTCTTCCAGAATATATCTTGCCTATGATGGCGTCCAGGCCATCATAGGCACCACAACAATCGCGGGTGTGGAAGGTGCGGACCGGAACGAGACGACGCGCGGGGCTGGGCACCGTCTCCTGTTCTCTGCAGCCAGCATGTCTCCCGTCCCCGAAGGATCTGATGCCGACACAGACGGTAAGCGTCCCTCCCACAACAGGTGCATCCCAATAAATTAGAACAGGGAATATATCGATTGCCTCCATGCACAGTAAATCTTGCAGTGTTAACACTTTACCCTATTTAGAGTTGATTTAACAATCAATTGTAGTTGGGAACAAATACGCAAGATGTACTGTGTGCCGCGCCGCATGGATTCATGCAAATCCAAGTATTGAGATGCACCTGTAATATCTAATTGAAACATGCATGTGCATCAAGCATTGCATGATCGCAACCCCCACGTCAATCACAATTAACCACCCCAATTCATTCCCAGATTCAACTGACTCAGAGGCGGACCCGCCCCCCCCGGAGCTGTCCCTCCCGTCCACCGGTGCTGGCCCGTCCACCAGTGCTGGCCCGTCCACCAGTGCTGGCCCGTCCACCAGTGCTGGCCCGTCCAACAGTGCCCCCCCCCCCGTCCCCCAGGGGTGCCAGGGGTGCCAGGGGTGCACCCAGCCATGAAGGTCACATGGGCGAGGCGATGCTGGCGGAGCAGGAGCGGCAAAACAGCGTCCTCGAGCGGCTCGCTGCCGGCCAGGAGTGGGCCGCTGCCAGCCAGGACAGAACCGCTGCCAGCCTGGAGCAGGTCGCTGCCAGTCTGGAGCGGCTCGCTGCCAGCCAGGACAGAACCGCTGTCAGCCTGGAGCGCCTCGGCATCATCGGCGAGTGGGTCACTACCATGATGGAGCGGGGTTTCGCAGCGCCAGACCCACAATTGCCCCCACAATAACCCTCCAGCCACCCCAACAACCACCTGACCAGGACATGCATCCTGACCCATTATAGGCGTAGGCCCGGATAATAGGCGTGCTGTCTTAGTCCGACAGCAATTAATTGCACGCATGTGAATAGATTATTCACATGCGTGCAATTAATTCCTATTCATAGGTGAATTAAATCTGGACCTGAATTCGACTTGCTTGCTTTTGTCATTAATTAATTCCTATTCATAGGTGAATTAAATCTGGACCTGAATTCGACTTGCTTGCTTCTGTCATTATTCGATGCAGTTTACAATGTATACCAATAACTAAACACATCACTCAGTAATACTCAAAGGGTGTCAGGGATGTTGCGGGACACCACGCTTCTCCGCGATGTTGTGCAGGACGCAGCAGGCCATGATAATCGTACACACTTGGAAAGAATAAATAAGCCACAATAAATGACATGCAACATATATTGTATGTGGCTGATGTATTTATTAATTCCGAGTCATTTGCAGTGTGTGTAGCTATTATTTATTTTTTCCGACATCAAATAACGTAATTTCTTATCATACAAATAGTCATATTTATTTTAATTATGATTAAGTAATTAATTCCAAGGAGGCCTGTAGTGTTGACGTGAAGGAATCACTATGAGAACACAAGTCTGTCAAGTTATGATAACATTTTAAATTAGTAAATCAATCATGAGGTTTGATCGTGGGCTGAGAGCATATTTAAGTGTGCTCCTCAGCACTCTTGGATCTGCTCTCAAATAAGATCTCAGGAAAATTTGAGGACTCCCACTCCCAGCCCTAATATGTCTTAAATAGGCCGGAATCTGGCTAAGATGAAATATTTTGTCGTAACTACGTTTGAGAATGAGACCCATTGATTACCCTTATTCCATATTTTCGTTAGGTCACCTTATTTCACATTATAGTCAAACGACCTTACTTCACATTATAATCAAGCGCTCAGGTTTCAGCATTGAATAAACAAGTCACAATGTACCTTAATAATATAACGTCTTTTATACCCCAGCGGCAGGTATGCGTCTAAGAGCCAGCGAGGCGACGCGAGGCGGTGGTTTCAGCAGCAGCGGCCGTCTTCTTCTGAGGCGGCTCGTTCTTATTAATCCCTAATGTCATATATCATATATGTTGTGTATGTCATAAATGTCAATATGAATTGAAAATGGGGGACCCTGATGTAAACAAGACGAAAGTCTTTCTCTGGTCTGTTTCCCCTTAACAATTGTGTGTATTGCGCCGTACTGTATTGTACCCATTCTGCAATCTGTTAAATAAAGTTTTCATTCATTCATTCATTAATTTCTCCCCCACTACTCCAAAAAGGAACATTAAATAGATAAAGTACAACAACGCCAGACTCAAGAAACTGTGTTCCCTTTGGATGTGTTCTCATAAACAATGTTTGTTTACACTGCACACGACACTCGAGGCTGCATGGGTGTAATCTCTCCTCTATAAAAGAGGTTAAGTTCAGGAATCTTTGTAACACCAGAGGCGGTAACATTTTAGATCACTGTTACTCGCAATTCAAGGGTGGATACAAGGCTCATTCTGCTAGTGGCTTTGGTAAGTCTGATCATGCGGCCATTTTCCTTTCACCAAAGTACAAACAGAGAATCAAGAGCACTCCTGTAGTCTCGCGAGAGGTGCAGAAATGGGATGTGACGTCAGAGGAGACGCTCCAGGCTGCGTTTGAGTGCACAGACTGGAGCGTGTTCCGCGACACAGATAACATTAATGTCTACACGGAGACAGTGCTGGACTATGTTCGTACTTTGGTGGAAGAAACAATCCCCACTACCACAATTAAAGTTTACCCAAATCAAAAACCCTGGGTAGACAAATCCGTCCGTGAAGCTCTGAAAGCGCGCACCAAAGCATACAACGACGGCCTGGTGGCAGGCAACATGAATGACCACAAGGTGGCGCGATACAACGTAAGGAGGACAGTGACAGAGGCCAAACGGCGCTACAGAGATAAAATTGAACTCCAGTTTGAACAGGCTGACTCCAGAGCTATGTGGCAGGGGCTCAAAACGATGACAGACTACAAAGGCACCTCCCTCAAACTGAACAGTGACATCTCCTTAGCAAATGACCTCAATACCTTCTATGCGAGGTTTGATGCTGGTAATAACAACACCAGCCCACAAGCCACGGCAATGGAGGGGGGGGGGGTCTGCTGCTGATGGAGACTCAGTGTTCAGGGTAACAGAGCATGAGGTGAGGCAGACCTTTAAAAAAGTGAATATCAGGAAGGCAGCAGGACCGGACTCTCTCTTCCCAGGAGCAGTCGCATTTTTATCTCCTCTCCCTCCTCCAGAGAAAACACCTCAAGGCCTCTCTCTTATCCGCTTGGAGACGTCCGTACCAGCCCTTACAGCTCGTTTTCACCGGAGCCTAGATCTGCACTCGCTGGAGAACGCTCAGACGTTTTGGCCTTTTTCTTCTTTCTTTTTACAGCAGAATCCTCAACTCAACTCGACTTTTGACCGTAATATGGATCTAATAAGCTGGGCTTTTACAGCGATTGATCGCATATTCTCTACAAGGAAGCAGAATGCGGATGACCCATTATGCCCTCTTGGGAGCTATCAGGCGGGATACACCATAAATTCTTACGGGACCTGGCTCGCAATATGCTTTTTCCCACTGGAGATAAACGACGTTGAGGACGTATATCTTCTAATTGTCATGCTGCTCGGCCTGGGCACCGTCAGCTGCTGGATCTGGTACTGTCTGAAGCTAATTCGGAAGAAGTTGATTTCCCTGGCCAGGGATCTGGCCGGGATCAAGGATAACCTGATGGAACTGTTTAAGAAGATCGCTGATCTAAGTACCCTGCGCGGTGATGAACAATTGAGCTCCAAGACCATGTTGGAAAGAGGCGAACTCTATCATGTAGACGAACAGTCATGCTTGAAGACAATTCTTGAGAGACTTGCTTCTAACCATGCGGAGGAACTTTCGCGGTCACAGGCCATACTGGACATCACGTCGGAAATCAGGGACGTGAAAATAAAAATGCCACCGTACCGTAATAGGGGATACGACGATGGTGACGATGATTAGACAAAATTGACCTGTTTTTAACTATATGCGGCATATCTGCCTCGAGCTGCATCTGTTATCACCCCCCCCCCCCCCTCCCCCTTCCCACACCCTCCTTATCCTTTCTGCTGTGGAACGGACCGAGGCCAGGGTCAACGCGGAGGAGTTGACTCGCCGGCGATGTGTGATTCTGGGAAAGAGGGGACGGTCTGTACTAGCTGAAAGCGATAAGATTGATGAGGCCCCCCCCTACCCCCACCCCACCACCCACCCCCCCCACCCCATCCGCACCTGCTGTTGTGACTCATCTGGCGCCACAGCCATACGTAGGCTGCCTCTGATGCTCGACGGTGGGGGCCCACCCCCCCCTTGACTGCTCCACAACCAAATTCCTTAACCGCCCCCCCCCCCCCCCCCCCCCCCCACTCCGCCCTCCCTCCAGTTTCACCAGGCGCCACAGCCATACGTAGGCTGCCGGCTATCGCATACAGTGTCTCAGGCCTCCTGTAATGCTGACATGTGTCAACAAATGTACATGTCTGTTGAATTTATGCTGTGCCATTGTTACTGTAAAAATGTAATGATTGTGTTGTTGTTAATATCATTTATGAGACGTTGAGCTGTATGTGTGTGTCATGAATTTCCCCAAGGGGATTAATAAAGGAATATCTTATTTTATCTTATCTTATCTTATCCCCGGCCGCGTCCTAAAAGTCTGTGCCGACCAACTGGCCCCGGTATTCACTGACATATTTAACCTGTCCTTAGAACAGGCTGTCATCCCCACCTGCATGAAGAAGTCCACTATTATCCCTGTACCCAAAAAATCCAAGCCTGCTTGCCTCAACGACTACCGCCCTGTAGCTCTCACCTCCATAGCCATGAAGTGCTTTGAGAAGCTAGTAAAGGGCTACATCTGCTCCTCCCTCCCCATCAACATGGACCCCCTGCAATTTGCATACCGCCCCAACAGGTCCACGGAGGACGCCATAGCCCATGTGCTGCACACAGCAGCATCACACCTGGACAAGAGGAAGGGGAACTATGTGAGAATGCTATTCATCGACTACAGCTCGGCATTCAATACCATAGTCCCCTCCAAACTCATAGCCAAGCTCAGGGACCTGGGCTTGAACTATGACCTCTGCCAGTGGGTCTTGGACTTCCTGACGGGCAGACCCCAGGTGGTAAGAGCAGGCAACTGCACCTCCTCATCCATCACGCTCAACATAGGGGCCCCCCAGGGCTGTGTTCTGAGCCCCCTCCTCTACACCCTGTACACACACGACTGTGTGGCTCAGCGGAGTAGCAACACAATCATCAAATTTGCCGACGACACAGTGGTGGTGGGCCTGATCTCTGCCAACGACGAGAGGGCCTACCTGGAAGAGGTCAAGGTCCTGGCGGGATGGTGCCAGGAAAACAGCCTCTCCCTGAACGTCAGCAAAACAAAGGAGATGATTGTGGACTTCAGGAGGTCGGGGGTCAAGGACTACAGCCCCCTCAGCATCGACGGGGCACCGGTTGAGAGAGTCAACAGCTTTAAGTACCTCGGAGCCTACATATCCGAGGACTTGACATGGACCACACACATTGACAGTGTTGTGAAGACGGCACGACAACACCTCTACTTCCTCAGGCGCCTAAGGAAGTTCCAAGTCAGTCAGAAGATCCTTAAGAACTTCTACTCATGTACAATAGAGAGCATCCTGACTGGCAACATCACCTCCTGGTTTGGGAATAGCACTGCACAAGACCGAAGCAGACTACAAAGAGTGACACGTTCAGCCGAACGCACAATCGGAGGGGGGCTCCCCACCCTCCAGAACATTTACAACAAGCGGTGCAGGGGGAAGGCTAAGAGAATTCTTAAGGACTCGAGCCACCCGAACAACTGCCTCTTTGAACTGCTGCGGTCAGGCAAGCGATACCGGAGTCTCAAGGCGAGCACAGAAAGACTCAGAAGAAGCTTCTATCCCCAGGCCATCAGGCTGCTTAACGAACAATGAACACTACACAACAACAACCATCAAACGCACATAGCACACACATCCACACGCACACACTCACTTTAAACAAACACACTGTAGCACCCACTCCCCACACTTTATAGCACACACTCACTTTAAACAAACACACTGTAGCACCCACTCCCCACACTTTATATTTATTGATGAAGGATTGCACTACAACTCGTACACCTTACTGTAAATTGTACCTAAATTGTACCTCATCCCATTTCTGCATTTCTGCTTTGCACTATATAATATTGTACATTAGTACACTGCATACTAGTATTGTATATTATATGGTAACTCAGTTACGTCTATTCTGCATCGAACATTGTACATATGTCTATACTGAACACTGTGACCTCATTTTCTACTTCTAATTTACATGCTATACTATGTTATTTGATACTATCTTGTCTAGCACAGTCTCTGGAGCGTAACAGTAAGAAGCATTTTGTATGAAAGTATTCTGTACTTCTGTATGACAACTATTAAAGAAACTTGAAACTTGAAACTTGAAACTTGGAATCGACGTTGTGATGTCCTACGGATCTTCCTCTCTAAAAGCACCACGCAATACAGCATGTCTTGAATGTTCAAGCAGGAATTCACCGCAAGAAAATGTGTTGCTAATCTTTGTTCAGTACAATATGATTGGAAAAATAAGCTACATCTGGAATGAATAAAGTGATTTCTTTTTTTTTAACTGTCAAGGGTACCAGCGTCTTTAGTAGCGCAACTAATATCCATATCAGTTACATCATCCAAGGTATTGTTACTCAATGTTTGTGAGCGTGGTTTGGAGATATTCACAGTAATTGTTTATTCAGTAAAGTAGTCAGATCTACTCTTTATTGAAGGTACTGATATGATATGATTCTACGATTAATACTACAAATGTAATGGTCCTCAATGAGTATAACAATTACACAAAACATTAGCTTTATATCAGCCTTTCTGAAAGAAGAAATGGTTTCTTTATACATAGTCCTATATATATAATTTGAAATAAAGAAATACCATGTTCCTTAGTCCTATATTATGATCAAACAATTACACAAAAATGCATCCTATATAGACTCATATGCCAAAACATTCAGAAATACCCAAATGATGCGAGTTTTTTTTTATGACATGCACAACTACAAGCTTTTAAGAACACTGACATAACCGCTGAATATCACTGAAATCCAAGTTAATGTATATCTTAGAAGTTCTTTGTTTCATCGTACAAACAGCCAAAGCTGTCATGTATGTTGTGTATGTCATAAATGTCGATATGAATTGAAAATGGGGGACCCTGATGTAAACAAGACAAACGTCTTTCTCTGGTCTGCATCCCCTTAACAATTGTGTGTATTGCGCCAAAGGGAACACAGTTTCTTGATTCTGGCGTTGTTGTACTTTATCTATTTAGTGTTACTTTTGGGAGTAGTGGGGGAGAAATTAATGAATGAATGAATGAAAACTTTATTTAACAGATTGCAGAATGGGTACAATACAGTACGGCGCAATACACACAATTGTTAAGGAGATGCAGACCAGAGAAAGACTTTCGTCTTGTTTACATCAGGGTCCCCCATTTTCAATTCATATCGACATTTATGACATACACAACATACATGACATTAGGGATTAATAAGAACGAGCCGCCTCGGAAGAAGACGGCCGCTGCTGCTGAAACCACCGCCTTGTGTCGCCTCGCTGGCTCTTCCGCTTCACAGCGCGGCAGCGGGCGATAAGGGGGGCGTGCTAGCGTGCGGTCACGTGGGCTTAGTGGCCAATCAGAGGAACCCGGAAACCGAACTGCGTTGTATTTGGCATAGATGCGGCAGATATGCGCTGCTAGTATTTGATAACGTGGAAAACGGCATCTTCCCTCGCTGCCAATGCATATCACAATGTGGGTTCACATAACATATTTTATATTCTTACTGACGTTGTTAAACATTCAACTCATTTCACAATTCTTGTTACTCATTTCACCTAACGTTATACCTTCTAACGATAGTGTTTTCGGTACTTTTCACAGTGTACTGACCTGAAAGCTGTCACAATCACGGCCCGGGCCTTTCTCTGCTCCCGTCCTGCCGTGCCCATATATGGGCAGCTTCCTGCTGCAGCATTCCCACGCTGTCAAACTGGCATCAATCAGCGCGGCTGTGAGGGTTTCTCTCATCAGCAGCCCCTATATCACCCCACGGATCCTGTCGTCCTTTGTCGGAGTGCTATCTAGTCATCCTAGGTACGAGGACGTATCCTACCTTGCTGCTCACTCCTAAATACTGCCGACCCTTCTCTAACCTTTGTTCTCCCTGTGCCCAGGATACCCGCTGCCTGCCTACGCTGTCTATCGAGACGCCGCCCGCCCGGACGTTCCCGAGGAGAACGAAGAGCACTCCTGTACCACATTCTGCACATTCTCTATTGTATATTGACGCCTGGTGCCTATTGGAATAAATATCCTAAACCGCTCCATTCTCTCTCTCCCTGTGTGTTCTGCTATTGGGCTCAGCCACCGCTGCCGTAACAGAACACTCCGACCATATGACGAACCCAGCACCACAGGATGCCGGAGAATGGAGAGAGGTCCGGACCATCATCAACGGACACGCCGGGTTGGTAAACCAACACTCCCGCTCACTTGAGGAGACCGCTCAGCTGAGCGAGACAAACAATGTAACCGTTTTGATGAATACATCGCAGCCCAGCCAACCCAACCAGTCGCACCTCCGTACAGAGAACCCCAGGTCCCCGCACCGGAGCGCTACGATGGGGACGTCTCAAAATGTTGCGCCTTTATTTTTCAATGTTCACTAGTATTCGGACAACAGCCACACACCTTCCAAAGTGATAAGTCTAAAATCGCTTACCTGTCGGGTCTGCTCAAGGGTCCTGCGTTAGAATGGGCAACAGCTCTCCACTTCAGTCAATCTCCCCTCTGCAATTCGTTCCCTGCATACATCGCCGACATGCAAAAGGTCTTTGACCACCCTCCCGGGGGCTCGGATAGTTCTGCTGGCTTGTTCACCATCCGCCAGGGCCACCGCTGCGTTAGCGAATACTCCATTGAATTCCGTATCCTAGCAGCAGGCTCCGGGTGGAATGACATTCCGTTAAGAGCGGCATTCCGTCAAGGCCTCAGCGACGTTCTTAAAGATGAGTTTGCATCCAAAGAAAAACCGAACTCCCTGGACGAGCTAATTGATTTAGTGCCACCCTGTGTTGGAATGGCCAGTCACTTCCCCTGTCCGCGCTGGTTGATTCGGGCGCTGACGAAAACCTCATTGGCGCTGGCGTCGTATCCAGCTTTCACATTGCTACCGACACGCTGCCTATTCTCCGCGATGCCCACGGTCTAAATGGGAGGCTGCTCTCACGGATAACTCACCACACCAAGCCGCTCCCGTCCTGCCGCGCCCATATATGGACAGCTTCCTGCTGCAGCATTCCCACGCTGTCAAACTGGCATCAATCAGCGCGGCTGTGAGGGATTCTCTCATCAGCAGCCCCTATATCACCCCACGGATCCTGTCGTCCTTCGTCGGAGTGCTATCTAGTCATCCTAGGTACGGGGCCGTATCCTACCTTGCTGCTCACTCCTAAATACTGCCGACCCTTCTCTAACCTTTGTTCTCCCTGTGCCCAGGATACCCGCTGCCTGCCTACGCTGTCTATCGAGACGCCGCCCGCCCGGGCGTTCCCGAGGAGAACAAAGAGCACTCCTCTACCACATTCTGCACATTCTCTATTGTAGAGGAGTGAAGACACTTGTTGCTCAGTTTACTCCAGAAACTCCTCTGGCGTGAGAGGGCGGAAACCGTCACCTAGGGGGACCTGGCGCATCACCTGAACTACATGGTTCCGCTCTTAACTTCCTGTCTAATCAATTCTCCATCTCACAGTCAATGTGAACTTGGTTAATTATATTAACGTATAGCTGGTAATATAAAGTTTACCATAATTCTTCTAATCATGTAAATTAGATATGTACAATTGCAAAAATTACACAAGATTATGGACATATTCTTGAGGATACTACATTACCATCAATGTAAATAAAATGTAAATAACCATAATCACCCTGCATGACTTGTCCAGCATGACTTGTTCAGTTGCATTTTGTGGGCACAGCCCATTGGATCTACTTTTTCTGTTTTTGGATCCACTTTTTCTGTTTTTGAATAAATCTCCCTTATGCTTCAATTACTGTGTGTTTATTGTATAGCAATAAGGTTGGGTGAATTAGGCCATTGTATAAAAGCATTAAATCACTTGAAGTCATGTGTTATACTCATTAGATCACGCTAACAACACCCCCTAGGCATGATCTAATGAGTATAACACACTCCTGCACGTGATGTAATGCTTAAATGTACGCTAGCTGCAATACTAACGGTTATAATGGAAAAACCCAGTAACTGGGTTCCATCCTAGAGGCTAATCTTTCCTGTGACAAAATGGCATCCAATGTAATAAAAAAAGTCAACCAACGAACTCGATTCTTGTACCGGATCTCCTCTCTGGTAAACAAGAATACCCTGAAGACTCTGGCAGGAGCACTCATTCAAGGGTACTACGACTATGCGTGCACCTCATGGTACCAAAGCACCTCAAAGGCGGTAAAAACAAAATTACAAACATCTCAAAACAAACTGGTCAGACTACTGCTTGACCTTACTCCTAGAACCCACCTCACCCCTGCCCACTTTGACAACCGGATGGCTTAGAGTAGACGACAGAGTACAGCAACTTGCAATGGGCCTGGTCTACAAGATACACTACGCGACCAAGGTACCCATGTCAAAATACTTCCCAAAGGTCAGTGAATACCACGATCACAACACCAGAGGGAGCTCCACAAATCATGTTAAACCCAGATTCGGCTCAAACAAGGGACTAAACACGTTTCGCAATTATGCCACATCAATGTGGAACGCCCTACCCAAAGCTGTAAAGGAATGTGAATCACTACCCACTTTCAAAAACACTCTCAAAGAACACCTACGGGAGACTGCAATTCGAAACTGGCCCCTACAAATGTCCTAACCCAGTTGTACAGTAAATGACCAAGTATGGCTTTGTCAGTATTCCAATGTACAGTGTACAGTGTTCGTTCTACCCACTTGGAACCTCGACAAAGCAGGTACTAAAAAAGTACCTGTTACCAGGTACTATCCGCAAATTTTGGCAATGGAAAACCGAAAAGGCTGAGTAGAGTCGAGTCGAGTAGGTACCATGCAGTGGAAAAGAGGCAAAATGTATAAAAAACCCAACCTGGATGCCAGGTCCCCCAACAACTATTGACCTGTTTCAAAACTGCCATTCCTCTCTAAAGTATTGGGAAAAGCTGTTCTCATTCAACTGTTAACTTTCTCAATAGTAATGATATCCTTGAAACATTTCAATCTGGTTTCAGGACTCTTCACAGCACAGAGTCTGCTCTGCTAAAAGTAACAAACAGCCTGCTTTTGACCATGGACACAGAGGACTGTGCAATCCTAATCCAGTTGGATCTCAGTGCTGCCTTCTACACTGTCGATCACAACATCTTCATCGAATGGCTTGAACATGGGATTGGCGTCCAAGGTTCGACGCTAAACTGGTTTTCCAACAACTTCAGGCATAGAACATACCAATCCTTTTCCTCCTCTGCCCCTGTCACCTGGTTCCCTTCTAGGGCCCATCCTCTTTTCTCTGTATCTGCTCCCTTATAGGTAATATCATCCGCAAATATAACATACGGTTATCCTATAACCATAGTTATATGATTATAGCGAGCGCTCTGCTCGTAGTGGAACCTTATCCCATTCAATCTAATTCTGAATAAAATTTCTCCACATGTACACATCCATCCGCCTGGCCACACCCACATCCGCTCCTCTACATAAGTGGGGACGTGGCCATACTAACAGCTCCTTCCCAAGTCTTTCACCACCGAAGGCGAAGACCACGGGGTCCTCAGTGAGTCCGAGCAGAGCGCTCGCTATACTCATATATATATATATATATATATTATCGTATAGCTTACGCTCTGCTCGTAGTGGAACACAGGAGCTGAGCAGAACGGAAGCTCGACAAATGTACCCGCTGAGGCGCCCCACAACCATCAGAACTGGGGAGGACCCGAGCCCCCGGACCCCCCTAGAGGGGGACGGGAGGGAATCGTATCAGACTGTGCGAAGAGGGTTTAGCAACTCAACGCACAGGGTGAGCAGATCGTGGGACTTACCATCACACCCGCGACTACACAGGCGTGCATCCCACATGCCACTAGGGAACGAACGGGAAGAAGAAAAAAAAAATGTTACAGCCCCTAACATCACAGGGTCAATGTCAAGAACCCAACCCCGTGGCAAGGCCGTAGCAGCGGAGCTCGAAGGAGGACCCAGCCCCAGGAACAGCCTGAGGGTCAGGACCCCCCGGAAAGGGGGCCTGGTGAGGCCAACGATGCTGCAGCATCGAGACCCCACCAGACGGTCACTAGTGACACCACCCCCCACATCGCCAGCGTATCGGACAGGGCCCAATCCAAGAGCAGGCCCTTCCCCCCTACAGCACGCCGCCCTGAAGCACTCCACAGAGGCTACACCCCCACAACACTGTGGGGCCAGTCGGCGCACCGGGGAGACAACCCCCAAAGAGGTTGATCCCTCAATCCTGGCAACAGGTCAAAAGCGTAACTTGACCTGTGCCCGGAGCACTGCGGACTAGACAGGCGCCTAAGGGGTCTACTGAGAACAGCTCCACAAAAACCCGACCCCCTAGAGAGGCAGAGGCAGAGAAGGCTGACATGATTGGCAGACGTCATGAAAAATGTGGGGGCACACTTGCAGGCAGACGGGGTCAAGCCCGGCCTAACACGAGAGTCGACTCCGCTATCAACACACCGGGGAACCAACCACCCCCCTATGTTTAGTTTAACAGGAGGCGGTTGTTCCCTTAACCCCCCCCAAGAAAAAAACTCTGAAACACAACTGCGTGTATACACCGGCTATACAGGCAGTACAAGCGTTTCAGTTTTCAAGAAGGGGTTAGCCCAGGCCAACAGGTCGACGAGAACGAGTCCGGACCTGGGCCCGGCGGACCGGGACATACACAGGGATGCCAGAGGGGTACAATAGAACCACCTCGACAGCCCCCCCCCCCGCCCCGCCAAGCAGGGGAAGGGAGGGGCGAAAAAGAATGGAGAAGGACCAGGCTCCTTAGCACAGCGCAAGTTACAACACAATATGGACCAAGCAACAGTGAAGGATAACACGTAGTGACATAACCACAAACACACCTCCATAACATCAAACCCTGCGACGCCCGGGCCAACCCGGCATTTTCCCCCCGAAAAAGCACAAAGTCCTTCAGGGTACCAGAACAGCAGATCTGCCCCTCGGTGGACAACGGGTTAACTGACCTGGTCTGGCGCGACCAGAACCAGTCCTGTGTCCTAATCACGCCACCATCCCCAGTCCTAAGAGGGAGGTAGGTACGTGTGTCTAAAACATCACAGAGGGCGCCACCAAGACGGTCAGAACATGAACGCACCGCGTCCGGTGGCCCACCCCATGGGCGTGAGACCCCTCCGCCAATGCTTTGATCTACTCCGTCATCTCCCCCCAGAGATGAGCGAGAATTCGTCGAGACTAACCTAGTACACTGGTGATTGATTGATTGGTTGAAAATTGTATTAACAGATTGCAGAATGGGTACAATACAGTACAGCTCAATACACACAATTGTTAAGGGGATGCAGACCAGAGAAAGACTTTCGTCTTGTTTACATCAGGGTCCCCCATTTTCAATTCATCATAAATAGCTAGTGGGCGGACCCGGGCAATACTTTTGAGGTGAAAGAAGGATAGCTGTCTTGTTTTATTGACGCTACTCTTAAATGAGAGGGCTCCCAGGTTTGTCATGCGCGGGGAGGCTGTGATGGTGAGATAGAAGTATAACCCACATGTCACACCAAAACAAAACAATGTAAACAAAGTGCAACACCAATTGCTCTTTTGCCCAGAGGTCGCTGTTTGACTGCATTACAGATGGTTCCTCCGAATAGCTATGTAACCCATATATTTATGATGAAGAGAATGTGCAATCAGACTGACCATAGAACTATATATACAACACCTAGAACTGTGGTGTGTAGTAGACCTAGCTCTTTTTGTACTCTGGTATGTCATAAATGTCTAGATGTAGCAGTACTGTCTATCTGTATGTCATGTATGTCATATAATGTTATGATGAATTGAAAATGGGGGACCCTGATGTAAACAAGACGAAAGTCTTTCACTGGTCTGCATCCCCTTAACAATTGTGTGTGTATTGAGCTGTACTGTATTACCCCATTCTGCAATCTGTTAACAAAGTTTTCAATCAATCAATCAATCAATCAATCAATCAATCAATCAGACGATTGCACGTTCACGTAGGCGGTGTGTCGCGCGCGTCCCCGTGAGAGCCCGCCTCCTGTAGTGAGTGAGACCCGGGAGACGCGTCCGTTTCCCCCGAAAACCTCAAGATAGATGTTCCAATTTCAGGTGAGAGAGCGATATTATTATAAAACCCCTCTGCTGTGTTAAAGAGGGGGGTCTTGTAACCCGGGACGCGGAGTGTGACCCTCTCTCCGGTGAACGTTGTCCGTTGTTTTACGCGATGAACCCGAGAGAGTCTGCTGCCCGACGCGCGGCCTAGTGGAGTGAAGCGAAGCACCGGGCTTTCCTGCTCCCGCCGTGCGGGGCTCCAGGCGCGGGCCGCGGCGCACAGCGAGGAGGAGGAGCAGCACACGCTGCTGCTGCTGCCCCTCTGCTGCTGTTTCACATTCTATCTCTCTCACACCCCCCGGGAATGAAAGTCCAGCGTCTTTTTAGGAATCACGTCCGCTTGCTATCGACGTGGAGATGTGGTGTGTGATGATGTAATAATAATGTCAGCTTTGTGTCGCAAGTGGACGGGTTTCCTCTCTCTAGCCGAGAGATAGCCGACGGGCTAGTTAGCCGAGTAGCCTCGCGTTTAGCTGCAGCACTCCTCCTCCCGGGGGTCAACTAGCATCGGGACGTCGCTTGTTGTTGTTGTAATGTTATCTTGACCAGGTGTCTTTTTTAATTTTTTTTTTACTATTTGGTCTTGATTGATTGATTGAAAACATTATTAACAGATTGCAGAATGGGTACAATACAGTACGGCTCAATACACACAATTGTTAAGGGGATGCAGACCAGAGAGACTTTCGTCTTGTTTACATCAGGGTCCCCCATTTTCAATTCATCATAACATATGTGACACACACTCAACTCGGTCAAGACTTGTATGGACGAACGTTAGTGGGATTGGTTATTATATCTACAGCAACACTTGGACAATATAT